>NW_024070210.1:23501903-24101903 GCF_014754425.2 Oryx dammah
CCTCCCCACTGCAGCTCCTGCTGCAGAGCCAGCCCCACCCACCTGCACTTTCACTCCAGCTCCAGGTGCCCCGGGTATGGCCAACACAGCCTGTCTAGCGCATGGGGACGCCTCCAGCCAGCTGGGACACCCAAAAGACAACTGTCCCCTCCCGACCTGATCACCTTGCCCCTGCATCCTCACCTCCATGCTTCTCTCTCCCCCACACACCACGTGATCCCCAGGGGAGCTGCCCTACTGGGGCTGAATACCTGGCCGCTGGGACCCTTGCTCCCTGCCACTAGGGGGCCAGAACACCACACCAACGGCCAAGGGTGAGACCGGAGCTTTAAAAGTGGGTGGGGATGACAAATCCAGAGATCATGGTAAAAAATTTAAAAGACCAATTACTTCAATGTTGGGGAAACTGTGTGGAAACGGATACTCTCTATAGTGTGATAAAATCTTTTTAGAAGGTTATTTGGCACTACCTGTCAAAATTTAAAACATACATATTATCTACCCATAAATTCCACCTCTAGAACTAGGTCCTACAGAAATATGTATATATAAGTGCACAGAGAAGTATTTGCAAGGTGATGTTCATCGCAACACTGATTTTAGAGAAAGACAGAGATGACCCACACTGTGAATCAGGGGAGGACAAGTTAAAGTCGTTATGGGGCATCTATACCAGGGATACTGGACAGCCCTAAAACGGGAGGCAGAGCTGTGCTGCCTGTGGAGGCGGGGCTGGGAGACCTGACACATGGCTGGGTGCAAAAGCAACAGGCAGACTGACGTGTATGACGTCATCCTCTCTGTGAGTGCGTCTGAGAGAGGGACAGAAAATTTGTAAATGCGTCAGAGGGCATTACAGAATAAACATCAAACCATTAGTGATAGTTGCCTCTAGGGTTCGGAATAAGGGAAAAGCAACGTAAGAGGAAATTTCACTTTGGGCTTTTTATCCTTCTACAAACAAGTTTTACAAAGTATTACTGTTATGATCTCAGAAAACAGTAACAAAAGCAGACCAAAAAGTATATGAAAACACCACGTTGCAGCAATATCTGATTTTTGTTAAAAATATATATATAGAGAGGGACTTCCCTGATGGTCCAGTGGTTAAGAATCCATCTTACAATGCAGGTGACGTGAGTTTGATCCCTGGTCAGGGAACTAAGATTCCACATGCTGTGGAGTAACTAAGAGTCTCCGTGCCACAATGAAAGACGCCACACGATGCAGTAAAAATTCCATGTGCTGTAACTAAGACCCGAGGAAGCCAAATAAATAAATGGTTTTTTTTTATGTAGAAAAGTTATGGGAATATATATGGGAATACATGGTTGAACACATAAAAAGTTCAGGATGGAATATCCCACTGGTCTCTGGGACAGACGTGTGAAGAGATGAGAAGAGGTGGAGCAGGCATTGGTTTAACCTCTAACTTTTTACTTTGCCCTCCATCATAATGATTCACATTTCTGTAAATGTAGAATTTTTCTAATAAAAACCTAATAAAGATATTTCTGTGCACCAGGAACTCATATAGTGTTGTAGGGGAATTGGATGAAGGTGTGTAGCATAATAGTTTGACTTACATACATCACGAAATGGTTACAACAATAAGCTTAAAAAACATCCATTATCTCATATAGATATAAAATTTAAGAAACAGAAAAAAAAACCTTTCCCTTGTGATAACGACTCTTGGGATTTACTCTTTCGTGTATTAACATATAACACTGTAAATTATATTTATCATATTGTGCATTACATACTTAGTTCTTATAACTAGAAGTTTATACCTTTGATCACCTTCCTCCAATTCCCCCACTTAAGTAACCACAAGTCTGATCTCTTTTTCACTATGAGTTTCTTTGTTTTTGAAGTATAATTGACCTACAACACTATATGAGTTCCTGGTGCACAGCAATACCTTTATTAGGTTTCCATTACCTCAATAAAATTGGAAGAAAAATTAAAAATAGATTTTAAAAAATCTAAGAAAGATAAATAAAATGATATATGGTGGGTGTTGGGGAGTGGAGCAGGCATTGAGCTGCCTGCTCAGAGTTACATGTGTGTTCAGAGGCCTGACCCTAGAGCTTGACTCCAGCCACTGCCTGCAGATACGGGTGGTGGTCAGGAGGTGAAGGGAAGGCCTTTCTGGAGGAGGACAATCCCTCTTCCAACAGCGGCTTCTTACCCCCTTCAGGGCTGTGTAGACAGGCACGGTGACATTCTTGTAGACAAGGCCAGAGAATGGCCCAGGTGATGCCAGGGTAGGAGGGCTTGAAGCTGGAGGGGCAGGAGAGAGGAATGAGATTCACTCCGGTGACATAACCCAGGAAGGGGTGGGAGGGAGGCAGAGACCTGAGCGGCGCCCGGAGGAGAGAGATCCGCATAGACCGCATTCCCTGAAACAAACAGCACTCTGGACAAACCGGAAAGACCGGGTGACAGATAGCAGGACGAGGGCCAAGGTCTTCCTCAGTCCCACTCTTGCCAAGGTGAGTTACACGCCATGTGACTACGGCTCTCGCATCACTGTGGGGTCGCTATGGCGGGTGACTCCGGAGCCACACACAGCAAGGGGTGGCGGCTCCTTCAGCCCACAGTCCTCGCGCTGCAGCAGGGAAGGCCCGCGCAGGTGGACGGAGGCTGGAGGCCCCGCCTCCAAAACCCCTTCCATCTCTGTAATTGGCTACAACTCCGTTCACGCCCACTCCCACCCTACACTTGAAGAGCAGAACCCTGCAGCTTCCTTCTCCCTCCAAGGGAGCCCTGGCCACGTGCTTTCACCTGAACCTCACCTGTTGTGGGAAGGAATGGGCTGCAGGTGACCTGGCCTGGCCGTAGTTCAGAGTCCTCTCCTTCGCGCATGCCCACCCTGCCCACCACAGGAGCCACTTGGGACTCACCGCAGCTGGTGGCATTACTTCTGACAGGCACTTCAGACAGCCGCATGCCGGACGTGGCCACAGCGTAGATCCGGCTCTCCTGGAACAGGGCGGTGGCAGGGGGTCAGGGCCCACGCACCCCACCCACTCTTGTGCCCATCCTGGCCCTTGGCTTTGGAGGCGGGCAGACCTGGGGCCACATTCACGCTTAGTCTCCAAGGGTAGGGGTGGGGGGGGGGGATCTGGGGCAAGTTAACATCATTTCTGGACCTCACTTTCCTCGGCTCTAAATGTGGGCTTCCCTGGTGGCTCAGTCGGTAAAGAATCTGCCTGCAATGCAGGAGACCCAGGTTCGATCCCTGGGTCAGGAAGACTCCCTGGAGAAGGAAATGGCAACCCACTCCAGTATTCTTGCCTGGGAAATCCCTATGAACAGAGGAGCCTGGCGGGCTATGGTCCATGGGGTCACAAGAGTTGGACACGATTTAGTGACTAAAACCAACCAAGCAAAATGGGCGTAATAAATAATACCTTTCAGGCTGTTGTGACAATCAAATAAAATTATCAACAAAAACATCTAATGCGTAGAATACAGCCAGGGCTCATCAGGTGATATTTATTCCCTCCCTCGCTGCGGCCCTTCCCCTTGGGGCAAGAAGTTCAGGAGGAGAGGGGACCAGGACCTGTTTCTCTGCATCTTAGAGCTCTAGAAGCTGGGGTACTGACAATGAGGAGGTGAGAGTCCCAGGGCAAGGACGTGCCCTTTTGTAAGCCAGTTGTTAGAAAACTGAGACATCTTTTTTCCCTACGGCAACAATGTCAAATCATGGTTAGGCTTCAAGCTCAAAGTCCTATCTCACCCAGACTCCTGAACCCCACCACAGAAGACAACAGGAATGCCCACCCCAACTATCCCCTTGCCCCTCAGGGTTCCCTGCTTCTGAAGCAGGCCCACAGGCCTGGGGAGCTTTCCTTAGGGTTCAGATCCCTCCCAAACAACCCAGAAGTCCCACTTAGCCTTTTCCATATCTCTTTTCCACTCAAGGTAAAGGGAAAACAAAGGCCCCTTCAGGTGACGTGTGAGGCGCAGGGACTGGGAAAGGTTGTTGGCCCGGTTCTTGGGGTTGGGGCGGGAAGTGGGGTGGATGCTACATCAAGGCCACTCCAGAGAGTAGTGGCAGTGCTGGGGCACGTGGAGGAGGGAGGAATGGGCTGGCAAGGGCTGGGATGAGAGCCTACGGTACCTGCAGGCAAGGGAAGGGAAGTGATGGGTAGCAAGAAGGGATTACGGGGTGGGGGTGGCACTGGGCTGGGGCAGGGAATTCTCTGCTTATGTAGGGCAGATAAATTGGGTCCAAGTGGTAAAATCAGGCCTAAAAAAGATTATTCCTGCCAGTAGTGGTTGTGGAATTCAACTACGGATAGGCCTCTGACTTCACAGACAGAAAGTGAAACGAGGGATTTAGGTTAAACAAATGCAAGAGCGTTTCACAGAAGGTTACCTGATACCTAACTCAGACTTCCCAGATGGCACTAGTGGTAAAGAACCCGCCTGCCAACGCAGGAGACACAGGAGACGCGGGTTTGATTCCTGGGCCGGGAAGATACCCTGGAGGAGCGGATGGCAACCCACTCCAGTATTACTGCCTGGAGAATCCCATGGACAGAGGAGCCTGGGGGGCTACCGTCCATGGGCTTGCAAAGAGTGGGACACGACTGAACCAACTGAGCACACAGCACACAATGGCTAACTCACAAGGTTATTTTGCAGACTATCAGAAAAAGGAACTCTAAATCAGCAAATAAGTCCATCTGACTCCCTCAGATTGAGAAACGGCCTTCTCCCAATTTTCAGTCTCAATTTTTCCCATGTGGTTACTGCCCAGCTGGTCCCACCCAAGAATGGACGTTGGGTTTTCTGGCCATTATGGTTCCCTAAAGTGACAAGAGTGATACTGTCTCACGGACGGAAGGAACTGACCCCTCTTGCTGAATGCTCCCTGACTGCCCACCTCTGCTTTAGGACTCTAAAGCATCTGGATTTACAAGATAGCAGTGAACAAGAGGAGGAATGGTTCTGGTGGTATTCTAACCTCCCTTGGCTCCTGCCCTGTTTCCAACAACCTTTTCCCTTGCTGTAAGCCATTGCTGCAACTACTCATCAAATACACATTAACACACTTAATCCTCAGGGCAACCCTGTAAAGCAGGTACTGCTGCTGCTGCTGCTAAGTCGCTTCAGTTGTGTCCAACACTGTGCGACCCCATAGACAGAAGCCCACCAGATTCCCCCGTCCCTGGGATTCTCCAGGGGAGAAAACTGGAGTGGGTTGCCATTTCCTTCTCCAATGCATGAAAGGGAAAAGTGAAAGAGAAGTTGCTCAGTCGTGTCCGACTCTTTGCGACCCCATGGACCGCAGCCTACCAGGCTCCTCCGTCCACGGAATTTTCCAGGTAAGAGTACTGGAGTGGGGTGCCATTAAAGCAGGTACTACTATCCCCATTTTACAGAGAGGGGAATTGAGGCACAGAAGTTCAGCAGCTTATGCTAACTCACAGAGCTAGTGATTCAATCCTTGTTTGATCTTAGGTGCTCTTAGCCACCACACCGCACCTCCTTGGAGAGTCACAAAGATTACACAAGAAAACAGGCACGCAGCTTGGCTGTGGCCCAAGCTCAGGAAACAGCCGGCCACCATCTGATCATCACAAATCTTTGTTCCGCCCCTTGTGGGTGGGGTGGTCTGGGCACCAAAAAAGTGGTCGTATCATCAGCCGGGCTCCTCTGTCCTATGCCTGAGGGAGCTTCTTACCCAGGATGGAAAGCGGTGCAAGGGGGGTGTGGGTGGTTTGTTCTCCAAATCCACATCCTCCAGCTCTGTTCCTTGGGCCTCCTTCTTCCCCACGGGGGGTTGCTCCTCCATCTCCATCTTCTCTGGTTCCTCCCGGGGCTCGGCTCTGACCACCCCCTTGGGAAGGCTGGGGGGGTGGAAGGCTGAGAGGGTCCCCACTTCAATGCGAACCACATGGCTGAAGTGCCCAGGGCCTGCCTGAGGCTGGCTGTGGTGCCGCTTGACCAGCTGGATGCTGTCCCGGAGGGTGCTGGGAGCCCGGGCCTTTGGCAGGGTCAGGCTGCAGCCAGGGCCACCTTCCTTGACAGAAGTCTTCGTCCGAGGGAGCGTCCCTCCCTGAGCAGTGACCAGGCCCTCACCCCAGGAGGCCAGACCATGCCTGGGGGTGCGAGGCCGCAGGCACAGCTGGCCAGGAGAGCCCTGTCTTCCCAGACGAAGTGGAAGGGTCTTGGCCTCTGATGTTGCTCCAGGGTGGACTGTCCGGGAACTAGAATCCTCCACGGGGCTTCCTGCTTTAGGAACAGAGGCTTTGCTCTGCAGGGCACCTGGAGAAGGTGCAGGGATAGCTGCCTTCAGGGCACCCTGGGCCGGAGGACCACTGTCCTGCCCCACTGGCTGGGCTCCTGGTCCTGAAGGGACAGACTCCCGCTCTGTGGTTCCCTGGGGGGCCACCAGCAGCTTCCCCGAAGGTGACATCTGAAGAGCTGTGGTTGGGGCAAATATAGGCATATTAAGAGCTCCCCCAATTCAGCCGCTACCTACCACATACACAAGCACCCCCGCCCCCTCCACACACACCCGCTCCCCCAGTCCCCGCACAGGCTGGCCCACTTACCTTCCAGTGCACACTGAAGGGCGCCCACCTGCTCCACCAGGTGCTGATTACAGCTTTTCAGGTGCTGATTCTCCATCTCAAGCTAAAGAAAAATGAAGATTTAGAATACTCAAGCCTATAGGTTTAGACAAATAATTCAAAACGAGATTAAAATCCTTCTCAGAGATCCAATCCTCAAAAAAGAACCCATGGTGCCCTTAACCCAGTCCACTGATGACTCTTCTGGGAGCCCTGACCTCTGCTTTCCCCTCTAGGCTCCCTGGTTTTGGTTGGGACAAGATTCCATTTGGGAGCCCTCGGGCTTTCTTTTCTAGGTTGTTTTAACTTTTCCAAAAAATGGTGAAATATAACACCAAAAACGCATTCCACACCAATGAATATCGTAACAAATGATTGTGAAATGAACAGTCATGTGACCGGCACACAGGTTAAGAGAGAGGAATCTGCCAGACCCCAGGCAACTGAGACTCATCCCTCCCCAGTCACACCGTCTTCCCTGCCCACCGAGGAGACAAGTCTTCCGAGTCCGTAAGACTCATTTCCTTGCTTTCTGCATTTTACCGTCTAAGGATGCATCCCTACGCACATTCATGCAGTTGTGCCCATTAGAAATTTATGTAAATAGAACTCTTTGCGGTGGACTTCTGTCTGGCTTCTTTTGCTTAACACACCATCCATGAGATCCAGCCTCAGAATGGCTGCATTTTCTTGGAAATGAAACCCAACACACTTTTATTGAGCTTCTTTTAGCAAGAGGTCAGAGCTGTGGAAGATGGAGTAACAGGCGTCAGCTCTGTCCCCAAGGACTTGTAGTCTAGCAGGTGACCTGAGATGTGCAGCCACAGAAGGGACAAGAGGCAAAATGAGCAGCTACCTCCCACAGGTGTGGGTCACTTGTGTCAGGAAAGAGGAAGCCACGATGAGTGTTGCTCCTCTCCAAACGTTAATTCCCTTTCCTTTTGTTTAGAGCTTTTTTCGTTTTTCTAGTCTTGAGTTTCCTAAATAAAGCTGTATCAAGTGATGAAACTATGAAAAGAGATGGACAGAGGTGGAAGTAGAATGGAGACAATAGGGAGTTAGTGATTAATGGTACAGAGTTTCTGTCTGGGGTGATGAAGAGTTTTGGAAATAATGGTAATGGGTACACATCACTGTGAATGTACTTAATTCCACTGCATTGTACACTTTAAAGACAGCTCAAATGGTACACTTTATGTATATCTGACCATCAAAAAAAAAAAAAACAAACGTAAAAAGAATGGCGAGGACAGAGTGTGGATGGTAAGGACCATGAGTGCTTCTCTGAGGGAAACTGATGGGACTTCTCAGAAGGGAAAATCCTTCCTTCTCCCCAGACACAAAGCTAACCAGGAGCTCAAGAGAAACCCAACCCTGACAACAGGAAGGGAAAAGTGAAGTGTCTCCGCATCTAAGCTGAGTGGAGGACAAATAGTTAACAAAATGAAAGGCAGGCAAGACCCCGAATACAGATGGAAGCAGAAACACACAGGTCCCTCCCACGTGTTCCCAGACCAGCTTTTAACTCACTTCTGCTAATTTCAGTGTCACCCATTCCTTGATCTTTGCAGCTTTTTCTTGAACAACTTTTGCCTCTTCCGCTCTCATCTGCTTCTGCAAGACGGAAAGGGCCTTTAGTTAGTCAGGGCAGTCCCTGGTTTAGTGAATAAATGGAGGTGGGAGGCCCCGAGAAGAAATATTCCCGGACAGGATGGAGGTGAGCCAATATGGAAAATATATTCATTTATGAATTTTTAGAAAATATAAGTGGGAGAGGCCTTCCTAAGCATACTGCAAATACAAATCCCAAATAGCCATGAAGGAGAAGACTAATAAATCTTCATCATCACTATAAATTACTATACAACCCCAAAAAGATGCCCTTAAACAAAATTAAAAGACTAACTGGATGGCTTCCCTAGTGGCTCAGTGGTAAAGAATCCACCTGCCAACGCAGGAGACACCGGTTTGATCCCTGGTCTGAGAAGATCCCACATGCCATGGCACAACTAAGCTAAGCCAGTGCACCACAACCATTAAGCCTGTACTCTACAGCCTGGGAGCTGCAAATACTGAAGCTCATGTGGTCTAGAGCCCATGCTCTGCAACAAGAGACGCCGCTGCAACGAGAAGCCTGTGCTTGTAACTAGGGAGGAGCCCCTGCTCGCCACAACCAGAGAAAAACCTGCATAGCAACGAGGACCCAGGATAGAGCCCCCTCCCCCCAAAAAAACCCAATTGGGGGATGATTTGCAACACAAATGACTTACATACAAAGGGGATAATTTGAAATGAACAAACCAATAAACTATGCAAAGGATATGAATAGGAGATCAACAGCAAAATTAACATAAAGAAACCCATGAAAAGCTGCGCAATCTTAATTATAATTTTAATGATGCAGATTAAAGTGACTAGACTAACACAACCTAAAAGTTTGACAAAACCCCAAATTATCAAAGGTGTTGGAAAACAGCTCACCTCCTACAAACTGGCAAAGCCTTTTGGGGGAAACACTTGATAGTATTTATCAACATTTTAAATGTCCATACCATTGATCTAACAAATCTACTGCTTAGGAATCATTAGTTGCATTATTATTTGATAAAGCAACAAAAACAAAAAACCCTCAAAACTGGAAATAACCTCTAAGAGTCCACAAATAAGAGTTTGGCTGAATAAACAAAATGAAAATGGAACGCTGTGCTCTGATGCACAGGAAATGGTCACAAAGAACAGTGATTAGTGGCGAGGAATGGAAATGAAGGATGATGCCAGAGGGAAAAATGCTGTCATTTTATATTCGTCTGGTCCATTTGTATTTTTTACTATAAGCATGTATTACCTTTACAGTTAAAAAGCAAAAAATAAAGTAAATTAGCACATGAGTGCAATTCCCTCAAAATCATCAACAGTATACAGTGATCCCTCGGTATGTACCGGGGTACTGGTTTCAGGACACCCTGCAGATACCAAGATCTGGGTGGGTGCTCAAGTCATTAGATAAAAGGGTGGAGTACAGTCGGCTCTTCCTGCTGGTGGGGTTGGCATCCACAGCTTCAACCAACCACAGACCTGATTCCACAGATGTGGAGGATCTTTATATACCCTTTTCTATATCAAAGGGTACTCCGCCCTTTTATATAATGAACTCCAGCATCCATGGATCTTGTTATCTATGCGGCGTCCTGCAACCAGTCCCTTGTGGATACAGAGGGACCACTATAAAGTGACTGAAAAGTGAGGTTTGCATCTAAAGAACAGCGGCCTAAGGAAGAACAAAGCACAGGCTTTGGGGAGCTCCCTCTGCCTCAGGCTGATTTGCTGCCGAGCACTGTGCAGGCTCCATCACCCCCTGGTGATGTCACCCCTAAAATGGGCGATGACACATCTCCCTTCCGGATCATCTTGAGGCTGAAGGGACAGAATGTGCACAGCACAGCGCCTGAGGAGCAGGTAATCAACCCGTTCCAGAACGAGTGCTAGTTCCCTGCTCTGAAGAGCATGGAGACAACTGGTATATTCTCAGCCGTTTGGAGACCACCTAGAATGACTCTGGTTACCCTTCTAGGGGAAAATGGCCTCGAAACTGTAAGATGATGGAGGTAAGCCCCAAACAAGAGGGTTGGTGGAAATGAGATGGGGCTATGAATATGTCTGACTCAGTATTTCAGAGCTGGAGAATTGGTACGCTTTTCTAGTGCAGTGGTCCCCAACCTTTTTGGCACCAGGGACCAGTTTCGTGGAAGACAATTTTTCCATGGACTGGGGTGAGTGGATGGGAGGGATGGTTTGGGGATAATTCAAGCACTTTATTGTGGGCTTTATTTCTATTATTATTACAGTAGCTCCACTTCAGATCATCAGGCACTAGATCCTGGAGGTTGGGGAGCCCCTGGAGGTTTGCAGACTGGCCACAGGCCAAATCCAGGCTTCCACCTGGGCCCTCCCCAAACAGCCCTACCCATTCATTTCTGTGTTGTCCAAGGCTGCTTCCAGGCCACAGCAGCAGAGTTGGGTAGTTGCAACAATGACCATGTGGCCTGCAAAGCCAAGAATATTTACTACTTGGCCCTCTACAGAAAAAATTTGCCAACCCGACCTAGCCTGATAACCTGATCTTTATGTGGCTATGGAAACTAAGGCCCAGAGGGTGAAATGACTTGCCTCTGTTAGTTTATGGCCTGGCTGGGACTAAAATCAGATCTACCGACTTGCAGAACAGCATTTTCCCTATTCTGATCTGGTCCTAATATTACCGTGAAAGGATTCTTTTCTTGACCTCAGCTTTAGCAGGACGCATTTTGCCCACCCATGCCAGATGCTGCCACTTTTAACTATGGACCGCTCAAAAGAGAAATGTGCATGTGTGCTAAATCGCTTCAATTATGTCTGACTCTTTGCGACCCCATGGACTGTAGCCCACCAGGCTCCTCTGTCCAGGGGATTCTCCAGGCAAGAATATTAGAGTAGATGGCCATGCCCTCCTCCAGAAGTGTTCCCAACCCAGGGATTGAATCCATGTCTCATGTCTTCTGCATTGGCAGACGAGTTCTTTACCACCAGTGCTACCTGGCAAGGCCAAAAGAGAAGACAGGCACCTAAAATCAATGGGAAATTGATGAAAGATTCCATGTGTCAATATTATACTTTCCCAAGATTTTTCAGGAAGACATGGTGCCCCACACTGTGGGAGGTACACCCCCACAGCGGAAATGTTCAGTGACTACTGGCGAATGATGACGCATGTGCCTGCGACAGTGGGAAGGCATTAGCAGGATCAGCTGGGAATTCCATAGAGAGTACACATGTGGAAAATTGCAGGTTGTCTGGCCAAGCTATGAAGGTATTTTTTTTGTTGGAAACAATGAAGCTCTGGCACCAGGGAAAAGCTGGGTAGGTAAGACCAATGGCAGAGGGGAGAGACAGAATTAGGATGAAGTTAATGAGATCACCACGGGGAAGCTGGGTGTATGGGACTGGTGGCGGGGGGTGTCCCAGAAGTCCTCTCCAGAACAAAGGTGCTGACTGTGGCTGCAACACCGGGCACTGGCCTCTCCTGAGTTCCATGTGCTTTTCAGCGGAGGCAGCAACCTTGGTCTCTGCCTACTCAGGTGCATTGAGAAACCTGGGCCAACTGAGGCTGACAGTCTGGCTCTGTGCTGCTCCAAATACGACATGTCCCACAGGTTGGCAGGGCACGTGGTGGAGAAGGAAAAGCTCTCCTGACCAAACACCAACCTCGTGTCTGACACTGTACCCTGACTCCCTGAGTTCATTCTGCTGACAGCCCTATGACATATTACAACCCCTATATTACAGATGTGTAAAAAGAAAATCAGCAATTTAAGTCATCTGGTCACAGGTGCTAAAGATGGGATTCAACCCAGATGAGTCAGCCTCCAATTCCGTTTCCCACCACATCCCCTGCCTGGCTCCTCATTCCCTTCCAATAATTACATCTCCACGCGGATGAACAGCCTGGTGAGGGAGTGAGCCCCTGCCACCAGAGGCCGTGGGCAGCTGCTCCAGCTGCTGCAAAGGGCACTAATACTTACCTGCTTCTCCAGCTGTGCCTCCAGCTCGCTGATGCGCTCATCTTTGCCCTGCATGGCTTTCAGCAACTCTTGGTACTTCCGGTGCAGGCTGCCTGCTGAGTCCACATTCATCAGACTGGACAATTTCACCTTCTCTTCCATCACACCCACCTGGAAGGTACCAATCGTTGTCATAGGGTGGGGATGAGATGCCACTGACATGGGATGGGATGCTTCCTGATGCCCCAGCCTGTGACTCCCAGGCAGAGTTCTTACCCAGGGCAATGGGAGCCAATTAATTCAGTGACCATTTATGAAGCCTCATCTGGGAAAAAGAAAGAACTGACGAGAAAGGAATAGCAAGGTGTAGGGCCATCTAACTCTGGGGCCCCCAATAAGGACAAGCTGGGCAGGACAAAAAGCCCTGGAGAGGAAATGCTCCAACCTCACTGTGACAGAGGCATTTGCTGCTCATTGAATGTTCATGACCTTCCTAATACTTCTCAGCCATCTTATAGTTAGGTGGCTGTGGAAGTCATGAAGTCAATGGGTCGGAGTGGAACGATGCATTATTTCTGGGCTGAAGTATTTAAGAGCTGGTGCACAAGCACCCAGCTATCTTTCCCTGCCATGGCAACCAAGAAGACTGCATGTGCACGTGCATGTGCAGTCTGTGTGAAGCAGAATCCCTGGCTGACCCTCAGTAGAGGTGTCATGAATGAGAACGAAATATGATAAACTGTGGACATGTCAGACTTCACAGGTTACCTTAGCATAACCCAGCCTATTTGGACTATGCCACGCATCTGCTCACTGTACTGACCCTTACCCGAGATTCCCTCAGAAAGCCCCAGGCACCTTTATTTGTTCAGAAGGTCTAACACATGACTGCTGGTTTTCCTCGTCCCTGTAAGAAGCAGGTCTCTTTGGGGCGGACCACATTGGTGTGATGTGTCCATAAGTGTCCACGGGAGGGGTCAGGAAAGGTCATTCTCCCTGCACACTCCCACCATCTCCTCCCCATTACCTGGGTCTCCGCGTTCTCTGCTCTCTGCTCTGCCTCCAGCAGCCTCTGCTCCAGCTCCTGCATCTGTTCAGCCAGAGAGGAAACGAGATATGAGTGTGGTGTCCCTGCTATGAACACGGCATCAAGGCAACACACGTGAATTTTGCAGACACTACACACAGGCCAGCTTAAACTACCCCTTGCAAGAGGCTCAAGAATGTCAGGGTAAAGATGTCCACGGCAGCCCTGGTTGTTGTTCCGTCACTCAGTTCTGTCTGACTCTTTGCAACCCAATGGACTGCAGCACGCCAGGCCTCCCTGTCCTTCACTATCTCCCAGACTTTGCTCAAATTCATGTCCATTGAGTCGGTGATGCTATCTCACCATCTCATCCTTCGCAGCCCTCTTTTCCTTTTGCCTTCAACCTTTCCCAGCATCAGGGTCTTTATAATGAGTCAGCTCTTCACACCAGGTGGTCAAAGTATTGGAGCTTCAGCTTCAGCATCAGTCCTTCCAATAAATATTCAGGGTTGATTTCCTTTAGGATTGACTCGTTCGATCTCCTTGCTGTCCAAAGGACTCTCAAGAGTCTTCTCCAGCACCACAGTTCAAAAGCACCAATTCTTAGGTGTTCAGCCTTCTTTATGATCCAACTCTCACATCTGTACACGACTACTGGAAAAACCATAGCTTTGACTGGATGGACCTTTGTTGGCAAAATGGTGTGTCTGTTTTTTAATACACTGTCTAGTTTTGTCATAGCTTTCCTCCCAAGGATCAAACATCTTTTAATTTCATGGCTGCAGTCACCATCTGCAATGATTTTGGAGCCCAAGAAAATAAAATCTGCCACTGTTTCCACTTTTTTCCCATCTGTTTGCTATGAAGTGATGGGACCAGATGCCATGATCTTTGTTTTTTGAATGTTGAGTGTTAAGCCACCTTTTTCACTCTCCTCTTTCACCCTCATCAAGAGGTAGCTCTGAAGCCTGGGGCAGCTGAGGAGCCTAGAGGTGCCCTCCTCTCTACAGTGAGTGAGAAAACTTAAGGTCTTTCTCCCTCTGGGGGCCCCAGAAAGGGGCAGCAGTGCCACCAACTCTCTTCCTGGGGCATCCTCGCCCCCACTCTTGCCTTCATGCTCCTTTCCCAGGCCGTCCTCCCCACAGCAGTGGGCAGCAGGCAGTGCCCTGCCACTGCTCGCCACGTGTCTGACATGGAGCCTGCTCCCACGTGAGCCCCCATCATCAGGATGAGGATGTTCCCTCCCACTGGGAACGGCTCACTGGCTGGCGACAAATACTTCTCACAAATGGCATTCATAGATATCCCCTTCTTGACTGTTTTAATCTTAAATAAAGGCTTAAGACACATTTCTTAAAAGTTCTCTCTTGCTTCCCGTGGAGGTCTGAGGATCACAGCAATTCTGGAATCTGCCAACTGGCCCAAGGAAAGAGACCAATGCTCTTATACACAGAAGCTCATCAGGAAACAGATGTAAGCTAAAGCCTAAGGAGCAGCTCAGGAGCAGTGGTGGCATCTCGGCCACTTCTTGAGCTTACAGCCTACCAAGCGAAGTGGATTTCAGCTCCCACCCTCCCCCTGGTCAGGGCTCAGAGGGCACTGCCAAAACCACACGCCATCACATAAAGGCCCTGCGGAAGCAGAGCACAGTCACACATTCCATTCTCCAACCAGACGCCACGGGCCAGGGCCTAGTTGTGTCAATTCCTGCTTTCCGCACCGTGCCTTGTCCCAGGGCAACAGGTATGCAGGAAAACCATACCAGAGGTGTCACATCCCAGTTGTGTCCTCCGTGTGACTGGACAGGCCTCACGTCCCAAGCGCTAGTCCAGTCCTCACCCACCTTATCTCGGCAGATTTGGCCTTTTCTCTGGCTACTCAACTTTCTCCATCTAGCATGGACCCTGGCTTGATATTTACCAGTGAACCAAGCAATTAATTTTCTTTCTTTCCCAATCTCTCTTCTGCCTAGGTGAAATTCTGCTTTCAGGCCTTGATTAAAGGATGGAAAAAGAAAAGAAGTCCCCCAGTCTGGTGCCAGGCAGTGAAAAGAGGGTTACCCAGGAGTGGTTCAAGTTAGAAAGCCTGGAGAAACTGCTCTCAGGACCACCTTCCCTCATCTGTGTTTTTCCTCCTTGGAGTTGAGGAGAGACAGATGTTTTCAGTACACGTTCCCTTTGAAAGGACAGAGGATACCAAATAAAACCTCAAGATTTAGAACCCAGGGGACAAAAATGCTCCCTGGGCTCCCAACGGACAGGCCCATCTTTGGTGAGCACCCCGTGCTCAGTCCAGAGATGTCTGCGTGTCCTCTTTCCTTCCTCTCCTGGCTTAATAATCATGATGGAACCTCTTGACTCAAGCATGAGACACTGGGTTGGTTCTGGCCAGACTCAGGCATCAATTATAGCCAGATGGCCTTTCCAAAATCAAACAGTCCTCGGGCCCACGTAGCTACGGGGGAGGTAACAGCATAGAATAAACCAATATTATGGTGATAGGCATGGTTGCATAGTGCAAAAAACATGCTACTTGGTGGGGGGGTGGGGGGGTGGTTGATACATAACCCAGTGACCAGGTTAGTACTATATAACCCTTCCCCCTTGGGCACCAGAATCGACTCGTCCAGGAGCAAACCAGGTTCTCTCTCCCCAGAAAGCCGAAATGTGGGATTAAGAGGCCAGAGATGAGAGTCAGGGGACTGCACAGAGGACATGCACAAACTTTACCAAGTCGTGATTATCAGGTAAGTCCTTCAGTTCTGTGAGATGTCCCAGGCCCTTCCTAATACATGCCCTGTCTATTTAATCTAGCCAGGGTTGAAATTTCTGCCCACATCAGGAACACCTCTAACTAATACAATTACTAGGAGCATTTAATTTTTAAGAACACAATGAAACACTGAATGGGAAGGCTTTAGATTCTTGACAAGCTTCCTAGATTCACCTTCATTTAGATCTGACACTTGCTCTGTAGCTCAGAAGACATATGATTTCCATAAGAAACGATCATTCATATCCGTGACCTTACACAGAAAAGAAACCATGGTAGAGGGAGGAAGAAAATGCATTTGAGTCTTACCTCCCACTTGGGTATTTCCATTTGGGTCAAGACTGGTCAAGGACACTGGTCAGAGCCATAAATCACTCTGTATTAACAATTTACGCCCTAAATTTTTAATGTCAGATATCCTTCAGTTCAATTCAGTTCAGTCGCTCAGTCATGTCCGACTCTTTGCGACCCCATGAATCACAGCACGCCAGGCCTCCCTGTTCATCACCATCTCCCAGAGTTCACTCAGACTCACGTCCATTGAGTCACTGATGCCATCCAGCCATCTCATCCTCTGTTGTCTCCTTCTCCTCCTGCCCCTAATCCCTCCCAGCATCAGAGTCTTTTCCAATGACTCAACTCGTCGCATGAGGTGGCCAAAGTACTGGAGTTTCAGCTTTAGCATCATTCCCTCCAAAGAAATCCCAGGGCTGATCTCCTTCAGAATGGACTGGTTGGATCTCCTTGCAGTCCAAGAGTCTTCTCCAACACCACAGTTCAGGGTAAGCTATCACTGAAGCAGATGGAAAGGAAGGTGACCCTTGGAACCTAGGGTCTTCTCTCAGCCTTGGCCTGACTGCCACGTGGTCCTCCCCACCACCCACCCTCCAGCCATTCTTATCTACTGGGCAAGGGCACTCGAGACTCAAAAGCTAAAAGCAGTCTGTATTCACCTTTATGCTGGAGCACTCTCTCAATGTTCAGAAAACAAATTTCTGAACACTGAAACCATCTGGCACATCTGGTAGTTTTTTAACAGAGAAGAGTATAAAAGACCATCTATGTATCCATGACTGTGCTCCAACAATTACTAACATCCTACCATCCTTGTCTGAAGATCTTTAACATCATGTTTCCCTCCATTTTTATGAAAACACATTTTCTCCATTGCTACAGGAACACTCCCAACTGTGCCTATACCTGCGTGTCGATTTTGGAATTTTCAAATTCTTAATTCCAGGATCAATGCAATTCATGATGGCAGATCGTCCCCTGCACTCACTTAAAGGGCCACGCTGGGAGATCTGAAAAGGTGAGCTACAGGCAGGCCCCCTTATTTGGGCTCTGTTTCTCCTAGGACTGAGTCCTCAGCTATCCTTTTAGTCTGGGTGACATGCTAGCCAAGGTGGAGTCAGGTTTGGGCGGCTGGCTTTTAGGCGGGATCCACTTTCACCAGCTTCGACTTACACATGCGACTCGTAAGCCATCCTAGAATGGGCTGCAGCGACCTGATGAAAGGCTCTTGGCACCGACCTGGTATTTAATCCCCATGTCCACAGCTCCTTGTGGTGCTGTGAAATACTGGCCCCAAGGCAGCAGGCACCCTCCTGTGCTCCCAGGACAGTCCTGCGTGCTGAGCAGCTGTTCGAGCCCAGAGCCTCACCAGGCTGGTCTCAGCTATCCCTCTGAAAAGGGCTCAACATTCTTACCATTGCATCACATCCTCTGAAGAGAATGGTACCAGTAAGCAGTAAGGCTCTGGAGCCCGGCTGGCTCCACTACAGTGTGACTTATAAATTCCTTAACCTCTCTGAGCCTCAGTTTTCTCACCAGTAGAAAAAACAGTAATGAATGTCCACCTCCTAGGGTTGTGGTGAAGATCACAGGAGATGCCTCACAGTCAGCTCACGTACACAACCTGGCACTTACTGAGCAGTTTGCAGATATAAGCTACTTGCTGGATTTTCACAACCAAAGATGGTGCTTAGGACCAGGGAGACCAGTTTCCCTGGGACAGTCCTGTCCTCCAGAATAATGAGTAATAGACCCTTCTTTTCTCTCTCCAAAGTCTCCTGGTTTACATGATAAATTACCTGGTCATGCTGCTTACGATCCATCTACAGAAAGAATGGCTTTAAGTCAGGGCTATTAGCCTACAGAGCGTCGTGTAAGACCTACCATGTTGTGGGCATTTAGCCAACACAGATATATCTAAACAAGGCCACTTGCTATGTGTCTGGCACTGGTTAAAGCACTTTACATGTATCAACTCATTTCATCTTCATCCCAATCCTAGGAGGCAGGTCTTGTTATTATCCCTGTTGTACAGATAAACTGACGCAGAGGGATGAGGCAATTTGCCCAAGGTCACACAGCCAGGAGGCAGAGCCAGGATTCAAACTCCGGAGGACTGGCTCCGGAGTCTATTATACCCTTAGCTACTGTGGCCCTCACATCCAAATTTCATGTCCTGCAAAAACCCAGACTCCAAAATGCAATCCCCGATTCTCAGCTTCTCCTGAAAATTCAGGAGACCTGGACACGCGACAATTACCTTTTCTTCTGGAGACACCTGGCTTCCTCCTCTAGTTATAGCACATTCCTTGAATCCTCCCCAGAACCCTCCCACTGCGTTCATAGAAGATTAGTTAACTTCTGCATTCATAGAAGATTAGTTAAGCCTTTGAAATTACAACCCCCAGTGCTAGCTATTAAATGGTTCTAATTCTGTTGTCATCAAAGACCTTGATTCTCAACTTTTTGTTTTTTAATATCAAATCTTGTGTTCATTTGAAATCATATTCTTATTCCCAAATATATAAAACACACAACTGTGGGGCTGCCCTGGTGTCCGAGTGCAGAAGAGGCAGGAAAGAAGGGACTCCGAAGTCTTGTCTGTGGGTCCAACTGCCCCACCCAGCCCAGAATTCCCTCTGAGGCTCACAGGGCTCCAGGTTAGGAGGATGGCTGAATGGGGCTCAGGACATGTTCAGGGCAGGAGTTTGTGGCAGTAGATTTCACACCCTCAGGGGCATAGGGATCCACACGGACCTTGTTACAGATCCCTGGGTTGTGCCCACAGAGGTTTTTATTTAGCACGTCTGAGGCGTGAACCCAGGAATGTGCTTGAAAAGAAAACCCCAGGTGATCCTGATGCGGGTGGTCCACAGACCACTCTCTGAAAAACGCTAGACCGGGTACAGAATGCAAAGCAAAGCTAACTGTTTGGGGATCCTTTGGGGATGCAAACATCCCAGGGCCAAGCCCCCATTGGTACAGGACTCTTCTCAAATGACTTTATAGGAGTACAAAGCTCTAGCAAGACTACGATTCCTTGGAAATATTATAGTGGGCCTTCCTTATTAAAAAATGGGGGTTAGGAGAATAAAAAAAAATTCTCTACACACACAGATGCATGCACACCCTTAAACATAGTGAATAAAAGTTCTAGAAGGCAAATCGGATCTATCAGCAAGTAGATCTGCTAAGGCCGATTCTGTGATGGCTTTATGCAGACTTTATTTCCAACTAGTCCTAATTAGCCCTAGTGTTCTCCTTTTATATAACAGTACTGGCCTTCTCACAAATTCTGAAGTATATAAGGATGTTTTTCTGGGCTCTGTGAACTATCCTTGCTCTGTCAAGCTGGTGCCTAAACTGAATCGCTGCCTCTGTATAATCCTTGGTCAGAGTGGGGAAGAGCAATAGTCATTGTTCCTTTGTTTAAGGGACTGAACGGAACCATTGATACACTCAAAAAAAAAAAAAAATCCTGAAGTACAAATTTTTGGTATATAAATATAAAACTGAGTTACTGTATTTCAAAACCTTGGCTGGAGAAACTAGTAAGGGATTCTAGAAAAACAGGAAGTGCGTACAGACCCACCAGAACAGGCCTCAGGAAGACCTGCCTCGGTTAAAAATATTCAAGCTAAAAAATGAGGGATGTTTTATTACATAAAGTCCTCTCTTTAACAGATCCACTCAAATCCCCTTTGGAAGCAGAGAGGGAGTAAATAAATAAAAAAATGTTAAATTCGTTTTAGTCCTCATATTGATGCCATGTACTCATCATGATAATTCCTACGAAGCTCTGTTGCAGATAGATGCCATACTCCCACTTTTCTGATGGGAAAACTGAGGCACAAGGTTGGCAAGAATGAACAAAGTCCAAGGGACTTTTAACACATACAGCTCTTAGGACAGCATCAACTTTTAGATTGATCAGGGCTTCCCTGGTGGCTCAGAGGTTAAAGCATCTGCCTGCAATGCGGGAGACCTGAGTTCAATCCTGGGTCAGGAAGATCCCTTGGAGAAGGAAATGGCAACCCACTCCAGTATTCTTGCCTGGAAAGTCCCTTGGATGGAGGAGCCTGGTGGGCTACATAGTCCACGGGGTCGCAAAGACTCAGACACGACTGAGCGATGACTTCACTTCACTTTAGATTGATCAGACTAGCTGTGACTTCTTCAACACAACCAAGAAGAGAGCCGGAAAACAAGGCTCCCGGAAGCAGGACAGGATGCGACCTCTGAAACATGAGCCATTCCCTTGACTCCTGTGCCAGACGGAAAGTGAGTCCACGGTTCACCTGGCCTCGGAATGGGTGGCCCTGGCAAGGGCACAGCGGACCGTGAGAGGCGTCCCAGCAGAAACAGGGTCTAGAACCGTCTCCCCTCCTCCCGCTTCCTCCCCTCTCTCACCCTTCAGTTCAGTTCAGTTCAGCTCAGTTCAGTCATTCAGTTGTGTCCGACTCTTTGCAACCCCATGAACCGCAGCACGCCAGGGCCTCACTGTCCATCACCAACTCCCAGAGTCTACCCAAACTCATGTCCATCGAGTTGGTGATGCCATCCAACCATCTCATCCTCTGT
This sequence comes from Oryx dammah, assembly GCF_014754425.2. Lineage (NCBI taxonomy): Eukaryota > Metazoa > Chordata > Mammalia > Artiodactyla > Bovidae > Oryx > Oryx dammah. The sequence goes on from NW_024070210.1 coordinate 23,522,708, forward strand.
CATCCCCTTCTCCTCCTGCCCCCAATCTTTCCCAGCATCAAGGTCTTTTCAAATGAGTGAGCTCTTCGCATGAGGTGGCCAAAGTATTAGAGTTTCAGCTTCAGCATCAGTCCTTCCAATGAAAACTCAGGACTGATCTCCTTTAGGATGGACTGGTTGAATCTCCTCACAGAGGAGTCTTCTCCAACACCACAGTTCAAAAGCATCAATTCTTCGGTGCTCAGCTTTCTTCACAGTCCAACTCTCACATCCATACATGACTACTGGAAAAACCATAGCCTTGACTAGACGGACCTTTGTTGGCAAAGTAATGTCTCTGCTTTTTAATATGCTGTTTGCTGCTGCTGCTGTTAAGTCACTTCAGTCGTGTCCGACTCTGTGCGACCCCACAGACAGCAGCCCACCAGGCTCCCCTGTCCCTGGGATTCTCCAGGCAAGAACACTGGAGTGCGTTGCCATTTCCTTCTCCAATGCATGAAAGTGAAAAGTGAAAGGGAAGTTGCTCAGTTGTGTCCAACTCTTCGTGACCCCATGGACCACAGCCCACCAGGCTCCTCTGTCCACGGGATTTTCCAGGCAAGAGTACTGGAGTGGGGTGCTGTCTAGGTTGGTCATAACTTTCCTTCCAAGGAGCAAGCGTCTTTTAATTTCATGGCTACAGTCACCATCTGCAGTGATTTTGGAGCCCCCCAAAATAGGTGAGGAATTATCTGGCAGCCTTGATATTTTTTCTTTTTTAAAAAAATTTGGTTTTCAGCACAACAATTCCATGTGGCGAATGACAGTTCTGAAAGAGGGAGTCAGGTACGAGCAGGCTGTGTGATGGGGAAGGAGGAGGGCTCGTTTCCAAGCCTTAGCAGCCAGCGGGTGGCATTTGATCACAGGCAGGGCCCGTCCCCTGGGAGACACGCAGGCTCAGCTTGCCCTGCACCACTGCCAGCGGTGAGTGAGTGGCCATCAGTCATCCGGGCAGTGCCATCTCCACGGGCGGGTGGGCCAGTGGGTGAGCTGTGTGGAACGGTGGCAGTGGAGGGGGCAGGCAGGTGAGGGGGTGGGGCAAAGGGACCCAGCTGACCTGGCTCACCTCGGTACAGGTGGGTACTGATGATGACTAAGAAGTAAGTTCTGGGAGCAGCAACAGAGACGGGGACCAGGGCCAGCCAGCCCCGGCAGGAGCTCTCCTGAGAATCTGGGTCATCTCTTCCTAGGACCTGAAACTTACCTTGATGTACTGGGGAAAACCGCTAATGAATTGCAGACTCTGGCCTCCTGGTTTGGGGAATGACAGCAGATGACAAGAGCGGCCCCAACATTGAGCAACACGGTATTTATGGCCTTAAGGTTTCCTGCCAAGAGGTCCGATGTCAGGCTAATGCCCCAGCCCTAGTCCCTGCTTAAGTCTTCCAGCCCATGATTCCTAGTCAAGATTTCTTTCTCTCCCTTCTCCACTCCTACACCCCCAGGCTCTTCTGCCCTGAGTCTATATGCTTCTCCTTTCTTTACTCAAGTCCCAGCCTGAGCCCCCAAAGTCTTTATGGGAGAGCGTTCTGGTTGCTTAGATGATAAGTACTGATACTTAGAGACCATTCTGGTTACTTAGCAAATACAGTCTGGAAGAAAAGAAAGGGCTGATATTATACTGGGTTGGCCAAAGGGTTCCTTCGGGTTTTTCCGCATGATCTTATGGAAAATGCTGAGTGAACTTTTTGGCCAACCCAATAGAAGTTCAACCTCCCCAGATCCAAGGGGCTGTGGAAAAAGAACATGTTTATTTATAATGTGTTTAGGGCCGCTGGGGAATAGAGGAGGAAGGCATTTAAAAACACTTTATTTTTCTATCGTGAAACGTTTCAGGCCAACAGAAACGTATAGAGGATAATTTTTAAAAAAACACATATCCACTATTCATCTTTGTCAAATCTCAGTTTTTGTCAGATCTGCTTCAGACTTTTTAAGAAATAAACCACTTTACAGACAGTTGACGCTTCCAGTGTTCCTCTCTCCAATGTTACTCCTCTCCTTTCAAATGTATGTACCCTACACTTGACTATGTTTACATTTTTACCTCATTTGTAAATACCCCTCAACAACAGACATTACTGTTTTGTGCAGGTTTAATACTTTATATAAACTGTATTTTTGTATATATATCTTCTGATCCTTTTTGTTCAATGTTGGGTTTTGAGATTTGTTGATCTTATACATATAGCTTTACTTGACTCGTTTTTAACTGCAATGTAGTATTCCATTGCGCAAATACACTCAACATAGTTACCCAATCACGCTGATAGACATTTAGAATATTTTCAACTTTCCATGCATCAATGCTGCAATAGACATTCTTGTAGAGGTCTATTTACGACCAATATATTTGGATTCCTTATTTTATTCCTTTTTTTAATTGAAGTATAGTTAGTTACAATGTTGTATATGATTTATTTCTACTGCCGCGTTTTGTGCTTTGCATTTACTCCTTATTGTCTATATTCCTATTTCTCTTCCCTGCCTGGATTTAATAGGTTTTATTCCATTTCCAGTAGCTACTCTCCTGATTGGAAAGTTATACATTCTATTTGTTATTTCTATTATTCTAGACGCAGATGACATCACCCTTGTGGCAGAAAGTGAAGAGGAACTAAAGAGCCTATTGATGAAAGTGAAAGAGGAGAGTGCAAAAGCTGGCTTAAACTCAACATTCAAAAAACTAAGGTCACGGCATCCAGTCCCATCACTCTATGGCAAATAAATGGAGAAATAATGGAAACAGTGACAGACTTTATTTTCTTGGGCTCCAAAATCACTGCAGATGGTGACTGCAGCCATGAAATTAAAAGATGCTTGCTCCTTGGAAGAAAAGTTATGACCAACCTAGACAGCTATTAAAAAGCAGAGACATTACTTTGCCAACAGTCAAAGCTATGTTTTTTCCAGTAGTCATGTATGGATGTGAGAGTTGGACTGTGAAGAAAGCTGAGCGCCGAAGAATTGATGCTTTTGAACTGTAGTGCTGGGAGAAGACTCTTGAGAGTCCCCTGGACTGCAAACAGATCAAACCAGTCAATCCTAAAGGAAATCAGTCCTGAGTATTCATTGGAAGGACTGATGCTGAAGCTGAAACTCCAATACTTTGGCCACCTGATGCAAAGAACTGACTCACTGGAAAACACCCTGATGCTGGGAAAGATTGAGGGCAGGAGGAGAAGGGGATGACAGAGGATGAGACGGTTGGATGGCATCACTGACTTGATGGACATGAGTTTGAGCAAGCTCTGGGAGTTGGTGATGGACAAGGAAGCCTGGTGTAGTGCAGTCCATGGGGTCGCAGAGTCAGACATGACTGAGCGACTGAAGTGACTGAGACTTAAAGACTTCTATTTGTTCTCCACATTCTCTTCTCCCCCTATTTGTCATATAGGTAGAAGCTCTGACTTTTAACAGAACACATGGTTATCTAGAATAAAGACTACACTTTCCAATCTTCTTGGTGGTGGGATATAACCACATGAATAAGTGGCCAATGGGATGTGAGTGGAAGGAATGAAGGCAGCCTTTGGGTCATGCTCTCAAAGGGAAGGGACTGGAATGTGGCCATGAGGGTGAGCCACCTTCAAACATGCACAGATCTCCCCCGGAGCCAGGCTGCTTCTGTCTGGAATGTCACATGAAAAGGAATGGATTTTTTAAACACATGTACTGCCTGGCTCATCCTGTTTCCTAAATCTGAGGCTTCAGGTCTTTCATCAACTTTGGAAACTTTAAAGGCATTATCTCTTGAAGTCATGCCTCTCTTCCCCACTTCTGGAATCTTCAAAAAGGATCTTGTCATTCTGGCATCCATGTCTTAGCCTGTGTCTTCATCTCTCTGCGTTGCCCTCGAGTCTGGGTTATGTCCTCAGGCCCATCTTTCCATTCCTGAGGTCTGTCTCATGTGGCGCCTTATCTGATGTTAATTTCGGTACAAATATTTTTCATGTCTAGCAGTCCTATTTGGTTCTTTTTCTGCTCTTTTTGGATGATGTCCTGCCCTTATCTTATATTTTCAATTAGTTTATCATGTCTTCAATAGTATTGTGTTGTTTTTTTTTTTTGGTCGGGGGGAGCACACTGAGTGGCTTGTGGGATCTTAGTTCCCCAAGCAGGGACTGAACCTGGGTCCTCAGAAGTGAAAGTATGGAGTCCTAACCACTGGCTGCCAGGGAATTCCCTTAAGTAGTTTTGAATTCATGGACTTTATAGTGTCTTGCCAACAGTTCTTAGAACAGTTGGAACAACAGTTATTAGAAATTCTTAGCGGTGGGGATTGAGTCCAGTTTGTTGCATACATGGACTCTCACTCACTGTGGGCTATTCTCTCAAGTATTTAGTCATTGTGGATCACATTCATTTTCACTAAGGACTTTCCTTTTTCCTGCGTAGGTTGACATTTGTTTCCTTGCCTGAGAGGTAAAGGGACTTGCCCTCAGTCACAAAGCTAGAAAGTGGCAGAGCCAAGTAGTCTGGCTCCAAAGCCTGGGTCCTTGTCACCAGCCAGCAGGCTGCCTTCCATAGTTCACACCCTTAACGGAGGGTGAGCAGCAGGGTGGGGATATCCATTCTCCTCTCCTAAAATATCGGGGGGACCTTCAAGATGGCAGAGGAGTAAGATGTGGTGACCACCTTCCTCCCCACAAATACATCAAAAATACATCTACATGTGGAACAACTCTCCTAAAATATCTCTTTCTCACACTGAGAAAGAAGTGTTAGGGGAATAATAGAACCTTCACTGCAAACACCCATGACTCAAGAAGTGATGCAAGACCAAGAAGATTTGTAGCATTTCTTTGGTGTGTTACAGGGAGAAGCAGAGTGGGAAAGAATGCCAGATGACAGATTAGTAAACTGCTTAGATTTTGATCTTTAAAAAAAAAAAAACCTACCTTGGTTTTATTTTATGAGTGTGGGGAGCACCTTATTCAAAGCTCACCTTCCTTGTATTACTAGTTTTGATTTGCATTTCTCTAATAAAGAGCAATTTGAGCATCTTTTCATGTGTTTATTAGCTGTCTGTATGTCTTCTTTGGAGAAATGTCTGTTTAGGTCTTCTGCCCACTTTTTGATTGGGTTGTTTTTCTGGTATTGAGCTGCATGAGTTGCCTTCGTATTTTGGAGAGCTGCCTTCGTGGGATGCGGTGGGAAGTGGGAGGGAGGTTCAAGAGGGAAAGTGAAAGTCACTCAGTTGTGTTCACTCTTTGCGACCCCATGGACTGTAGTCCATGGAATTCTCCAGGCCAGGATACTGGAGTGGGTGGCCTTTCCCTTCTCCAGGGGATCTTCCCAACCCAGGGAATGAACCCAGGTCTCCTGCATTGCAGGCGGATTCTTTACCAGCTGAGCCAAAAGGGAAGCCCAAGAATACTGCAGTGAGTAGCCTATCCCTTCTCCAGTGGATCTTCCCAACTGTAATTTAACCAGGGTCTCCTGCATTGCAGGTGAATTCTTTACCAACTGAGCTATTGGGGAAGCCCTTTCAAGAGGGAGGGACATATGTATACCTATGGTTGATTCATGTTGATGTAGGGCAGAAACCAACACAATATTGTAAAGCAATTATCCTCCAATTAGAAATAAAATTTTTTTTAAAGTTCACGTTACTGCAACAGATACTAAATAAGCCCTAGAGATCAAATGCACAGTATAATGAATATAGACAACAATATTGTACCCTAGGGCTTCCCTGGGGGCTCAAATGGTAAAGAATCCACCTGCAATGCAGGAGACCTGGGTTTGGTCCCTGGGTTGGGAAGATCCCCTGGAGAAGGGAATGGCTACCCATTCCAGTATTCTTGCCTGGAAAATTCCATGGACAGAGGAGCCTGGTGGGCTACAGTCCATGGGGTCTCAAAGAGTTGGACACGACTGAGTGACTAACACTTTCACTTTTCATTGTGCAATAGTCATCAAACTTGCTGAGACTAGAACGTAATTATTCCAACCACTAAAAGGAAATGATAATTATGTAATATGATAAACAAGCTAATTATTGCTGCAATGGTGATCATATTATAATATATAAATGGATCAAATTAACATGTTGTACATCTTGAATTACACAATGTTATATGTCAAATATATTATAATCAATCAACCAATCAATCAAACCTCTAAAAAACAAAAAATGAAAAGAAAGTTGGCCTTCCCCCACTCTCTGTGACAGTGATTTCTTAAGGGACCTTGGAGACTACCTGCTCCCCAGGACTCACCTTGTCGGCCAGCAGTTCTCTGATCTTGCTGGCCTGCAGTCGGAACCGGAAAAGCTGGGTTTCTAGGGCCAGGCAGCGCTTCTGCCAGTCCACACTGGTCCGCGTCTCCACTGTGAGTTCTGCCATGATGGGAGTAACTTGTGGAGATTCCAGGGAACCCTGAGGACCAGCATATAGAGAGGGGAAAAGATAAGTGTGTGAGGAGGAGTTCGGTGGGGAAAGGAGGAGACCGACAGAAAGCAGAGGAAACAGGGCGGGGAAGGTAAGTGAGCCTGGCTCGCTCTCTGTCCCATGGGCAAGTTCTGAGCTCAGCTGGTCCTGTTTCATCATAAGGCAGCTGTGCAGCCTCAGAAAATCACACAACCTGAGAAACCGCAAGGAGAACCTCGTCTCACTGTTACAGAAGTGAAAAGCAGGGCTCACTGGTTTTTCATTCAATTATCCATTTAACAAAAATGTGTTCATTACAAACATTCAGTGCCAGACACTGTTCTAGACTTTGGAGATGCAAAGGGAAACGAAAGAGGTCCCCGTGTCTTTTCAAACAACTCTTTGGAAAAGTCTAATTGCAAAATTACAATGTAGTCACAATTACTAATCAATATGCAAATAAAAGGAAGCAGAGAAATGGAGTGGACTGTGCTAGGGGGAGGGTGTTGAGGGAAAGCTTAAACTGGGTAGCAGATTCATCCATGATCACAAGGCTAACTGGAGATAGAACTGTGATTCCCAGCTGGGTACCGATTTTTTTTACAACTATAAAGATTTCAGATGGAAAAAAAAAAGGAACGAAAATGTAATGCTTCAAATTTCCTTGACAAGTTTCTATTCAGTTGGGATTTCATATGTTGTCATCAAATCATCCTGTTTGGGAACATATTCTCACTTTCCTTTAAGTTATAAAATGCAAAACAGAAAATTGGTAGATATTTTGCCATAGCCTCTGGAGGAAATCCTGGGCTTCCCAGGTAGCTCAGCTGTAAAGAACCCGCCTGCCAATGCAGGAGACTCCACAGGAGACACGGGTTCGATACCTGGGTCGGGAAGATCCCCTGAAGGAGGAAATGGCAACCCATTCCAGTATTCTTGCCATGGAAAATCCCATGGATAGAGGAACCTAGCGGATACGACCCATAGGATTGCAAAGAGTTGGACACAACTGAGTGACTAAGCATGCACACACACTGGAGGAAACCACAAATCTTTAGAAAACACGCCAAACAGATCCAGAACAAGCCAAGTAGACATCTATAATATCCCCAGCCAGGGGAATTTACCCAGATGTCTCCTGAATGTATTTTAGAGAAACAAACCTGGGTCAGGGATGAGAAAATGAAGAAGAATGTATATACGTGCATGAGAAGGAAGATATAGGTGCAGAGGGGGCACAGAGCAGAGAAGGGCTGGAAGACACATCCATTACCAGGACTTTTAAAATCCCCTTTCTAGGGTGCTTTCCACTCCAGTACTCTTGCTTGGAAAATCCCATGGATGGAAGAGCCTGGTAGGCTGAAGTCCATGGGGTCACTAAGAGTTGGACACAACTGAGTGACTTCACTTTCACTTTTCCCTTTCATGCATTGGAGAAAGAAATGGCAACCCATTCCAGTGTTCTTGCCTGGAGAATCCCAGGGACGGGGGAGCCTGGTGGGCTGCCATCTATGGGGTCGCACAGAGTCCAACATGACTGAAGCGACTTAGCAGCAGCAGCAGCAGCAGCAGGGTGCTTTTAATAATTATGCTTGACAATAAGCATAAATTTGGTCTGTCCCAAACCATGACATATGGTTTCCCTACTATCAGGTGATTTTAAAGAATGATTGTTAATTTTCTAGGTTGATACATTTTTAAAAATTATTTTTCATTAAAAAATTGGGGGCAGGGACTGTGCTATTTAGCATGTGGGATCTTAGTTCCCTGACCAGGGATTGAACTTGTGCCCTCTGCAGTAGAAGCATGAGTCTTAGGTTGATAATATATTTTAATATCATCTTTTAGAGATAAATATGGCTTACAGGTGAAACGATGTAATGCTTGGGGTTTGCTTTAAAACACTTCACCATAGGAGGTGAGAAGCTGGTATACAGGAGGTGAGAGAGATATATGCATTAAGACTTGTCAAAACACTGATAATTTCTGAAACTGGGTGATGGGTATACTGGTCTCTCTACTTGAATATATGCCTGGAATTTGTCTGTAGAGAACAGACTTGTGGTTGTCAACGGGATGGGGGAGAGATGGGCTCGGAGTTTGGGATAAGCATCTGAGAACTATTACATTTAGAATGGATAAACAACAAGGTCCTATAGCACAGAGAACTATATCCAATCTCCTGGGATTAAAACATAATGGAAAAGAACATTAAAAAAGAATGTATACACATTAACAAATTGAAAGATAAAAACCATATAGTTATCTCAACAGATGCAGAGAAAGACTTTGACAAAATTCAACATCCATTTATGATAAAACCCTCCAGAAAGCAGGCATAGAAGGAACATACTTCAACATAATAAAAGCCATATATGATAAACCCACAGCAAACATTATCCTCAATGGTGAAAAACTGAAAGCATTTCCCCTAAAGTCAGGAACAAGACAAGGGTGCCCACTCTCACCACTACTATTCAACATAGTTTGGTGAATTTTAGCCACAGCAATCAGAGAAGAAAAAGAAATAAAAGGAATCCAGATTGGAAAAGAAGAAGTAAAACTCTCACTGTTTGCAGGTGACAAGATCCTCTACATAGAAAACCCTAAAGACTCCACCAGAAAATTACTAGAGCTAATCAATGAATATAGTAAAGTTTCAGGGTATAAAATTAACACACAGAAATCCCTTGCATTCCTATACACTAACAATGAGCAAACAGAGAAATTAAGGAAACAATTCCATTCACCATTGCAATGAAAAGAATAAAATACTTAGGAACAAATCTACCTAAGGAAACAAAAGACCTATATATAGAAAACTATAAAACACTGATGAAAGAAATCAAAGATGACACAAATAGATGGAGAAATATACCATGTTCATGGATCCAAAGAATCGATATAGTGAAAATGAGTATACTACCCAAAGCAATCTATAGATTCAATGCAATCCCTATCAAGCTACCAATGGTATTTTTCAGAGAACTAGAACAAATAATTTCACAATTTGTATGGAAATACAAAAAACCTTGAATAGCCAAAGCAATTTTAGGAAAGAAGAATGGAACTGGAGGACTCAACCTGCCTGACTTCAGGCTCTCTACAAAGCCACAGTCATCAAGACAGTATGGTACTGGCACAAAGACAGAAACATAGATCAATGGAACAAAATCAAAAGCCCAGAGATAAATCCACACACCTATGGACACCTTATCTTTGACAAAGGAGGCAAGAATATACAGTGGAGAAAAGACAATCTATTTAACAAGTGATGCTGGGAAAACTGGTCAACCACTTGTAAAAGAATGAAACTAGAACACTTTCTAACACCATACAAAAAAATAAACTCAAAATGGATTAAAGATCTAAATGTAAGACCAGAAACTATAAAACTCCTAGAGGAAAACATAGGCAAAACACTCTCTGACATAAATCACAGCAGGATCCTCTATGACCCACCTCCCAGAGAAATGGAAATAAAGCAAAAATAAACAAATGGGATCTAATTAAACCTAAAAGCTTTTGCACAACGAAGGAAACTATAAGCAAGGTGAAAAGACAGCCTTCAGAATGGGAGAAAATAATAGCAAACAAAGCAACTGACAAAGAATTAATCTCAAAAATATACAAGCAGCTCCTGAGGCTCAATTCCAGAAAAATAAATGACCCAATCAAAAAATGGACCAAAAAACTAAACAGACATTTCTCCAAAGACATACAAATGGCTAACAAACACATGAAAAGATGCTCAACATCACTCATTATCAGAGAAATACAAATCAAAACCACAATGAGGTACCATCTCACACCGGTCAGAATGGCTGCTATAAAAAGTCTACAAACAATAAGTGCTGGAGAGGAAAAAAACCCTGTTACACTGTTGGTGGGAACACAAACTAGTACAGCCACTATGGAGAACAGTGTGGAGATTACTTAAAAAACTGGAAATAGAATTCCCATACAACCCAGCAATCCCACTGCTGGGCATACACACCGAGGAAACCAGAATTGAAAGAGACACGTGTACCCCAATGTTCATTGCAGAACTGTTTACAATAGCCAGGACATAGAAGCAACCTAGATGTCCATCAGCAGATGAATGGATATGAAAGCTGTGGTACAAAAACACAATGGAATATTATTCAGATATCAAAAAGAATGCATTTGAATCAGTTCTAATGAGGTGGATGAAACTGGAGCTTATTATACAGAGTGAAGTAAGTCAGAAAGAGAAACACCAATATAGTATATTAACACATATATACGGAATTTAGAAAGGTGGTAATGACCTATATGCAAGACAGCAAAAGAGACACAGACATAAAGAACTGACTTTTGGACTCTCTGGGAGAAGGCGAGGGTGGGATGATTTGAGAGAATAGCATCAAATCATGTATATTGTCATATGTGAAATAGATCGCCAGTCCAGGTTTGATGCATGAGACAGGGTGCTCAGGGCTGGTGCACTGGGATGACCCTGAGGGATGGGAAGGGGAGGGATGGGGGAGGGGGGCTCAGGATGGGGAACACATGTAACCCCATGGCTGATTCATGTCCATGTATGGCAGAAACCACTACAATACTGTAAAGTAATTAGCCTCCAATTCAAATAAAGAAATTTTTAAAATAAATAAAAAAAGAATGTATATATGTGTATAACTGAGTCACTTTGCTGTACAGCAGAAATTAGCACAACATTGTAAATCAACTATATTTCAATAAAAAAAGAGAGATGAAAAAATTTGTCATTTTTAAAAAATCTCTTTTCCCTTCTTCAGGAGATACATGGTCTCAGAAAACCCAGCCACCTCCTGTATGTCACTAAATATTACCCTGGGGCACCAGTGAGCCTCTCCTTGATAGGTTCACCACCAATATTGCCTCCCACCTGACATGTGACCTCTACATCTTTCTCCCATTATACACCACAAACAGCTATTACCTACTGAGTCCTTATTGTATACCAGGCACATGTGGCCTCTTTGATTGTCATGAGAACCCATGAGACAAGGAGTGGGAATTAGTCCACATTCTCAGGTGAGGACTCTGAGGAGCAGAGTCTGTGGCCGGTAAGCAGTAGGGCTGAGATTCTCATTCTAAAGTGCCTACTCTTAGCCACTGAGCTCCTTACCCATCGCAAAACTGCAAGAATTGATTTCACAAAGAGTAGAATGGAGAAGACTTCCCTGGTGGTCAGTGGTTAAGACTCCAGGTTCCCAATGCAGGGGGCTCGGATTCCAGCCCTGGTCAGGGAACTAGATCCCACATGCCACAGCCAAAGATCCTGCATGCTGAAACTAAGCCCTGGCACAGCCAAATAAAAAAAATAAGTAAGTATTTTAAAAAATTAATAAAAACGTTCACTGTTTTTTAAAAAAGAGTGGAGCAGACTGTTAAGAATGAAACGTTTTATAGGCTCTCTCGAGATCCTCAGTGCAAAGGTGAACCCAAACCCTAGACTTCCCAGGGCACCCTGGTCTCAAATATTCTGACCCTTCATCCTCCATAAGCATGGAGGATATTTGCCATGTGCCCTTTTTGTTTAAAAAACAGGGTCAGTAGACCTGTAGAGAAAGGCCCAACAATAAAACCACTGATGGGTCAGGTGATGGAGCCTTTCGGTTCTGGGCGGCTCAGAACGCTGGACACATGACCTCAGTCCTGAGCTCCCAGAACTGTCATCCCAAACAATTCGACATTGTGACCTCCCAGCGATCCCCACCTCAAAAGACTGGGACCAACTGGAACGGGCAGGAAGACAAAAGACAAAAACAAAACATGACCTTCTCTGAGCTAAGATCACAGCTGAAGAGACACAACAGAACCTTGTGGGGCCTGCATAGAAGGCCCAGAGGCTTCATGTTTAGTTTTCTTTGTCCTTTAAAGGGGATTTCACTTTCCCTGCCTAAGTACAAAAAGTGGCAGACCCGAAGCTAGGACCTTGGAGTCTTGCAACCTAGCCCGGGGCTAAGAATTAGCAGTAAAAGCACCCAAGTAAAACCAAAGGGCAGCAGAAACTCAATTCTTTTGTGTTGTTTAAAAAGTTTGGTGAGTGTTAATTCCCTCTTACCGATTGCCAAAGCTGCAGCTTAGATTTTTTTGGAGGACAGAAACCCAAATCATCAAAATCTTGAGGGACTTTGGAAATAAATACCGCGGTGATACCTGAGATTATACCTAGTCCGGAAGGAGTTCTTTCCCCAGTCCAGCATCTTCATGACATCATGGTTTTTAGAAGTGCTCAGCTTCATTTTCTCCCTGCCTTGGGGATGCTGGTAAAGGAGCTGGCACTCTTGTTAGGCTTGTCTCAGCGTGTGAGTGGAACTAAGAGGTTTCTAAATGGATCTGGAGCAAGGTGCCTGCTGTGAAACCAAGACCCAGAGGCTCTTTCGACAGAGGCAGGTGGCTGGAGCTGCAGCTTTAGTATACAGGATGTTAGGGGGAGATGCCAGTAAGTTGAACCTCAACTGCTAAGTCACATTGCATTTGAACCGCCCATAAAGATGCGCAAGGATAAGCAAGAATGAACTTGCAGAATGGTCCTTAACTCTTCAAAGCACTGCTTTGTCAGCTGTTATTTCTCTCATTACCCTCTCAATATCCCCGAGATGGAGGACAAGTGATATAATTCACACTGAACAGGTGAGCAAACTCCTCCCATCGATGACTTGCTCAGGGACACAGAGGCAAGTAGTATCAGAGTTGGACTAAGAATCCTGATCTCCCAACATCTAGAACTGTCCTCTTTCCATGAAGATGCTTCCATAGTGGCAGTGGAGTCTTATGCTACCAGGCTAGCCTAATGAAGATATGGCATTAATGTGCTGCGTTAGATGGGGAAATGACAGAAGGGATGTAAGCTAGGGACAAACCCCAGCTCAATTGTTTGTTTCATGTTTTATCCTGGAAAGCTTCAAACACACACAAGTAGGGAGAACAGTATAATAAATCCCCATGTGCCCTCTGGCCAGCTATAATGATCACCAACTCATAGTCGCTCTTGTGAAAGCTAGTTCTCGATTCCCACTTGTGCCCAGCGTGCTGAATGGCTTGGCAGGCAAGAGTCAAATGGTTGCCATGGCCTTGGCACCTGCTTTAGAACTCCCTAAGGCTCCCAGCACCCTGGACTGACACGGCCACAGAGGTCAGCAGAGACATGCCTCAAGAGGCAAGGGCCATGGGTAGAAGGGTGGTGAAAAGAGGCAAGAGGAAGTTGTTAGGTGACTTCAGTCTGTATCAGAGAAAACACAAACTTGACCTGGGATAGCTCTGGAAACTTTAGGGATATGGACCAGAAGTGGACAAAATGCTGACAGTAAATTTACCTTAACCAACTTTTGTTAGGTGATTCCTATGTGTAAGATTGGAGACACAAAGAGGAACAAAGACCCTGTGGTTTGTGACGTTTCAGGTCTACAGTCTGAATATCCTGGAACCTTCTTGCAAAGACGGCCAATCAGAGCAAGTGCCTAAAGTCGCTGCAGGAGGCATCAGAAGGTAACAGGGACTACGTACTGGGTGCAGTCTCCACTAGGCTCTCCTGTGTCACCTCACTGTGGCTCACTCCCTGAGTGTGAGCACCTTCTGTGATTCCTACTCACAAGCAGTGGGCTTCTGAAAGGGCTGTGCAGATGAGGCTGACTACCTGCCCGGCTCTGGGCAAGGAAGAGCCCCTTTCCTGGGGATGAAGCCGGAGAGAGGGTGAGTGCACACAGGGGCACAGCTCCCTCAATCTGATCTCCCACTGTTATCTGATCAAGCCAACAACATGAATTTTACCTCTTTTGCATGCTGAGTGACCATCCCATTTCACAACAGTGGGAGAGTCAGGAAAAGGTGAGCATGTTACAGACTTCAGGGACATAAATCCTAAAAGGGGCTAAGAAATCCAGGAATATAGCATCCCTCAGACAGAAACCAACAAAAAGAAATGGCAAGAGTGTAGTACTTAAGATCCTGAGGTTTGGCACCAAACAGACCTGGGTTTGAATACTGAGTCAAGAACGAACTGTGACCTTCAACCATCTGCTTGACTTCTCTGAACCTATTTGAAATTGAAGGCAATAATATTTGAAAGGAGCACAATAATATTAGGTCGAACCATGTGAAACTGTCAACACTTAACCATTTTTTGACTTTCAAAAATGGCAATTTCATAGGCCACACTATGTTGGGATTTTTTTGAGAATCAAAGGAGGTATTATAATACAAAAGCCTGGCACACAGGAAGTACTCGATAAATAACAGCTACTATCAACAAACAAAAGGCAAACCAACAGTGCCCTGGGCATACTTGGAGATGTGCTCACCACCATTATCAGAGAGCAAGTCAGGAGGTTTTAAAAAATTCTTTTATCTCAGGACTTCCCTGATGGTCCAGTGGTTAAGACTGGGTTTCCAATGCAGGGGGCATGGGTTCCATCTCTGGTCAGAGTACTAAGATCCCACATGCTGTGCAGTGTGGCCAAATAAAAAAATTATTTAGCTCTTTGTTTTTGAATACTAAGCAAAAGAGTATATGGTATAAAGTAACAAAGTAACAAAAAGAGTATATGGTACAAACTATGCCCTGAACTCCAGGCATAGTTTTCCCCAGAGGCAGCCACTGTTAAGAGGATTTGAGTCTTTCTGAGATGTCCCCTGCATATACAAGTGTCCATATGTATGTTGCACACACATACACACAAGCAAATGGTGGCACACTATACACACTGCACTTAATATAACTCAGAGAGCTTCTTGTGTGTGTGTGTGTGTGTGTGTGTGTGTGTGTATGCATGCATGCTCACTCAGTCTGACTCTTTGCAACCCCGTGGAATGCAGCCCACCAGGTTCCTCTGTCCATGGGATTTTCCCAGCAAGCACTGGAGTGGGTTGCCATTTCCTCCTCCAGGGGATCTTCCTGACTCAGGGATCAAACCCACGTCTCCTGAGTCTCCCGCGTTGCAGGCGATCCTTTACCACTGTGCCACCGGAGAAACCATGTACATATATAATAATATATACCTGCCCCATTCCTCCCTCAAGCTTTTTAAGAGCTATATTGTATTCTCTTGTGTGGCTATTACATGATTTCATTTGAGTCCCTACTTGACAGCCACTTGGGTTGTTTTAAACCTTTCACTAAAACAGTGCTACAATGAATATTCAATGATTAGACATTATTTCATACACATCTCAGTTTATCTCAAGGATAAAGTCCCAGAAATGGAACTGTACCGCTAAGTGATATATATTTTACAATGGCCAAAGAGTTCCAACTGCCCTCCCCTGAGGCTATTCTAATTCATACTCCAGCCAGCAATAAGCACCAATTTCCCCACAGAGGTGGTCGGTTTTTAATTCATTTTTGACAGAAGGGTTGGTCAGAGAACACAGAATGGTGGCTCAGTGGCCAGACTGCTATGGAGTCACTTGGATCAGTCACGAGGGGATCCTGACACCTCAGCGCCAGCATGTAGAATGCACTCTTCAACCCACAGGGAGCACAGAGTTCTGCAGTTACACAGCCTCACATGGGGCTTGCCTGGTGGCTCAGGCGGTAAAGAATCTGCCTGCAATGTGGGAGATCTGGGTTTGATCCCTGGGTCAGACAGATCCCCTGGAGAAGGAACTGGCAACCCACTCCAGTATTCTTGCCAGGAGAATCCCATGGACAGAGGAGCCTGGCAGGCTACAGTCCATGGGGTCCTGAAGAGTCAGACACGACTGAGCAATACACACACAGCCTCGTAGAGAGAAGATGGGAACAGTATGGAGCATTCCTCTGCAAGCAGAGTGACTTCTTCCCACAGCTGATGGCTTCTGGAGAGGGCAGAGGGGGTCCCAGAGGCATTTTCTCAGCTCACTTGTTAGTTTCAATGAGTAACCCAGCTCTGAACAGGACCCCTCGGCAGCCTGTGGAGAAGGAGGGTGGTGAACAGCGATGTAAATGCAGTTTAAGAGGCTTCCGTTTGAGTCTTGCCTCCTCCACTTTTCAGTTATATGACCTTGGGCAAGTCACTGTTTTTCCGAGTCCTAGTTTCCTCCTTTATAAAACGGGGATAGTAACATGCAGAAACACTCGAAGCGGTGTTCTATAAAGAGTTAAGTGATGTTACCATAGACACAATGTCTGCAGCATAGAAGACTGTCCAAAAAGTTTAAGAAAGGAACAAATAACTTTTCCACTGAAATTGATATTAAAATGATCTTTAGCCAGAAGTGTTAGCCAGAACTAAAGCTTTGTCCTGAAGTTTCATGATGTGTATTCACAGTAAAAGTTTACTTGTCCCTTGGCAGGAACAGATGCAGAGCTTCCCTGGTGGCTCAGTTAAAAGACTCTGCCTGCGATGCAGGAGACTTCCCGCAACACTTAGGTTCCATCCCTGGGTGGGTAAAGATCCTCCGGAGAAGGAAATGGCAACCCAATCCAGTATTCTTGCCTGGGAAATCCTATGGACAGAGGAGCCTGGCAGGCTGCAGTCCACGGGGTCTCAAGAGTCGGACACGACTGAGCGACTAAACCACCAGGGACAGATCCAACAGAGAGCAGATCTACTCCCAAATGAGGGTCTTCATTGCGCCTGCCACCTCCATTAAGACCCCCTGCGCCCCGGTGACCGATTCCTCTCTAAGGCTCCTAGGACGCAAAGTTCCTGCTGTCATTTGGCGCCCGACTGGTTTTCTCTTCTGTTTGGCTGACCTGCCTCCATAAATCAAGCCTAATCCACCGGGACCCTAAGAGAACCACCCAGGAATCACAGAAGCAATAACCCAAGATGAGACCGGGAAGAAAGCAGGAGGACTTGAGAGCCCGCTAGAGCTCAGGCAACTCGGTGGAAAGCCTGCAGGTTCGCTCCGAGGGCCCTTCCCGGGAGCAACTGGATCGAGCCGGTCCCAAACTCCGGATCCTCTCCAGGAAGGCTACTCCTCGCCTGGCGGTGCCAGTTCCCCGAGCCCGAGGCTCCGTTCCTAGCGCTCCTGGCTGCTAGGAGCTTGTTTCCAGGTAGGGAGGCACCTGCTCCGGAATCGCCCTCCGGCCAGAGGCAGCGGATCCTCTCTCAGTCTAACCAAACACCCTCCCCGGCCAGCGAACCCTCACTCCCACCCCCGCGCCCACCCCCATCTCTGCCCGCGGGGCTCCCTGGGGCCGCTCACCTCCAGCCAGATCCCGGGCGTCCCCGCCGCGCACCTGGCACACGGGCGCCCCTGGCACACGGGCGCCCCCGGCGCGCGTCCGCCGCTGACCTTGCGTCGATCTCGCCGGAGTCCGCCGCGGCCGCCGGGTCTCCGCTCCCCGGCAGCAGGGGTCGGCGTGGGCGGGGCGGGCCGAGCTGGCCAGGGAGGTTTGCCCGCCCGCTGGCTGCACAAAAGCCGAGCCGACCTCGCAGCGCCCCATTCAATACGCCGCCGTGCCCCCTCCCCGCCCGCTCCTTAAAGGCAGAGCGCCAGGCTGGGCTCCAGGGGCGGCTCGCGGAGAGGCACAGGAAATGACCTCAGCAGGCTCCAGCCTCCCACCTCTCGGCACCGCCGGGCTCGTCCCTGGGGCGGCGGGGACGGCGGCGGGGTCCCGCGGGCCGAGAGGTGTCCAGAGCTCCGGCCCCGAGCTCTCTGCAGAGGCCGAATTAGCGGCCACCTGGGGCGGCCGGGGCGCCCCAGCATCTCCTCAGCTCCCAGCCAGCCTGAGACCCTCCCTGGATGGGGCGCAAGACCAGACCCTCCCCCGTTCCCCCTCAAAAGGAGGTTCCCGTATTGGTCGAACGACTTGCAGGAACCGTCACGCCTGGATATTTAGAGCAGAAATCCTTATTTCAAAGAATCTGTCCCATTGGGAGACAAAAGTTCTGATATGTAATATGAAGGAAAAAACAAAACTCACCGCAGCCTAGAGGGTAACTTGCTTGCGTCCGTACGTCTGTATGTATGCATGCACGCATTATTTATTTTAAAGGAGCCGGCTGGCCGAGGAACCGGAAAGACAAACAGGACGTCGCCTGCGCGGGCAGCTCTCCGTGCACCCTTGCAGCCCCTGCGCTCACCGGTACAATCCTAAATTACCTGCGGGGGGCGGGGGTGGAGTGCTCAGTTTTTAGTTAGGTGGATATGGGGTAAAGACGATGAATACGGAGAATATTGCAGGGAAGGATCCACGTTTCAGAACAGCTTTCTTCCCCAATCTGGCAGGCTCTCAGGCTAGTTCTGAACAGAGGCAGACTCACCAGAGTTTCTCCCCAGGGGCTTTGAAAGTTTCTTTCCAGGTGGTGGTGCCCCCCGGCTGCACCCCACGTTTGAATCTGAGTGTCTGGAGGTTAGGCTGGAAAGTTGTGCAGTTAATAAGGCCTCCAAGTAATTCTCATGCACAATTTTGAGAGCCCAGACTCTATGGAAAGCCGACTCTTGCAGTTCAGGAGGCCAAGGGCGAAAGTTCAACAGGGTTAATGGGACTTCATGAGCTTAAACATGGACTCATACCTCCTGAGGATTCAGGAATAGATCAACCCCAAACTGTGGGTAACTGGCCTCTGTCCCCTTCAAGACTGGAAATATTGCTAAGGAAGCCCCAAAACAAGTCCTGTGGAGTTTGTCAAGGAGACTTATGCTCATTCATGCATGCATTCACTCACTTTGAATAGGTAATCATTTACATAGTATAAATTTGAATTATTAATAATGCCGAAGGGCTAACAATGAATAGTAAGTCTCCTTCCTCCCCTGTCCCTTGTCTCCTAGTGTGTGTATGCCTGTGTGTGTGTGTGTGTGTGTGTGTGTGTGTGTGTGTGTGTGTGCACTCAGTCATGTCTGACTCTTTGCAACCCTGTGGACTGCAGCATGCCAGGCTTCCCTGTCCTTCACCATTTCCCGGAGCTTGCTCAAACTCAAGTCCATTGAGTCGATGATGCCATCCAACCATCTCATCCTCTGCTGTCCCCTTCTCCTCCTGCCTTCTGTCTTTCCCAGCATCAGGGTCTTTTCCAATGAGTTGGCTCTTCACATCAGGTGGCCAAAGTACTGAAGCTTCAGATTTAGCCTCAGTCCTTCCAGTGAATATTCAGGATTGATTTCCTTTAGGATTGACTGGTTTGATCTCCTTTCAGTCCAGGGGACTCTCAAGAGTCTTCTGCAACACCACAGATCAAAAGCATCAATTCTTCGGCACTTAGCCTTCTTTATGGTCCAACTCTCATATGCATACATGATTACTGGAAAAGCCATAGATTTGACTATATGGGCCTTTGTCAGCAAAGTCCTGTCTCTGCTTTTTAATAGGCTGTCTAGGTTGGTCATAATTTTTCTTCTAAGGAGCAAGCATCTTTTAATTGCATGGCTACAGTCACTATCTGCAGTGATTTTGGAGCCCCCCGAAAAAAAGTCTGTCACTGTTTCCACTGTTTCCCCATCTATTTGCCATGAAGTGATGGGACCAGATCCCATGATCTTAGGTTTCTGAATGTTGAGTTTTAAGCCAGTTTTTTTCATTCTCTTCTTTTACTTTCATCAAAGGCTCTCTAGTTCCTCTTTGCTTTCTGCCATTAGGATGGTGTCATCTGAATATCTGAGGTTATTGGTATATCTCCTGGCAATCTTGATTCCCACTTGTGCTTCATCCAGCCTGGCATTTCTCATGATGTACTCTGCATAGAAGTTAGATAAGCAGGGTGGCAATATACAACCTTGAAGCACTCCTTTTCCAACTTTGAATCAGTTTGTTGTTCCATGTTCGGTTCTAGCTATTGGTTATTATGATACATCACCATAAAAAGATATTACATAATTATTAACTATATTCATCACATGGTACATTTCATACTCATGACTCATTTATTTTGCAACTGGAAGTTTGTACCTCTTTATCTCCCTTACCTATTTCTTTCCTCTCCCCAATCTCCTCCCTCTGATAACCACCTGTTTGTTCTCTGTACCTATAACTCTGTTTGTGTTTTGTGATGTTTGTTCATTTGCCTTACTTTTTAAATGGTTCCCTAGCATGCCTAATGATGTATATTTAGAACATTTCCAGTCTTTGGCTATTATATACTTTGCTGCAGTGAATATCTCTATACCTATTTCTTGGTCCACATATGTGACTATCTTTACGGTTTAACACTTAGAAGTGAAATTGCAGGATGTAAACACAATGTGAATTTTAAATTTCAACAGATGCTGTGCACTGCCCTCAAAGGAGACTGCACCAACCAACACTTCTGTTGATACATTTGAGTGCTCCTTTGTTCCCTCCCACCCACAATGATGAAGTGATTTATCACAAAGCACAAAGCTTTTAGGAAGGGAGGATGAAATGAGTTAAACACATGGACGATTTTAAAACGCTGCCAGCACACAGAAAGGCTCAATAAAAGTGTTAGATGACGGACCCCCAGCCACACTCCCCTGCAAGACCTCCCCTTCTTTGGGCTCTGTCTCAATCCCTGCTCTGTAAACTTGGGTGAGTTCCTTAGTCTCTCTGGGACTCAGTTTCCATATCTTTAATATGAGGATTGTAATGTCTCCCTCTGGAGTTGGTTTGAGGATTAAATCAGATATTAGAGTTACCTAAATTTTGAAATCCAATCATTGTTTGATAAGTGATAGCTATTCTTCTTCTCTTAAGCTCTGCTCCCCCCTCAACTTTTTATTATGAAAATTCCAAACCTAGAGGAGTTGTAAAAAGCAGTATGTTAAACACCCATACACTCTGCACTTAGGCTTAACCAATTGTTAACATACTGCTTTCTTTACTTTCTCTCTCTCCGTGTGTGTGTGTGTGTGTGTGTGTGTTTTCCATTCGAGACTTAGTTGTACACATCATGACCTTTTGTCCCTGGATACTTCAGGATATTCCTGCTAAGGACAAACATGTTTTCCTAATATCATCACACTTAAAAAATTTAGCATCAACACAATACTATCATTGACTGAACAGGCCATAAATGTCCCCAATTGTCCCAATCTTAGCTCAGTTTTATAGCTCTTCTATTTACTATTATTAATCCCTACCTAGTACTCCCCAGGGTGAATGGTTGCCTGGAGGAAGATGGGCCTGTCCCCTCCTCCGCTCTAGGGGAAAAAGTGACTCCCACTGCCTCAGACCCTGGCAGGTAATCAATAACCAGGCCGGCAGGAATGCACACAGGGAGAGCAGTGTCCCATCTGATGCTACAGGTTGTCCCACCAGCGTTTGCTGCAGTTGCCTCCTCTGCCTGACCCCAGCCACCCCCATGCTAGCAGCCTGGAGAGGTCCTGCCCACTGTCCCCCAACTCTGGATGGGTTCCTCCACTGCCCCCTCTTTGGTCCCTAATCATCAGAGACAAACTGTTCAGACTCCAGTGAGGCTGGCTCCACAGCGGCGCCCTCAGCCATTGCTCCCGTGCCACACCTCCCCAAGGATGGATTCTTATGGACCTTCAGGCTAGCCTACGCCTAACTCAACTCTGAGATTCAGGGTTGGAATGTCTGAGACACTGTCTTTTTCCCACAAGTCTTTTTGTCTTAAAGCTCTTTCTGGGACTTCCTGAAGGTCCGGTGATTGAGACTTGGCCTTCCAATGCAGGGGTTTGGGAGGGAAGCTGAGATCCTACATGTCTCTTGGCCAAAAAACCAAAACAGAAGCAATAATGTAACAGGTTCATAAAGACTTTAAAAATGGTCCGCATTGAAAATATATATAAAAAAAAAGAAAAGCACTTTTTATGTAGCCCTCCATGGACCGAGACAAAGTCAAACCATGGCAATCGCTGAATCAGTGGACAGTATCTGCTGATGCCTGTCCCTCTCTCCCACCCTTTCATTCATTCCTTCATTTGTCCATTTGTGGTAGCTGACTTTCAAGTTGTTCCAGGGAATCTATTAGCTGCCCAGCTACAAGCTTGGATAAACCATCTCCTTGCTTCCTGTCTCACTTTATCCTGTGCACGACTTAGCAGCTGAACGACAACAAAGTGGGGAAATTATTTCCTCCGCACAGCTACCCTCTGGATCATGATATTTGAGAGCTGGAGGAAAAAGCTGGATTACTAGGGAGTCCCTACAGAAGAGGGGAATCTTTGAAAAACTGGGGCAAAATAATAATAATAATAATAAGCTGCATTGGGCCGGTGCCATTGTGGCAGAGGAAGGAGAGCAGGCAGGGCTGGATGGAGCTGAGAGAGAGGCTCTGAACTTCCAGACCCCCTGAAGGGTCCACAGAGAGAGGGTACCCTCCACACCCAAAGCTTGTTTCTGCTTGATGTTAGCTTATCATTACAGGTGGCCTGACAGAACAGAGGAGAGGAGAAAGCCATCACGTGCCCGGAGATGAAGGTTCAGCTGGGCCACAGAAGCTGAAGGCCTCCTTTCAGCTTTCTGAGAGGAGGATGAGACCTGGATAAGCACCCGCTGTGAACAGCTCTGAACCCATTTGGCCCTTTGGCGATAGTCAAGGTCTCCTGTTGGGTTGGGTAAAAAAGTTTGTTTGAGTTTTTCCATATCATCTTACAGAAAACCTGAGTGAACTTTTTGGCCAACCCAATATTTGCAGCCACTGGAAATGAGAGGTGAGTGGAGGCCATGTGCCCCCTTTCCATTACATCCTGCAGGGGGGGCATTAAGTGTGACCAAGGCCAGAACCTACCAAATGTACAAACATTTATCGGCAAGCAGGCCCCCAAAGCCCCACAACCTGCTTCACGGGACTTGGGGTGTTGGCCTGGCTTTGTTCTCACGTGTCTGTCACACGAGGGCCTGGATCATCTTTCTGACTACCTCCATATTTCGAAAGCTACTCATCTTACCAGTGAGAGATTATTTCTTGCATCCCTCAAGCACATCCAGCCCGCTTGCGTAGTGTTTAGTAGCATTTGAAGTGTTTATGTAACTGTGCTGTAGAGTGTAGATTCCTTATTCGGGCGCTTCAGATTCTAACTGACCACTCTAGGGGTGAGAGGAGAGTCTGTTCATATACACACACCACAATGTTTAGACTGAAAGAGTTAAAAAAGAAATTCCTCCCAAGTCAATACAGCAGCATCCCTGGTTCCCTGGGCAGGCACTGTGGAAGGGAATGGGAACCTTGGAACCAACCAGGCCACTGTTCGAGTCCCAGCTTCACTACCTATGTGCTGCTGTAACCTTGGGACGACTGTTAAGCTTTCTGAGTTAATTTTTTACTTGTAAAATGGTGATGACGATTCTTGCAGCTTAGGCTTTCTGAGAGGGTTCAGTGAGATAGTACACGTCTGACCCTTAGCAAGTGCTGTCTAAAGGATAGCTTTTATTATGCATTCTTGAACAAATATTTGCTGGAGGTCTAATGTTTACTAGTTACCCTCCCACATCCCTCCTCTACTAGGTCCAGAAGTGTTATCTGCTTCCAAAGAATTCTCTTTGTTGTAAGATTGCAGCACAGTAGTTAAGCAAGATAGCTTGAGAGACAGCAATAACTCTAGGAGAGCTGGTGAAATGCTTGACAGTTTGTCCTCCCCATGTCCTGGGCCTTCCAGAGACCTCACTTCCCAACCCCACTTGTTTTCTCTGAGCAGGGTTCTGCGCTCCAAAGAGAGCCCTCCTGCTTCACAGAAACCTTATCAAATCAAAGCAACCTTTTTGCCTTCACAGCTTGATTCTCATTTGCTGTAAGGAGGAGAGTAAAGGGGGGAGAGGAGAGCAAAGAGGAGAAGGGGGAGGGGCCTCAGAGTCTCAGGAGCCCTGGGGCCAGTCCCTGTCCAGCCTTTTGCTTCAGGAGCAAAGCTTGATGGCTTTGGGGTTACAGAGAAATCAGGAGGCTATTTCTACTGCTGAGTCTCTGGGAGCAGCCAGAGCAATGATGAGCTGGGGTCACGGAGGCTCAGTCATCATCCAGATGGGGCTGGGAAGGCAGTGATGGGACATGCAGAGAGGTGCAGGGCAGGAAGGACATGAGATGGCCCAGAGGCAGAATGTGTGTGTGTGTCTGTGTGTCTCTGTGTGTGTGTGTGCTGGAGGAGTATCCTAAGATCGAATGTGGATCCTTCTCTCCTGTATTCATTCAGCTGCTCCCTAACAAATATTTATGGAGCACTTCCTGTTTTCCAGGCAAGTGTGGTGGATGAATGCAGGACACGGGCTTCAGAAGCAGACATACCTGCTGTTAATCCACGCTCTTCCCAGTGGGAAACATGGGCAAGAGCCAATGCAGTTTCCGCTTGTGTCCCTGTAAGTGACCCATCCGTCCAGTGCAGCAGTGGGCCCTGAAGCCAGAGGAAGCCGGGTGGAGGATGGGGAGGGGAGAGGCTCCACATTTGGAGGGCAGGGAGCAGGATTCTCACCTGCTCTGAGGGGTGGAGGTAGAGGTCTAGCCCCATCCTTGGCATACGATAGATACCTAACAAGTGTTGTTAAATGAGGAGTGAACACGAGGGTATAAAGAGGTGGAGGACTAGGAAGATATGCAAAAACTAAAGACCTGGTAACTATTAAGAGGAGTAGGTGACGGGGGGTGTAAAGGAGAAGGATTCCAACAAGAAGGTAGGCAGTGATTCTCCATCTAGCCTCCGGTCACAAAATCCTGGGGGCACTTACTCAAAATATGCATTCGCGCCCTGGCCTTTGGGATCAGCAGGCTCAGGGATGTGTGTTTTTCTGCTGCTTAGGACCTGGATCCTGCCCAGTACTGACAGGTTTGTTATATATCATATTCCCACATTCCAATGATCTTCTCAGAGAGCAGCAACAGCCCCAGGGGGGAACACAGGGTAGAACTGACGTGATGACGACATTTATCAATGTGGAATGAGCTGTCCAGTGTAGCTAAGGGCTCCCCAGGCAAGAAAGAGCCAGGAGGAGGGGGGCTAGGTAGGATGAAGGAGGAAATCGGGGAGAGGAGATGGCAGGGAGGGGGAAAGAGAAGCTAAATTTGGAGCTGATGGAGCTCAGGGCATGAGAATCTGGTAAATCCAGCCATCTGACTGGGATTCTATTGATAGATCATTTCAGAACTTGGAACATTGTGGTTTGAAACCAGCTGTCTTTTTTCTCCTTCAACTTTCATCACAGATGAAAACAATGGCTGCTCACATCAGTGGGCAGGAGGGCCTGGGCAGGGACCAAGTCCAAGTAGGTGGCAGGTGCTATGGCAGCTTGGCTTCCCTTCTAAGCAGCTGCTTCGACTGGAAGAGGCCTATGGCCTGAGGTGGGGACTGCCACACAAGGCTGGGAGTTCCCTCTGCTTCAGGAATACAGCATTACCCTGCAGGGCACCTTCCAGGGTGTGGTTGCTGTTAAGAGCGAGCCAACACGCTCCCCAGAATTCACAGAGAAAGGAAGACCAGAAATACCTGAACGGATGAGAGGACATAGTCATTGCAGCTGTTCCTCCATTCCCGGGCGGTTTAGTATGAAACCAGTAGGTCTCCCTTGATCAATCACACCTTTGCCTCTGTGCTTCTGATCATCAGGCTTAGGCTCAGGGTTTTTTACGAGAACATCAGGGCTTATATCCTATCAGAAACTCTTACTGCCAATTCCTTTTTGTGAAGAGGAGTTAGTCCAGGCAACAGAACCTGTCTTCCATGCTAGGACGTTGGAGGCTATCTCTCAGCGCCATCTAGTGGTGGGCATGGCTTATTTCCCGAAAAGACCCTGAGCCTGCGCCTTCCTGCTTCCAGGCACACCAACGGCTATGTCCCTTCTGATCAGACCACTGCGGATTTTGGACACTTTGAAAAGTGATTCATGAGGCTTTAAGGTCTGCCTAAAGTGGAAACTTTAAATTCCGTATCCTTTGTCCTTGTTCAGTTTTACATAGTTTTAGGGAAGGGGATTGGAGAATTTAGTGGTATTAAAAGACTAGGGTGAAGTAGGGATAAATAGAAAGAACGTTCTCCTTTTCCCCAGCTGGGTGGCTCCAGCATGCACACACAGACCATCAGCTTGGCAAGTATTCCAGGCATCTCTCACCCAACTGTGCCATAAGAGGAGGGCACAGGAAGAGTCTCTTCTGCACAAAGTGCAAGTTGAGCATTAAGAATCATCTTTGCTGTGCCCAAGTGATGGATGATAAAGTGATGGGACATAGAGCTGGAATCAGATGGCTTGACTCAGAACACTGATGGAATCCATGCATCACCTGGGCTTTTCTCATCTAAAAGTGAGCTTTGGAGTTCTCAGAGAGGTCCTAAGGATAGTGTACCTTTCCAAAGAGGAATATCCACATTTCCAGGTTCTCAGTTTCCTGATCCAGGCCCAGAAGAGGGAGCACTGGTTCTTTTCCCCTTGCAGAATGGAGTCCACCCTAAGGAATCAGGCAGTGCCTACACACAGGTCTTGTACATATGAAGGGAGGTAAGCAAGGGAGCATTCTTTGGCATTGCCTTTCTTTGGGACTGGAATGAAAACTGACCTTTTCCAGTCCTGTGGCCACTGCTGAGTTTTCCAAATTTGCTGGCATATTGAGTGCAGCACTTTTCCAACATCATCTTTTAGGATTTGAAGTAGCTCAACTGGAATTCCATCATCTCCACTAGCTTTATTTTTAGTGATGCTTCCTAAGGCCCACTTGACTTCACATTCCAGGATGTCTGGCTCTAGGTGAGTGATCACACCATCGTGATTATCTGGGTTGTGAAGATCTTTTTTGTACAGTTCTTTTGTGTATTCTTGCCACCTCTTCTTAATATCTTCTGCTTCTGTTAGGTCCCTACCATTTCTGTCCCTTATTGAGCCCATCTTTGCATGAAATGTTCCCTTGGTATCTTTTTTTGATGCTTAAAATTCTCCAAGCCAGGCTTCAGCAATATGTGAACCATGAACTTTGAGACGTTCAAGCTGGTTTTAGAAAAGGCAGAGGAACCAGAGATCAAATTGCCAACATCTGCTGGATCACTGAAAAAGCAAGAGAGTTCCAGAAAAACATCTATTTCTGCTTTATTGACTATGCCAAAGCCTTTGACTATGTGGATCACAAGAAACTGTGGAAAATTCTGAAAGAGATGGGCATACCAGACCACCTGACCTGCCTCTTGAGAAACCTGTATGGAGGTCAGGAAGCAACATTTAGAACTGTACATGGAACAACAGACTGGTTCCAAATAGGAAAAGGAGTACGTCAAGGCTGTATATTGTTACCCTGCTTATTTAACTTCTATACAGAGTACATCATGAGAAACACTGGGCTGGAAGAAGCACAAGCTGGAATCAAGATTGCTGGGAGAAATATCAATAACCTCAGATATGCAGATGACACCACCCTTATGGCAGAAAGTGAAGAAGAACTAAACAGCCTCTTGATGAAAGTGAAAGAGGAGAGTGGAAAGTTAGCTTAAAGCTCAACATTCAGAAAACTAAGATCATGGCATCTGGTCCCATCACTTCATGGCAGATAGATGGGGAAACAGTGGAAACAGTGTCAGACTTTATTTTTCTGGGCTCCAAAATCACTGCAGATGGTGACTGCAGCCATGAAATTAAAAGACTCTTACTCTTTGGAAGGAAAGTTATGACCAATCTAGATAGCATATTAAAAAGCAGAGACATTACTTTGCCAACAAAGGTCCGTCTAGTCAAGGCTATGGTTTTTCCAGTGGTGATGTATGGATGTGAGAGTTGGACTATAAAGAAAGCTGAGTGCCGAAGAATTGATGCTTTTGAAGTGTGATGTTGGAGAAGACTCTTGAGAGTCCCTTGGAGTGCAAGGAAATCCAACCAGTCCATCCTAAAGGAGATCAGTCCTGGGTGTTCATTGGAAGGACTGATGTTGAGGCTGAAACTCCAATACTTTGGCCACCTCATGCGAAGAACTGACTCATTGGAAAAGACCCTGATGCTGGGAAGGATTAAGGGCAGGAGGAGAAGGGGATGACAGGATGAGATGGTTGGATGGCATCATCGACTCAATGAACATGGGTTTGGGCGGACTCCGGGAGTTGGTGATGGACAAGGAGGCCTGGCGTGCTGCGGTCCATGGAGTCGCAAGGAGTCGGACACGACTGAGCGACTGAACTGAACTGAAAAGCAAGGGAGCAGAACACACAGGCTCCTATGATGGGAAACCACCAGGCATTGCTGTAGGGGTGACATGTGACTGCTGCTCCTTCCAAACACTATGCATCGCCCCACTGGCCACTGGGGAAACATTCAGATGGCTTCTGGAATGGCCTGACCCTGCAAGAAGGAGTCTCCCTGCAGGGCACAGGGAGTTGTGCTTATGTGGATGCAGGATCTCTGGAACAAAGCCTCTCTTGGGAAGAACGCGGTTCTTTTGGGAAGCAAAGTTTTAGTGTTGAAATAAATTCACTGGATATTCAGAATGAGAAATAACTCTAAATAAACTTGCCACTTAAGCCAGTGCAATAGTCATGTACATATGTAGTAATATACGTAAGAGTGGAAACCATTTATATAGGTGACGATCACTAAACATTTTCTAAGACCTTTTCCTCCACTCCAAATTCCTGTTCTCACTGACAGGGTTTTAGGATTCTTGTGCCCTTCCTCAAGCTACATCATTTAGTATTTTTGTCATTAGGAGAAGGATGCTTCAAAGGACTGTGTTGCCCCAAATATTTATAGCAGCAATAATAACAGACTAAAGAAAAAAGGATACAACCTAATGTTCATCAGTTGGAACCTAGAAAATAAATTATTAAAATTCGTCTAGAAAATAAAATACTATGCAGCCATTAAAATTTATATTGAAGAATTGTTTTTATTGACATGGAACAAATTCATTATTAATGTCAAGTGAAACAATTTCCAGAAAAGTATGTTTAATATAATTTACTTTATGTAAAACTATATATGTTGTGCTTAGTCACTCAGTCATGTCCTACTCTTTGCGACCCCATGAATTATAGCCTGCCAGGCTCCTCTGCCCATGGAATTATCCAGGCAAGATTGTGGCGTGGGTAGCCAATTCCTTCTCCAGGGGATCTTCCTGACCCAGGGTTAGAACCTGCACTTCCTGTGTCTCCTGTGTTGGCAGGCCGATTGTTTACCACTGAGCCACCTGGGAAGCCTATACACACACACACACACACACACACACACACATAGTTGTATATATTTATACACCTATAGTTACATATATATGTAGACACATAAATAAATATGGGTAGACAGCTTTCCCCAAAAACATTAATGGTGATTATCTGATTATATTTGGGTGTAGAAATCTGCTGTAATATTTTTAGTTTTTGTTCTTTTTATATTATGTGAATGTTTTACAAGGAGTATAGATCATTTTTCTAATAAAGCTATTAAAATGTTTAAAAAATATGGATCTCATCAGTAAAGTATAAAGTTGCGATTCAGGGAAGTTGACAACTAACTCAAGAAAGCTACAATCTACCAGTCAAAGAACTTGCCTCATAACCTCCCATCCTTCACGTTTAATGCCAACTCACTGTCTCCAATTGGTGAAGATCCTGGGCAGGGGTATGACAAGGGGAGGAGCTGGGGACCAATGCTGAGATCAGAGGGGACTCACATGCTTTTGATATTGCCCGGATCCTGTTACCGCTTCAGAGCAATTAAGCTATGCCCACAACAGCATTACTGGATTCCTCTTATACACTGTGTTCTTGTGGTCTGGAAGTTGTCCAGGTCTTGAAGAAGCAGACACAAGTCTGGGGACAGAGTTAAGTTGGGTCTAGTTCTAACTCAAGCCCATTTTACATCCTGCAAGGGAAATGATGCATTCAGCCGTGGTGTCCACTTGAGGGAAGAAGGAATGTGAAGCTAGTTGGGTGTGGTCCAGAGGGTAGACTCTGTGAGCCTCTGTCTGGGAGCAGCATGGTGGAGATCTCAGGAAGAAAGTCTGGAGCCCCTGGTCCTTCCCTCTATGCTTCTCGTTCCTCCACACCCACCTACACTCATCCATGCTCCTTGACTGCAGCACCAGAGACACGCATGACCCTTCCTTCGACATTCTTAGAGTGTTGGGGCCATCATCCAGCTCCATTCAGTTAAGCTAGAGGGTGGGATCCACTGGGTCCATTGTCTTCCTACAACATGAATTTGGATTTCAATAGTAAAAATGCCAGGATATGGGGTAGTGTTAACCTCCCATCATACAGTTGCCCATAAGGGCACTTATGAGGTTAAGATGAGGCCTGGAGCAACTAGTTCCCTTCTTCGATGCTACGAACACGCATGGGGGTCCATAACAAAGCACTCATGTCCTCTGTGGTCTTCCCTTAAATCATGGGGAACCCCACTGTTCTTCCTTCCCCGGCCCTAGACCCCTCTGCTGTATTCTCCAGGGAGGTCACAGCTCTGTACCTGATAGCATTACTGCTCACAAGTATGGAAAATCCCACTAAAGATGTCAAGGCCCTGTCCCAAGTCTGTGTCTTGCTGAAGGGCATAAACAAAAGCAAACTTTGACCTAAGTCATGGGCAAGAAAGAAGGGCAAAGGGTCTTTTGACAGAAAGAAATGTACAAATTTGCAAATACTAGTCAATATTGAGCCAGTGCCTGAAAGTTGCTTTACAAATCAAGTGCGGTAGAGATAAAGCCTGGCAAGAAAACAGCTCCATCTTAGAACACTAATAATCACTGCCTTTCACCACCAATTCAATGGACATGAGTTTAAGAAGACTCCGGGAGTTGGTGATGGACAGGGAGGCCTGGCGTGCTGCAGTCCTTGGGCACGACTGAGTGGACTGAACTGAACTTCATGGGAGGGAGAAAATTTAAGTTCCTAGGAGTGTGGGGTCTCTGTTAGAGACCTTTGTGTAGTGTCCCCATATCCAAACGCTTAGGTCTCAATTTTTTTACCTCTATGACCCTACTCCTCAACACAGCGCATGTGCGTTAATAGTTGTTGAACTGAGTAACAATTTTCTTCAAATCAGGAGTCCAGTCTTCATGACAGCACAGTACCAGAGAAGAGATTAGATATAAAACTTATTAATTAGTGAGCATCTGAGACTAATGGGACACCTCACCTGAACTCATGTCTCAGACAAGATGGAATCCCTGAGATCATCCACCCCTCAGGCTTGTGCAGCCCTTCCTGAAGGTGGCAGAGTTCTACAAGGGGCAGGACAAAGATGGTAAAAAGAATTGATACAGGTTATATCCTACCCTAGGTAGTATAGTCCCAACACCCCCACACATCTACCCCCACTCTCACCCCCAAGCTGGGCTGCCTCTCAGTCAGCTCCTATGGGACAACTTCTTTATCTCAAATCTTAAAAAAAAAAAAAAAGATTCTCCCACTCTAACCCATCTCAGGACCTAGTGGGACCAGAAATTGGGTCTTGGATGAGATGTTGTGATAGAAATTCTTAACCTATTAATGCTGCCAAATCCCAAGCTATCCTGCAATCAAAAATTTCAGGCTGAAATTTCTCTTTGAACTGATCCAGTGAAGTTGGGACAGGCACACAGAGCCCCCCCCCTCCACCCCCAACCCCCCAGGCTGAAGGGCTTAGATAGCAGCATAAAAGCTTTTAGTTGCAAAGCCTTCTCCTAATCAGGCTCGCCTTAACAATACTCCTTTGTCCCTCCTCAGACGACTGAGCTCCTTGTATCCTGGCAGAGGGAGGCACAGAGGGGAGGTGACTAGCTGGGAGTTTGGTTTCTAATCTCCAGGGTAGAAATTCTTTCAAATTTGCCCAGCACCTGGGCTGACTGCTGAGTCGGAAATGAGAGCAGCTGGGGATGGGGATGGCTCTCCCCATGATCCCCAAGTTTCATAATCAACTCTAGCTTCCCCCCTTCTCCAGTTTACCACTGTCACAGTTAAACTCACACTTAACGACTATGAAGTTGTTTAGTTCCCATGTATGTTCATATATTCCCTTTGATTTCTTTGAGCGTTGGCCTCCCCCCACCCCTTAATCTACTGCTGGTCTCATGAACCTGCACTCATTTTCTGGGCTATCTTAGTGCCCACACATTAATGTCTTAATGCTTTATGGATGAATTCGCATTATCAGAGAATATAGTGAGTTCCTCATTTTCAGGCTCTAGGTGTTCATGAATACTGCATAGTTCTTATCCACTGTGTTTTCTTTTTGATGACCGGGGGAAAAAAAAGAGAAAGAGAGAGGACATGACTTTTAAAGATCCCTAAAGTAGGAACATACGTTATTTTGAGAGCTCGGTGAAAGTACACACAGCCCTCTCCCGCATGGGCATGTGAATAGCAGACCTTCTGCTAAACCTGTAGTCAACTTGACCATTTCCCTGGGGCCTGATGCCTCCTAGCCCTCCGCTGGTACCACTTTTCCACTCCTCAGAAGCATTTAGCAAACATTCGAGGACATCCTTAATAACCCATTGCACCTGCTTTCCTATTACAGTTTATCCATTTCTGAGCACAGCTCGTAGCAATGCAAAGTCCCGAAAGTGTTGGCCTGTCTCCAGCTCAATACCCACCCTAGAGCGAGCGGTGATTTTAGTCAGCAATCTAGGCCAGCCTGTCCTGGTACTTTTCAGAGTTTCCTGCTACTTTCTGAAGCCCTCTCTGTTTCTCCCTTCACCTTCTCTCATAACTGAGAATGTAACGGGCCCCCGGCTTCCCCCATACACCATGGACACCCCCTTTTCGGGGGCTGCCTAGCAGCCTTTCTCTTCCTTGGGTAACAACACTTCAATTTCCCTGTCTTCCTCTGGATTGTGCTGTGGGGGGTTGGTGGAGCTTACATCAGGGTATTCTTCTGGCCTTTCTCTGGCCGAGCTTAGGTAAACTTCACCAACTTAACCCTGCATTTGAGCAGATAAAAGTGATAAAAATGATTGAAGTCCCATTGTTCTGGCAGCAGAGCCCCAGGAGGCTCTCAGTTACTTCCAATTCCCTGGGCTCCCAAGGCTGTCCTGGTCCTAGCCTTTTCAAGTCTGTTTTGCCAGCATTCCTTCCAAATCTGTGGGCCATCTAATCATATCCTGCTAATAAATTCCTTTTAGATAGCTAAAGCTGGGTTCTGTTGCTTGCAACCAAAGAATCCTAAAAGTTCCAGGTTCATATTTCTTTCAGTTAGACTCTTTATGCTTCTAAATTTTATGCCTCTTTCCTTCCTATTTGAAAAAAAGGCTGTTACAAGCAGACTCCTCCTCCCACCCTATTTGCAGACTCCAGCAGATCTTGTCTTCCTCTCTTACTGCCTAGACCACACCTGTATCTTCTGGAAAACAAGAAGTTTTCTGCCCTTCCACTAAGCATACCATCCAGAAAGCAGTAGCTCCTGTCTACCATAAGTAATTTTCATAATGACTTTCAAAGAGAACAGGAAGATTTCTGTATGCTTGTAAGGGAAGACTGGTTCCCTGGGCAGGAGCGGGTGGTTTCCCCAGTTCTTTCTCACCCAAATTTTTTTCCTGTTGTGCGTGCCTGCTAAGTCACTTCAGCTGTGTTCGTCTCTTTGTGACCCTATGAACTGTAGCCCTCCAGGCTCCTCTGTCCATGGGATTCTCCAGGCAAGAATATTGGAATGGGTTGCCATGCCCTCCTCCAAGGGATCTTCCCCACCCAGGGATGTTCCTGACCTGTGTCTCTTGTGTCTCCTGCACTGACAGGTAGGTTCTTTATCACTAGTGCCACCTGGGAAGCCCATTTTCCTGTTAAGCTGGTCCAAATAACTCTGAGCTCAAGATAGCCTTTGACTTCAGCGCTTCCTCTGCCCTAACTCACTTCTCTTTTTCTTATCACAGCATTCTGTGACACACCACATACAGTTATCTCTTGGCCTCCAGTTTCCACACCTCAGTCCCCTCCCAAGTCCTTTCTGCTCTGGCTGCTGGCCCAGTCCCTTCACTGAAATCACCCTCTTGAGCAACATCTCTCCTGACTTGTGGTCAGAGGGCAACCCCCAGGAAACCAACCCTTTCTAACGAGTATGCAGGAGTTTTTCTGGTTCCCGTTGAAAGTCATCAAGAAAATGACTTATGGTAGACAAGAGCTACCACTTTATGGATGGTTTGCTTTGTAGAAGGGCGGAAAAGTTCTCGTCTTTTAGAAAATATGGTTAAGGACCTACATTTTCAAGGTACTTTAGAGACCACAAAGATACTTGAAAGACTCTCTTTGTCCCTACTCGGTGGTAGAAGAGAGATGTGAAGAGAACGAATGTTAAATGCCTGCGGTGGCAGGGACTTCAAACTCCGTGTGTGTTCAGCATCTTTATTTATGCTTGCAACAGCCATGGAGTTGAGTTTTATTGCCATTTCCATTTTGCAGATGAGGAAATAGGCTCAGAAAGGTTAAATAAACTGCCTTAAGATGCCTGACTAGGATGTGGAGTCTGAACTCAGGTCCAGGTTGCTCGGATAAGACAAGAAGTCAAAAAAGGGGCTGGCATGCTCTGGTGTGTGTGTTGGTGCAGTGAGGCTTGGTTTGTCCCATGGCCCTCCACCTTGAATCTGTCCTTGAATCACTAGAAGCATTATACAGTGCCTCCCTTCACCCAGGGTCACCCTCTCTACCCATTCTCACAACAATGAGTGCATGTCTCAGCATTCTCTGGGTGAAAAGCCAGGGGACCCACTCGCCGCTACAGATGTTATTTTCAGTTCTGCTTCTGCAGCAGACAGCTCTGTCCTGTACACATCTGATCTTTACTTGGTGTGCAGATAGATGGAAAGGATCTTGGACAGGGTGCCAGAAGACTTGCGTTTGAATTGCATTCCGCTTTTACTAGCAACATAACAGTGACCAAGCCATATAATCTCTCTGAGCCTTGACTTCCTCATTTATAAAATGGGGATTAATAATAAATCCAAGAAATGAGATAAGTCAACTGTAAGGCATTGTATATATTTTTGTTAGGAAGAGATGATTCCTAATTTCGGAATGAGGAAGACCCAGATGATGGAGTGAAGTCCACGGGAGAGCTGGATAAAGTAGAGACTGACTGGCGCCAAATCTTGGGCCTTAGTTCCTAACTCTTCCTTCTTTTATTTTCTATAACTGGCCCCTTGGCTTCCATACACTATGGCTTCTAAACTAAAATTATATAGGAAAACATTTTCTTTGACCTCAAAGTTTATTTTTTGCCTCTGAGTTTAAAAGAAATTCAGAAAATTTTATGGGCCCTAAAAATATTGTGGATGCCTGGCCTGCACTGTACCTAAGGGATAAATCACCCCCAATTCAGATCCTCTGCCTTAACATCCTGTTATGCTTTCTTCTGCGCAATGCTGCCTCCCAGAGCCAGAAGGGAGTGGAAATCAGCCACCAGCCAGATTGAAAATCAGAGCAGAAAGGGACTCCAAGGCAAGGGGGCGCCAGGGAGGTCCGTCTTCAGCAGGTGGGCTTTGCTGCCAGATTGACTGAAGTATCTTCTTGCAAGGAGTTCCTGAGAGGGGTCTGTCTTCTGCATCTCTGACAGTGTCCTAGGACAGCCCATGGCTTCAATGTAGCCCTGATCCCTTCTCCCCAGTACTGCTTTAGCCTCAGCAGAAAACACTCTCCTGTTAGGGAAGGTCTTCTGTACTGAGGATGCTACATGCATTTCGTTATTGGGGCATCACAATATACTTATGATCCAGGCCATACTACCTCCATCTCAGAGGAGGAAACTAACTCAGGGAAGCAAGAGCTCTTGCTGTTGGCACTACGTGGCTGTGCACTTCCTCTGCAGGTTTGAGAAACCCACAATTTCAGGTCAGATTAGGACAGCAGCTCAGCTTCTCATCCAGAGTGGGGTGAGACCGGCTGGATGGTTCCTTTCCTTAGAAGACTCTGTGCTGCCTTGGACCCCTGAGAAATCTCTCACTGTGGCATGTGATTAAAAAGGGGGTGAGGGCTAGGAGGGAAGCAGCCATCAGACCTCTCTGATCAGGCCTCGGCACACATAGGGTCCCTGTGAGAATTAGCAAAGGGTGTCCCCTCTGGACAGATAATTACCCCAGTTGGCACTAGAAATTGTAAAAATGTCCTTTCCTCTTGGCTGTAGCTCCAGCACCAAACCCGGGCTTGACGTAGGGATAGGAGTTGCATTGCCTTCCTACTCCTTTCCCAGCCTTTCTGCACGACCCAGGACCCACCTGAGGGGCCTGTCTCAAGTTCTGGCCCTCCTGTCAGGGATTTCCCACTGATCCACGTATCAGAATCTCCAGGTTTTCTAGATGGTATCCATTATTTTACACCTTCCAATAGAAGGATGCCAACTGACTTCTGCTTAATCTTTGTAGTATAAACCAAACTGTCAACCTTGGAAGTTCAGGCTCTGCATTAGGTAGATTCCTTAACTTCCACAGGCCTCAGTTTTTCCATCTTGAAAATGGGGATAATAAAACCGATCTTGCAGGCCTATTTCAATGAAGGGACGGCACAAAACACAGCGCTGGCATCTAGTGGGTCTGCAGCGCCGTGTGGACCGTGGCCCTCGGGGAACGGGGACCCACAGGACACCCACAGTGGACGTTGTATCCCCACAACTCCTACAAGTGGGGAGGTGAGGGGTCCCGGCTGGCGCTCTCCTCGAGGCTCTTTCAGACACCTTACACGCAGGCGGGGTGGCAGGGGCCAGGCAGGCAGAGGAGCTCTGCACTGCAGCCCCCTGCGCCGCAGTCCAGGCGCCCGGGGCGCAGCCGATTCCCGGAGGCGGGGGAGGGGCGAAGGAGTCGACCGGGCCGCGAACCCGGAGGGCGAGCCCGTGAGCGGGCGAGCAAGGAGTTAAGCGGGGCTGGAGGCAGCGCGCCTGTCAGACGCGAGCATGTGCAGTTTGCACCGCATCCATACTATGGGTGAGTGCCGCCGCCGCCGCCGCCGCCGGGGGCTCCGCTCGGCCCGGGCAGCGGCGGCCGCAGCCCTCCGACCCCCGCGCCGCGGCGGGCGCCGACACACGATGCGGGACTAGGCGCGGCGCCGGAGGGCCGGCGGCGTGGGGGAGGCACCGGCAGCGGCAGATCGGCGCGGGGGGAGCCCGAGCGCCGGGCGTGGGGGCGGGGAGCAGGCGGCGCAGGAGAGCGCCCCGAGTCCCGGCGCGGGAGGAGGAGCGGGAGCGAGCCCGGGAGACGGCGCTCCTGGCCGCACCTGCGACCGGCAGGCGGCCGGCCCTGCCCTGCCCTGGCTCGCGATCCCGGCCCCGCACCGGTAGGTGCCCTCGATGCCCGCAGAGAGGCCTTTCCGCCGCCGGGAGTAGTGGCCACGCGGGGCGGGCAGCGCCGAGTTGCGGGGGGCGCGGGCGATGGTGCGGTGGTGGGGAAGACCCTGCGACCGGGGGACCAGGCTGGAGGCGCTGCCGGATCCCGCCTGATCTTTGCTTTCGATTTCGTTGCGGTGCCCAGGCTAGAGAGCGAGCCGCAGATCAGATGGTGCGCCCGGGCTTGGAATCCCTGCGGGGGATGGGCGCACAGGGGGGCGTGTTGGGGAAGGGGTGCACCTTGGCAACTTTCACCGCCAGAAACAAAGGGGGCATCCGGGAGATGCGAGGGGAAGGGGCCAGCCGGGGATCTCCGGCAGCGCAAGGTTGACACCCCCTCTGCCTCCGCGCGGAGAGCATCCCCGAAGCCTCGGGAGGGCGGAGGGGGCGTCAGTCTGGGTGGAAGCTAGAGAGGCTTGGGAGTGGGAACCACGGGCCCTCCTGAGTTTGAGGACTTTTCTGAAGGGGAAGAAACCGTGCCGAGATGAACCCTCTCTCCAGGGTGCATGGGAAAACTAGGCGATGGTGGACTGCACACCGAGTCCTCCCCTCCCCCGGTCCGGCCCCGGGGCCCAGCCCAGCCCCCTGGCCGCTAGGTCTCCATCTGCCCACCCTGATCTCCGGTCCTCTGTGGGAGAGGCAGGGCTGGGATGGGGACCATTACCGCAAGGGGAGGGAGACGTTGGCCTCTTTCCCAGGTGTCTTCCTTTCCCTCTTTATATGTCCAGTCGGAAACTGACCCCCTTCCTTCCTTCCCTGGACTATGTCTCCCTCTTTCTCTTTCGGGGGTATGTTTGTTTGGTTGCCTCGGGTTCAACCTGCTTAGGGTGGCAGGTTGTTCTGATGCCACTGGGAGCCTTCCCAGAAGGAAAAGAACAGGACCCTGGGGAGCTGCGCCAGTGTAACCTTGGGGGCTCTGCTCACAAGTCTCCTGCCTTCTCAGCACCCAGTAACAAATGAGCTGTTATTCTGGCCCTGAGACTTGAGTCAGGAGGCCTGGGGTTTTCTCTTTGCTGTAAGCAGGGAGAGGGGTCAAGGGGAGGGCTGAACACCCTCCGGGAATTGTGGGGGGGGGGTGGTAGTGGAGTGTCATTTTCTATGGAAAGCAAATGAGCCAGTTTCCAGGTCCCCAGTCCCCGACGTTGTGTCTCCAAGAAGAAGGTGCCTCCAGCTCTGAGCCCCTTGCATGTGACCCCCCGGCTTCCACCCTGTGGCAGGATTGCCCATTGCCTTCTTAGAAAGGACAGCCCTTTGAGAATCGGGTTATCCACTGGTGGCAAGGCAGAGCTACATCTGCTTGCTTGTGGAGACAGAATGCGCTGGGTGGGACTGGGGGTGGCGTTGCCCGGGGTGGGGGCAGGCTGGCTGGGTGACTCTTCTGTCTGCTCCTGTAAATGAACTACTAATGCTGTAAGTGGTTGGGCCAGGGGTGGGCCCGGCCAGACACATGGAGGGGTGGGCTGAGATAAGGCTTGGCCCTCCTCCCCAAGGCTTTATATGTGGGGACAGAGTTGAGTAACTGGGGAAACAGTCGATGCTGGGTCAACTTATTTATCTGGTCCTTGGAGGGAAATAACAAGCTGATTTACTGTTGACTTTGGCCACTTAAAGGTACAGGAGGGAGGGTGCAGTAAAGGATATCAGGAAAAATGAAGTCCCCTGAGCTATAGCTCTATATGGCCCTGGAACCTGTGGCTGAAGTCAGATGCAGGTGCGAGACTGGAGAGCACCACCAACCCCACTTTTAGGGCCCTCTCCCCTCTTAACTATGGCTCAGTTCTCCTTTGGGTTTATCCCAAGCTTTTCTGAGCTGAGGATAATGATATAGAGGTTTGACCCCCCCACTTTCAGTGGGGAGAGAGGGGCTTTTCCATGGGCTGTTTCTCAAATGTACTGAACGGGAGGTGGGGAAATGATGCTCCCTCCGACTCCCCCTTTTAAAGTGATGAGGCATGAATTTTTACATTCATAAAATGACTTCAGTGCCTTGAAGTCTTGAATGAAAGATGTTTAATGAGCTAGGGATACTTATACTGTGTTTATTTATTTTATGTATCAGATTCACATATTGTTTCTAAAGGGAAAGGTGTCCTTTTGCAGGAAAGGGCCACATTACAGCATCTGTGATAGGGAAAGCTCAGTGTTGGTTTCAAAAGTGTAGTTTTTTTCATCAGAAAGGTACTTGCGGGCAGCAAGTGCTATTCTGTCTGCCTCTGCTCTCCAGAAGGCTTTTGAGCTCCTTCCTAGTAGGATTTTTTTCTGGTAGATGTTGTCCAGCCTGGATGTCAGTGACAATCCCCCTCCATGCTCTCAGAAGGGTCTCTGATGATGTTTGGGAACACTGATGTTATAAACTGAGACCTGGATAAAAGCAGTAAAGTGAAGCTGCTTGGCCTTATCAGCAGCCGTATCAGATCTGGCTGTCCTTGAGGGAAGGGAAATCTAACCCGGGCCCTGTCTGACTGTTTACAAATTTTTGTCTCTCCACTTTCCTTTGCCCTCCTCCCCCATTCCCAGTTTACAGGCAAGGTGGTTTAGGTTTGTTTGTTTTTCTGTTTTATAATTATTCAAGGAACTTTCCTTTTAAGGTGTGGATAACTTCTGACTTGGCAAACTCTCAACTCTCTCTGTGGCAACATCTGGGAATGTCAGAGGGATTCTGATGCTCCGAGCAGGAAGGAACTCAGCCTGACTGGCCAGAGCTCCTGCTTCTTCCACCTCCACCTCTCAGAAATCACAGAGGCTTTATACATGAAAAGTCAAGTCCAAGCTGATTTCTGGGGAAGGGCCAGGAGGTGGCACTCTTGACTATGGCTCCCATGGAGGGAAACTGAGTCACACTGTGTTAGCACACTGAGTTAGCATGCTTGCCACGGTCTGTGTGAATGCCTGTGTTGGGGAAGTTTTTCTTGCCTGGGATTTAAGAGTGTTTAGAATCCAGTACTGGAGATCCACTGGTTATACTTTTTTGTTAGGAGATAAACATGCACGGATAGAATTTAGGTACCCACATGTTTGATTTCAGATATACATTTGTCTTAGACTTTGTGCTGTGGGTATGCCATGCTGCTGTGCTTCAAGGGAACGGAAGGGGTTTTCACCCCTGCAGCTGACATCCATAGACAGAACTGAGGCTGGATAGGGAACCTATCCCATTCGCAGATAAAAAGGAGAGCCTGCTCCCTTCCCTTTGCTCACACCATCCTGCGGCTGTGGATTCCGACCCCCCTTTGCCCTAAGGCTATCCCCAATGTTCATTTTAACATCCATCAGTTCCTTTAGGCGTTTGGTGAGGTCAAAGCCACAAAATGAGTGATATTGGCTCCCTGTTTCCTCAGAGGCTGGTTCTGAAAGGTAACTTTCCACCCTCTACTGATGTTGGTATTTCTGCCTTTGGGGTCAGTCACAATCAAGTCTGGCAGCTTGAAGAGTAACCAAAATCATTGCCAGTTCCTGTTTCTGAACATTCAGCTCCCCATTGTCTTTTACTCTGTTTAATCCCTAGCGGGAGTTTGATATCCTTTCAGGGCTCTTGGCTCTTCATGTGGCTGGTATTGTAGATGGGACAGCATCCTTGGAATTAGGGCAGACAGTCTACGTGGCAGGACTTGGGTCCTCAGATTGCTGCTTTCTGCTGCTCCACCCTCTGGATGCATGGCAGTTTAAAAAAATCAGACTAACTTACCATTGGTACATCTAGATCAGGGAGCATAATTGCAGAGGGCTCTTTCTGCCACTGCTTTGCACTTCAGAAGCCCTGCATTCAGGATGCACTGGGACTGCTTTCGCAGTGGGACTTGAATAATGAAGGCCTTCTAGCTGGCTCATTCATTCATTGTTTCCTTTCAGTTTTTAAGAGGCACTCCTGTCTTGTGAGTTTCTGGAATGGTCTGTCTCCATCAGAAAGGTCACTTACCCTGGGTTATCCTAAGGCCTTGACACTAGCCCCAAGGAGCGAGGAATGCCAGCCAAGAAGGAGAGTGAAGGGCCACAAAGAGAAGATTCTTTTCTGGAGTTCTGAGAGGGTGATTCATACTTCAAGATAAAGTGTGCTTCCTGGGGTTCCCCGGTCTTGTCGTTTGCACAGTCAATGGAGAGACAGGTCCTGGTACAACAAGAAGCCCACCTTGAAGAAAATAACTGCAGTTCCTTGAATCAATGGTGGGGACCTATTTTTAGCCCACTTCCAGCCCCCTTCTTGTTTTTCATAGCAGTCCTTGGTCAGACCCATTTAGTTTTCAGTCCCTAGGACTTCTCCCTTTCTCTTTCTTAATTGAAAAAGGCTTTCTAAAAGCCAGGAATGGGGCAGCCAGGGCATTGGTCTTCCTTTCATCTACCTTCTGAAAACAAATATGGATGAGAAATATTATCACCACTGGGCAACACAAGCAGTGGCTCCAGACTTTTGTATTGTGATTGTGTTTTTGGCTGTCACAAACAAGGAGATGGCCTTCCTATGCTGATCTATAGATGCCTTAGAGCTTTCATATAGTCTGCCAAGCTTTCAGCACGTGGTGAGTACCTATTTAATCATCAGCTGTAGTACCTGGATATAATCAGATACCCAGATTTCGAGGTCGTTGGGCGATAATGCTGTTTGTGTAGGTGCTGACTCTTGGCAAAGGCTTTTGGGATTAGGAAATCTGGGATCCCTCCCTGACTCACTGTGTGACCTTGGACAGCCCACTTCAGCCCTCTGAGATTTCATTCCACCCGTGGAGCTCCAGCTGGCTTCTGTGAACATAGTGATAATAACGACGCCAGCCACTGTTTATTGAATACTCACTCTATGCCAGGCATTGGGCTGAGCACTTGATAAAGGATAAAATCACCTCACATGCCACACAGTTAGCAAGAGTCCGAACTGAGATTTGGACTGAGATCTGTCTGATTCCACTGTGTTCTGTAGCCTTGGATGGCATGGCGCAACAAATGTCGGGGAGAAAGTCAAGTGGAGGCAGTGGCGGTTAGAGTGTGAGTAGGAAAGCTGGGCTGGGTTAAACACAGCTAGTTAAAAGGAGATGGAAATTGAGATTATCCTTTGAAAAACAATATCCTGACAAGTGTTTGAATGTTCGGGAAGAGAGAGGTCAGTATCCTGCGCTGGGGAAGCAGACCAGATGGCCTGGGAGTTACTATAAGAGGACAGACTTTCTGCTTAGCCTAAGAATGTATCTCATAAACCCCATTTCATTTGCATGCCAAATTTTTCTCTTGCTTAACCGGCTATTTGGGCAGCATTTTCTTTCTATCTCCAGGCAAGAACACTGGAGTGGGTTGCCATGTCCTTCTCCAATGCATGAAAGTGAAAAGTGAAAGTGAGGTCGCTCAGTCGTGTCTGACCCTCAGCGACCCCATGGACTGCAGCCTACCAGGCTCCTCCGTCCATGGGATTTTCCAGGCAAGAGGACTGGAGTGGGGTGCCATTGCCTTCTCTGAGGGACAGGGGAGCCTGGTGGGCTGCCATCTATGGGGTTGCACAGAGTCGGACACGACTGATGCAACTTAGCAGTAGCAGTAGCAGTTCACTCTACCTCTTCTAGTCATCGTAGTTTATTTTTGAGGATTCTTTTTTAATCTTAAATTTTTGGTTGCGCTGGGTCTTTGTTGCTGTGTGTGGGCTTTCTCTGGTTGCAGAGTGGGGTCTACTCTTCATTGCTGTGCACGGGCTTCTCATTGCAGTGGCTTCTCTTGTTGTGGAGCACAGGCTCTAGGCACATGGGGTGAGTAGTTGTGGTGCACAAACTCAGTTGCCCGTGGCATGTGGAATCTTAGTTCCCGGACCAGGGATTGAACCAGTATCTCCTGCATTGGCAGGTCGATTCCCATCCACTCTACCCCCAGGAATGTCCTTTGCAGATTCTGGACTCCAGGCCTCATCTTCCGACCTAGTTTCTGGGCCTTCCCCTGCCCATCATTATAGTCCAGCTGTGGAGACCCTATTATGATTCTGGATGTCAGGTATACTCTCTAGGGTACAGCAAGCATTGGACCCTCCTGTCCTTCTGAGAAAGTGTTTGTGGCCACTGATTACTCTATTCAAAGATGACCAGCTAGTTCATTGAGATGGTTCTCATCTTTTTTTTTTTTTCTTGTTTGTTCCAGGCAAGTTAACTCTGGGGCTTTTCTACCATATTTTGAGACGTTTGTGGAAGAGGAATGGCAGTTAGATGGTGGCCTGAAGCAGGGGTGCTGACCCCGTTTTGAGAGTTGACATGATAGTGTAAAATGGAGCCTCATGCCGAGGTCATGGGACTTCAGTTCTTGTCTCAACTCAATGACTCAGGGCATGTGACATAAATTCGTTTCCTTATCTGTAAAATAGGAGTATCAGGAGAGATATTCTCTAACATCTCCTGCCGGCAATAATGCTTGGGTCATCTAGTAAATTTCTAAAGAATCTGCCTGCCAACGCAAGAGACGTGGGTTCGATCCCTGGGTCGGGAAGATCCCCTGGAGAAGGGAATTCTTGCCTGGGAAATCCCATGGACAGAGGAACCTGGCAGGCTACAGTCCATGGGGTCTCAAAGAGTCAGATCCGACTGGGCGACTAAGTGCACACAGACACGTTAGAATCTGGATAATTTGGTTCTTTCTCAGGCGATAACTAAGCTGGTCTGGAGCAGGAGGAAGTCACAGCTGAGAGAATAGAGGTAGGCTGAAGGAGAAAGAAGCCACATTGCAAGTTAGGGGGCTAAGTCTTGTGAAGGAGGCCTGGGTTGGGTCGCTTCTCCTTGTTAAAATGGGGAGCCAAGAGGTGGCTTCTGTTCACCCTATTGTCATCGCCCAGTGATGAAGTACACCCCTATCTTGTCTTAAAACTTAATCTTCACTCCTCATCCTCCTACTGTCCCCAAGTGAAGGCAGCAGAGAGTTTTGTGCACTGGTGTATGTCTTACAGTCTGTGCTTGGATTTGGCAGATACAGGTTCTGGTTCAGCCCAGTATCCTCCCAAAGCCCCAGGACCTAGGGACTGGCCGATGCTCTCCCAGTGACTCAGAGTCCATGAGAATGTATCCCCTGCTGCAGCCCTTGTTGTTGCTGTCCGGTCGCTCAGTCATGTCTGACTCGTTGCGACCCCACGGGCTGCAGCATGCCAGTCTGCGCTGTCTTTCACCATCT
Source organism: Oryx dammah (assembly GCF_014754425.2). Taxonomy (NCBI): domain Eukaryota; kingdom Metazoa; phylum Chordata; class Mammalia; order Artiodactyla; family Bovidae; genus Oryx; species Oryx dammah. Next base: position 23,567,249 of record NW_024070210.1, read on the forward strand.
CCTGGAATTTGCTCAAACTCAAGTCCGTTGAGTCGGTGATGCCATCCAACCATCACATCCTCTGTTGCCCCCTTCTTCCCCAGCCCTCAATCTTTTCCCGCATCAAGGTCTTTTCCAGTGCTTCAGTCCTAGCTCCTCCTAAAAGAACAAGATCATATGGTAAGCTCAGCCTAGGGAATCCAGAGAGTCACAGCTTTTCTGTTGAAGGAATCAGGCTGCCTCGATTTCCTTTTGAACAAGCCACTTATCCAAGGATTCTACTCTCCATTGGTACGTCTTTTAATTTCATCATATTCAAGGTTGGGGAGCAAATGAGTTGCCATTGAATCCACCAAACCAATTTTCTGTCCCTGCCTGCCTTGCCTTCTTCCTGAGTCTCTTATTGCCTTATTGCAGTGATTTTGAATGGTGGTTACCATACCACTGGGGATATTGATAAATTATTTTAGTTGGTCCAGGGACAAACATTTTGTTTTAATGGCTATGTTTCTAATGAATGTAAAGAAACATGACTCATTGGGATTCACTCATAATACGACTTGATTTTGTCGCCCGCTGTCCCTTTATGTTGATTCAGTGGGATTGGTTGCCCCAGGAGGAAAACTCCATCAGGCCTCATAACGAATGATCTGGGTCAGTCTTAGGCAGTAGAAGGTCCTGTGGTCACTTTAAGTCGCAAGCTGTCTCAATTCAGTACTGAATACATCCAGTCCTTTCTCCCTGGGCTGAGAGGGACAGGAAAGGGCTTGCTTGGCCAGCACTATTGTTGGCCAGCTCCCAGCTTCCTGGGCTCGGCAGGTACCTAATGCTGAGTCTCTTCTTGTGGCTACGGTCATGGGTTTCTCAGAGACTCTTCCTCCATAAGTGGGGACTGTTTACTCCCAGTTGTCTTGAAAAGAGCAAATTATCCTCTATTCTAGCTCACTGTTCTTTCCTCAGCCCCTGAAAATCCAGCAAATTCACCTCTAGCCTCTTTCGGCTAAGGTCTTTCCATTTGTCCAAATGGTCCTCTTGGACAAGACCTGCTCTGACCTGGAGCCAGCCCCTCTTGCATGTGGCCCACATTAGCCCGGGAAGCAATCACACTGTCCTCTCCTGCAGCGAACCTGAGGACACAGGCCCACCCCCACGCCCCCAGCTCGGCTGGCTCCCTCAGCTCCACCCACAGCAGATGGGCAGCTCATGTCTCACACCTTGTGTGTCTCGGGTACAGTCAGATGCCAGTCTACCTCGTCCTCCCGGCTGCAGGCTCAGATATCAGGCTTCCTGGATGGTGCTGTTGGAGGCCCTTGCACCAGCTGGGGAGCATCAGACCTGTTGTATTCAGTGCTTTAGTTAAGATTTTCAAGACTTTTGACTGAACCTCTTGTTTTGTGTGTCATCAGAATTATAACGACAGAAGAAACCCAGGATTTCGTGAATATTATTGCTTAGGATGTTTTCCCTGGTGGCTCAGAGGTTAAAGCGTCTGCTTCTAATACAGGAGACCTGGGTTTGATCCCTGGGTTGGGAAGATCCCCTGGAGAAGGAAATGGCAACCCACTCCAGTATTCTTGCCTGGAGAATCCCATGGATGGAGGAGCCTGGTGGGCTACAGTCCATGGGGTTGCAAAGAGTCGGACACAACTGAGCGACTTAACTTACTTGCTTAGGATAAGGGTACGATACATACATAATTACAAATTTAACTTAAATCAAGACGCTAGCAACAGCTAACATTTATTGAATACTTATAATGAATGCCAGGTGCTGTTTTGGGGGTGGACAGGAGTTTGAGCAAGTTCTGGGAGATGGTGAAGGACAGAGAAGCCTGGTGTGCTGCAGCCCATGGGGTCGCAAAAAGTCAAACACAACTGAGCAACTGAACAACCAAAAAACACTCTTTCATGTAACTCTTACAAGGGAGGTACTTGTATTATTTTTTAATTTACAAATGAGGAAGCAGAGGCAGAGAGAGCTTCTCTAAGTTCACACAGTTGGCATCGGAGCCCAGATTCAGATGGAAAGAATGTGACCCCAGAGTGGGCTCTCTTTTTTTTTTCCTGGCTGCAGTGTCTTTGTTGCTTTCTGTGGGCTTTCTCTGGTTGCGGAGAGCAGGGGCTATCCTCTAGTTGTGGTGCACAGGCTTCTCATTGCAGCGGCTTCTCTTGTTGCAGAGCACAGGCTCCAGGGCGCACAGGCCTCGACAGTCGTGGCTCCCAGGCCAGGCTCAGTAGTCGTGGCACACGGGCTTAGTTGCCCCAAGGCATCTAAGATCTTACTGGATCAGGGACCGAACCCGTATCCCCTGCATTGGCAGGCGGATTCTTAACCTCTGGACCACCAGGTAAGTCCCAGAGTGGTCTCTCTTAAATCGCTGTATCTGCCTCTTCTTACAAGGGTAGTAGAAAGCCGTAAGTCATGAAGGCAGAACTCAAATGATTGAGAAATGCTGCCTTAGGACCTAAGTGCAGAGTCCTCACCCTGGCATTTGAGCTCTCCATTCATCGCCTCCGCCTGCTTTCCCAACAACTCCATCTATGCCTTTCACCAAAGCCTAAGCCACATGCCCGCTCACCTGCCACATAGCACCCACCCCATACCTCATTATTTCCCTGCCAGGAGGCCCCTCACCTCTTTGCTCCCTCCCTACATTACAGTCCTTTTAAGAGAACCCATCTTTGCTGCAAAGGTGTATTTGACCAAAGCCACTTCCACGGGATCTTCTAAAACTCTTGCCATTTCCTCACTAAAATGGCAGTTATTATGTGCCTTTATGCAGAGTGTAGGGAAGGGCAGTTAGCAAAGCCCAGTCTGAACTCTCCCTGACACTCACTTCCTGTTGCTAATACATGAAAGGCCTTCACCCCCTCTGAACTTTGGTTTCATCATTCCTAAAGTATGGGTGTGGATTTGCTCCTTTTGACTTCCAAAAAACAATGGTTTATAGTTGCCTTCCAGCCTCATCTAACTGTTCAACTCTCAAGGGCTGGACCTGTGTCTTGGATGTCTCAGTACAACCCAGGACTCTGCCCAACCTTTTACATGCAGACGGTATTTAAGTGTCTGTTGGTTGGTAGGTGGGGAAGGCTGTAAATCTTCTTTGGGCTTGACTGACTTCTAGAAATCGCCTTCCTCAGGGTGGTCACTGCTGAGGACCTTTGGATTTCTTTTTTTTTGTACAAGTTGGTAACAGAAGTTTTGGGTCCAATCTGCCACCTCTTGTCTTTAAGAGACCTAATGTAATGCTATTTAGGCCCACACTCCTTTATCTGCAGTTTCAAAATCCAAAACATTCTAAAACCAAAAAGCTTTTTTAAACTCTTGTGATGGCAAAGCTCTGGACGAACATGAGGCCAGCGGCGGTCTCTTTTATCTGCAGAGCGAGCATATTCATAGATTTGGCTGCAGAGATGTTCGTGTGTTTGGGATGCTGCCCCCAGAGCTGTGGGGGGTCACGTAATTTACTGGATGCGCTCTACATTCAGTCCAGTCACTCAGTTGTGTCCGACTCTCCACGACCCCATGAATTGCACACGCCAGGCCTCCTCGTCCATCACCATCTCCCAGAGTTCACTCACTCACGTCCATTGAGTCCGTGATGCCCTCTCATCCTCGGTCGTCCCCTTCTCCTCCTGCCCCCAATCCCTCCCAGCATCAGAGTCTTTTCCAATAAGTCAGCTCTTCACATGAGGTGGCCAAAGTACTGGAGTTTCAGCTTTAGCATCATTCCTTCCAAAGAAATCCCAGGGCTGATCTCCTTCAGAATGGACTGGTTGGATCTCCTTGCAGTCCAAGGGACTCTCAAGAGTCTTCTCCAACACCACAGTTCAAAAGCATCAATTCTTCAGCGCTCAGCCTTCTTCACGGTCCAATTCTCACATCCATACATGACCACAGGAAAAACCATAGCCTTGACGAGACAGACCTTTGTTGGCAAAGTAAAGTCTCTGCTTTTCAACATGCTATCTAGGTTGGTCATAACTTTTCTTCCAAGGAGTAAGCGTCTTTTAATTTCATGGCTGCAGTCACCATCTGCAATGATTTTGGAGCCCCCAAAAATAAAGTCTGCCACTGTTTCCACTGTTTCCCCATCTATTTCCCATGAAGGGATGGGACCAGATGCCATGATCTTCGTTTTCTGAATGTTGAGCTTTAAGCCAACTTTTTCACTCTCCTCTTTCACTTTCATCAAGAGGCTTTTTAGTTCCTCTTCACTTTGTGCCATAAGGGTGGTATCATCTGCATATCTGAGGTTATTGATAATTCTCCCGGCAATCTTGATTCCAGCTTGTGCTTCTTCCGGCACTCTACATTACCTTAAAAAAAAAAAAATTCTAAACAATTCTGGATGTCAAGGGTTTGGGACCAGAGGTTGTGGTTCTGGGCAGTATTTCTCCAGAGGTGCTGTTGGCAGTGATGGGTGGAGAGGCCCTTTGGATGCAGGACAATGCCAGTGGCACAGACCCTCTATGACCTTGCCTCCTTTACCTTGTCCTAATCTTGGCCCTGGTTCCAGTATGATAGCCCACGCCTTGGTGTACCGATTTGGTTTTTTAAAATATTGTATTACATACAATACCATTTATCTTGATTGCTAAGATTTTTTTTGGCACCTCCTTCAGTTCTGCGCCTTAAGTACATCATCAGTCTTGCCTCACCCTAGGAAACCAAGAAGGCTTCCTGGTTCATCTCAATGATGAACTGGTGTGTCCTCCAGGTGGGAGTGCCTGCTGGGTGCTTGCATTTCACTCTAATCCTGGGGGTGGGGGGTAGGCTGTTGGCCCTTGACTGAGTCAGCTCTGCAGAGAGACTTATAAACTGGTTCCTGGATGCAAGTCCTACACCTGGATGTTTCTTCAGAGCCCAAGTGAGCCATGTTCCTCTACCACCTTCTGAGAAGGGAGAATCACTCTTCTTGTTAATCCCTATAGCTGCTTCAACCTGACATTTTAAAATTAAAATATATAAATTACACAATGCTCCTGGAAGAACAGCAGAACAGTAGGAAAATGTACGGTGATGGAATCTAAAGTGTTTTATTGTGTTTTCTTCATTTTGGGATGAGGGAATTGAGAGGAGAGGTAATAGAGTTGTGAGGGTTTGTGGAAGGGCCAGGTTCAGACAGCGCTGTTTCCAGGCCCTCAGATGGCGAGGATACATGAATCAGTTAGCTATCTCTTGACTGAAGGACACTTTTAAAGAATTTTATTTTTAATTGGAGGATGATTGCTTTACAATATTGTGTTGGTTTCTGCCATACATCAACATGAATCAGCAATAGGTATACACAGAAAGACACTTTTTTTGAACCCTTCGTACCTATTTGGCAGTGCTGGGCATGCCTATGGGAGTTGAGGCCACCTTTCCCCTACCATTAAGTAACCAGCCCCTCTTATATTCTGAGCCGTAAGTATTTCTGGCCTGTTTTGCTAACCTATTGGAGGTCCTCTGAGATCATTTCTCTATCCCTATTTCTGTTCACGATTCCTCGTGATATAGCATTTCCATAAATATCCTTAAGCATCCTCTTACATACTGTTTACTCATCTTCTCATCCATTAGGAAGATATTCACCAGACCAAGCCTGGCACCTCGTTCTTTGACTTCTTCTAAACACACCTCTGCCTCCAGACATTCAACCATTTGTCATTTCCCTGGGCCCTGCAGATGTCATGCGGTCTTCTACCTATTATTACGTGCAGGAAAATGCTGCAGTATAGTATAATTTAAATTATTTGTGGAGACGAAATTTCCCAAAGGCCCCCCAGTTGTATAGTTGTCTTAAGCCCCATGGTTTGATTACACCGTGCACCCATCATTCAGGAACTTCATGTCAATATCTGTAAGAGACCATTGAACTTCCTGTCTGGGGTTGACCACATGAAGCTGCCCTGATTCTGCTCACCTCCATTTCCCTCAGCACTACAATTTCCCTTGCACTGCACAATGTAGGATGGTGTCCCTTTTTATTAGAACAATTATTTGTAATGCCGCCTGATTACCCCAATTAAAATTTATAGATAATATGACATACCTGTATATATAAATTAAAAAATCAATATGCCTAAACTGAAAGAGAACTAAGGGAAAAATTAATTATAATACAATACCACATATTCCAATATGGATTGCTTGAGCACAACGACACAGAGAACAGAAGGAAGGAGCCCGGTGCTTGAACCTGTGCATAGCATCGCTGAGAATGTAACAGCCACAAATACACACGAGATACAGGTGTGTCGTGTGGGCGACTCAGATACCAGGAGAGGCGCCCCTGAAGTTGATGTGGTTTTCCAGGCTGGTGAACCTCTCTCCGTAAAGTTCCAAACATAAAGTACAGTATCCCCTTGGTTTGTACTCCAGTGGTATTCCTGGTCAATTCAGTATATGTTAAAACTGCACAAAAATCTCCTGTGTTTATTTCAGAAAGGAGTTTGGTTCTAGATGCTGATAACTATGAAGTGGCTTTTCTCCCCTGTGAATGCCCAGTGGCATGTTCTAAGTTATGTGGGAGGGTTCTTTTGTGGGTTGTTGTGGGAACTGCAGGGCGTCCGGCATTCCAGGTCCCCACTAATAAGTACCTGCAGCGCTCCCCACCCACTGTGGTGCCGACACAGGGCCCCCACACCGCTTCCCCCCGCCCCCATTTCCAGGGGCGGCCCCACTGGGAACTACTGGTCTGACGACCAGGAGGACCAGGAACTGGGAGATCTGCTTCTGGGTCAAGGCACCTTAGTACTTGTATGACCTTAACTCTGGCTGCCTGGATCTCCTCTCTGTAAGGGGTTATTAATATAATGACACACTTGTCCTTGGTCTTTGGGACTGTGCGCGGTGCTCCCTCCGTGACCTCAGGTCAGCCCAGAGCATCCATATGCGCCCCACACTGTATGTCCTCAGCTCTCCCTCACTGTGGTTTTCTCCTGGGCGTTTTAACATATTTATGTCTCTCTTAGGGCTTCCCTAGTGGCTCACATGATGAAGAATCTGCCTGCAATGGAGGAGACCCAAGTTTGATACCTGGGTCGGGAAGATCCTCTGGAGAAGGGAAGGGCAACCCACTCCAGTATTCTCGACTGGAGAATTCCATGGACAGAGGAGCTTGGCAGGCTACAGTCCATGGAGTTGCAAAGAGTCGGACATGACTGACTCACACACACACACACACACACACACACACACACACATGCTTCTCTTCTTATGTGGGAAGAAGGAAGGAGGAAGAGAGAAAGGACACCTCTCCCTGCCCCCATCTCTACTCTCCAGCAGCTTTTCTCTCCCCTTCCCTTCATAAGCAAAATTCTCAAGAGAGTCGCCCGTACACACCGTCCCGGTCACAACGGTCCCCAGGAGCCTCTTTGCTGCCGACTCCCCTCAGTCCCCGTTGGCCTGCCTCTGCGGTTGGCCGTGGCCCCTCACACTCTCCTGCCCCCACTTCCTCGGCAGGACCCCTTCCTGGGTGTCCTGCTCCCTCCCTGGCCCCTCCACAGGCTTCATGTCCACCCTCTGTGGGCCTGGGATGTCACCTGTTGTGCCTCCTCCCCAGCAGGCCCCTTCTCTCTACCGCTGCAGCCAGTGGAGGCTGAGACCTGCCTCCAGCCTAGAATCCTGTGGGCATCAAAGTAAGAGCATCAAAACACAGTTCCCTGTGGACCACCTCTGATGTACACCTTTGCCTGCATCCTCTTCTCTCAGTGAATGACCCTACCATTGCCCAAGTCAGAACTCTGGGTGCCATTCTCTCTCTCTCACACCTCCTTCCTTCCCACCCCCTGCCCTACCTCCAGTAAATCTCTCACTGAGTCCTTTCAGTCCTGCTTCCTTAATAGTTCTGGAGTCTTTGCTAATTTGAGTTGGCTGCCTAACCCTTGTTGACATTTAGGATTGCAACCTGTACTTACTGCTTGGCTGGATTAAGGTCTCTGGAGGCTCTTGGCACGAAAGGGCTTAGGGTTTCCTAAGTAATTAAAAAAAATTAACTTCATTCTAAATTATAATATAAAATAATGTTTTCAGAAACAACAAAATTTATTTGTATACCAAAGCCACTGTAGTTTCTTTTTTATTCTCTCTCATAGCATCTTTTTTAATCTCTCTCATTTGCCTTCTTTAAAATAATTTCCTCTGGTGCCCCATTGTGGCTGGTGGCCCTAAGTGTGTGTCTAGTGGGCCATTTGGACAATCCAGGATCACGTAGAATGTCAGCCACCTGTGGCCTGAGGTGTCTTTGCCTGTGGTCTTTGCCTCTTGGGTGTTTCTGTGTACTTGGTGGCATGACATAGATACTGAGTAATTGTTTAAGGAACGTGTGAATGAGTGCATGAATAATGAGATGAACTTGAAGTAGGTTCATTTAAGTAAAAGGCGCTGTTGGAAGTTACTATCATTACTAGGCTTCTGGTATTTGATGCTACAGTAGAATTTCCAAGATTGTATATTTACAATGTTCTAAAGACAATCAGTGCCACTGTTGTGCTTCAGCTTTCATACTTCAACCCACTTAGCACTGAGTAGTCTGTACATAAAAGATGCATATGATGATTTCTGAATTAATAAATAAATGAAGTTGCACAATATGATGGTTTGCTTGATTCCCTTTCCTGCAGTGAGGCTGCTTAAAGAGGCTCCATCGCCTGCCCCTTATTTAAAGAGGTGCGTTATTTAAAGTGGCCACACCCTGGGACTTCCCTGGTGGTCCAGTGGTTAAGAGACCATGCTTCCATGGCAGGGGGCACAGGTTCGATCCCTGGTAGGGGAACTACCAAAAAATAGAAGACAAAAACAAATAAAGTGGCCACACTCAGCTGTGACAAGACATGGTACTTGGGGGAGAGAGGCTGTGCCTGCATGAGATCTCAAAAGGGATGAACATGGTCTAAAGACCTAAAGTCAGGCACTATGAATAGGACTAACCACAAATCTGGGCAGCGTAGGGGGAATGAAATACCAGGTAATACCTAGAAGGCTATGGTTTCACAAACATACCCTGATTCATTAGTATGGGCTTGCGGACAAAACAAGTGTCAGCAAATATTAAGTACGTCCAAGGATAGATATAAATAATCCTGTCCTCTGGTCCTGATAGGGTGGTCTCCTGCAAGACTACTGATCTTGGGGAGAGAGAGGAGTAAACGGGTAGAGAAGTAAGAGAAGGGGAAGGCCCCACTGGAGAGGAAATGTGTCTATGAGAGACCCACTGACAGGGCTAGAATTTGGGGCCCAGGTAGACGGGTGACGACCAGTGTCCCCGCTGCATTCACTCTCCATGTCTGCTCTACTCCATCCCATCCCCTAATGGCAGGGGTTCCTTTGTTGCTGTCATTATTTTTCTCCTAACTTTTTATTTGGAAGTAATTTCAGACTCACTTCAGAAGTAACTTCAGAAAAGTTGCCGGAATAGTACAGAACACGCATGCATGCATGCTAAGTCACTCCAGTTGTGTCTGACTCTTTGCTGTAGACCCCAGGCTCCGTCTGTGGGATTCTCCAGGCAAGAATACCGGAATGGGTTGCCACGCTCTCCTCCAGGGGATCTTCCCCACCCAGGGATCGGGTTCTTTACCACTAATGTCAGTTGGGAAGCCCACAGAATACATATATACTCTTTATCCAGATTCAATATTTTTTAACATTTTATCATTTATGTTCTCTTTCCTTCCTTCTCTTTTTTCTGAACCTTTTTACAGTCAGTTGCCTACTTGGTGGCCTTTCTCTCTGGATAATTCATGTGTGGATTCCTAAGAATAAGGATACTGTTTTATCTGCAGTACGTTGAACTTTAATATGACACTTTATCTAATCTGCTGATTTTATTGCAGATTTGTTGATTAACTTAATAACATCCTTTACAGCATTTTTCTCCAGTGAGGATTCAACATGGCATTTGTTATGTCTTTTTAGTCTCTTTTCATCCAGAACAGTTCCTCAGTTTTTCTTTGTCTTTCATGACACTGACATGTTCGAAGAAGATAGCCTCCTTTTCACCTTAAAAAAAAAAAAATGGAAGGCTCTTCCCTTTGGATTGGTCTGTTGTTGGGTTATGTTTAGACTCTAAGTTACACATTCCTGGCTAGCATACACAGGAGTGATATTGTGTCTTTTTCAGTGTGTTACATCCAGAGGCACCAAATGTCCTTCTGTCACTTTTGTGTGATGTGAAGTTTGATCACTTGGCCAAGGTGTCCCATTTCTTCAACGTGTGTTTACTAATTTTTCCTCACTACTAATAAGCAGTCTGTAGGGAGACAAGACCATATGAATGTCTTACTCCTCATCTACATTTTGCCCCAAGACTTAGCAATCATCCACACTGGGTTTACAGGTATTTCAGGATCCCACCCAAGGGATAGGAGGTTGAGCTGTCTGGGACCAGGTGACCTACTTATGAGGGCCTCGCCCATGTGGGAGGGCCTGGCTTTGCCACCCAGCCCTGTTGAGTAACCGCATCTCCACAATAATTTCCTTCTTCCTACTCCCACCAGAAACAGAAGCTCGTTCGTCATTCACTCAACTGACACATAAGAATGTGCTTGCGAAAGCTTCACAGCTTTATTTGGGCACGGTAGGGTATAAAAAGAAAGCTCATTCCTTCAATGCCTTTAAGAAGCCTACCATTGAGTTGGGGAGACAAGACTTGGTCACTGAAAGGTAAAGGACATGTAAGTCTTCAGTACTGTGACCCCACAGGACAACTCAACAAGAGTTATCCTGTGACCCTGGAGAATTAGAGGCTTTTAGGGGTTTGGGAGGAGAGGGATCAGAGTGGTTTAGGTTTAAGATTGATGCAGGGACCATTCATTAACAAGGGTCATCTCTGAGTGGGCATTGAAGAAATAAGGGCATTCCAGGAGGGGAACCGTGTGCACAAAGACCCAGAGATGAGAGCATGGATGGAGCGACTGGGGGATGGCGAGTTATGTACCAGCCTGGATGGGGCCAAGGGTTGCTGTAGGTGGCAGGATCTACCCCTTACTGAACACCTACCTCATACTAGGCATTAAAAAAAAAACTTTTCTGATTCTACGTGATAAATGTGTGGTGTAAGAAGCTTAGAAAAATAGAGCTATAGAAAGACAATTTTTAATGAAGTCACTCTGTTATTTCATCCAGAGATAACCAGTTAACCATGGTGTGGTTCCTTCATTTCTGAGATCTTTGACATTCTTCTGGCAATGGCTTATTTGGGTTCATAGATTCAGGAGCCCTTCTTGTCCCTCAGAGGATATTAATCATATTTTGACAAACGTTTCAGTCTGTTGACTTTATTAATTTTGTTTTCTAGCTAGAGCTTGTGTTCTCTAATTTGGTGCTTCTTTGGCTGTTTTGGTTTTTGTCAAATGTTGGGTGCACCTTGGTTGTGCTTCTCTCTGTATTTTGAGGCTTTTCAGTCGCCTCTCTGTGAATCCCAATTACATGCTCTTGAGCCAGCCACCGCTGTTTGGGGACAGGAGGGTGGGATGTGTCTGTTGGAGATGCAGGAGCTGTCTAGGTGTCCCTTTGCCTCAGTGCCCTAATGTCCCTGGTGGAGGGACATCTGGGTGGAGACGTGGGGCGGGGGCTGCTGGCCTGGCCACTCCAGATCCCATGACCAACCACTCAGGGCCTCTCCTGGACCGCTAATCTGCTTGCTCCGAACTTGGAGCCCTCAGAGCCATTCCCCCAAATGTTGAATCCTTAGCCACCCTGTTGGGGTTCAAATCCTAGCGCCGGCACTTACTATCACTATGACCTTGGGAAAGCTATGTAACTCTGGGTCTTATTTGTAAAGTGGGGAAAATAATAGCCTCTGTCCCAAAGGATTTTTGTGAGGGTTCAATGAGATATATTCATACAGCATATATGAATGAATGAATATGCTGTATGAATGTCAATTATTATTATTTTTCATGGTTTTATTTGGTGGGGGGGTTGTGGTTTCTCTATCAGTTTATTCTCATTTGCTTCCATCTTCAAGGATAGAATTCCCTCTTGTTTTTTGGTGCTGTAATGGATTTATTCTTCTTGGAAAATGTCTTTTCTGTCATTTTCAAGGGCCTTGGGGGAGGTACACAGTTGCCCCTGGTCTGTCATCTTGATACAGTGATACATTTCCTTCAAATATTCTTCAGTGAGCTGTATGAGTGTCTTATTATTATCATCTGTAATGTGTACATGAAGGCATCCATTGCCATCTCTCTCCGCTCACCCAGGAGCCTGACCCAGGGCAGGACTTGCCACCTGGTCTGGGATCCTGGATGCTGACTTTCTCTTGTGCAGGCCTGGGAGGTGATGAGTCCTCTTCTGGGCCTTCCTCAGGCTGGTTTGAGGCTGTCCTAATGAATGTAATGGGTCCTCTGCTTCCTTTGTCAAAAGGAATGTTAATTATTTTCAGCAGTCTAATTACGTGGCTAATGAGAGCCTGACTGAGATAACATTCCCTTTAATTACTCTTGCCTAAGTGCTGTTTGGAGCCATATCTGAACGTGTTGCAAGGCTCGGTGCTTTCACAGTGAATGGAGCTGTCTGGGAGAAGCTGGTCCAGAGGGACCAGGGTTGCAGGGCTTAAGGCCCACAGTGGAAGCACTTGGCTGCAGTCAGTGCCCAGCCTCGTGTATGCTGGCCTTTCCTCTGGCCATTACCTAAAGGGAAGATCAGATCAGGTCGTGTATAGAGCAGACAGCAACCATCACAGCTCCTCCTGAACAACTCACTGCTCAGTCTTTCCCCAGTGCACCTGCCCTTCAGGACCCTCTTGGCCAAGCCTCTCACTCTTGGAGCACCTGCCCCCTGCCTTTTCTCCCATTCAGTACTTGGATTTTGAGTTCCTACTGTACGTCAAGTTTTATCCAGGACGTGAGGATGCAAAGATAAGGAACCCATGGTCCAGATGTCTTTCCAAAACCAAAAATTTGATCACACCCTTCTCCTCTTTGCCCAAGAGCAATGTCACATGTCTGTATTCTGACCCCTGCCCCCTTCTAGGGTTTATCTTCTGTACCATGACCTTCCTTTGGTTCTGATGTGTTCTAAGGTGTCTTTCAATAACTGGGCCTTCGTGGGCAGATCCATGGAAGGCGTCTCTCCCAAGCCCCTGGGTGGGCTTGAGTAGGCTGGAAGGGGCAGGTCATATGAGATTGTTTGTGGTAAGAAGGAAGGGGCAGCTGTAGGTGGCCTGTTGCCATAGGAGAATTAAGTGCCCTGACTCCTGTCCACACATCTGCATCTCTCATGAGTGATGGGAGGGGAAGTGCTAATGAAAACCTCAGTCCTCCCATTTTCCAGCTGTCATTAAACCTCTGAGCCTCCCTTGCCTTCTGAGTCAATCCACATCATGGGCTCATAGAGGGGACCCACGAGACGACCTGTGTGGCAACTGGCCAGCATGTAGAGGGTACTCAATAAATGGTTTGAAATTTTCTTTTTTAAACACTCCAAGCAGCAGCCCCTACACTGAGAGTTACAGCCGAAGACACAAGGGCAGGTCTCATTCACCAATGGCCAGGGCCCTCTCCTGGCCTGTTGGATAAAAGTCACTCTTCAGACAGTAAACAGTAACTCTCTTGGAACAAGGGTTCATTCTCCCCCATCTCACAATGGCAGCCTTGGTTGACTAGGTCTGAGTCTGTGGGAAAGAGGGAGGGCAGGGTGTCTGTTCAGAAAACAAAGATTTCCAAGAGCAAGGAAGTGAAGCTCGGCCTTAGGTCTGTAAGTTTGCCAGCCTTTTGGACACCCTTGGTAATTCTAAGAGCAATGTCCAGTGGAACTTTCTGTGATGATGGAAACATTCTACCTCTGCACTGTCCAATATGGTGGACACTTGCCACATGTAGCTCTGAGCACTTGAAATGTGGCTCCGGTGACTAAGGAGCTGGATTTTTAAATTCTATTCATTTTTAGTTAATTAAAGTTAAAATTTAAATAGCTATATGTAGCTATCAGACTGGCTAGTGCAGTTGTGCAGTTTTCAGAAAATTCATCTCTGAGTACTACCTTTTCTTGGCTTGGGCCTCATCTCTAGGCTACTAGTTTTCTCATGTCCCGTTTGGAGAAGATAGTTGAGTGTGCTGTTGGCAAAGGCCAGGTGAGTCAAGGGGCAATGAAAAAAATCAGTGACCAGAAGGGCAATTTGGAACCCCCAGAGCTATAGCCATCCTGCTGAGATTCATGGACTGTGCTGGGCCTCTGACCTTTTCATTCCGCAGTCCTGCCCCCTTACAGTCTGCAGGGGCCAAAGCCACTGGTTTTCACAGCAGCAGAGATAGGTAGGTGGTGCTCAGGTACGTGATTCTCATGCCAGCTAGGTACGTTCCAGATGAGGGAAAACCACCTGTGCTGGTCAGAATTTTCTTGATCACAAGTGACAGAAAATCTAACAAACTAGCTGGAGTAAAAAGGAATATCTACTTTCTTATTAAGGTGAAACACCCGGACTAGAGAGGATTTGCTAAAGTTACTTAAATTCTTTTGATCAGAAGCAGGTGGAAATTCTAGGCCATCAGTCAAAGGATTTTGTCTTCCCTTCATCGTTCAACACAACTGCCAAACAAAAGCTGAAGGTTTCATAATTTCCAGCCCCTGACCACAGAAAGAGTCTTCAGTGGGCTGGCTGTATTTACTTGGCACCTGAGCACTTTGCTCTGACCTAGTAGACCCTATGGGGATCACCAGAGGACTCTGGGGCCAGGGGATATCAGACCCCTAATTACACGAAGCTTGTTTAGCTTGTTTCTGCCTCAGGATCTTTGCACTTCTGTTCCCTCTGCCTGGAATGCTTTTCCCGACACTCTTTGCAAAGCTTCTCTGCATCTTTCTGACCTATGCCTGATGCTGGCTCCTTAGAGAAGCTTAATACTCGCCCTCCAGCATCTAGTTTCTGTCCCCTACCAGGCCTTTTCCCTTATTCATGGCCTGATATCAGACATTACAGCATGTGCTGGCTGGCTTCCTTATTGTCTGTCTCCCCACAGAGCCGCGAGCATCAAGGGGGCAGGAATCTCGCCTTGTTCACAATGGGTGCGGTGCCTGGCCTTCAGCAGGTGCTTGGTCAATATTTGTTGACTGCTGGAATACGACACCTCAGATGAAGAAACCAGCCTCCACAGGACTTCCTGGATCTGATCCCCTGGTTGTTTAGAAATCTCCGGGGGTGGCTTGGTTGCAGAAAGCTGTGAAATGTAGGGCATTGGGTGTCATGCTGTTGACAACATTCAGACTTGTCCTTGCCCTGGGCTTCTTTCTGCCTCTGCTGGGGAGGTGACGAAGGGGCAGGGTCTCCATTGCTCCAAAGGTAGGGTGTGGTGGATCTACCTGTGGGACCTCCTAAGGATGTGAGCAGTAATAGGGAGAAACCAGAGAGATGAATTCCTGCTCAGTGTGTGGGGGAGGCTGTGAGGCCACTGTCGTCTCTTCCTATCCAGCTGGCAGCAGGAACCTTGCTGGGGTCCCATGATGAGGACCCCAGGACCCTTAGTGGCCACCCAGTGGGATCTGCAGAGGCGATTATTGGTGGAGGGGAGGGGAGGCAGCTCTGTACAGTAACACACACCTCACTCTGGGATGGCAGCCAGGCAGCTAATTAGAGAGCCCAGCAGCTGTCCAGCCTTTCAGGCAGTGAGCAGCAGCCACCCAGTGCCAGGGGGCGGGATGGGAGGGAAGGCAAGGAGCACAGGGTCAGAAACCACCCTCTAAGGTGTAGGGGGATGTAGGCAGGCTGTCAGGGTTGGTTCTGGGGGGAGGAGGGGACGGGGGACTCAGGAAGAGTGGGCTGAAGAGTCGGGAGGAGGAAGGAAGAAGAAAGGTTATCAGGACAGGGTGGTCTGCAGGTGAGACAGAAGATGGGGCGGGGGGTGGGGGGCGGTGGTGAGATGTCCAGCAGGCAGGCAGGGAAACCCAAATTCCAAGCCCAGGGTGAGGGAAATGGAGTGGAAGGACATGGCCAGGCGGAGTGGGGAACCCATCCCGTATCTCCACCCTTTCTTCCGCATGCCAGTCAGGCCCCAGGGCCTGGGGCTCCTTGCTCCCCAGACAGAGCTGACCACACTCAGCCTCCCCACCCCACCCCGGGGGAATTTGGAGTTCCTATTGCGTTTGCAGCTGAGCGTTCACTTCTTGGTTTGAGAAGTTGCCAAATCCACTTGCGTTCGGGGTTGGTCTTACTACAGGACAAGTAAAAGCAGTTGTTCTGGGTCGAAAGGGAAGAACTGGGGAGGATATGCATAACGAGAGCAAACCCCATTGCGTCTCTGGGGCATCTTCTCTTTACTTCCTAGGCACCTGAGTGGATGAATCTGTGGAAGAGAATAGGAAAGAAAAAGGCATAGTGTTTCCTTGCCGTTTCCTGGTTTCAGTCTTAGGTTCTGAGCCATGGAGAAGGGTTGGCGGGGGGACAGTAGATTGGATTTTGAGGTTCTAGTTGGAGAAGCAGAGATTCAATCCTGCAAGCCCAGCTTACCCTAAATAGTTACAGGGGAGGAGAGAGCATTGCAGTGGGAATTTCCTGCCAGCAGCTGCTGGTTAAACCTCTTTGGGAGATGAATCCTACATATATGAAAACTGGATGTGCCTTTTGAGAGTGCCAGCACATTGTAGAAATAACAGAATAAGCGTTGATATTCTCTAACTTGAACCTGAGCTTGGCCTCTTGCCCACGTGAGAGCCTGCAGTATCTCCCAGGATGCCTAGGATGCTCTGTTCCAGCCCCATCTCTCCTCTCATGTCTTCTGTATCATCCAGACCCCAGGCACTCACCTCATCTCTTCTCATCTTAGGCTGGGTGATGGCTTTTGTAGGTAGGAGAAAGGATAGCAAGTACCTTTTTTTCTTTCCTCTGCAGAGACAGCCCCTGGCCAATGTAAACCAATATTTACACGCTTTGTGGGAAAGAACCTTTTGGCCTAAAAATTAGAGAACATACCGGGCTTCTCTGGTGGCTCAGATGGCAAAGAATCTGCTTGCAATGCAGGAGACCTGGGTTCAATCCCTGGGTTGGAAAGATCCCCTGGAGAAGGGAATGGCTACCCACTCCAGTATTCTTGCCTGGAGAATTCCATGCACAGAGCCTGGTGGGCTACATACAGTCCATGGGGTTGCAAAGAGTCAGACAATGACTGAGTGACTTAACACTTTCAGGCATCATTATGTTTGATTAATAACACTGGATGTTACAATCACCCAATAATTTAGCTGGAGCCTTCTCTACCTTGCCTGTCCCTCCATCCAACAGAAGTTCCATGGTTTCAAGGGATTCACCATATGAAGGGGGAAACAGACACTGAATCATTTTAAGATGGGACCATATGTTTCAATGCAAGGATGTTCAATGCCCTGTAGGAACATCGGTGATAGAATAACTGAGGGGCTGTGGGAGGACGTTGTCACAAAAGAATGAAGAGGGGCAGGATCTCAAAGGAGGCGTGGGTGTGATGGGCTGCGGAAGAGGGCAGTTAGAGAGAGCTTGAACTTGAACGTGGTCTCTACCCCTTCAAGCTTCTGGGGCATCTGGTTGGGTTGAAGGAGAAGCTAGACGGACAGACTCAGCTGAATGTTTTCAAGTAAGCAGCTTACGGAACAGACTAAGTAGATTACACTCAGTGAAGGACGAGCATATGCGGACGTGGGCCTTGAGAATGAGACTGGGATGGGAAGCAACTGGAAGGAATGCCGTGTGGAGAGAGGGGTGACTCTGGAGCCCCAGGACCAGGGTTTGAATCAAGTGTGTGGATTTGGCCTAATTGCTTAATGTCCTGAAACTCAGTGCTTTCATCTTTAAAATGCAGCAGGGTTGGGGACAGGGTGGGAGGTAGACTAATTCCTGCCTTCCCTGCAGGAGTTTGGGGAGAATCATGAGAGATGATATACTTGAAAAAGTGTAAGTTCTACCCCCATGTTAGTTGTCTAAGGGCTCTCCGCCCGCTCCTCTCTTCCAGACACTTCTGGTTCAGGTCATGCTGTCCATAAGGGAGCATGCCCTCTATACCAGCATGCTCTCATACCCAGTTGAAGGGGCCAGGGAGTGTCGGAGGAGTCTGGGGACAGCTGGTGCACTGGCAGGCAGAGGTGGGACCCCATCACATCCTTGTCCAGCACCCCCACCTGCCCCTGGTTCCCTAGAGGGAGAGCCTGCAGATGAGGAAGGAGGGGGGCTCCAACCTGAGGAGCAGCCCCAGAGGGACCCCGTTTTGACTGCTGCACTTCATCTGCTGGGGCAGCCCCTCAGCCAGTGAGAGGCTCCCAGGGCTGACTGCAGGCAGGCTGTGCTGGCAGGATGTGGGCTTTGGTTTCTGTTTCTGTTTGGGTTTGACTTGTGCTATTAAGGAAGCTTGCTTAGGGCCCAGAGAAGGGGAAGTGCCTGTGAAGGGGAATCAAACTCCCCAGGCATTGGGCCATGGTGATGCTGGGGGTGGAGGGCATGCTGGACATGCCAATGACAGGTACGTGCCAGGGTGACCCCTGCCCCCAGTCTGGCAGGCTGGGAGAAGGGAGGGGGGCCCTCCTGTTTGTGCAGGAGATGGGGAGGGGCTGAGGCGAGGAGAGCATAGCAACCCACAGCCCCTCACCCCCTCTGTCCTTCATCCTCCAGTTCTCTCAGTGAGAGGCTCCGGGGAGAGATCCAGGGGTGCACACCTTTCCTACCCCTAAGTACATGCGCACACAATGAATTTCAGTTCCCCAAGCCCTGCCCTTTTACTTCTCTTGGCTCCCCTCCCTGCTGCCTTGCAGGTTGTCAGCTTTGGAAGCAAAGGCCCATCACCCCTGCTCAGAGAGCCTGGGGATAGAGGGAAGGAGGAGGGCGGCAGCTCAGGCGGCGCCTCTGTGGCTCTCCCTGCTTGATGTCCACTGGGTATGGGGACAGCTCTGCCCGGTCACTCACTGTTCTCAGTTTCTGAGCAGCTGGTCCCTGCTTCTGTAGACTGGGCTGGATCTGCGCTCTGTCCTTGGGCTCGTGCAGAAAGGCCAGTGTCCCAGGGATTTTCAGTGGAAGCTTCAGCACCTTCATATTAAAACAAAAATGTTGTTTTTCAGTTGCAGTCATGTCCAACTCTTTGTGACCCCATGGACTGCAGCACACCAGGCTTCCCTCTCCTTGACTATCTCCCAGAGTTTGTTCAAGCTCATGTCCATTGAGTTGATGACGCCATCCAACCATCTCATCCTCTGTCGTCCCCTTCTCCTCCTGCCCTCAATCCTTCCCAGCACCAGGGTCTTTTCCAATGAGTCAGCTCTTGGCATCACATGGCCAAAGTACTGGAGCTTCAGCTTCAGCATCAGTCCTTCCAATGAATATTCAGGGTTGATTTCCTTTAGGAAACAAAAATAAATGTTGAAATCTCTACCAAATGGTCAAGTCTTAGGGCTATATTAAAAATATGTATGTGGCAAGGGATGTTATAAAGTCAGATTTACATCAGCTTGTAGTCAGTTACTGATGTTAATGGGAACAATCTGACAATAATAAAAAAATTCAAAAGAATGAATTAAATTTGAGTAAGTCGGGTTGCAGGGAGAGGGCTTTAGCGCACATTGTGTTGGTGTGCTTGTTTTCCCAGGTGTAATTGTGCTTGGCTCCCCAGATGCTAAAAACAAATGTCCTATGTTGTCTGTCTTCTGTGAGGTTCTTGACTGCCCTTGAGAACAGATGTACCCACTACAGGGTGAAGGTGAGAGTGTAATGTGAAGCTAAATTGAGAAGGGAACTGGATTCTAAAATTATATCCCCGATCAGATTTACAAGTGTGCACACGTTCACTCATGGCGCAAGAAGCGCTGAGTCCTAGCCCCCGTGGGAGTCGCCTGGGATCCTTGCCGGGTTCTCATCACCGGATTAACCAGACCTGGGTGAGCAGGATGGCCGGGAGGAGGTGGCCGGCTCCAGGAGAGGGCCCCGTGGCCTGGGCGTGTTGCGCGTCTGGTGCTGAGCCAGTGCCTGGAGTGGTCATGTCTGCCTTGAGGTCGCCTCTCTGACCAGCCTGGTAGCTCAGATCTGGAGCAGTTTAAGCTGATGAACTCCTCCTCTTTAATTCCAGGGATAGATGGAAGCCACCCGCCCAGTAGCCAAGGATCAGCTGAGCCCTGGGACTAATGCTTGCTCACACTATTGAGAATGGCACTGCGGCCCAGCCAGGCACCGGGACAAAGGTTAACCCGGGACACTCGTGGCCAGTGATCCTGATGTCTGTTCAGAGCCGCGCACTCAAGGGTGTGATAAGTGAGTATGTTACTGGCTCCCAGGGGAATCACTGGCCCTTCCTGCCTCAGCAGCATGAGCACACGTCTGGAGATTCCACCTCTGAGCCTGCTTCCCATCCGAGGGTCTGTCACAGGGTAATGGTTTTGGAGTGAGAGGGGGTTTTCCAGCAGTTTCAGGCCGTATCACATGCTCGAGCCATCTTACAGCTGCATGGCTTCTAAAACTCAGGCCAGAGCCAGTCGAGCTAAGTGATGGGAGACACCCAGCCCTAAGGAGACTTCTTAGGCAACTTCTCCAATTCTCATTCTCATCTGTAGGCTCATGGATGCATTGGGCCCTGGGCCCTAAGGAGACTTCTTAGGCAACTTCTCCAATTCTCATTCTCATCTTTAGGCTCATGGATGCATTGGGCCCTGGGCTTCACCTCTGTGCAGTGGGAACTGGATCTTACCTAGGTTTCCAGACTCTGCACAGAAGCCACGAGTGGATTATGTGGCTTGGGTAGGGCATCCAGGGCACTGGATGGGGAGGGATTTGTGGCGTCTTGGCTGCCACAAATGTCGTCAAGAGGAGCAGACCCTCCACTCTTCACAGTGTTTCAGCCACATCTCCTCCTCAGTCCAGAGGAGCAGCCTCTAGGGTGAGGGCCCTCTGGCTGTGGAGTCTCCTCTGTCCTCACACAGCCTTTCTTTCCAGCCTCAGCCTCTGGCTTTTCCTTGATGACACTTTTAAAAATGACAATCAGGGCTGCTTTATCCAGAGGCTGTCCAGCCTAAAGGCTCATTTGTCTGAATAGGGCAGTCAGTCCCACTGAGGGATTCGGGGCCAGCATGTTGAGAGCTCCCCAAGAAGGCAGGGCAGGGAGGGCTGGTGCTTTTGCACTCCCGACTGGATAGGCTTCCAGGAGGTGTTGGACTGGTCCATGGGAGCCCGGAGCCCTTAGATTCTACTTAGGAGAGAGGGCAACTGGGCACTTCTCGGCTTTAGGTAACTCTTGACTCCACTGCTAGTTGATATCTTAACACTCAAGGCTAGAATTTACTTTTCAGTCAGCTGAGGCTTACAAAATCAGTTCGTGACTGGACAGGCTTTCAGGAAGGGTGTTACTGTGTGGATTTATAGCCGAGGTGGTGTGAGCAAACCTGGACCATGGGAGGGGCTTTGGGGTGGATGGATGGTCATGGAGGCCACTATGGGAAACGCAGCCACTCAGACAGAGACCTATTCCCTGCATTACACAGAATTCCCCAGAACAACCTAAATCATCAGTCTTAAAACAGCTGTGCCCTGGACTTCCCCGGCAGTCCAGTAGTTAAGACTCCGTGCTTCCATTACAGGGGCGTGGGTTTGATCCCTGGTTGGGGGACTAAGATCCCACGTGCCGTGCGGAGTGGCCAAAAACAAAACCAAAATGGTTGTACCCTTTCGTCCAGTGATCCCACTTCTGGAATTGTTGACGACTCTTTCATTAGGAAATAGTCCCAGCAAAGACAAGGGCTGAATTTTCCTGTTACAGGCATAAAAGAGTTGTTTCTTGTGGCGTCATTGTCAGAGTGGATATGGAAAACAGTTGTTCTCCCTGTGTTGAACACCTAGGTTAAGTAAATTCTAGTTTCCCCCTTGGTGGAATATTATGCAGCCATTATAATGAGGAGGACATGGGAAATATAACAACTTGAAAAAATGATTATGATGTCATGAGTGAAGTGTCAGATTACAGGATAAGTACATTACACTAACTTGTAAAATAAACACACGAGAAAAGATTGCAGAGGGGAAATGATAATGGCTGCTAGTTGCTCGGATTATGAATGCCTTTTCTTTCTATGATGCCTGAATTTGTTTCTTTTAAAATGAAATGAAATCTGGATACATACACACCATACCTTTAAAAGTGATTTTCTCTAAGATGTGGGAAGATGGGGGACTTCTGCTTTCTACATCATTCCTTTCTGTCATGTTTAAATTTCAACTGTGAGCACATGTCATTTTTTGTAATTGGGAAAATGACTTGAAAATGCTAGAAATAAAAAAATTTTAAAGGCTATATTTCCCAAGAAAGAGTTGAAGAGAAAGGCTGAGCTGGTTAACTTTTTATACCTGCTCCTATCAGTTTAAGGACCTGAACCTGTTTGGGCCCATTCGCTCATCATCAACTCATTCATTCACAGATAAAACCAGTGGATCTCACTGCCGGGCACTGTTCTAGGCACTGGTTACCCAGGAATGAACAAAGCAGAGCCCCGCCCTCGTGGAACTTTCATTCTAATTGGGAGAGACAGACAGTGAACAGGTAGCAAAATAGCAGAAACTGAAAGTGCTGTGACTAAAATGGCACGCTGTGAGTGACGGGAAGGCTGCTTTGCATCAGAGATCAGAGAATCCTCTGAGGGGTAATGGATGAGCTGAGATCTGAATGACAACAGAGAGGCAGCCTCAGGAGGTGTGGGAAGAGGGGTCCTGCAGCCTGCAGGCACCACCTGCAGGCTGTCCATTGCTGCCTGAGCCCTGGTGAGCCTCTGTGCCAACCTGACTTTATGCCCCAGGCCCACTTGCCCACCCGCACCTGCCAGCTGGGATTTGCTTAGCATCCGAAGCCATCTGAATCCTCCCCTGCTGGCCACCCTGCGTGGATCGGTTGCTTCTGATACTCTGGCTGCTGCTGCTCCAGGCACAAGGCTTCTCTGGGCAGCCTCCACTGCTCTTGGCTGGCACTGCCATGGCAGGGCTGGGGCATCTAAGATTCCCGGCAGCACTAGGGCAGGCTGGCAGTCAGGGAAGCTCTGGGTAATATGTCCTGGTGAGAGGTCTTTGAATGGCACGTGCTGCTGCGATGGTCCTGGGAGGGTCACCCAGGAGGACCTTCACATAGTTCCTGCCAGAACGCAGCTTCAGAATAGAACCTGGCCTCTCAGGATAGGCTGAGAGCCTTCAGCAGCTCTGACACGAGACCTGAGCTTCACTGATGATCTATCTAGAAGCTCCTGTCCTTCTTGCTTTCCTGTTGTCTCTCCATATACCATCTCAGCCTGCCACAAGCAGAAACTCAGAAAATGTAGTGCCTTAGAGGAGCCTGCAGTCAGGCTTAAGGGCCATGAGGCGCGCTGATCAGGAGGGAAGACTCTGGAGCTGGGGTTTGAATCCCAGCGGACAGCTACTTTGTACAGCTGTAAGAACTTGGGCTAATTCTGCAGCCTTTCTCTGCCTCAAATTCCCCATCTGTGAAATGGGCTTGAAGATTATCTGCGTTAACACATGGAAAGTACTGTGAAGAGTGCCCGATTATTATTGTGACTTGGGAAGTGGCAGGCGGACCATCCCTGGGAGCCTTCCTGGGGGACACCCACAGCAAGAGAGGGTGGAACTGTACGGCGTTCTGGCCAGCCAGTGACCACAGGTATTTCCCCCCACTTGCTTCCCTCTGGCCCCGAAGGCCCTCCCCGCAACGGTTTTCCTCTCCTTCAACCTGATGACCACAGGGGAAGCTCAGGACTGTTTGAGAACTTGCATCTGGCACCCAGCTGTCTGGGCATCCACCCACCCTTCATTGACTCCACTCCCCTACCAGGAGACTAGACTCAGGGTCGCTCAAGCCGTGCCCCAAATCCCTTGCCCTCAGGGGCCCCTGGAAGGCTTGTGTATCTCCCAGAGCAGTGGTATTAATTACTTTGTTGCCTGGGGATGGGGAGTGAAATTTGGGGAGTAAATGAAGTGAAAGAGGAAGGCCTGCCTAGCCTGTCTGCATGGAAGGGGAATCCCAGTTTTCTAGCAAGATGCTTCTCTGGAAGAAAACTCCCAGAGTTGTTGTGTTGTAGCACCTTAGCTTCCGGGAACAAAATGGGAGTTTGGGGCAAAATCAAGAGCAGTCACCCCATCTGGTTTTGCATCCAGCCCATCTTGGACTTGAATGGTATTCTCTTCACTTCTCTCAACTACTCACTCTGCTCTCTGCCAGCTAAGGAACAGCTCAGCAGGTTCTGAGAATAGCAGGTGAGATTCTCCTAGGGAGCCAGGCTCAGAAATCCAGCTTTCCCCTCTCCCCCACCTGTTTCCTGGGAGGGGCAGCGCCCTGTCCTTAGGAAACTCCTGGGCTCTTGTCCTTTGCGGGAACTCCTTGTGCCCAGATTCTTTCATCACACACAAGGGCTCTTGTACTTGTGTGCCGTTCCCCCGAATCCTGCTTGTGAAACCATCCACTGCTCTCCAGATCGTTTTCTCTGCCCTCAGTCTTGCCCACGCCTTCCTGTCTACTCCGCCCCGAGTTTTCTTTGCCGGCTGTCCCATCTTTGTGTCACGGTCCTCAGGATGGCTATGTTTGTCAGCAGGAGAAAGAAGCAACATCTTGTGAGCTGCTGGTTCCTCTTGATGCGACTCTGACTCAGGCTCTGATCCCCGGGGCAGAACAGGAGGTACTGGAAGGGTCTGGGGCAAAGGGTTCAGGTGGAGGGAGGCCAGGCAGGGATGGGGGGCTGTTGGGCCTAGCAGAGGGAGGGGGAGCCTGTGCTAGCTCAAAGTTTAAGCATAGCTCCGCTGATGATTAGAAATGGGTTTGGGGATTGGAGTTCTGAAAATCCTCCCCGGCCACTGGCCGCCTCTAATTTTAGCATCTGTCCCATCACACTGTGAGCTGCCATCCCAGCTGACGACACTGTCTCACATCCCTGTCCTGGTCCTCACCCCTGCCTTCTGGCCCCGGCCAGGACTTCCAGCTTTCCCCATTCATCTTCCGTGGACCAGTCTTGGCACAACCTCTCAGACGCGGCCTGACCTCACCTAGGTATGCGTTCCTGCCGCCCCACCCCCAACCTACCTGTGTTCTTCCAGTCACGGAAGATTCTAAAAATGGAATCCAGGTCTTGGGCTCGCCCTGTTCTCTCTCCACCACCATCCTCTTACCCTTTGACAGCTACTCCTTTAATCTTGCTTCTGCTCCCTAGGGTTTAGGGGGTCCATCTCTTCTGCATCACCTGCTCCAGGGTGGGGGTGGGGGCTGGAGCCTCTGATGTGTAACTGGCCCAGAAGCCATTCTTGGCTGCTGCAAAAGATGAGACCAAGAGGCAACGTCAGCAGGGTCTTAAAATCAGCATCAAGATGGGGACTGAGCTGAGTGATGTCTCCACCAGTTACATGAGGCTGATGAAGGACACATCTGAAGAAGCCCATTCCTTGGGGTCCTGTGGGACAGAGGGGCCAGGGGTACAAGTGCTGGCCAGGTGGAGAGACCTGAGTTCAGGGGAGGCAGAGTGGTCTCCAGGCCACCTCCGTCCAACCACTTCAGACCATGGACCCCTCCTCGCTCTTCAGTGAGTTTCACTGGAGTCCCGCTCTGTTCTGGGCAGAGCTTAGGACCTGTTGGAAGTTCAGGATAAAATGAGAGCTTGAGGAACTGTGCAGGAATGCTGGCCTTTTCACTCACACTTCTTTTAAAGCCTGGCCCTCACAGGGCTGGTTCTGGGACCACTCCCCTTCCATCAAACCTCCTTAGCCACACAGGAGCTTCCAGCTCCTGTTGACCCTCCTCAGATGAGTTTCTGTCCTCCTGTGGGCTGTGGTATGATTTTTATTTGCACGAGTAGCTTGGCTGCCTGGGTTGTGGCTCTGGTGGAGGCAAAGACCTGACTTGCTTGGCATGGAAGGCTGCCCGGCTGCTAGCAAGGACAGGGGCAGAAAGACCCTGGCACAGGTGGGAGGGAGAAGCCGACCAGAAGCCTGGCTCTGTGGCAGAAATGAAAGCCACCTTTTTTGAGCATTTGCTCTATCCTTAATAGTGGACTTCTCTTAGCTCGCCCATTGCCCTGTAACCCTTGGAGCAAGTTACTCATTATTCTCACTTTTAAGGAAACTGGGGCTTCCCAGGTGGCTCAGTGGTAAAGAATCTACCTGCCAGTGCAAGAGATGCAAGTTCAGTCCCTGGGTCAGGAAGATCCCCTGGAGACGGGAATGGCTACCCACTCCAGTATTCTTGCCTGGAGGGTTCCATGAACAGAGGAACCCGAAAGCTACAGCCCATGGGGTCACAAAGAGTCGGACACAACTGGGTGACTAACACACACTGCATGCCTTTGCAAAATCAAAATTGTACTAAGTATTCTGTTTTGAATTCTGCCTGTTTTCTCTTAATATTGTATTAGACAGACATTCATCAAACGGCTACTAGTGCTGGCCTGCAAACAAATTGTGGCAAAGCTGAGTGCTAGCTATCGTCACAGAAGCAAACGGGTTGCAGAGGTAGGCAGGGTAGTGGACAGCTCTGGAGCTGCAAGGGTTTAGGAAAATATTCACAGAGGAGGACGTGGATCTTGAAGAAGGATTATGACTTCTTGGGCCATGGGTTGGGCGGGTGGCGGGGATGGGGGGTGACCTGTGCAGCAGCAGCAGTTGGGAAGGGCACCCCAGGTAACAAAATCAGCAACGGAGAGATCAGGTGGAGAGGCTCCAAAGCAGAAGTGTGTCACCAGGGGCTTTGCCAGTCATGCCTAGGAGCTGAGCCCTACTCTGCAGATATTGAAGATCCACTAATGGGCTTTAAGTGGAGAGAAACATTGGGTTTGTATTTTAGAAAGACTGTTGTTTTTCAACAGTGTGCTGGGTGAATTGAAAGGAGCGAGGCAAGGCTGGGAGACTAAGAGACTATTGGAGTCATCCAGGTGAGAGACGGTGAGGCTTGAACTACAGCAGGAATGAGAAAGAGGAAAGAAGAGGAGGAGATGGATTTCCAAGATATTCAAGAGGCAGAATGGATAGGAGTTAATGGCTGACTTGGTGGCTTTGCCATGTGACTTGCTTGGACCAGTAAGATGTTAGGGGGCGTGACTTAACCAGTATTGAAAAGCACTGGTGCAGTTGGGTTGCTTGCTCTTGGGCCTCTGCCCTTGCCATGAGAAGAACTTGCTGAGGCTAGTCCACTGGGCCCAGGGAAGGGGCGAGAGGCAAGCGGAGCAGAGCCATCCCGGCCAAGCATAGGACAGACAGAGCGTCAGATGACTCACAGTCTCGTGACTGAGGCCAGCCAAGATCTGCCAATCCACAGGCATTGTGAGTTGTAATAATAAATGAGAGTTTATTTAAGCCACCGAGTTTGGGGATGATTTGTTATGTAGCACTTGCTGAGTGATAAAAATGTCTTCATTCTTGAATTGAGTGTTTACTGTGTTCGAGGCACTATTCTTGGCATCTGGGGATGCAGTGCTGAATCAGACAAAGCCCTTAATTTCAGCGAGTTCAGGTTAAAGGGGCAATATGGCAGAAGAAGCAAGAAGGACCTCTGTCTGCTAACTGGGTGCGTGGTGGTACCATTAATCAAGATGGGGGTCATAGGAGGAAAACAGACTTTTGGAGAGAAGATAATGAGTTTGATTAAGGAAAGGAATATGAGGTGCCCATAGGACACTTGGGTGGAGGTGTTCAAGAATGAATAGGATAAATAGGTATAGCACACAGGAAGGATGTTTGGCTGGAGATTGAAAATTATCAACATAGTAAAACAAAATCATCTGTACCAAAGAAAGACAAAGTACTTGCTGTGGATATTCAGAGGAGGAAGAAAGGATTTGTGGCTGGGAGGATGCAAAGATTTTGTACCAGAGGTAACCTATAAGCTGGGTTTGTACTTGTGGAGGCAAGAAATCAAACACACATAAAACAATGAACCAGATGGTGGTAAGACAGGGAGAGCTGGAAATGTGAGAATTAGGCTGAAAAAGTAGATTGGAGTGAGATCCTGGAGAGTCTTGGATGCCAGGCCCCCTGCGTTGGGAGCACGGAAACTTAGCCACTGGAGCACCAGGGAAGTCCCTACAGATGTCATCTTGTTAACCTCTGTCCCCTCTACCACTGCGGAGAGAGGATTGCCAGAGGTGTCAGCCGAGTCTGCTGGCAGCTGGCAGAGCTGTGGTTCATGTTCTAGTGCTTTATCTTCCCATTCTCGGTTTAACCATGAACTCTCTCATCCCACCCTCCATATAAACTACATGTCATTTAGAGATGCCTGTTCAGGGGAGGTCTGTGCCAAGGCTTCAGGACAGAGGACTGGGAGGTAGTTGCTGCCCTCGAGGAGTACACAGGCTGGTGAGATCAAGAGGGCATGTGCCTCAAAATAGTAAATTGGGGTAGTATTGAATAAAGGACCAAATGAGTGGTCCACAGTCTCCAGTGCAGGGCCAGGCCAGTCTTTGGGGAAATGTGATGGGGCCTTGAAGATCAGTGGGGTTTCAAAGAAAGGAACAGAAGGGAATAAGAAGTAGAAGGGAGCACTCTCTCCTCTGTCAGCCCACTGGTTTCCTTTCAACAAACTAAACATCAAAACCCCACTTAACAGAGCACTTAAAGACAAATGAGACCACAACAAGCCACTACTTCACACTCATTAGAATGGCCATCATCACAAAACCAGAAAATAGCAGTGCTGGCAGGGATATGGAGAAATTGGAACTCTTGTGCATTGCTGGTGGGGATGTAATATAGTATAGCTGTTGTGGAAAACAGAAAATGAAAATAAAATTGCCATATGATCCAGCAAGTTTACTTCTGGGTGTGTACCCAAAAGAATTGAAAGCAGAGACTGGAATACATATTTGTACACCCATGTTCAGAGCAGCAGGCTTCCCTGGTGGCTTAGCCTGCAATGCCGGAGATCTGGGTTCTACCACTGAGTTGGGAAGATCTCCTGGGGGAGGGCTCCCACTCCAGGATTCTTGTCTGGAGAATCCCCATGGAGAGAGGAGCCTGGCAGCTTGCAATCCATGGGGTTGCAAAGAGCCGGACACGACTGAGTGACTAAGCACACTTCAGGGCAGCATTATTCACAGTAACCAAAAACACCCATTAATGGATGAATTGATTTAAAAAAAATATGATATATCTAGATAGATCAGCATCGAATATTATTTAGCCTTAAAAAGGGAAGGAAATTCTGATGCATGCCACAACATGGATGACCCATGAAAAAGATGGTATTATGCTCGGTGAAATAAGCCAGTCACAATAGGACAAATACTGTATGATTCCATTTAAATTATAAGATACCTACAGAAGTCAAATTCATAAAGACAAACTGAAACAGTGGTTGCATGGACTGGGGAGGGGATGGAAGTCGGCGTTTAATGTGTGTGCAGTTTCAGTTTGGAATGGGGGAAATGTTTTGGAGATGACTGGTGGTGATGGTAGCACAACGAGTCAGAACTTAATTCCACTCAGTGTACACTTAACGCAAGGGAAAGTGGTAACTTTTACATATTCACATACACACCCAACGTTACTGGCTCCTTAGATCTCAGAAACGTGAGTGATGTGGAGATGTTTGAGAAGTGAAGGAAGAGACGGGAACCCCAGGGGCAAAAGATCAGAAAGTAGCTTGAAATGGGGGTGATTCTGGGCCAGGATAGCCGCCACGGATAAATCCTAAGAAGTTATGATGGGGAGTGTGCTAGCCACCTCCCTCTAAGTAGTACTTGAGTAGAGTTGGCTCAGAGGAAGCCAGTCGGGGCTGTTTGTATTCTTTCATTTCTCCTGCCTCCCTGGCTCAGGTAAGGAATATGAATTGAAGTAAGGAACAAGGAACAGGCTTAGGAATACGATGGCTCACTAAAGAGAAAGGCAGAAGCAGGCTTGAAGTCCCCTCTGGCTGGCCACCGCAGACCTTGGGCCGGGCGGTGGCAGCCCCTCCGCACCCCCCTCACTTGTGTGTCCTTTGGTCCCCAGCGGCCAGCCGGCACCATGGCTTCCGCCGAGCCCTTGACGGCGCTGTCCCGCTGGTACCTGTACGCCATCCACGGCTACTTCTGCGAGGTGATGTTCACGGCGGCCTGGGAGTTCGTGGTGAACTTTAACTGGAAGTTCCCGGGGGTCACGAGCGTGTGGGCGCTCTTCATCTACGGCACGTCCATCCTCATCGTGGAGCGCATGTACCTGCGCCTGCGAGGCCGCTGCCCGCTGCTGCTGCGCTGTCTCATCTACACGCTCTGGACCTACCTGTGGGAGTTCACCACCGGCTTCATCCTGCGCCAGTTCAACGCCTGCCCCTGGGACTACTCCCAGTTCGACTTTGACTTCATGGGCCTCATCACCCTGGAGTACGCCGTGCCCTGGTTCTGCGGGGCCCTCATCGTGGAGCAGTTCATCATCCGCAACACCCTCCGCCTCCGCTTCGACAAGGATGCCGAGCCCGGGGAGCCCAGCGATGCCCTGGCCCTGGCCAATGGCCATGTCAAGACTGACTGAGTTGGTGGGGGCGGGGAGCTGCTGGGTTGGGACCCCCGGGGGCTCTCATGGACCCTGTGGACAAGGGTACCAAGCTGGTAGGGTTGCCCCCTCGGTACCGCACAAGCCCCGCCCAATGGAGGAGCACACGGAGCAGCCCCGGACCCTCCGCTGTGGGTGGGTTGGAGGCATGGTCAGGTGTTGGGGGCGGCAAAGGAACTTGGGGTAGAGTGCCTGGATCTCAGCCCAGCTCAGGGGCTGGAGGCGGGAGGCCTGTGGTTACGCAGCGACTGGACTTTTGTGGGTGACTTTGGAGGCAGCAGGCCCTGTCCTGGCTAAGGTACTCTGAGAAGGGGGCAGAAGGTGGGAGGCAAGGCCTGCAGGGGCTGTTGGCGGCTGCAGCCGCCGCTGCCTCCCTCCCTCTCACCTGGTTTAGTTGGGCTTGGGCTGGTTCCATTAGGCAATATTCAGGTGCTTGCTTGCAACCAATACCTCCCCCCAAGGCCTGTTGAGCTGCAGCCTAAGAAGAGACTGGGCAGCTAGGAGGCTGCTGGGCAGGAATGCTGGTCTGCAAGGGCTGGGAGGCCTTCCCTTGGTTCCTCTCCCCTCCCCCAGGGCCCCAAGCTGCTCCCTTGGCCTTCTGGGGCTCCCCCCTGGTGCTGGATTCCCACCAACCTTGGGCTTTGGGAGGTTTCAATCCCTGTGTGTTCGGTGGCGTTTCCCCTTTTTACCACTTACAGCCCCCTGTATCCATGTCAACCACCCCACCTGTCCCCACCCCCATCTCCCTAGCCAACATAACAGCTGCCAGAGATAGAGCCCTGAGCAGATGCATTGCACCCTCTTGCAGCTTTCCCTCCCCTATTGCCACTGGCCTGATCCTTGGGAAGTTCCTTGTTATGGTTCCCCGCCCCCTTATCTGGGGGACAGTGGCCGGGCCCCTGGTGCTCACCTCCCTGCAGTGGCTAAAAACCGAATGATACCCCCAACGCACAGTCAGGCTAAGATGTGCCCCACGGATCCACAATGGGGACCGAGAGACAAGTCAGTTGAAGGGGGAGGTGGGCAGTAAAGGCACCTGGCTGGTTTATTTTCAAACCAGCTAGGAACAGTCCAGCTTTCCAGAAGGTGGAGGAGCAGGTATCCAGTGCTGAAGAGTCTGGACTGAGTTTTTTCCTCCCTTCCAGACTGAGGGAGGAAAAGGGGGCTTTTCAGCTTTGGCAACGGCAACCCACTCCAGTATCCTTACCTGGAGAATTCCATGGACAGATGAACCTGGCAGGCTATAGTTCGTGGGGTCGCAAAGAGTCGGACGCGACTGATCGACTAACACTTTGGCTTTGGGAGGGTCCTCAGAGCATCTGTAGCGGGAATGAGTTGGTCCTGGTTCCGCCATAGCCCCAGCCCTGCAGCGAAACCTCCTCAGATCTAACGTCTCCTTCCCCCTCCCGGAAAGACGAGCCCACGGAGCTTGCTTCTTAAGCAGGATTAAGCCTGCCATGCTCACGGGCATTGTCATCTCAGTTGCCCACCTTCCCCACTGACAGAGCCATTGCTGGCAGTGGACAGTGAGATCCTAACTCCAGCCTGCTTCCAGCTCTGCTGCCTCCCTCAGGGGAGGGCTCCATCGAACGCAGCCTGTCCCGCGGCAGGCGGTCTCTTCTTGACCACCCTAGGACTCTTAGGTAGAAATTAGCCTTTCCCTTTTTATAGAACATTAAAAGTGGTAATACCACCTGTGGAGAGAAGTTCCTCTTCTTGCTGTACTACTCCAGGTATGCTGTGCAGATAGTACCAGCCAGGGCGCAAGCCGGGGTGGAGGTGCTGGGGGTGGGCAGAGTGGTGTCCTGGACTGGGAGAAAGGCTGGGAGACTCTGCCTTTGGCAGGGTTGTGTTCTGCAGTGACCCTGTCCAGGACAGGATAAAGGGTGATCCCCAGTTTCTCTGTCCTGAGCAGGCTCCTCAAGTCCAGGCACAACCTACATTCTGCAGGGATTAACCGTCCCTTTGATTTTATGTGGCTCCAATTGCAGGGCTTTGGGGCTCCCAGGGACTCAACTTTCCAGTGGGGGCCAATTGCTTTCCATCTACAGGTGGAGGGGATTCCAGAGGAAGAGGATTGCCTGGTCCCCTGTTCCACAGTCACCTGCTACGATGGCCCTGTAGTCGTCTCCTTGGTCTTTTCCCCTTGCTCCATGTTATCTTGGTCTCCTGAACCTCCACCCCTGACCCCTCCAAGCCCCCTAGTGGGCCCTTAGACCATACCACTCACCTTTTATTCTTTCCTCCACGACAGAAATCTGGGGGTCAGCTTGTTGATGTCTCCCAGCCCAAGGCCTCTGTGATTCTCTCCCAGAGACAGCCCTGGATGGCCCACTGGGTCTATCTGCTCCAGAAGGTTGCCCTGTCCATGCTCCCTGGTACCATCTCTCTGGGCCCTAAAGTGCGAAAGGTCCCTGAGTAAACCTGCCTGCCTGGCAGCGTGCAGAGCACTATGCTCCTGCTTCATCCAGGTGCCCCAAGGCTCCTGTTCTCTCTCACATTCACTCCAGGTGACCGGGATCTGCAGGCTCAGAGCTCACCAGAGGTCACCCAGACCTCAATTCTTGCTTTTTTTTGGGTATCTTCAGGGCCCAAATCCATTAGTGCCCAAGGACTCAAAAGTTTGGAGTAATCCAGCCCTGCAAAGCAGGAGAGAATCTACTCACTGTTCATGAACCTCTGATGTCCTGGGCCCCTCCCCACTGGCCATGGCAGCATCTCTGAGTCACAGGTTGCCATGTGCTGCCCTGCATGGTTGAATCAATTCCAACATCTGCTAGGCATCCTGCCCCTTGTGCCATGTCCCCTCTGATGTGCCAGTGAGTCACAATGGCCTATGCTTATTCACAGCAATAATACCTAGGGGGTGCCCGCGAAGTCCTTTTGTCCTGGTCCCTCGCTTTCTGCATGGGTCTCCTGGGGAGGCAGCCATTGAGTGGATGAGGTCATGAGAACCTGTATTTATGAAACTCTGGGCTATGCAGACACCATCAAGGGGATGCAGAAAAATAGGAGGGCCAGGCCTGGGGGAGTCATGGCTCAGGCAAGGAAAGCAACTTCCACTCCAAGGTCACCCCAGGCCTGGAGGACCTGCAGGTCCCTGCTCTGCAAAAGGGCCTTTCGTGGGTGGGACTGTCTCCCAGCTATGGCAGCTCTTCTGAAGGACACATGACTGGTTGGTGCACCCATTGCCTGCTCTGTCTCCATTGGTCTCGTTGTCTCTTTCTTTTCACATTCGTGCACATAAAATATACTGGTGTTTGTGTTCCAGGACTGACTCTGGCCCATCTCTGTTTCTTATATTTTGGAGCCCTTTCCCTAGGGGCTGCTGGCCCTGCACACACTGGCATCACGCTGTCCTGAAGCACGCTGGACAGGGCCGTGCTGTAGGAAGGGCAGATGGCCCTCTCCACCAGTCCTATCCACAATCTCTGTGCTGACCTGCTCTAGTAACCTGAATTCTCCACCCAGCCCCTCCCACTCCCCATCACAGTCTGGTCCAGTCCTGACTTTGGGCCCAGACTGCAATGCAGATGGAGCCACTCAGGCAGTATCCAGGTTGGCAATAGGTTACTGCCCATGAGATGAACTCTCGAAATGCCAGCCATGACCTGCCATGTCTCATGGGACAGGAAGGCCCATGGAGAGAGTCTGAGGGTACCCCAAAGAGCTAGAAGGCCAGACTCCCTTATTTCCCATTGCCTTGGGAGTCATGCTATTTAGAAACAGACTCCTGCATACCAGCTGGCAGTGCTGTTTTCCCCGAGAAGTGTGTTTGGAGGGAGTCATCCCTTCCTGCTCCGTGTACCTCTCTTCTGTCTAAACCCCCCTTGTCCTCCTCTCCTCCCACCACCCTCCTGCCTACTTTCTTACTTCTGGGAAGAGGAGGGAGGGTTCAGAATTTGCTCAGCCAGTTTAACCAAACCAAGATGGCCTGCCGGCCCACCCCACCCCACCCCATCCCATCCCCGACTGCCGCAGCTAGGCTATAAAATACCTGTTGGTTTTCTGGATGGAATAGGCAGTGAGCTTTCTGAATCACTGAGAAGGCCCTCAGCCTCCACCCGCACCCCCCTCACTTGATGGTATTCATTGCTGTAACTGAAAACTTTTCCCTTTATACAAATGAGCAAAGCCCCAACAGTCACTTACATGTCAGTACAAACAAACCTGTAAGACTAGTTCATTAGAGCAGGTGTTTCTAAAAAGAAAGAGGCAAGCTTCATGGAGCCAGGTCTACCTAATGGAGAAGAGGCAAGAGGTAAGACCCAGAACAAAGAGCCTGAAAGGACTTGAGGCCCTTCTTCACTGGCCAGTTCCTTCTGTACTCTACTCAGTGGATACCTTCCTTTCTTGATAACTTTCCTTCCTTACCTCCTCTGCCCCACCCTTACCCAATTCAAAGGGACCTTCGGACTCATCACATCACAGGTTAGAAGAACAACAGCTGTGGCTGCTGCTGCTGCTGGTGCTGCAGCTGCGACTGCTCAGGCACTGCACGGGATGCTCACTCTCATTCTCGAATTTTCTCCCATCCTAGGTGAGCTTCGCTGTTTCTCTGTTTTACAGAGGCGGTCTGGGGGCAACCAGTCTCCAGTTGTGATTTACCATATCACTTTTTTGTTTCAATATGAGCAGAAGACCCTTCTCTTACTTTAGCAAGAACTTGTGATGATTCAGGTGCTCTTCTGTGCTTTAATGAGATTCTGGATGTTGTTAGAGCCCAGCCCCTCCAAAGGCCATCCACAATGAGAAATTAATGTTCAGAAGGAGGAGGTTTCGGGGGAGAGATGGGGTTATAAAGAAGAAAGTATGAGATACCATCTCAGCCAAGACTTAAACCGACTGGCTCATGGCTCCTCATGGAGGGAGGGTTGTGAGATTTTGGCCTTTGGCAACCTGGGTTTAGGGTTGACACCTTCTCTCCCTCCCATGTGCAGCTTTATTTATTCCCTGGGCCTTCCACTTTTGATCCTATTTCCCTCTCTTGAGATTAAGCCTGAGTCCCTAGCTGTAGGTGCTCTCAGAGGGTCTGACACTACCAGTTCAGTTCAGTCACTCAGTTGTGTCCGACTCTTTGCGACCCCATGGACTGCAGCACTTCAGGCTTCCCTGTCCATTACCAACTCCCAGAGCTTTCTCAAACTCATGTCCATTGAGTCAGTGATGCTATGCAACCATCTCATCCTCTATCGTTCCTTACTCCTCCTGCCTTTAGTCTTTCCCAGCATCAAGGTCTTCACCACCAGGTGAAATCTTTTTCCTTTTGAAAACTCAGTTGGCCTGAGAATTGACCTGGTTAGTTCTTCAACTTCTTATTGGACACCTACAATGAGCTGGGGACCAGGCTAGCTACCGGGGTCCTCACAGCTAGTCAAGAAACAGGTGTTGAATGTTCTTTCATGCAGATGTATCAGTACAGTGTTGATCAGGCCTCCAAAAGAGAAGCTTCAGTCTGACAGAGGAGCTGACTCATCTAAGGGATAGGCAAGGACTCCCCAGGGAAGAGACACATAGTGTAGACCCGAAGGCCAAGTACTGATGCTCTCAGCAGTGGGCTGACTTCTCACTGTCCAGAAAGACGGATGTTGATTGTGCTTTGTGAGACACCTAGATGGGTAGACTGCAGAACAAAGCCAGCACACAGTGGGTGCTTTAAGCAACTGTTGATGAATGAAGTCTTACAGGATGTCAGACCTAGTAAGCCCACCCTAAAGGCCAGGCTGGATGTTCCAGAGCACCCCCTGCCCCTTTGGGAACCTGGAGTTAGGAATCCCATTTGGGTAACAGACATCCCTGCCGTACCTGTGCCCACTGCCATAGAGCAACTCACTGCCCTCCCCTCTGTTTCAAAACCATCAGGTCCCTGCAGGGCCCTGCCAGCGTTCCAGCTTCACTCCCAGAGTCTTTGGTCCTCGGCCAAAGACCCACCTCCACTGACTTGTCCATTGCTTCATTCTGGTGATATGCTTTCTTATCACCAGAAAGCACGGTGTGGGCAGAGGTGTCCTTTCAGTGCCACATGGTTCAAAGAAGGAGTCACTGTTAGTCTAGTCTGGCTTCTTGCCTCTGTCACAATCACACTTTCCAAACAGAAAGGAAATATTCTGGTTTATAAGGATCCACTGATGATGAAGGCCGACTCTTCTTAGTTACAGTATAACGCTGTATTCGTTCCTGTGGCTACTGCAACAAATTACCACAAGCTAGCTAGCTGAAGATAATGAAATGTATTCTTTCACAGTGCTGGAAGTCAGAAGTCTGACATCAGGGTGTCAGCAGGACTCTCTTCTGGTGGCTGTAGGGGAGTGTTGCTCTTTGTCTCTTCTAGTTTCCGGTGGCTGTTGGCATGTCTTGGCTTCCTAGGCTTGTGGTGGCGTCACTCCAGTTTTTGCCTCGACGGTCACATGGCCTCTTCCCCTTCTGTGTCTTCTCCTCTTCTAAGGACATTTGTCACTGGACTTAGGGTGCATCTAGGTAATCCGGGACGATCTCATCCCAAGATCCTTAACTTACTTACATCTGCAAAGACCCGTTTTCCAAATAAGGTCACATTCACATGCTCTAGGGGTTTGAATGTGGCTCTATCTTTTGGGGAAGGGGTTTCCCAATGGCTCAGTGGTAAAAAATCCACCTGCCCAGCAGGAGACATGGGTTCGATCCCTGGGTCTTAAAGACCCCCTGGAGAAGGAAATGGCAACCCACTGCCAATATTCTAGCCTGAATCCCATGGACAGAGAAGCCTGGAAGGTCACAGTCCTTGGGGTCACAAAGAGTCAGACAGGCCTTAGCGACTGAAAATCAACAACGACATTATCTTTTGGGGAGCCACTCAAGGGCTCAGGAGGGAGACTTCTGAAGCCCTGTATCCTACATCCATGTGTAGGAATTCCATTAAGAGTAAGAGCTAGAAGTACAGTGTAGGTAACCTGGGAGAGAACTCAAACATTTAGGTTGGGATTGGAGCTCAGACAGTAAAGCATCTGCCTGCAACGCAGGAGACCCGGGTTTGATCCCTGGGTTGGGAAGATCCCCTGGAGAAGGAAATGGCAACCCACTCTAGTACTCTTGCCTGGAAAATCCCATGGACGAAGGAGCATGGTAGGCTACAGTCCATGGGGTCGCAAAGAGTCAGACATGACTGAGCGACTTCACTCTGGAGCTGTCCATCCCAAGACCACCTGTAGCTGCAATTGGGTTTTCTGTTTAGATGCAGACCTGACCACTTCACTCCCTACTCCAGACTCTTTAATGATTTCCCATTACCTTTAGGATCAAGTTCACCATCTCGGCGAGGCTTACACAACCCTCTGTGGTTTGGCCTCATTTCTCGCCTCCCCCTCAGTCTTGCACAGTCCAGGGAGAATGACTTGTGGTTCACTTGGCCTGTCCCCACTCACTGCCTCTGGGCCTTCAGCCCTGTGTTCCTCTTCCTGGAATGTTCTTACCCCTTCTCTTAGCCCAACTAGATGACAGATGAGCTCAGTTACAGCCAGCATGGTTGGTCTCTGTTTACTTCACGCTCTCACTGGCCCCAGCTCTCGATTTAGTTCAGGCAAACTCAGGATGGGAGCTGTCTCCCTGGAAACCCTCAGCGTGACAGCTGCCAGCAGCAGTAGCTCAGTTCTCCCAGAGCTGTCCATGCAGCAGAATTTCATTCATTCGTTCACCCTGCGACACACCATGTCCTGTGCTAGGCCTACACACAACAGTGAACAAAACATGCTCATCTCCGTCCAGTAAACCCTTCCTGTCCCCTGGAGCCCTAGAGGACTTTGGGTTCCTGTTGTTTTCTTGAACTGTTCTTTGGCCTTTCCTTTGACACCGTAGGTGCCCCTCACAATTTTCCGATTAATCCCTTCTTAGTTTGTGTTAGTTGATTCTGTTTCTTTTAACCAACCCTTCTCCCACTCTCTGCAAAACGGTGAGAATCTTCTATGTTGACAGTCAAGAACTCTGCTACACACCTGACTTCTTTTAAGCATCAGCTGTCACCTGTAATCGTATCATTAGCCCTCACACTCCTCCTTCCTGATTCGTGAGATGTTACTCATGCCTTGAACTACTACCCCCTTACCCAGTCTGCACCCCACCTCCAGGAGACCTCACCCATGACAATCTATGCTCGCCAGCTCTGCACCTGCTGGGAGACTTAGGTTGACTGCTGAAAGCTGAGGAAGCTCCAACATGGGAGTGCCGCAAATGAGGCCCTTCTTTTATAAATGAAGAAGTGCAGATAACACTCTTTCTAATTTTGTGCATATTCTGGGGTTGAGACCTGTTCCAATTGGGATTCATCTGATTCAGGAACTGCCCTTCTCTGCAGTAGGGTCTCTAGGAAACCTTTAGGGCTCTGAATTGATATTAGCCCCATTTTCAGATGGGGAAACTGAAGCTCTCTAAATCCTTTAGAGATAGGCACAAGTCTGCCCACCACCTCTGGGTGGACAGGTAAGGACAGCTACTGCCCATTGCCCACCTGGCTCCACCATGGGCTGCTCCTTGGGACGGTCTCTCCTGTTGAACCAAAGCCAAGGGTCAAGGCAGAAGACAGAACCTTGTCTAGACCACTTCAACACCAAAGAACAAGTCTCTTCCTTGGGTCACTTGAGAAATGAGAACAAAATGACATTAGGTGTTATTTTGCTGACTTTCACTTGGTCTGTTCCCCTAGGGTCTCAGGCCTGCTGACCAGCAGGACCAGATGGTACCTTTTGTAGGAATATCTCATCATTTCTGCTTCTGTGCAGGCCTTGGCCATCCTAAGAAACAAATCCTCGTCTCCTTCTGATTGACATATCTGTGATCCTGTCAAGTTATCCATACACTTTTCCTTCCTATGACTCTGCT
Organism: Oryx dammah; assembly: GCF_014754425.2. Classification (NCBI taxonomy): domain Eukaryota; kingdom Metazoa; phylum Chordata; class Mammalia; order Artiodactyla; family Bovidae; genus Oryx; species Oryx dammah. The sequence continues at coordinate 23,606,484 of NW_024070210.1, forward strand.
GAAGGCACTTGGGACCCAATCCCAGCTTACATTTCATGTCCTTGAGATGCCCACTGACCTTGTTGTCTACGAGGAGGGAAGATGAAGGTAAGGGAGAGGGGAGGGAAGGCTCAGAGCAGGACATGGAAGGACTAGATTGCTCTACGTTCATGACACTATTTGTAACCAGGCCCTTTCTCAGTCTTTCCAGAATGTGACCATCTGTACACCATGTTACCCTGACAGCTTTCTGATTATTCAGCAGAAGATGCAACATCCCAGGCTTTGGAGTCATTAGACCTGAGTTTGAATCTCAGGTCCCTGACTCACTTGGGTGTGTGATGTAACCTGTCTATGCTTCAGTCTCCCATCTGAAAATGGGGCTTATATTAGTCTGTATCTCCCAGAGTCGTGGGGATCAGATGAGACAACACTTAAGTGCTTGGCATGCCGTTGATGTCAGATATGAGAAGAACTATTCTTTGTTGGTGTCATAAGTCAAATACAAGCAGATGTTCCTCCAACACATATTTCTGGATTCCTGCTGATCTGGTCACGGTGGCCCAAATCACGGGCTTTGAATGCTCCCAAATGGAACTGGGCCACTTATTATCAATGGAAAAGCACATTAACCTCTATACACACAAGTTTTCTCATTTGTAAAGTGGGAATGATCTAACCTATTCTGAAGGATTATTGTGATAATTAAGTTAAATAAAATTATGTGTCTAAACACTTAGCACAGGTCCCTGACTCCTTACTCTAAACCCATGGGATTCTGTGAGACTTTCTGGATTTCAGAAATATAATAGCATTTAAATGTTACATATTTTGTAACACCTGAACCAGGTGTGAGTCAGTACCCCGTAGTTGAACACATTATTATTTCCACAGGAAACCTATAAATATCACACTAAGTGGGGTAAATAAGTCCTTACCTTGTGAGACAAGTAGGGCAAGTATTAAAATTCTCACTTGACAGATAACAAACTAAGGTTCAAGAGCACGCGGACTGTAATTGGCAGCACCAGGATCCCTGGGTCACCTGGTCAACTGGTCCAAGGACTCTTCCCATCACACCACACACTATGGCAGACACCACCCTGCTACCGTCATTCCCTTTGCTTAGTGAACTTAACAAAAATCAGCTACTGAGCAGTTGTTTGCTTCTTGTCTTTCTAAATGGTTGTGTGTATATTTCCACGTTCTCCACATACTCTGCTTTCCCCACTTTGGTACTTGGTACACAATTTTCTATTTGCTATTGTGTTGTAGTGTCATTTTTAAAAACTATACAGTCTTCCAGCATCTTAATATAACCCAGTCAGCTTAGCTATTCCCCTGTCGCTGGGTATTTGCCTCTTTCCAGTTTTGCACTGCTCTGAAATAATGCTCAGTCACTCACTTTAAACTTTGCCTTGGGGATGAGCAAGCACATTGATCTGAAAACACCTGTCCCTTGAGCCCCTGGCTGGCTGGCAGCCTTTGGGAGATTGTATTTCCAGGCATTTACACCATACATCTGTTGTTCCCAATCAGCTAATCATTAGGGTTTATTGAACGCCTACGTGGGGAACAGGGAGCTCTTTGTTACTGTGAGAGGGGCACAGAAGCATAAGCTGTGTCTCTGACCCTTAAGAGCCTGATGTGTAACCCAGGAGGCCTTTCAGCTTCAAACCAAACCAGGTTTGCATCCATCCAGTGAGGCCTTCTAAGCAGGGCTGGTAAAGATGGGCACCAGGGTGTGGCGTGACTGGTGAGAGCAAGAAGTTTAAATAGGCCTTTGATGTATCCCCCTGCCTGTCAAGGGCTTTGGTTCCATTCAGGCAGAAGGTGCTAGAAATGAAATAGTGAATGAGGAAAACAAGGTCAGGTGTTCCATGAAACCTTCCCTGATTTAGTAAGTTTTACTTTCAGATGCTAACGATCAGGATGAATCATTAAAAATCAGTAGGAAGTACCACCTCCCTGTTCATACTGTTCATGGGGTTCTCAAGGCAAGAATACTGAGGTGGCTTGGCATTTCCTTCTCCAGTAAAGCTCCAATACTTTGGCCACCTGATGCGAAGACCTGACTCATTGGAAAAGACCCTGATGCTGGGAAAGATTGAAGGCAAGAGGAAGAAGGGGACGACAGAGGATGAGATAGTTGGAAGGCATCATCGACTCGATGGACATGAGTTTGAGCAAGTTCCAGGAGTTGGTGATGGACAGAGAAGCCTGGTGTGCTGCAGTCCATGGGGTTGCAGAGTCAGACATGACTGAGCGACTGAACTGACTGACTACCTCCATGAATTCCCTTGATGGGGGGGTCAGCAAAAGGACTAAGCAAGACCTGGTGGCTGGTTCTAACTAGCAAATTACCTAACCTCTCTCTGCCTCTGTTTGCCCATCCATCAAATGGGAATAATAGTAACGTTCTCATGGGACTCACAGGATTGTAAAAAGGATAACTTGAGATCCTCACAGTGCATTAAAAAGAACAAAATATTGTCCACATGATCTGGGGGAGACTGGGGACCACATCTCACTCACTGCCACATCCCAAGTACCTGTACAGTGTGGGTCTGGCAGACAGTAGGAGCTCAATAAACATTTGTGGAGTGAATGATGGAACAGGCAGGTATAATCACAAGTCCATAAAGGACAGAGAACTATGCATCCTTCCATCAACTCCGAGCCTGAGGAGGAGGCTCACCCTATTCCAGCTTCAATCCTGTATCCATCCTCCCCAGAGTGGTCCCCATCCTGATTCTAGCACCCCATATCCACTATAAGGAGTCCCTTATTCACGGCAGCAAAGATCACCCCCAGCCAGGGAGCAGAGGCCAGCACTGATCTCAGCCCGTCTTCTCAGGTTTCGGGCTGCAGCACTGCTGTCGCAAGGGACTGGCCAGCTCTGCCCTTGTTTCCTGCTCCCGTCTGCTGAGGCAGGGGAGTGTTGGGCCATAGGAGTCAGCCGAGCGGCTCCCTGGCGAGCTGACAAGGAGACCTGGCACAAGAGAGCAGCCATACCTGATGCACCACCAGCCGGAACCTCAGGTGTTCCGTCATCTCCTAGCCCAGCCCGCCCACCGCTCCTGGGGCATTTGGTACCAGCAACTCCTGGCCAGGCCTGCACTAGGGAGCTCAAAGAGGCTCGAGTCTGAACCCCTGGTGGAACTTTCCCAATAAGGTTTCCTGTATTTCTTGAGTCAATGTCATCTTTCTCATTGTGATATCCTCAAGGACAGGACAAACTGTGAAGGTCTGCAGCTGTGGGATTGTGACAGCTTTCCAAAGTCTGATTTCTATGCTTATGCATGTATCTCTTTATTCTGTCTTCTCTGCTCAAATGTAGGGTTCAGAGGGCAGGGCACATGCTTAACTCTTTCACTGCTTTCTCATCCCAGTGCTGAGAAGAGTGCCTGACCCAAAGCAGACACAATTCATATTTGTGAATGAATGAATGGGCTTTCCAGACTGCTTGCCAGTGCAGATGTCAGAGACGTCAGTTTGATCTCTGGGTTGGGAAGATCCCCTGGAGGAAGAAATGGCAGCCCACTCCTGTATTCTTGCTGGGAGAATCCCATGGACAATAAATAAACTCCTATTGCAGTGTTTGTTATATGTGGTAATGATGGCTATTATAATATAAGTGATTATTGTAAACTACTTTAAAAGGAAGCATGCTTTCCATAGTCTCTCAAGACTAACATACACATTTCCCTGCCTTAGTTATTTATTTTTTCACTTGTTCATTCATTCAGTTATTCATTCAATTTTACATTTGATCTGTGGGAGAGATTTGAATTAACTGGTCCCAGAATGTGTGTCTCAGGGCTACAAAAACAGGGGTACAAACTTCTACAAGCGCCTATGAAGAGTCGGAGGTGGTGGATTTAACCTAGTCAGGGAGTTCAAGGGAAGTCGCATATGAGCCAAGATCTAAAAGGAGAAAGTCATTAACTGGGAGCCAAGGTAGGGACTGACAGAAACTATTGGAAGAGGGGATGATATTCGAAAGACCCAGGGGTGAGGGGAGGGAGCCTGCAAGGAGGAGAAACTGAGTGCAGCCAGGGAGCAGGGATGGCATGATGACCCCGGGCACCCCCTTGGTGAAGCCCAAGGAGAGCAGATGGCCAGCAGCAACCAGATGTGCTCAAAGGGTGCCACAAGGCAGGTGCCCTTTGTAGGAGATTCACCTCCTCCAGGAGACTGGTCCCAACCCCTCAGCCTAAGTTAGGCACCACTTTTGTGTTCCCAAGGGACCAGGGCTTCCTCTTATCATTCAACTTATAAAAGTCTACTTTAATGATCTGTTTTCTTATTTTTGGTCTCCCTGTCTCTTGATTTGTGAACTCCTGGAGGGCAGAGACCTTGGCTATTCATCCTGTGCCACCAGTGCCTAACACAGTGCCTGGGAATGAGAGATGACTCCTGAGTGTTTGATGAATGAATGAATGAATGAATGAGCCCTCAGGTCATGGCATGTGCTGGACAGGTGTGTGGATCTCTACACACTCAGGAAGCCCTAACTGAGCCCTATGTTGTTAACAGGAGAATGTGGATGGAAGGTCTCTGCTGAGGTCTAGAGAAGAAGGGAGCCAAAAGGTTGGAAAAAAGAAAGGTCAGAAGATTCTGTGCAATTAATACCACGTGGTACACGCCTTCTGCGAAACCTGTATGCAGGTCAAAAAGCAACAATTAGAATCAGACATGGAAAAACGGACTGGTTCAAAATGGGAAAGGAGTAAATCAAGGCTGTATATTGTCACCCTGCTTATTTAACATATATAGAGTACATCATGTGAAATGCTGGGCTGGATGAAGCACAAGCTGGGATCAAGATTGCCGGGAGAAATATCAATAACCTCAGATATGCAGGACTTCCCTGGTGGCTCAGATGGTAAAAGCGTCTGCCTACAATGCGGGAGACCCGGGTTTGATCCCTGGGTCAGGAAGATCCCCTGGAGAAGGAAATGGCAAGCCACTCCAGTACTCTTGCCTGGAAAATCCCATGGACGGAGGGACACGACTGAGTGACTTCAGTTTCACTTTCTTTCACTTTCAGATATGCAGATGATACCACCCTTATGGCAGAAAGCGAAGAGGAACTGAAGAGCCTCTTGATGAAAGTGAAAGAGGAGAGTGAAAAAGCTGGCTTAAAACTCAACGTTCAAAAAACCAAGATCATGGCATCTGGTCCCATCATTTCATGGCAAAGAGATGGGGAACAATGGAAACAGTGACAGACTTTATTCTCTTGGGCTCCAAAATCACTGAAGACAGTGACTACAGCTATGGAATTAAAAGACCCTTGCTCCTTCAAGGAAAAGATATGGCAAACCTCTGTATTAAAAAGCAGAGACATTACTTTGTCAACAATGGTCCATCTAGTCAAAGCTGTAGTTTTTCCAGTAGTTATGTATGGGTGTAAGAGTTGGACCATCAATCCTAAAGCAAATCATTCCTGGATATTCATTAGAAGGACTGATGCTAAAGCTGAAGCTCTAATACTTTGGCCACCAGATGCAAAGAACAGACTCATTGGAAAAGACCCTGATGCTGGGAAAGATTGAGGGCAGGAGGAGAAGGGGACAACAGAGGATGAGATGGTTGGATGGTATCGGTGACTCAGTGGATATGAGTTTGAGCCAGCTCTGAGAGATGGTGATGGACAGGGAAGCCTGGCGTGCGTAGTCCACGGGGTTGCAAAGAGTCAGACATGACTGAGCGACTGAACAAGTGCCACATGAAGGAAAAAAGGGTTCACAGTGTCATCCTTAAAAGGAAGGAGGGATGACAACGTCCAGGAGATGCTTATGAGATGTGAAAAAAGAATTTCAACAGGTAAAGTTGCCCGGATTTACAAGGATAAACAAGAATGTCAGCTAGGTATTTAGCAGGCCCCCATGTGTTATGTGCCAAGCACTGTTCTAAATGCTTTGCACACATTTAATATTTAAATTCTCTAACAATTGCTTGAAGCACTTAACTATGACTATGTCTATATTACAGAATAGGAAACTGGAGGGCAGAGAGGTTAAATATATTCCACAGAGCGGAGCAGCCAGGCCCTAACCCAAGCACTTTGGCCCAGAAGCCACGTTCTTATTACCACCCCGTACCACCCTCAAGCCAGCCCTTGCTTTGCTGCTGGTATAACTAAGGAATTGGTATCTTTTTTAACATCCTCCTGAGATGGACATATAATTCTTCCCCATTCTGCAGGTGAGAAAACTGAGGCTTAGAGAGGCTAACTTGCAGAAGATCAGCCAGCTGGTATGTGTCAAAGCCAGGCTCTATGATTACAGCCACCTTGCTCTTTCCCATGCCCTCCTGACGCGCTCTGCTGAGCTCTAAACCTGGGAGGCAGCCCACTCCCTCCGCAGCAGGGAAGCCCCAGCCAAGGCCTGGCAGGTGCAATGCCTGTGTGTGGGTTCCTGACTCAACAGCGCCCTGTTTACTCCTCAACTTCCCATCCCAGCTCTGAACCTCAAACCCACCACCAGCGAGACAGGAATACCACCTTGACCTGGCACGAGATTAGGAACAGTTAAATCCATCAGCAACTTTTGGGGAAAAAAATTAAAATCTGTTTATACATCCCTGATAGGCAGGAAGGCAACAGCCCAGTCTACGGAAGGCAGTTAAGGATTCAGCGAGTCAGCCCCGGGGACCTGCACGGTCCATGTGTGACACCCCCGCAGGGCCTGGGCCTCTGGCAGACCGTCCACCTCTCGGGTGCCAGGACGCTTTTCCTGGTCCTGCCCTTCCCTGCTCTCCTGCTCCATCCGTCAGGGGCTCCCTTGGTGCAATGGCTGTTAGGCTCATACACCCCTGAAACTAGGGAAAGGGGCAATTGGACCCAACCCAGCCTCCTTGATATAAAGGCTTAGGGCCAAGTCAATAGCTCAGACCTTCGGGGTCATCTGACTGTGTCCCTCCAATACAGTCCTCTGGTGCTGAGCTAATCTTGCATTACTTTTGGTCACTTAGAGCGAAGGGAGACCTTTCTGTCTAATACATTCCTTGTCTTAATATTGTTGTGTTGCTGTTTAGTTGCTCAGTCATGTCCAACTCTGTTTCAATCTCATGGACTGTAGCCCTCCAGGCTCCTCTGTCCCTGGGATTTTCCAGGTAAGGATACTGGAGTGGGTTGCCATTTCCTTCTCCAGCGGATCTTCCCGACTCAGAAATCGAACCCACATCTCCTGCACTGGCAGATCTAGTCTCCTGCACTGGCAGGTGGATTCTCTACACTGAGCCACCAGGGAATCTGTCTTAACACCCTTTTGTTGTTGTTTAATCACTCTGTCATGTCTGACTCTTTGCCACCCCATGGACTGAAGCACACCAGGCTTTCCTGTCCTTCACTATCACCCAGAGCTTGCTGAAGTTCAAGTCCATTGAGTCGGTGATGCCATCCAATCATCTCATCCTCTATCACCCCCTTCTCTTCCTGCCCTCAATCTTTCCCAGCATCAGGATCTTTTCCAGTTTCCACTATTAATGCAGACTAAATAATCACACCTTCATTTTCTCTCTCCGCCTATTTCTATTTGAGCTGCTATAAATGTAAATCTCCTCCAAACTTCCTTGTCTAGTTTTCAGGAGTCATACAGATAGATGGCAATTATTTTAGACTTTGTGGACCATAGGATCCTGGTGCAACTACTCTGTCGTTGTAGCATGTAAGCATGTGAGCAAATGAATGTGGCTGTGTTCCAGTAAAATCTAATTTTACAAAAGCTGCTGCAGGCTGGACTCAGCACACAGGCTAGTTTGCCAACCCCTGATGTACTTGGTCTTTTTGGATCTGAGCTTGGTCTCATTTCTCTTATTAAACATAATCTCATTAACTTCAATGCATCTTTCAAGTCAGGGGGCGTAGTTTTGAAACCTGATTCTACCACTCAGCACAGCAGCTCTCCCTTCCTGCTCTGTGTCACATGCGTATTGAATGCACTTTCAGGGTCTTCATGGTTCATCAGACCAGCAGGCTCTTGAAAAAGTGGTAAGTGGTGGCATGCTGCCCATCCTGGGAAAGGTCTTACTAGGGAGAAGCCAGGACTGCCAAGGGAAGATTGCTTGACCAGACAATTTTCTGGTTTTTCTTTTAATGGATGTATAATTGCTGTACCACGTTGTGTTTCTGCTGTACAACAACGTGAATCAATTATACGTATATGTATATATATATATCTCTCCTCCCTCTAAGGCCTCTCTCCCACCCTCCCCCAAGCGACCCTCCAGGCCATCAAAGAGCAAGAAGCTGATCCTGTGTGCTATACACACATGTGTTTTACACATGTTAGTGTATAATGCCAATGCCACTCTCTCTGTTTGACCCACCCTATCCTTCCCCCACTGTGTCTACAAGTCTGTTTTCTACATCTGTGCCTCTGTTCCTGCCCTGAACATAGATTCATCTGTACTGTTTTTCTAGATTCTGTGTATATATGTTAATATATAATATTTGTCTTTCTCTTTCTGACTTACTTCACTCTGTATGACAGACTCTAGGTTCATCCACATCACTACAAATGGCTCAGTTTCGTTCCTTTTTACGACTGAGTAATATTCCGTGTATATGTACTACATCTTCTTATGCATTCATCTGTTGCTGGACATTTAGGCTGCTTCCACATCCTAGCTATTGTAAATGGTGCTGCAATGACTGTTGTGGTGCTGTGCCAACTCACTTCAGTCATGTCTGACTCTTTGTGTCCCCATGGACTATAGCCCACCAGGCTCCTCTGTCCACGGGATTCTCCAGGCAAGAATACTGGAGTATGTTGCCATTTCCTCCTCCAGAACATTGGGGTATATGTGTCTTTTTGAATTATGGTTTTCTCAGGGTATATACCCAATGTGGAATTGCTGGATCATATGGTGGTTCTGTTTTTAGTTTTTTAAGGAACCTTCATACTGTTCTCCATAGTGGCTGTGTCAATTTACATTCCCACAACAGTGCAAGAGGGTTCCCTTTTCTCCACTTATTGTTTGTAGATTTTTTTTTTTGATGGTGGGCTTTCTGACTGGTGAAATATGACTTCCCTGGTGGCTCGGAGGTTAAAGCGTCTGCCTACAATGCAGGAGACCTGGGTTCAATCCCTGGGTCAGGAAGATCCCCTGAAGAAGGAAATGGCACCCCACTCCAGTACTCTTGGCTGGAGAATCCCACAGACAGAGGAGCCTGGTAGGCTACAGTCCATGGAGTTGTAAAGAGTCAGACATGACTGAGCGACCTCACTTTCCCCTTTTTTTCGGATTGGTGTGAGGTCATACTTCATTGTGGTTTTCATTTGTATTTCTCCATAATTAGTGATGCTAAGTATCTTCTCATGTGTTTGTTGATTATCTGTATGTGTTCTTTGGAGAAATGTCTGTTTAGGTCTTTTGCTCAGTTTTTGATTGGGTTGTTTGGGTTTTTTTTATGTTGAGCTACATGAGCTCCTTGTATATTTTGCAGTTTAATCCTTTGTCAGTTGCTTCATTTGCAAATATTTTCTCCCATTCTGAGGGTTGTCCTTTCATCTTATCTGGACAGCCTTCTAATCACACAGCCTCTGCTGACCCAGGGGCCAACTTGCAGTGTCTCTGTTTCTCTGATTTCCTGGAGGGCATCTGGCTCAGGGGTGGGGCAGGAGTCGCCTGGAATCTGTTCGCTTCTCTGAAAAATTCCTTTACTCAACACTCATCATTATTCAGTGTGAGAAAGCCCTTTGCCTGCTTTTTTACTGTCTTGGGGCACCCTCCCTTGGGCGGAGTGGACCTGAGTATTCATCAATTCCAGGACCTCTCATTTTATGGATGAATAAACTGAAGCCTGAGATGGGAGCAACTTGCCAAAAGGCACAGAGGCTATCTACAGAAGAGCCAGACGGGGAACCACCTGGCTGACACTGCCTACCTAGACTTAGCGTCACATCCCGCCGGTTAGAGAGCTCAGTCCCCCAGCATGGCCCCTGCACTTGCCAGCTGCAAGTGGAGTCCCCTAGTGACCCTTCCTTCTACCTGACCAATTATGAATTTGGGGGTTTTCATGACTCCCCTCTTCAAGTTCTACAATTCACTTGAAATGACTGAGAACTCAGGAAAGTGCTCTGCTTTTAATGACTTTATTCTAAAGGATACAACTCAGGAAGAGCGGAGTGGAGGAGACACACAGGGAAAAGTATGGGGGGAGTTTCTGGGTCCTCTCTGGGCACACAGCCCATCCAGGGCCTCAAAATGTTCACCAACCCCAACATTCCAAATCTCACTGTTCCCAAGTTTTTATAACTCAGTCTCCAGCCCCTCCCTTCCTCAGAGTTTGGGAGGTGGGGCTGAAAATTCCCACCCTCAAGAATAATTGGTTTTTTGGGTGAGCAGCCCCTATAAAGCTATCTCTAGGGGTCTCATCCTGAGTCACCTCATTAGCATAAACTCTAGTGTGTTCAAAAGGGCCCATTGTGAATAGCAAAAGACACCCCTATCAGGAAATTCCAAGGGTTTTAGGATCTCTGTGCCAGGAACCCAGAACACAGACTAATCTTTTTCTGTTACACATAGTACACTATACTATATATATATTATATGCTAGTGCCTTAATCAGTTGGGATGTTTATAGCAAGAGCTTCAGAAACACACTCTGGACACTTACTTTATCATGTTCATTGTTAAGAGGCCACCCTCCTCCCAGGAAAGGCAAGGATGCTCCTTTTCTCCATCATGTCCAGTTCTTTTCGACCCTATGGACTGTAGCCTGCCAGGCTCCTCTGTCCATGGGATTTTCCAGGCAAGAATACTAGAGTAGGTTGCCATGCCCTCCTCCAGAGGATCTTCCCTACCTAGGGATCAAACCCGGGTCTCCTGCATTGCAGGCAGATTCTATGCCTGAGACACCAGGGAAGCCCCATTTTCTTGGTACCTGTTTTCTTATCTGGGTAAGGGGCTTGGTTGGGGCCATGTCATTCTTATACCCCACTTCTGAGTTGGCAGGACTACCTGCCATCCCCAAGGCACGGGCCCTCCTCCCCTTTGCCTGTTGGCATGCTGTCTGTTGGCATGACCTTCTTTCCCTTCTTTTCCTGTCAAAGTGCAGGTGATCACAAGGGTTGTAGGGCTCAGAATGCTTTGTGGTGGTGGTAGGTCTTCTATGACAGGGAACTCTTTTTTTTTTTTTTTTTTAGTTTCTTTTTTTTTTTTTAATCTGGGCCATTTAAAAGTCTTTATTGAATTTGTTACAATATTGCTCTGTTGTTTATATTCTGGTTTTTCAGCCCTGAGATGTGTGGGATCTTAGCTCCCAAACCAGGGATCAAATCTGACTCCCTGCATTGGAAGGCAAGGTCTCAACTACTGGGCCCTCAGGGAAGTCTTGACAGAGTGCTCTTAATTTACATTTGCTTCTGTTTTTTAGCTGGAAGAAATCATTTTACACTGTCACAAGACAGAGTTGTAATTTGGGGCTCACAATGGACAGAACTCATTTCACGTAACTGCTGTCAGTTGATACACGCCCTCTCCCTCTCTCCGCTGAGGCTCCATCTGTGGTCAAAATCACAACCATACTTCCAAGGCTTGCTCAAGCGTTCGCACCCGTGTGACGTCTTCGTGGTTCACCCAGGCAGAATTACAACGGGTCTTCCCATAGCTCTTGGTACTCTATTCCGTCAGCTTGTTTACAGGCCTTTTGTGTGTGTGTGTCTCTCAGTCGTGTCAGACTCTTTGCAATCCCATGGATCGTAGCCCACTAGTCTCCTCCATCCATGGGACTCTTCAGGGAATACTGGAGTGGGTAGCCACTCCCTTCTCCATGGGGTCTTCCCAACCCAGGGATCAAACCCAAGTCACTTGCATTGCAGGCAGATTCTACACTATCTGAGCCACCAGGGAAAACTGCTTGCAAAGGCTAGAGGCATGGTGTTGTTGATCTCTGCCCCAAGCAGTATCTGACATATCTTGGAGACTAAATATTGAGTCCTGGTCTCTAGGAGAGAGAGGTCAACCTAATTAGACAAGAACCAGGACAGGACACAGAGGAAAACTGGTCGGGGTGGAGGCAGGGACGGTGCTCCTTACAGCCAACCTCTTCTGAAGGAGAAGCTATTGCTATCAAATTCCTAGCTCTGGTTTACTCTGCCTTCTGCACAGCTAGACCCACCCCCACTAGACACACACACACATATGGTTCTATTAATAGATACAACTCAAGAGGACAACTCCAAAATAACCTCATCTTCAAGGTCAGTTCAAGGCCATAGAGACACCATCCTGGTCAACCCACTGAACCAATGGGTGGACACTGGTTCCCAGATAAAAAGACCCCAATCCTTAAGGATGGAGCACTATGGAGGGTGAGTGGGGACATGTTATGGCTTTCCTGGGCTTTAGGCACTTGTCCCCTTATAGGCCTATTCTTCTATAAAAATATATTTAAAAGTATAATTTGTGACTACATTGGCATAAAGACAAGTATAATTCAGCCTTGATTAGTTTTTTTATATATTCATTTTTATTATATTTGTCTTCTCTTTCTGGTTAAAAAAACTGCCACATTTTCACAGACCCCTAAAAGTACTGGTAACCATATTAGTCTGGGTTCTCCAGAGAAAGAGAACCAGTAGGAGATAGATAGATATATAAATATATGAAGAGATTTATTGTAAGGAATTGGCTCATGTGGTAACAGAGGCCAAGGAGTCCTACAGGCTTCAGCTGACAACCTGAAGAACCAGGAGGGCCAATGGCATAAGTTCTTATCTGAGTTTGAGACTGAAGATAGAAAATCTATGTCCCAGGCCAAGAGAACTTGAAAGCCTCCCTGTTTTGCCTTCTTTTGTCCTGTTTAGGTCTCCAACAAATTGGATGAGGCCCACCCACACTGGACAGGGCCATCTGCTCCATGGGTCCACTGATTCAAATCTCAGCCGGAAACACAAACATACCCAGGATAATGTTTGACCAGATATCTGGGCATCTCATGGCTCAGTCAAGCTGACACATGAAATTAACCGAGCCAGGACTTTAGGCACCTTGTCTATTGCACCTACTGGAGAAGCTGGCGCTGAGGATTTAGGGAGTAAGTTACACAGGGCCCTTTCCTTGGCATTACCACTTTGTAAATGGAACCTACAGAAGAGAGAGCTCTGAGCATACGGTGGTTACCTGGGCTCACTGCCAGGGGTCTTGAGCCTTGGGGCTGGAACCCAGGCATTTTAATCTCTAGCTGGGCAGAATAAGAAAGAAAGGGCGTCAAGGTCTTAGAGGACTGGCTCTTCATCTGTCTTTTTCTCTTTTTTTTTTTGTATCCAAAATGTGTTTATTGGGATGGTTTTCCATTCCCCTTGGTATAGGGTGCTTTCAGTGGTGCTTCCATCTGAAGGAGGATCCTTCTGGAAGCTTGTTTTTCTTCATAGCCTAGCAGAGGACAGTAGGGCAGCCAACACACAAAACTACTGTTTATGCATGGCTAAAAATGGTGGTGATTGTATAGCATCCTGGGCATTTCACATCCATGAAATAGGAACCAGGCACTTCTTCCTGTGTTTTCTATTCTGGAGAGGGATGAAGGAGATCCTTGGTGAGAGGCATGTTCTTGTGGGGAGGTCATCACCACCAGAAAGGGCTTCATCTCTCTTTTGTCACAAACTACTTCTATCCTTAAGATAAGACACTAAAACAGTTAAGATCAATATTCCACCATCGTTTCCTCCATTCTATTTCACTGACCCACTTGCCAGATGGGGACAGTAAGGCCTCAAGAAGGGTGTCCATTTGCTCGGTGTGTCAAGGCAGGGGGAGAAGTAGAATCAGGCAGCACCGGGACAAAGTAGAAGATTCGTGGAGTGTGTCTCCCATGCCCTAGACCTGATCCGGGAGTGGGGCAAGGTGATTGAGACAGGGATTCCACAGTTAAGATTTTTAGGGCAAATCCTCCCTGTCTGTATATTTAAAACACAGACCATAGTCCATGCATCCAAGGCCCATTTAATGTAGCTTTACATCCATATCAAGGAAGTTCAATCTTTGAGAAAATAAACACTGACCCAGCTTCAAACAAGTCAGCCCTCCTGCTATTTATTTTTAGCTTTGTGGATGTGTGCAGATTGTCAACAACACAGTAAAGAAAATGCAGAAAGGCATAACTACTCAGCCAATAAGTCCTATGTCAAAGGCTCCTGGGGACAGTGTGTTATGATGACCTTTGCTAAGGAGGTAACTCTGTCCCTGAAAAAGAAGTGAGATGGGTTTAATGTGGGGTCGATTAGATACTCCAGGCTGGTGCCTCCTGAGAAAAGGCATGAGTCAGGGTGAGTGAGGCCAAGTCTGGGTCCTCAAGGACTGATCAGAGTGAGGAGTCTCTGTGTGTGTGTATATGAGAGTGCAGATGAATCTGTTGTATGTGTGTTTGTGTTGGGGGGGACGGGGTGTGTGTGTTGGAGGGGTAGGGTGGAGGCTAAGAATCTGGGCAGGTCTAATGATGGGTTTTGAACCAGAGAAGGGAAACTCTGGTTGTGTTCAGTTCAGTTCAGTTCAGTTGCTCAGTTGTGTCTGACGCTTTGCGACCCCATAAACCACAGCACACCAGGCCTCCCTGTCCATCACCAACTGCCAGGGTTTACCCAAACTCATGTCCATTGAGTCAGTGATGCCATCCAGCAATTTCATCCTCTGTCAACCCCTTCTCCTCCCGCCCTCAATCTTTCCCAGTGTCAGGGTCTTTTCAAACGAAACAGCTCTTCAGATCAGGTGGCCAAAGGATTGGAGTTTCAGCCTCAACATCAGTCCTTCCAATGAACACCCAGGACTGACCTCCTTTAGGATGGACTGATTGGATCCCCTTGCAGTCCAAGGGACTCTCAAGAGTCTTCTCCAACACCACAGTTCAAAAGCATCAATTCTTCAGTGCTCAGCTTTCTTAATATAGTCCAACTCTAACATCCATACATGACCACTGGAAAAACCATAGCCTTGACTAGATGGATCTTTGCTGGCAAAGTAATGTCTCTGCTTTTTAATATGCTATCTAGGTTGGTCATAACTTTCCTTCCAAGGAGT
The DNA here is from genome assembly GCF_014754425.2 of Oryx dammah. NCBI lineage: Eukaryota > Metazoa > Chordata > Mammalia > Artiodactyla > Bovidae > Oryx > Oryx dammah. The sequence continues at coordinate 23,621,493 of NW_024070210.1, forward strand.
AAGCGTCTTTTAATTTCATGGCTGCAGTCACCATCTGCAGTGATTTTGGAGCCCCCCAAAATAAAGTCAGCTACTGTTTCCACTGTTTCCCCATCTATTTCCCATGAAGTGAAGGGACTGGATGCCATGATCTTAGTTTTCTGAATGTTGAACTTTATGCCAACTTTTTCACTCTCCTCTTTCACTTTCATCAAGAGGCTCTTTAGTTCTTCACTTTCTGCCATAAGGGTGGTGTCATCTGCATATCTGAGGTTATTGATATTTCTCCCGGCAATCTTGATTCCAGCTTGTGCTTCTTTCAGCCCAGCGTTTTTCATGATGTACTCTGCATAGTAAACATGATGTACTGTCCATGTGTAGAGTCTTCTTTTGTGTTGTTTGAAGAGGGTATTTGCTATGACCAGTGCGTTCTCTTGGCAAAACTCTATTAGCCTTTGCCCTGCTTCATTCTGTACTCCAAGGCCAAATTTGCCTGTTATTCCAGGTGTTTCTTGACTTCCTACTTTTGCATTCCTGTCCCCTATAATGAAAAGGACATCTTTTTTGGGTGTTAGTTCTAGAAGGTCTTGTAGGTCTTCATAGAACCATCAGCTTCAGCTTCTTCAGCGTTACTGTTTGGGGCATAGACTTGGATTACTGTGATATTGAATGGTTTGCCTTGGAAACCAACAGAGATCATTCTGTCGTTTTTGAGACTGCATCCAAGTACTGCATTTCGGACTCTTTTGTTAACATGATGGCTACTCCATTTCTTCTGAGGGATTCCTGCCCACAGTAGTAGATATAATGGTCATCTGAGTTAAATTCACCCACTCCAGTCCATTTCAGTTCGCTGATTTCTAGAATGTCAACATTCACTCTTGCCATCTCCTGTTTGACCACTTCCAATTTGCCTTGATTCATGGACCTAACATTCTAGGTTCCTATGCAATATTGCTCTTTACAGCATCGGACCTTGCTCCTGTCACCAGTCACATCCACAACTGGGTGTTGTTTTTGCTTTGGCTCCATCCCTTCATTCTTTCCGGAGTTATTTCTCCACTGATCTCTAGTAGCATATTGGGCACCTACCGACCTGGGGAGTTCATCTTTGAGTGTCCTATCTTTTTGCCTTTTCATACTGTTTATAGGGTTCTCAAGGCAAGAATACTGAAGTGTTTTGCCATTCCCTTCTCCAGTGGACCACATTCTGTCAGACCTCTCCACCATGACCTGTCCGTCTTGGGTGGCCCCACACGGCATGGCTTAGTTTCATTGAGTTAGACAAGGCTGTTGTCCATGTGATCAGATTGGCTAGTTGTCTGTGATTGTGGTTTCAGTCTGTCTGCCCTCTGATGCCCTCTCTCAGTGCCTACCGTCTTATTTGGGTTTCTCTGACCTTGGAATGTGGGGTATCTCTTCACGGCTGCTCCAGCAAAGAGCAGCCGCTGCTCCTTACCTTGGACGAGGGGTATCTCCTCTTGGCTGGTTCTCATGATGTACTCCTCTCCTCTGGTTGTGGTGGGGGTCTATTTCCCGGGGTTTCATGAACATTCAAAGCTTTTTTTCTTGTCAAGAATCTATCTCTCCTTTTTTCTAGTTGGAAGTCTTTTTGAATTTCTCTTTTGCTTAAGGCAAAAGAAAGTGAAAGAACCCTAGATGAGCCACAGAAGAGCCCAGTGAGAAAAGCACTGGCCTGGGAGTCAGGACACTCAGGTCCCAGCCCTGGCTCTGTCACAAACCACAGAACTTGTGACCTTGGGCATGTTACTCCTTCCCCTTCTCTCAGTTTCACCATTTGTAAAAAAGACCAGTGGTTTTCAGATTTGGGGTTTCATGGACCAGTATGGATCATCACCAGTCACATCCACCAGTATGGATTATCAAACAGTCACATCACCAAAAACTATCACCAACATTTTATAAAAGAAAGACTATTTCAACACCAAATGTCTGAAGGATGAAAATCTTGAAGTTGAAAAATGGAGTAAATTTAGATTTAATAAAAACCCACTAGTTGTTATTTTTTCCCCATATTACCCTATCCTGGAAAAAATAGCATTGTAGATATCCACGTCTGACACCTAGAGTTTGGTGACTATTGAATTTCACATGCTCCCAGATCCATCTTCAAGCTCTTACGTGGTAGGATGGATGAATCTTTCAGCTCTGCACCTTTGTCCAGAATTATTAGTTCTGTGAATAGTCAGCCGCCCAGCCCTTAGTCATTCATTTCTTCTTCTTTTGATGAGAGAATGGAAGCATTTACCACAGTAAAGAGACATTTCACCCTAAGCCATGCTGATGAAAACCTACTGCTCCTCCTATTAATACTGCTACTACCATCATTGCTACCACTGCTACTAAAGAAGGCTGAGCACTGAAGAATTGATGCTTTTGAACTGTGGTGCTGGAGAAGGCTCCTGAGAGCCCCTTGGACTGCAAGGCGATCAAACCAGTCAATCCTAAAGGAAATCAATCCTGAATACTCCTTGGAAGGATTGAGGCTGAAGCTCCAAACTTCGGCCACCTGAAGCGAGGAGCTGAATAATTGGAAAAGACCTTGATGCTGGAAAAGATTGAAGGCAGGAAGAGAAGGGGGCAGCTGAAGATGAGATGGTTAGATAGCATCACCGGGTCAATAGACGTGAGTTTGAGCAAACTCTGGGAGACAATGGGGGACAGAGGAGCCTGGTGGGCTCCCGTCAACGGGGTCGCAAAGAGTCGGACGCAACTCAGTGACCGAGCAACGTTCACTGCTTCTGTTATCACTGCTGGCGCTACCACTGCTGCTTCTGCTACTATAGCTGCTGCTGCTGCTGCTGCTAAGTCGCTTCAGTCGTGTCCGACTCTGTGCGACCCCATAGATGGCAGCCCACCAGGCTCCCCTGTCCCTGGGGTTCTCCAGGCAAGAACACTGGAGTGGGTTGCCATTTCCTTCTCCAGTGCATGAAAGTGGAAAGTGAACGTGAAGTCGCTCATTTGTGTCCGACTCTTCGCGACCCCATGGACTGCAGCCCACCAGGCTCCTCTGTCCATGGGGTTTTCCAGGCAAGAGCACTGGAGTGGGCTGCCATCGCCTTCTCTGTACCATTATTGCTACTATTGCTGCTATTCTGCTACCACTACCATCTCTGCTGCTGCTGCTGCTGCTAAAATATGCACAAGAGCCTGTTCCTGACATTATATTAAACACTTTAGATACTTAGTGTTTAACAAGCTAACTCACTTAAGTTTCACAGCAACCCCATGAAATAGAAATGATTTTTATTTGCATTTTGCAGATAAGGTCACTAAGGCACAGACCAAAAATGAAGTCACAAAATAATATTCAGTTGACCTTGGACTTTCCTAACTCTGCAGAGGTCAGATTAAAAGTGTGTGTGTGTCTAAAACTTGAGGTATGTAGATGAAAACTCATTGTCCAGATCCTATAATTTCTCACTTGTCTTAGGGAAACTGGCACCCGTCCTTGTCCCTTTATGGATGTTCTTCATCAGTCAATGTCCAACAACAACACAATAACACCAGCGACCATTTACAGTGATGCTATGGGTAAGTAAGGCCCTTGGCCTCCATAATCTCTCTTTATCCTCACAAGAGTCCCATAGGAAAGGGGTTTAATGTTTCCCTTTTGAAGGTGACGTGACTGCAGCTTAGAGAGTGACCTGCCAACATCACACAGCTAGCTGGGATTGGAACTGAGGTCCTCCTGACTCTAAAGCCCCCATTCCTAACCCCCTCTCCTCGGAGAAGGGAAAGGCAACCCACTCCTGTATTCTTGTCTGGAGAATTCCATGGACAGAGGAGCCTGGCAGGCTGTACTCCATGGGGTAATAGAGTCGGACTCGACTGAGCGACTAACACACACAAAGAAAGGGGGGATTGTGTTCCATTTTTCAGTCAGAAATATAAAGTTCTCAGAGAAGGGAAGTAATGGGCCCAGCCAGGTAGGAGCTGAAACCAACGTCCAGCCTCTGTCTCTGCTTCCTAGGTTCCTGCTCCAGCGTAAGAGCACCCCACCCTTTAGATGCCGACCAGGAAGGGGCACTGGAAAAAGCATTTAGGGATGGGACAAAATACCCTGGAGCCAGAGCCTCCTGTCCTGGGAGTGGTTACCAAGGTGCCTCAAAGTGGTCTTGGCGAGGTGTTTGGGAGGGGGTTTCACAGCTGGACTAGGAAAGAGAGAGCCAGGCTGGGTGCAGAAGGACCCAAACTGGTTCCTTGTTGTCATCTCTCAGCCCCGACTCTTGACTCATTGGGCCCAATCTGCTTCTCTCAGCCTGGAAAACGACGTTCACAGGCCTTGTTCATAGCCCGTGAGGTTCCCAGCCTCTCCTGTGGAGGAACATGGGGTAATGACTTCCTTGACTTTGGAGTCAGGACAAGCCTGAGGACCTCGTCCTGTCCCCAACCCCCACTCCCTGTCCGCCTCGCTCTTAAGGTCCTCCCCACCTCGGTGACTGGCACCACTCACCGTCAGGTGGCTCAAGCTGCAAGTCTGAGATTCAGTCTCAATTCTTCCCCACCCCTCACTCCAGGGTCCAACCTCCCAGATACATCTCAAGCTCCACCCCTTCCCCTCCACTCCACCTGGACACTGCAGAGGTTGCTAAGTGCTCTCATTTTTACCACTGTAGCCCCTGAAGCCTATTCTCGGACCTACAGCCGCAGTGCGGCTTGAACATTTAAACCAGATCATGTCACTTTGTTAAAAGCCTTCAATAATCTCCCATTTTACATGGACAAAAATACAAATTCCTCAACTTGGCCGGACTGGTCCGGCCCCTGCCCATCCAACCATCTTAAGCCACAGGTCTTGCCCTCACTCAGCGAACCCCAGCACTGATGAACCTGCAGTTCCGGGAACCCACCACGCCCTTTTCTTCCTCAGGGCCTTCTGATCCCTCAGCAGCTTCCTGTTCCCAGTCAACAGCTTCCGGTCACCCAGGCTCAGCTCAGCGGGGGCGTCCCTGACCCTCCTTTCTGAAACAGAATTCCACTTTATTTTCTACCACAGCACCTGTTTATTTTCTTCTGAGCGCTCATTACAATATAAATGTCATTTCGTGACTTTGCTGACTTGTTTATCTTCTGCCGCCTTCACCAGACTATAATTTCCATGAAGGCAGAGGGTCGGTCTGTTCTTGGTTGTAGCTTCCTAGCACAGCACTTGGTACTCAACTGCTTCTGGATGGAAGATGGAAAGTCCATTTCAAAAGTCACATAGGATCACAGCCCAGTGTCTCTCTCACCCCTCCGGCTTCTCCTCCTCTGCTCTCTCCCTTGAGGGGCTGGTTCACTGCACAGGAGGCTGGCAAAGTACAGAATCTACCCTCTGGGCTGGTTTCTGAACCTGTGGGAAAGACCTCCAAAAGGGCTGAAGGTGACAGAGAGGTTATAGGGTGTTGGATGGAGGCTGGGAACAAAGCGACAACTCCCAGTACCCACTCTGGTGTCCTGAGTTGGGTGTCTTTCCCCAGCCTGGTCTCCCTCATGGAAAAGGAGCTCCTCTGCTGAACCATACACAGATGCCCAAGACTGGTTACCACCTAGAGGGCACAGCTGTGAGATAGCCAGAAGCAAGCGAGGACTGGTATTTCAGGGCCAGGGAACACATGGGCTAGTATGAAAAGAGACATTTGTACTCCCTCGGGGCTGCAGAACATCAAGATTCGAATCTTAGGTATGTCACTGAGCAAAGTCTGGCTCCCACTATCCCCTGGCTGTTCCATAACGGGTTCCCCCATCCCACACAGGCGCCTGGTGTCCTGGGCATTTGCCCAACCTTCTTAAGGGAGGTTGGCCAACCTTGACCGGACAGTAGTTTCTTGTGACATCCATAGATCTTGGCAAGAAGCCCCAAGGCTCCGGGCAAGAACGGATCTGTTGGTTCCAGGAAGGTGGCTTCTGTGGGAAGCAGATCTCGGGTGGCATTTCTGTACCTCGGGGATCAGCCCGCTGGGAAGTAAGCCCCCTGGGAGCCACAGATGCTCAGAAATGCATTAGCAACTCACCCCATCAGACCCGTCTCCCTTCCTCACCCTGAGAAGGGACTATCCAACAGTCTCCAACAAGCTGCCTGCTAAGCTCTCACTGCCCCCAACCCCAGTTTGTTGCAAAAGTGTGTCCTGATGAGAGGACTACATCCCCACAGCCGCAAACACTGGACACGGCCAAGGAAGCAGTGGGGTGACAGTCAGTGGGATGTGAGGCTTTGGATCAAATCCAAGGTAGAAAGGGCCTGTTACTGCCCAGAGGCTGGGGTCCAAGGAAAGAAAGGGAGAGGGGGTGACATCCAGGAATGGAGGATATTGGTCGATGTTTGTTTTTTTCAGCTGGGGTACAGTTGCCTTACAATACTGCGTTTGTTTCTGCTGTACATCGACGTGAACCAGCTATATGCATGCATACAGCTGCTCCCTCCTGAGCCTCCCTCCCAGCCTCCCCTCATCCCACCCCCTCTGGTCATCACAGAGCACCAAGCTGAGCTCCCTACGATACACAGCACTTAACTTTTCGAGTGCCCTTCATGGGAGTTTGACAAATCAGTAAAAAACTTGTATGCCCTTGATGAATCCTATAAACAACGTCTAAAACAAAATACAATATAACGAGCACCAAGGACATCAGTGATTTTATCCTGTTGTGGCCACTGCTCTGTGGGCGTCTCACGTGGGGCGTGGGCTGCCCACGGGCTTTGAGTCCTCTGCAGTCATCACTATGCCTTCTATCAGTTTTATGCAGGCACAGGGTCTGTCACCTGAAACGCTGTCTAGTCCTCTCAATGTTCCCGTGGTCTGCAGTTTGCTTACAGTTCGGTGGTTCTTAAATTTCAGTGGAGTTATGAGTCATCTGGCCTGCTTCATAAAATGAATATTCCCAGGTGCCCTTCAGAAATTCTGATGAAGTAGGTCTGAAATGTGGCCCCCAAATCTGCATTTGGACAAGCCTCCTAGATGATTCTGCTGTAGGGGAGCCTAAGACCTCGCTTCAAGGAGTACTGAAAAAATCAATATGCAAGTGATTGCTACCTACTGCTTTCTATTTAAATAATACTGCAATGAAGATCTGGTAGAAATAATGTTTTTTCTTGCATAATTTTCTTTAGACATTTTCTTAAAAGAAAGATTACGGAATCAAAGCCTAGGCATTGTTTTGTAGTTTTTCCCAAATTAGTCTCAAGGGAACTTGAATAATTAAACATTAACTTTTAGCCTTTAAATTGATTTTTGTAGCAATATAAAAGTTGTCCATATTGCAAGTTCAAAATTTATAACAGGGCTGGTCATTTTTCGATGTAAAGCTTTGTGTGTAAACTATCCACTCATTTCCTTTGACTGCTTCTCAAAAAAGGAGCAGGATCCTGGCCTTTTATAGTTACATCAATTCCTTAGCTATTTTGGATAGAAAGCTTTATTTGCCACGTATATTTCCCCCTCTTCTGTGGCTTTCGTTTTTGTGTCGGCTTTATTACATTCTGTGGCACAAAAGGCTTTTAACAACAGATTTGGATCCATCCATCCTGTCCCTGATATCTCTTTCATCAATAGTCAAAATATTTTCTCCTCATCACAGCTGAAACACATTTGCTTTTCCATTTCCTACTCTGGCTTTTTATGGCCCATTTGAAATGTTTTGTAGTGCATGGTGTGAAAAATATGGATATAAGCTAATTCTGATCCATGCTGATATCCCAGGATTTAGATGATATTTGTTAAATAGTGATTCTTTCTAATAGCCTTGTGCTGACACTCAGTCACCTTACATCAAGTCCTTAAATAACTTCAGTCTCTTTCTGTGGAGTCTATTCCACTCCCCTGGGCAGTTTCTCTTGTCTTTATCCCCGTAGAATATAGCAATGACTGTCTGGTTATTTTGTTGTTATTTAGTCACTAAGTCTTGTCTGCCTCTTTAGTGACCCCATGGACTATATAGCCCGCCAGGCTCCTCTATCCATGGGATTTCCCAGGCAAGAACACTGGAGTGGGTTGCCATTCTCTTCTCCAGGGGATCTTCCTGACCCAGGGATAGAACCTGTGTCTCTTGATTGGCAGGCAGATTCTTTGCCACTGAGCCACCAGGGTAGTGGTTATTTTAAGTTTCCTCAAAACATTTTGTGACATTTTTCCCTTTCATACTCCAGCTGAGTTTTATAATTTATTTGTTAAATATTGTAATGTATCTCATTGTGTTAATTTATATTCTTTTGTAATCTGAACTTAAGTTAGACTTTATGATCAGGAGGAGAGTATACTTCTTCATTCGCTTGTGTTTTGCTATTCTCTTCCTGCTTTAAAATTTTCTTTGAAGAAACATCATTTATTCCAAGTTAAATTAATTTCCAACTATTTTGGGGGGAGGGAGAATCATTTTTGTGAGTAAACCAGCTCTCTCTTTCCCTTTTCCTTCCCTCTGTCCCACTCTTCATTCTCATGCTTATTAAAATACAAATCCATGCTGATAAAATGATAACATTTCCCCACCCCGACCCCAGGCCCAGTGAACAGTGCTTCTCAACGGCAGCCAGCAGCAGTCTGTGAGCTGCTCTGAAGTCATCTCTGTTTGTCTGACTGCCTTTTCCTTTCCCTGCCTGTTAGATGGGCAGGATTGTCCTGGCAGCACCTTTCTGGGTGAGGATATAGCTGGTTAGGAAGACTTCGAGTATTCCAGAAGTGTCATCCCTCTTTACACTTGATCTTAGTCAAAAGGCCAAGAAGTGGCTCAGAGGGTAAAGTATCTGCCTGCGACGTGGGAGACTCAGGTTCAATTCCTGGGTTGGGAAGATCCCCTGGAGAAGGAAATGGAAACCCATTCCAGTATGCTTGCCGGGAAAATCCCATGGATGGAGAAGCCTGGTAGGCTACAGTCCATAGGGTTGCAAAGAGTTGGACACGACTGAGCAACTTCACTTTCACTTTCACCCCTCTTTATCGAAGAAACAGGAAGACAGTGTACTAAGTTGAATCAGTATCCCCTCATGTCCACAGAGAACCTCAGAATGTGACCTTATTTGGTAAATAGGGTCTTTGCAAACATAATTAGTTAAAATGAGGTCATAACTGGATTAGTGTTATATCATTTTATATATAGATGTGTGTTAGAACATGGCTCAGCTGTGTCTGACTTTTTGTGACCCCATGGACTGTAGCCCACCAGGCTCCTCTGTTCATGAGATTCTCCAGGCAAGAATACTAGAGTGGGTTGCCATGCCCTTCTCCAGGGTATCTTCCCGATACAGGGATCAGACCCAGGTCTCTTGCATTGCAGGCAGATTCTTTACCGTCTGGGGTTAGTGGAGGCCCTAAACCCAGTGACTCTTGTCTGTATAAAAGAGAAAGACACAGACACAGACACGCAGACGCAGACACAGAGATGAAGAACGCTGTGTGGCAACAGACGCAGGCTGACGCGGTGGGGCATCAGAGCCCGAGGAACGCCAAGGCTGCTGGAACCACCAAGAGCCGGGACAAAGGCCTGGAACAGATTCTCCCTCAAAGTCTCCAGAAGCAGCCAGCCCTGCCCATAACTGGATCTCAGACTTCTGGCCCCTGGAACTGTGAGAGAGAAATTTCTGTTGATTTAAGCCCCTCATTTGTGGTACTGTGCTATGGAGCCCTATGAAACTAGTCTACATAGGATCCCCAGTTTCACCTGAAATTGTCCCCAGTGGTGACTTTTAATTGTAGGATTATCTCAAACACAGAGAAATGTCCTTGTAAGCTGCCCAAAGCAGAGAATGAACAGTCCACTCCGGAATGTAAATACTCAAGAAGTGAGATTTTTCCTGTTTCCTGACCAACCACAAGTCTCTTTTCACAGAAGGTGAACTATTTATGGCATTTGCCAAATTCTAAGAACCCAGGACTCTTTGCAAAGGAGGCAGTGTGATGTAATTCAAAGAGCTCGGAAATTGGGCTCAGACCACCAAGGCCTCAGTCTTGACTCTGTCATTTACCAGAAGTGTCACTCTGAGCAGGTCATTTAATTTCTTTGAGCCGTACTCCCGATCCATAAAAGGAGACAATAAAAATTTATGCCTACCATATTTCAGGGAGTTATTGCTGGGATCTGATGAGATGGTCTATAGGAAATCATTGTTTAACATGTAAAGCATCAGGTAGATATTACCAGTTACTAGTGGCTGCCCCTGGGGTGAGCAGGATAGAGAGAAAGGGCAAGAGGGACACTTCTCACTACATCCCTTTTTTGTTCCATGTATATAGCAAAACTAATGTTAAAACATATTTTAATGTGTAATGAAGGGGGAAAATGTAGATAGAACTGCATGCCCATTTTTATCATCATCCAGCAATGGCATCTAGAGCGTGGGTGCCAATGGCCTCAGACGGGTACCGATGGCTCAGCTCCCCTAAGTTTAGGTGCGGGAACTCCTGGAACATGACCCAGCTCACGCCTCCCAAACCATTTTTCCTTGCTTGTGTTAATCCAGAGTTTGTAAACTAGAACTGGATGTCCAGCCCTGCCATGGATTTCACATTTTCTGATTTATCTTTTTGAAATCCAGAGAGAACAGAGACTCCTCTTGCCAAGTGATTGGGGTAACATAGAGTTATGTGTAAAGACAAAGACATATTTGGGGAGACATTTTCCCAGAGCATTTTGAGGTCCTAAAGGCACAGCAAGAAGTAACTGCTTTATACCCAGACTGAACTATAATTCTAAAAGATACGTGTACCCCTGTGTTCATAGAAGCCCTATTCACAATAGCCAAGACATGGGAACAACCTGAATGTCCATGGACAGATGAATGGGTAAAGCAGATGTGGTGTACACACACACACACACACACACACTCACACACACAATGGAGTATTACTCAGCCATCAAAAAGAATGAAATAATGCCATTTGCAGCAACACGGATGGACCTAGAAATTATCCCACCAAGGGAAGTAAGTCAGAAAAAGACAAACACCATGTGATATCACTTATATGTGGAATCTAAAACACAACACAAATGAATATATCTATGAAACAAGAACAAACTCACAGACATAGAGAACAGCCTTGTAGTTGCCAAGTGGGAAAGGGAGAAGGGGAAAGGACTGGGAGTTTGGGATTAGCAGGTGCAAATTATTATATATAAGATGGATAAACAACAAGGTGCTACTGTATTACACAGGGAACTATAGTTCAAAATCCTGTGATAAACCATCATGGAAAGGAATATGAAGAAGAATACATGTATATACATGAATAATGGAGTCACTTTGCTGTACAGCAGAAATTAACACAACACTGTAAATCGACTATACAATAACTTTTTTTAAAGTGAGTTTATCAGAGTCCCCAAGGGATTGGAATGAGCAGCGGAGCCTTGCCTCCACTTAATGAAGCTCTCTGCCAGGTGATGAGCAGGTCCTCCAAGGTCCTGAGTGCTCATCTGGGTCTTAAGTCCCAGGGCTGTGCCTGATACTTGCACCAACCCCCTTGATGCCAAGACTCAACCCCTTCAGTTGTCACCACTGGCCTCCTCTAAAACTCTATCCCCTTGACACCATCAGCATCAGCTGTTCATCAATATGACACTCCACTTGGGTCACCTTCTTGCCAATAAAGGCCTGCTCTTCGTCCTTCTTTGAGGGTGTAAAGTTAGAGAAAAGTCTCTTGAATCCTCAGCGGGGTGTCTCCCTCAGCTCTGCCCGGCAGCCCTCTCCTTCGTTTGGAGCACTGACATTTCAGTCCAGCACCGGTGTGGGGCCAGGACAGGGTTTCTCCAGAACCAGACACTTGGGCCTTGGTTTTGAGCTGGATCCTTCCCCATTTTGCAGTGCCCTGATATTATTCCCTATAATCTATCTTCCCCAAGCCCCGATGGTACGTAAGTGAACTCAGGTCATCTGCAGGACTCAGCTTCTGTCCCAGGCGGCCCTGGGTCTTTGTCATGCAGGGCATGGGGTTTGTCAAGCAGAAGAGGGGACTGGCATGTATGACTGGGGCCACGTGCCTCAGCTCTAACCAAGACACAGCCAGGCTTGCCTTCCGCCTTCAAGAGTGTAACAAGGATGCCTGTGATTCCCTTATACACTGTTACGAGTTCAGAGCAACAACTCTGGAGTCAAAGACAAATCTGGGTTCAATGCCAGCTCCACAGCTGACTAGCCATGCAATCTTGAGCAAATTACTTAATTTCTTGTAATCTCAGTTTCTACACTTGTAACATGAAGATCAAATAGAGCCAGGTTATAGGGATGTTAGGCTTCACTGGTGGTTCAGCTGGGAAAGTATCTGCCTGCAAGGCGGGAGATCTGGGTTCAGTCCCTGGGATGGGAAGATCCCCTGGAGGAGGGCATGGCAACCCACTCCAGTATTCTTGCCTGGAAAATCTTTATGGACAGAGGAGCCTGGCAGACTGCAGTCCATGGGGTCGAAAAGAGTCGGACACGACTAAGCGTGTCACGCAGGACGGCACAGCATAGGGATGTCAAAAGAATGAAATGAGGTCATGCGTATAAAGGGCTGTTGGTACCTAACATGTCGTAAGCACTTAATAAACATTAGATGTTGTTATTGTTATTAATGAAATGATCTAGTTTCTAGTGATGGCTTCAGCTTCAGCTTGGCGAGCTTGGGCAAATCATTTCACCTCTATGAGCTTTTATTTTCTATAAAACAAGAGGAGGGGTCTTGAGCCTTCCTACTCCATGATTCTTTTATCCCTTTGACCTTGTGGGGTAATACCCCTGCCACACGGACCAACTTTAGGATGATCAGATGAGGTGGCTGCCTACAGGCAGAGATGAGAGAGGCTGCCCAAAGTCTATCAGGCTTCTCCAAACCAAAGCCTATCTATCTGTCTCCTGGCCTGGATCCCAGGGCAGCAGCTGGAAAGGAACTCAACACTCAGGAAAAGCTGCAGGGAGCTTGCCTGTAGGAGCAACCTGGTTGTTGCTACTTAGTTGCTCAGTCGTGTCCGACTCTTTGTGACACCGTGGACTGTAGCCTGCCAGGATCCTCTGTCCATGGAATTTTCCAGGCAAGGATACTTGTGTGGGTTGCCATTTCCTTCTCTGGGGGATCTTCCTGACCCAGGTACTGAACCCGCATCTCTTGCATTAGCAGGTGGATTCTTTACCACCAAGGCCCAAGGGAAGCCCAAGGAGCGGCCTGGTAGATATCCAATATTAAAGGAAGGAAGGCCTGGCCCTAAAGTCTATCTGAAAAACAGATTCTGAGGTCTGAAGGAAGGGGCCTTGTTGAGTAGAGTAAAGGTCTGCCCGACTGTGTCCTAGTAAGAAAGACTGTGAAGAGACTCCAGGCTGAAAATGCAGTTTCTTGAGCTCTCTAAAGAGACATTGTGTGTATTGGTTACAAATCTGGCTGAAGAGCTGGACTGCCTGGCACTTTCCTAATTACTTACGTGCATTTAGTCTTCACAACAATCTTGGCTCTCCCACTCATCAGCTGTGTGACCTTGGTCAAAGTACTTAACCTCTCTGGGCTTCACATTCCTCGCTGTGTAGCAGGGATAATAACAATAGTTCCTCCCAGTTGCTGTGAAAACTAAGTGTATATAAGTCCTTAGGAAAATGCCAGTCATGTACGCACTACATATCCACTGACTGTGGATATTTTCATGTTATTGCTTTGGGTTTGGTACACTGAGGACACCTTTATATGGGGGAAGGCAGCTGGTCCCTCTAACGTTACAATAGAAACAGTCAGAAGCTTCCCCATGATGAGTGGTCTGGGTCATAGGTGGAGCTCCTGTAAGATGCCTTTTGGAGAGTTTCAGAAATGTGTGCAAGAGGCTTTTTGGATGGTACCATAACAGTGGCAGAAGATATCAGAAAAATATAGTGTTAGAGCTTACTGTAACCCTGATGCTGGGAAAGATTGAAGGCAGGAGGAAAAGGGGATGGCAGAGGATGAGATGGTTGGATAGCATCACCAACTCAATGGACACGAGTTTGAGTAAACTCCGGGAGTTGGCAATGGACAGAGAGGCCTGGCGTGCTACAGTCCATGGGGTCGCAGAGTCAGCCATGGCTGAGCAACTGAACTGAACTGACTGATAACCCGTCCACGCAGGGGCCTGCCTGAGGAAATAGTTGGCCTCATCATTATTAGGGGTCAAACACCCCCTGCTTGGGCTTCCCTGGTGGCTCAGCTGGTAAAGGATTGGCCCGCAATGCAGGAGACCCCGGCTGGATTCCTGGGTGGGGAAATTCTCCTGGAGAAGGGGTAGGCTACCCACTCCAGTATTCTTCGGCTTCCCTGGTGGCTCAGACAGTAAAGAATCCACCTGCAATGGGGAGACCTGGGTTCCATCCTTGGACTGGGAAGATCCCTGGAGGAGGGCATGGCAACCCCCTCCAGTGTCCTTGCCTGGAGAATCCCCGTGGACAGAGGAGCCTGGAGGGCTACAGTTCATGGGGTCACAAAGACACGATTGAGCCGCTAAGCCCAGCGCAGCACAGCACTCTCAGCTTGGATACCCCTTGATGGGCTAAACAGTACATTTAGTCATCTGCCATTCAGCATACATGAGTTTCTCAGATGAGCCAGTGTTTTAGTAGAACCCGAGAAAACAAGAACTGAAATTGGATGGGGCGGGCCAGTCCTAGCAGGCGTTCTGTGGGGCACAGCCTCTGAGTGGGGCTGGGGGAACAGACAGGAAGCTCTGAGTGAATTCAGGGCGTGCGTGGGGATTGCAGAGAGCAAGGAAGCAAGCCTCCAACAAAAGTGGCCTACTTGAGCTTCGCCCCCGAGCCCCTAGGTCCGTGGTTGGCGGCGTCTCCGCAGGGCTGCCCTTCTTGTCCTGTCTTGGCACACCAAGGTGGGCCTTCCGCGCGGAAACCATCTCAACCGCGTGGGACTCGGCTGCCCCCTAGCGGCCACGAGGCAGAAGCTCTTCTCATAATAGAAAACGCGATTTTATAATAGCGTTTGGATAGTGCATTCCAGTTACAAGGCACTATCACAAACATCAGAGTCCAGGCTTTCTGCTTGAATACGCCCCCTACCTCCCATTGTCTTCAGCCATTTTTAAAATATAAATTTATTTATTTTAATTGGAGGCTAATTACTTTACAATATTGTATTGGTTTTGCCATACATCGACATGAATACGCCACGGGCGTACACGTGTTTCCCTTCCTGAATCCCCCTCCCACCTCCCTCCCCATACCATCCTTCTGGGTCATCCCAGTGCACCAGCCCCGAGCATCCTGTATCATGCATCACCTCCCATACTCCATCTTTCCGATTCCCTTGAGTCATTTAGTTTCTCCTTCCGAGTGAAAAAGGCTCCTGGAGCCCAGAGAAGCGTGCAGAGAGTTCCGACTGCTCCAGGGCCTGGGGAGTGCAGCTGGAAAATGATGGCCTTTTCGCTCAGCTTGCCCGCCCCCTCCCCTCTTCTCACGGTTGGTCCTGGCCCCCTAGACACACCTCAGGCCTAGAATTCTAGAATTGCTCAGAGTTGTCTTTGCTTCCAAGATTGAACCTCGGGAGTCTGCAGACTTTCAGGTCCTCTTTACTCTGGACTCCAAACCAGCACCCAGCCTGCCCTTTCTCTGCTGCTGCTGAAGGTAATCCCACTTGGCCATTTGAGGGGCTGAATGATTACCCTCATAGTGAAGGGGGTAGCAGATAATGAAACCTCCGACAAAGCTAGTTACATGGGAGCCCATACTTTTGTGTTTTTTTTACACATCAGAGATTTATTTTTAATTTACTTTTTGCTGTGCTGGGTCTTTGTTGATGCAAGAGGGCTTTCTCTAGTTGCGGCGTGCAGGGGCCGCTCTCTAGTTGCAACGCATGGGCATCTCATTGCGGTGGTTTCTCTCGTTGCAGAGCACCAGCTCCAGGGTGCATGGGCTTCAGTAATTGTGACACTTGGGCTCAGCTGCCCCTCGGCACGTGGGATCTTCCCAGACCAGGGACTAAACCCGTGTCCCTTGCATTACAAGGCGATTCTTTACCACTGGACCACCGGAGAAGCCCCCTCCCATATTTTCAAAGGTCTCACAGCCATGGCCCCCATCTTTGGTTCCTAACTCTGCTGAAACCATTGAAAACCCCAAGGGCGAAGTTAGTCCTCTTCCCTTCTCAGGAGCTCAGCCGAGATGCTCTCAGACCCAACAATTTTCTCCCTTGTGTGAAGAATGTCCCAGAGGCCACTGCTCTGATGATCTTTCCACAGGAAAAGGTAATCTGAGAGTCATACTGAATATTCTAGATGTTTGATGTGGAGAGTATTTTGGTTTGGGATGTGTTATTTTGAGAAACCACTTAGAGATGTCTTGTTTGGGGCAGCATAAGCCAGCCATTAAAATGGTTTCACCTGAATATGAAACTTTGTCTCCCCAGGCAAGGCAAAGCAGTTGGGCCAGTTGGGATGATGTCCCTCCTCCCAAAGTGAAACTTGGGAAGAATTAAGGCAATGGGAGGGAGGATGCAATGGAGGGGAGCTGGGCTAGGACCTCAGGGGACCAACTCCCAAGCACACGACGGGGTTACAACAGTGAGCACGGCCTTCCTGATCTGATGGTGCCCTGAGAGCCGGCCTGACCCTGTCAGCTTTGCCCCCAACGCCCTTCACCAGCTTGGAACTCAAGACTGAGGAGGGTGCCGGACGCTGAGAACAGACATGGGAAGGAAGATGGGGCTGGGAGGTTGGTTCTACTGCCTTCTCTCTTAACGACCCCCAATATATCAGCTTGTCTCCCCTGCCTGGTGCTGAGCATTCAATTCCACTGGAGCATAATAGCCGAGAAGTAAGAGGGGGATTTTAAATCCTGGAATTGCTCCAGCTATTGCAGGAGCCATCAGAAACAGCCTCCAAGGGCTCCCTTGCACTTGGTGCTTCTGAGTAGACTGACGGCCTCACACTCATTCCCTGGGAGGGAACACGTGCTGAGATGAAGGAAACTGCTGGGACCTGAGCAAAGCTGCGTTGGCATAAACCTTAGTATCCACACTCTTCCCTTTTTTGCAGAGCCCTCCGACTTTGCCAATATTTGCCACAACTCTCTCCAGCCTTTTCTTAGACTGACCACTTCCTCTTTCCTGTGCTACCCCACTTTCCCTCTGGTTTCCCCAGTCTGGCAATGGGCACAGCCCTTCCCCGCTCTGTGGCTCCTCCCCACCCCTCACTCTTGGCCCCCTTAAGGGCTCCCCGTTCTATGAGCACCAAGAGTGCCCGGACTGTGCTAGGGGCTGGTAGAGGAAATTCCTATAGTACAGTCTCTGTTTCGAAGAAGCGAAGAAGCAGGTTGGGGAAGAAACGGAAGGGGTGGTCATGGGTCAGGAAAGAACTACATTGCCATGCTGTAAGTACTATCCTAGAGATTTATATAGACAGCTGCTTAATTTTGTAAATTCAGTCCTGGAAACAAATACTTTCCCAACCCCTTTTTGCCTCTTTCCATCCAGTTTGGGATACTGTTTTGAGAGACTGATGTTTGTTGCTGCAAGAACACTGATGATGACAGGGCAGAAAAAATGGGAATAGCCTGGCTTTCCATGGCAGCATTAAGCCGTTGAATCAACTCGGAAACCATCTATCCTAAGATTTGTTGTTAAGTAATAAAAACATCTCCCTAGGGGTTAAGCTAACATTGGTTGACTTTTTGGTTACTTGCAACCCAAAGCATTATAACCTATATATATATTTTATTGCAAATGAGAGAAGAAAGTTAAGGTGGCATTTGGGAATGGATAAATCACAGTTCTAGTGACCAGTCTGGGAAAACCCAAGTTCTTTGTGAAAAGGGGCAGAAAATTCTGTGTAGATGGTGACTAACTTCATCTGTATTGTTTACCTTTTTCAGCCAATATTTATGCAGTGGCACCTATGTTACAGACATCACAGTGAGAGGCTAAAACCAAGAGTAAAACCCCACACAGGCCCAGCTCTCGTGAGGCTGAGAATCCAATGAGGGAGTAAGACATTAACCAAAGAGTAATCCTAACAAGTCAATAATTAGAAGCTGAGCTAAGCACATGGAGATGCTGTGAGAACCTACAATGCATACAATGCAAAGTCTGGAGCTATTAACAGACCTGAGAAAGTGATCTATAAGCTGGGAGCTGAAGAAGGAAGAGCCAGAAGCTAGTGAGGGCTGGGGGTACTGGGAGCAGGACCTGCAAAGGCCCTGGGCCAGGAGGGAGCCAGGCTGGCTGGAGAGGCCTGAGAGACGCAAACTGGAGCTTAAGTGGGCTCGCCTTCAGTGCCTCTTCAGATCTGCCTGCCAGCGTTCTCCGTCTTCCCTCATTCCACTTGCCCATGCCAGCGCCCCCCAACCCCTGAACGCCCCCACCCCCGACCCCCGCCCTGGAATGCTGTGTCTTCAGGCTTTTTGTCTAACGTTTGCCCATTCTAGAACTCCACTCAGACCTGCCTTTCTCTCTAACCCTACCCTTCAAATGACCCTCCTCCCTATCAAAGCCCCCTTTGCCTCCCCATAAACCAATCTATCAAAGAATTTTCTTCTTGAAAGAGAAAGAGCAAGTGAATGAGATTTTGAGAGAGAAAACCAACCTGTCACTGATAGAATTCAGACAGCATGGAAAGGATTTTAGGCAGCAGGCAGGCCCTGGACGTGGTACCTCCCACATGACCTCTCCTGGCCGCTTCCACAGGACACCCGTGGGCGCTTCGTGGGAGATGCAGTTGGGGCTGCAGGGGGTTACGGGGGCGGGGGAAGCGATGCAGGTTGGGCTCTGTGGGTGGGCCGGCTGCTCCCTTCCTCTCCTAGATATACTAGTAACTTCTCAGTCGCTGAACTCAGAGATTTCCTTACCTGGGTTTCTCACAGCAGCTGTGCCCCCAGGGTTTGTGGGAGGGCTGGGCCACCCTTGATGTTGTTATTGTTCAGTTGCTCAGTCGTCTCCAACTCTTTGGGACCCCATGGACTGCAGCACTCCAGGCTTCCCTGTCCTTCACCATCTCCCAGAGCTGGCTCAAACTCATGTCTATTGAGTCAGTGATGCCATCCAACAATCTCATCCTCTGTCGTCCCCTTCTCCTCCCACCTTCAATCTTTCCCAGGATCAGGATCTTTTCTAAAGTCAGTTCTTTGCATCAGGTATCCAAAGTATTAGAGCTTCAGCATCAGTCCTCCAATGAGTATTCAGGATTGATTTCCTTAGGATTGACTGGTTTGAGTCCTGATGAATTGACTTCAAAAGGCCTAAGGAGCAGCAGTGTGGCCCAGTGGGCGGAGCCGGGCTTTGGAACTAGACAGCTCTGGGGGCATGACCTGGCCACCACTAAGCTTTCTGAGCCTCAGTTGCCTCATCAGCAAAAAGTGAGTAAGATCATTTTCTTTACAGAGTTTCTGTGAGGATTTGAAGTAAAAATACATGAAAGAAGGAGAAAGAGGAGATTTTTACTTTTTTTCTTTTTGGCTGTATTGCATGCAGGATCCTAGTTCCCTGACCAGCTGGAACCTGGGCCCCCTGCAATGGAACCACAGAGACTTAACGTTAGACCACCAGGGAGGTCCCAGAGAGGAGAATTTTAAGCCTAAGCTGGGGCTCAAGCCTTTTCATACTGTTCATAGGTTCTCGAGGCAAAACTACTGGAGCGCGTTCCCATTTCCTCCTCCTGTGGACCACATTTTGTCAGAACTCTTCACTAGGACCCATCCTTCTTGGGTGGCCCTGCCTGGTATGGCTTATAGCTTTATTGAATTATGCAAGCCTGTTCGCTAAGACAAGGCTGTGCTTTTGAACTATGGTGCTGGAGAAGCCTCTTGAGAGGCCCTTGGACTGCAAGATCAAATCAGTCAATCCTAAAGGAAATCAGTCCTGAATCTTCATTGGAAGGACTGATTCTGAAGCTGAAGCTCCAATACTTTGGCCACCTGATGCGAAGAACCGACTCATTGAAAAAGACCTTGATGCTGGGAAAGATTGAGGGCAAAAAGGAGAAGGGGGTGGCAGAAGACAAAATGGTTAGATAACATCACGGATTCAATGGACATGAATTTCAGCAAACTCGGGGAGATAGTGAAGGAAAGGGAAGCCTGGTGTGCTGCAGTCCATGGAGTTGCGAAGAGTTGGGCACAACTTAATGACTGAAAAACAACAAAGGGGTCAAGCATAGACCTCGTGTCCAGGAATTAGCATCTAGTCTCTGAATAACTTTTAGAAACCTTTTATTCATTTATTTTTGCCTGTGCTGGGACTTTGAAGCTGTGTGGGCTTGTCTCTAGTTGCAGCCAGAGGGGGCTACTCTTCACTGAAATGCACAGGCTTCTCGTTGCTGTGGCGTCTCTTGTGGTGGAACACGGGCTCCAGAGCAGAGGCTCAGTACTTGTGGCACATGGGCTTAGTTGCTCTGCGGCATGCGATATCTTCCTGAACCAGGGATCAAACCCATGTCTCCAGCATTGGCAGGTGGATTCTTTACCACTGAGCCACCAGGGAAGCTGAGCATCCAGTCTAAACTTCAAATATTTTACCTGACATGTCCACTCCCATATACTGGACCCTGGGTCCTGAGTTTTAATTTGGAAAACAAGATGATTAGTGAAGGTCAGGATCTACGTGGTCCAATTTACTAGCCACTGGTCACCTGTGGCTACATGAATTGTAATTAAAATAAAATGTAAACTTCAGTTCCTTACACTAAGCCACATTTTAAGTGCTCCATAACCATTAGTGGTATCGGACAGAGCAGATATAAAACATTTCCATCAGCAAAGATGGTTTTATTGGCTAATGCTGGCTTAGAGAAAAGGGCCACATGTAAACAGGAGGTCTGTTTATTTTACTTATCACCCCACTCCTGGACCAAGACCTGGACAACCTTGGCAAGTTACTTCTGTTTCTTTACCTGTAAATGCAAAGAAAAACAGCACCTACCCCATAGGGCTGTTAGGATTAATGGACCACTTAGCACGGAACTCCAAATATGGCAGCTATTACTATTATTGTCACTAGTAAGCTGTGGTGAGGCACAGGGCTGAGCCACAGTGTCTGGGGGTAGCTGGGGGGCTTTGGAAGAGGGGTGCCTGAGACCAGTGGGGTCATGCTGGAGAGGGTGGTGGGGAGGTCCATTCTGGGAGAAAACAACTGCCTTGCTCTGTCTTCAGGGCTGCCTGACTCGGTTGACCCCAGCCTCACCCACTTCTCCTGTCCTAAGCCAATGACAAGACACCTGAGAGGTGTCAGAGGGAGACAGGAGGGAGGGAGGGAGGAGGTGGCCACGATCTGTGCCCTGGTTTGGGGTGTACACAAAGCTGAGGTCTGGGCATCTCAGCACCCTGGCTGTCCTCAACATAAGTTGCCTGCTGGTGGCCCTAGAAGTACAACTGCCATCTTAGCACGGATTACCCTGACTTGGAATAGAAAGGAAGAGCTGCTCTGGTTCTCAGAATGACCTCAGAAACTTATTGTCAGTTTTTAAAACCCTAATAATGACAACCAAAACAGTAACGATGGCAGTAATTTTTAAAAACCTGCTATCCGTTTCCTTATTGCTACAGTGATAACTCATTCATCTAGAATTCAATATCTGGCAACCTCCCTCACCTGGAAAACAAAGCACACTGTCAGAAATCAGGGGAAAAAGGAAAAGCCCGGAGAAACTGATAGCACATGATAACAGCGCTAAAGCTTTCAGACACCACTTACCTTTTTTTAAAAGCACCATCTAATAACCCAGGTTAGTTGTCCGAGTCTAATCAGATTGTAAGCAATTTATAGAGTAGTCAGCGGAGATGGGCAGCATGAGAAGTGGCAACTGGCAATGAGAGAGGAGACAGAGGAACTATGAAAAGCAGGTCATGAATACCCATAGCACAGCAGCCTGGATCTGTTTCAGGGCCCATGTTTGACAGCATCTCTGCTGTTCCTGCATAACTCCATGCTCCTACCAGTGGGCTCAGAACCTACCTGTTGGGCCAGAAGTCCAACAGGTGAGCGATTCAATGGTTAGCATTGTATTCACATAGGGCCAGCCCTACCCTATCCAATCCAGGCTTTCCCCAGTATCTCTGAGAGATGCAGGGTTACCTTTGTGCTGTTATCTCATTCTCCCCCCACCGAGAATGCCAACCCGAAGGGAAAGCTGTAGCCTGATGTCTGGAGGCCTGTCATCCATCCACCCAATGTTTATTCTTGAAACGCCTGCTGTGGGGCTCCATTTCCTCTCCTGTAAACTGAAGGCTGGTCTGCATACCAACACATGGTCTGATAGTCAAGGCTTTTGGGACTGGGCAATAATGATCATGAACACTATCAAGGATTTCCCAGGCACAGGTGCTTTCGAAGTGCTTTCCATGGCTGACCCTTAATCCTCCCAACAACCTATGAGGCTCAGGTAAGTGGCAAAAGGCCTGGCAATTGTGATAATACTCTGTCAATGTCTTGAAGTTCTTAATCTTTGAACCAGGAGCCTACCTTTTCATTTTTTATTGGGCCCTGCAACTTACATTGCTGGTCTCCCCTCGAGAGTAGCTGAGCAACTGGCACTTCTGGTCCCTGACCAACCACAATCTCTATTTAGACATTCAGAGCCCCAGGCAGGGCACAGCCTTCCAGAGACAGATCACATCCAGAGCCTGTGACCTCAGTCGCTGTCGTCCATTTCCTTCCACATCTGCATTTATCGGAAATGTATCATTGATTACACAGGCCTGCATGCTCAGTCACTCTAATCAGGTCCGACTCTTTGCAACCCCATGGACTGTAGCCCAGCAGGCTCCTCTGTCCAAGCAAGAATAGTAGAGCAATTGCCATTTTCTCCTCCAGGGGATCTTCCTGACCCAGGGATTGAACCTGGGTCTCCTTCGTCTCCTGAACTGGCAGATGGATTCTTTACCACTGAACCACCTGGAAAGTCCCTGATTGCACAGAAAAGACCTCAATTTCTGATCTTCAAGTGAGAAGAAGTTCATCCGTTTTCTGGGAATGAGCTTCTAAGAGTCCTAAATGTTACTACAGCGTGGTTGGGCATCCCACAGGCTGTCAGAAGCACTAGCTAATTTGGAGGACACTACAACCCTGGGTTGGGACTAAGACTCAACGGACTAAAGACTCCTTGAGACTAAGAAGCTGAGGGCAAAAAATTTAAGGAGGCACGCGCTCTCGGGTGCTGACTCCACAACTGCAGGGCTCTGAGATGCGTGCCTCCTTTAAAGGTAAAAAAAAATTGAAAAGTGAAAGTGGGGGAAAGTGAAAGTTGAAAGTGAGAGGTCTCGGCCACCCAAGCTGCACACGTGGGACGCTGAGAAGTGCCAGGCTCCAGTCCTGGAGATTTCTGGTTAGAGTAACTCCTGTACAGGGTACTTCAAAAAAAGAGCGCAATTGTTCAGAGTCACCATCCAGTCCTTTGGTCACCTCTTGCCATGTTTAACCCTAGGAAGTTCACAGAAACCCTTTACCCCTCACATACCTCTAAGGTCGCAGCTCTACAATTGTTGGGACTGGCTTCACTCTGCAACCAAGAACCCCGGATGTGGGAAAAGTCGAGTGTGTCGGGATCTTGGCTTTTGTGCAGGCATGAGTACAGGTGGGAGGCCAGGCTGAAGATGGCTCACCTGAATCCATCTCAAACCATTCACATCACCTGGGAGAGGCAGAGACCCCTGGGGGCAGTGCCTAGTTGGGGCTCTGAATCAGCAAAGGGTACTAATCTTCAGCTGGCACTCGTGGTGGCTGGAGCTGAGAGGCCCCTGCCCATAGGAGGGCTGCGAAGCCTAGTGATTTTCCAGAGTTAGGTTCCCAGAGCCACTTACCTTCAGAGAGTCTTTCCTCACCTGCAGAGATTTCTAAAATGAGGATTCCCCAATCCATGAAGCAGAATCTCCTGGGGATGGGCATGGCCCCTGCCACTTTTGTATGAAGTAGAAAATGCAGATGCAGCCCTGCTTGTCAAGTGGGCAAAGCCTTTAGGTGAAGAACCCTGGGGGCTCAGGGATCAAGGACTGGGGGGCAGGGACTGCCCTTCAGCCCCCACAATAGGCCCTTGTCATGCAGAACACGACCTATAGTACTCTGAGCCATGGCCCTGGGTGGGGCTGGTCACAGCCTTGCAGGTGGTTCTGATGAACTGCCAGGTGGGAGGCTTGGAGAGCGGATATGACGAGGTGTGATACATCTTGGCCCCACGGCCACTCACTTCCTGCTGGGGTTTCTCAGACATTCCCAGGCCAAGGCTCTGCCCCTTTTTCTTGCTCATGTGCTTGCTAGGTTGCTTCTGTTGTGTCTGACTCTTTGCGACCCCATGAACTGTAGCCCGCCAGGGTCCTCTGTCCTTGGGATTTTCCAGGCAGGAGTGGGTTGCCATGCCCTCCTCCAGGAGATCTTCCTGACTCAGGGATCAAACCCACATCTTTTAGTCTCCTGCATTGGCAGGCAGGTTCTTTACCACTTGTAAGCCACCTGGAAAGCCCCCCTTTCTCTTTTACTCACATGAAATAAACAAAATCAAGTCTAACCTCCAGGAATAACATTTAGGGAAGGGAGTGAGGAGGGAAGAGGAAGGAAGGGGGAAGAGAAGGAGGGGTGGGCCCTTATCTACATTAAGCAGGTCCCAGCTGAGTCATGCTCTGTATCCGGCTCCACCCCCATCTCCCAGGCGGGAGACAGCTGCCTGGGCATTTCTCCTTCAGGGCTGGGTGCTGGGGGAGTACGGAGGGTTGGTGGTCCTGTGGGAAAGCAGAAAGTCTGGGCTCTCCCACACCAAAGGCTGACCCTGGAGCACCCTGGAGAGACAGACAATCCTCTCAAGGTGTTCCAGCTTTTCCAGTGGAATAGGGAGGTGAGCTGCAGAGTGTTCATGAGAGTGCATGGCACCCCTTCATGTCAGCGAGATGTTCCGAGTCATGTATTTCTTTCGGCATTGCCCTGTAGCATCCATTATGGTGAGAGCTGGCAGCAGCTGGGATAAGAGAGGTGGGTGTATCAGTCAGTTTTCACTAAGTCATATCTTTGGAGCAAACAGCCCTGCTCCCCAAACCTCAGTGTATAACAACAAAGGCTTACTTCTGACTCTCTTCGACTCTAGCCTTCTTCCCCAGCTGTCTTTATTAATGGACTCAAGCTGTAGGAGCAGCCTGTCCGTGGGCCACGCTGGGCTGTGGTACAGGGAAAGAGCAATAGTGGTATCAAGTGATGGTGCTTAAAGGCCTGCTGGGATATGCAGCTGACATTTCATTGGTCAAAGCAAGTCACGTGACCCATCCCAAATCACATGCATGTGACTTGGCACAGGAATGTCTAATTCTATCGCAGGGATAGGGCAGTGAATAATTTGGGAACAATAATGTAGTCTACCATGGTGGTAGACTTGACTTAAGCCAAGTGGATTCCTTCTAAGAACATCCTTTGGGCAAAGGAGACAGTGTGAAGTGATGAAAGAAAAAGAGTTGGAATCAGACAGGCCTATATTTTAACCTGGACTCAGTCACATACTATTTGTGTGATGTTGTCCAAGTTATTTACCTACCTTCTCTGAATCTTCATTTTCATCTACAGAATGGGTATAATACCTAGTTCACTGAGAAATTTGAGGATTAAATGAGTAGGAAGTGTTAAGTCTTTGGTACATGGTAGAAATACAGTAACACAGGAGATGTAAGAGATGCTCTTTGATCCCTGGATCGGGAAGATCACCTAGAGGAGGAAATGGCAACCCACTCCAGTATTCATGCCTGGAGAATCCCATGGACAGGGGAGCCTTGTGGGCTACAGTCCATGGGGTTGCAAAGAGTCAGACATGACTGCAGCTACTTAGCACACATGCACAGGAATACAGTAAATATAAACTTCCTACTCTTTTCTCTGCCCATGTTTTGTATTTTATCCATGACTCTGAGATATTTACAATCAAGATTCCTTCTACTAACCTCACAGGGTTGAGATCAAATGGCACGGAGAGATTTTGTGTTCTTACTAGGCGCACTGTTCCATACAGTTTACCTTCATGATCTCACTTATTTCGCCCAATAACCCTGTGAGGTAAGTACTACCTCATTTTACCCACGAGGAAAATGAGGATCAGAGAAGAGAAGTAACTTGCCAAAGGTCATACAGTGACAGAAGCAGGATTTAAAGCCATGCTTTAGATTCCAGGACCTGAGCTCTAGAGCAACACTTTTCAAGAGTGATTTGTTTGATAGATAAGAAAAGAAATTGAGAGTAAGTTTGGAAGCTTATGGGAGCTGGACATGGCCAAGACACTCAAGTGCAGGAGTGATGGCCTTAGTTCACGGAACAGGATACAGACCGCTTTGGGTAATGTAGAGTCTCTGGTAAGTTGCACGTGGTAGAGGCTGTTTTCTTCATGCAAGTAGGACCACATGTTGTCTATGACTCAGAGGCAATGGAAATCGCTGGTTGTCACCAAGATGATATGAGTGGCAATGCTCTGGGTCACTGCATTCACTATGTGCTGGTGGGCCTGCCTTGTTAACTGAAGCAGACCAGGGAGATATTTGTGGTTAATCAAAATGGTACCTGTTTATACTGAATATGTGAGACCTGGGGTGAGGGTCTGTGTATTGCCCATGGCAACTGGTTTGTGCCTTGTACACAGGATATACTCAATATGAGCCTCCTGTTCCAGTGAATGGATGAATTGATGGGTGAATGAATGAATATGTTTCTCACAGGACAATTTGATGACCTTAAGCAAAGCCCAGATTTGGGCAAAATTTCACTTCCAGCTTTTCCTGCTGTCTGCTTTTCTAACTCCTCTCTCCTCCCACTTTCTCTTAAATGCAAGCCCTCCTTTTCCTGTGAGTGGTGCCCTGTTTGGGGCCTCTCACTGCCCTCCCCACCAACTTCCCAGTTCTGAGTCTCTTCCAGGGGGCCCCTCCTCCAGTTGGCTGCCCCTGGGGAGTAGGGGTCCATCCCCAATAGAGATAAAACAGAGCATAGGCAAGTGGGGCTGGTCTATATTGAGTCTGAAAAAGTCAGCAGCTTTCTAAAAACATTGCTCTTAGTGCTGGTATAGACACCAGAGGCCAGCATTAGTATATGCTGCTGGTGAGGACATCTAGAAATGTGGTATGTTGCTAGAAAGCAGCTTGGAGATATGTATGAAGAATTAAAAGAATGTATACCTTTAACTTAAAATTAAGGTCTAGACATTTATTTGAAAGAATCAGGGATGTAGCAAAATCTTTTGTACAGAGATATTTAACATAGCATCATTTACACAGTGAAACAGGAAATTCAAACTAACTGGAAATGATTAAATCCATTCTGACTCAGACATGATGAAATATTATGCAGCCATTAAAGTTATGTTTTTGAATTGTTTTTAATGATTTGAGAAGATGCTTATTAACTATCACAAGTGAAAAAAGGAAGGGTTTAAATTTTTAAATAAAATTAATGTGTGTAGAAGCCCAAGAATACTGGAGTAGGTAGCCTATTCCTTCTCCAGCGGATCTTCCCAACCCAGGAATCGAACCAGAGTCTCCTTCATTGAAGGTGGATTCTTTACCAACTGAGCTATGAGGGAAGCCCATACATATAAAATATATATGTGCATGTAAAAATACTCATCACCTGTTTAGGTGATGGGATTTAAGCGGTTTTATTCTTTTTGGTATTTTCTAAATTTTCTATAATGAGCATAGATTACTTTTATGATCAGAAATAAACATAGGAAACATTGTTTAAAGTCTTTTCTGGTTTTGCAGACCGTTAATCCCTCACTGCAGTCCTGCTTTGATGTAGGACACTGCTGGAGAAAGTGCCCCTGCATTTGCGACGGGAGGAAGTCTTGTTAGCTTGTTTTCTGGTCCTGTCTTTGCCACTAACTGGCTGTGGGACTGTGGACAAGTAATTTATAAAATAAAGTACTGGATTAGATGATTTAAGGCTTAGATTCTGATTCTGTGATTTTAATAAACTCACTGGGTCAAGGTATTTATCATGAATAAGCACCATGATTTATCCTTTTCTACTGTAAGTATCTTAAGTGGAATTCTTTAAAAAAAAAATATTTATCAGCTGTGCTGGGTCTTCCTGCTGTGCAGGCTTCTCTCTAGTTGCAGTGAGTGGGGCCTATTCTTCATTGCAGTGTGCAACTTCTCAATTTGGTGGCTTTTCCAGTTGCAGAGCATGGGCTCTAAGTGTGCAGGCTTCAGTAGTTGTGGCATGTGGGCTCAGCAGTTGTGGCTTCTGGGCTCTAGAGCACAGGCTCAGTAGTTGTGGTGCACAGGCTTAATTGCCCCGTGGGATCTTCTGGGACCAGGGACCAAACCTATGTCTCCTGCATTGGCAGGTGGATTCTTTACCACCTAGCCACCAGGAAAGACCTTAAATGGAATTCTTAGCTATAGCCAAAGGAGTGAGTCTTTAATGGTGGAATTTTGCATCAGACTGTGAATTCAGTTCAGTTCAGTTCAGTTGCTTAGTCATGTCCGACTCTTTGCGACCCCATGAATCGCAGCACGCCAGGCCTCCCTGTTCATCACCAACTCCTGGAGTTCACTCAGACTCACGTCCATCGAGTCAGTGATGCCATCCAGCCATCTCATCCTCTGTCGTCCCCTTCTCCTCCTGCCCCCAATCCCTCCCAGCATCAGACTCGACTGTGAATTACCTCCACCCAAATACTGACCTTAGAGCTATCTACACCTTACACATTCCAAACATTGGCTGGCCCTTTTAAGAGAGTCAGGGTCCCTTCCACATCAACCTCTGGACCTGAGAGGGAAATGAAAGGTCCTTGGAACAATAAGACAAGTTCCTTTGTCCCGAGTTTCCTTCCCTTTCCTGCTTCCTTCCCCTAGTCTCAGCTGTTTGCCACTGTATGTCTGCATCCTCTGTCTCCATCCTCTTGCCTGTGGTTGAGACTGGTTTGTGTCACTGTGGTTCCTTGGTAGACTGGTGGCTTAACCACCACAGCCAGGGGAGGAAGGAGTGTGACTCAGGCTCTGGGTCCAGTGAGTCAGACTCGGGGTGGACTGGACCAGGGGCTTTTCTAGGACAAGAAGCAGATTCTAAGTATGCAGAGGCCTTAACTCCCTCCTAGTAGGAACACCGTCAGGAAAAAGAACCAATCCTTCCCCCTTTCCCATTTTTGTGAACTCATTCAGGAAATCCTCTTGCCAAAGAAAATGCCACTCTTCTAAGACTCAGAAAGCTGTGTCTGGGTAAAGCCAAAACAACCTCTGTGCCAATTTGCTGCCCCCCAGCATCTGAGAGGAAGAAGGAGAGTAAGAGACCAAAGTTAGAGCCAAAAGCAGAGAAGGCAATGGCACCCCACTCCAGTCCTCTTGCCTGGAAAATCCCGTGGACGGAGGAGCCTGGTGGGCTGCAGTCAAGGGGGTCGCTAGGAGTCAGACAAGACTGAGCAACTTCACTTTCACTTTTTACTTTCATACATTGGAGAAGGAAATGGCAACCCACTCCAGTGTTCTTGCCTGGAGAATCCCAGGGACGGGGGAGCCTGGTGGGCTGCCATCTATGGGGTCGCACAGAGTCGGACACAACTGAAGCGACTTAGCAGCAGTAGCAGCAGCAGAGCCAAAAGGGCTTCCCTCATAATTCATTTGGTAAAGAATCTGCCTGCAATGCAGAAGACCCTGGTTCGATTCCTGGGTTGGGAAGACCCCATGGAGAAGGGAAAGGCTACCCACTCCAGTATTCTGTCCTGGAGAATTCCATAGACGGTATAGTCCAGGGGATCGCAAAGAGTCAGACATGACTGAGTGACATTCACTTTCACTTTCAGAGCCAAAAAGAATAAGAATTTCCCGTTCCAATCTCTCATGTCCTGGGTTTGAGTCCAGCAAGTTTTCACAGCTCAGATTATTCTTTCCTCCTCTTCCCAGCTCTTGATGTAAGAAACAAGTGCATTCACTGTCCTGGGGTTAAAATCCAAGCTTGTGTGACCTTGGGTATGTTATTTAACTGCTTCAAGTTTCAGTTTCCTTGGCTGGAAAGAATGGTATAATAAACTCACCTTATGGTGTGTTGTACATTAACTAGTACCCAGTGGTGTTGGAGAAGATTCTTGAGAATCCCTTGGGACAGCAAGAAGATCCAACCAGTCCATCCTAAAGGAAATCAGTCCTGAATCTTCATTGGAAGGACTGATGCTGAAGCTGAAACTCCAATACTTTGGCCACCTGATGCCAAGAAATGACTCACTGGAAAAGACCCTGATGCTGGGAAAGATTGAAGGCAGGAGGAGAAGGGGACAACAGAGGATGAGATGGTTGGATGGCATCACTGACTCAATGGACATGAGTTTGAGTAAGTTCTGGGAGTTGGTGATGGACAAGGAGGCCTAGCGTGCTGCAGTCCATGGGGTCGCAAAGTGTCGCACATGACTGAGCGACTGAACTGAACCTAATACAGGTCTGGCTTCAGAAGGTGCGGAGTTGATGTTCATTCTGAAATGGAATGAAAGCCCCTTTCATTTTGTACTCCTCTGAGATCTGAAAGTCAGTCTGTACAGAAGGCTGAAGGGGGCCATTTCTAGGGCAGGGGCGCCCACTGTGCTTTGGGGGTGGGCTCCCGGCTGGTTTTGAAAGGCACCCAGGGGCAACTTCTCCCAGTCTAGAGCTTTCTCTTCCCTTTTAGGCATTTGGGGGCTTTTCCTGTCCTGATGAACATTCCTAATAGGGCCCTTCATGCTGAGGGGCAAACAATGGATAAAGGGACAGTGTCCTAAGGACGGGTTCAGTATTACAGATGCTTTCCTCTGTTTTTGACATTTTGTTAAACATGGATTTTTTTGGCCTTAATTTTTATTTTAAAAATTTCAAAAATACTTAACATATTTTAGAATGTTGCATTAAAATTTTATTTATCTAGATTACTGGGTTCCCTGGCTCTCCCTTAAATTTTGCCCCTAATCATGGAAAGTTCAGTTCCAGCCTTTTGGGCAGAGAGGGGTATAATGGGGCCAGAGGGCCCCTGCAGATGGTGCCTGCTTCCTTAAACCCGTGACCTCGTTAATGGGAACATTTCTCTGCAGGCACCAGAGGCCAGGATCACTTTCCCAACCTGGCGCACCTCATCCACTCTCCCATCCCCTATTTCCATAGAGCTCAGGGATGACCCCAGATTCTTGAAATCCTTTCCAATCAGCTTGATTCCCTAAGCATTAGTCAAGAGCAATGTACTGGGTGCCAGGCAGGCACCTGGTTAAGGCTGGGAGTGGTGGCAGATGGGCAGTGACGGAAGGGTAAGAGGCACCCGGCGCGCAGGGGGCACCAGGATGGAGGCAGCCGGGGAGGAACGCGAACGGCTGGCAGGCTCAGCAAACGGAGGACTAACCACGGACCTCAGGGCACCTTCGGCGGGGGAAGCACGTTAGAAATCCGGACCAGGACTGACTTCCTGCCCGGGAGGCCCCGCGGCCTCGGGCTCTGGGCGCGGGCCAGGGGGCGGCGCCGTGCCGGGTCGGAGGCGCTTCCTGGGCACCGCGGGAGCAGAGGAGCGGGCGGCGCGGGACGGCGCCATGGAGGATGGCGTGCTCAAGGAGGGCTTCCTCGTTAAGAGGGTGAGTGCGCCGGAGCCTCTCCGGACACGGCCCGGGGCGGGTGCACGGCGGCCGCCGGCTTACCTGAGCCGCGATCGGGCAGGCTGGGGTCCCCCTGGGTGGAGCCGCGTGTGGTGGACAGAGCCGGGAGGGCGGTGGCTGGGGGGTGAGCTGGGGGCTGGGGGTACAGGCAAGGAGGAGAATCCCGCTCGGCTAGCGCGTGTCGGGTGCGGGCGGGCGGCTACCCTTTGGAGGACAGCTTCTTTAAAACAACTTACTAAATACGAAGCGTCTAGGATTTAATTATGATGTCTTAAAACAACAGAAGGGTGTTCTCTAGTTCTCCAGGCTCGTCCGATTAATGCATCATCTCCTGTATTCTTCGCAATAACCCATGAGCAAGGAGAATGCCTTTGTTTAGCCTCTGCTGTGCACCAGTCCTGGACGCTGGCTCTTTTAATCCTCCCAGCAGTCCGACAGGTCGGTGGTCCCACCTTACCGCCCTTTCTGAAAGGGGAAAAGGAAGTTCAAAGAGACTAAGTAGCTTGCTCAGGATCTGGACCAGTGGGTGATGAAGCAGGATCGAAGCCACTTAGGCTGCCCACTGCAGGGTGGGTATTGTTATCCCTCTATCACAGATGAGGAAACCGAGGGACAGAAAGATGAGATCGCTTGCCCAGAGCCCCGTGTGGCTGTGTGGTTGGTTGAGCCCTTTGGGTAGAGAATCCTGGATAGGAGGGCCAGCTGTAAAGTTACATGTGAATTTTCAACAGCTCAGGGGTCTTTGCCCCGAATCCCCTGTTGTTCAGGGGTCAGCTGTATTGTTTCTTTTCACAAATCTGGAGTTTTATTTTCCAAGCCTTCCATCCAATCACATGTCACTTCTATGTGGTGTTCAGCCTTTCAAAATTCTATAGTTTTTACTGATCATGTTGAAAATATTGGGGGACAACTGGTTACCTTATGAGTATTAATATTATATAAATGGAACAGTTGACACTGGAGTACTTTAGATCTTTCTGTTTCAGTTGTGGTTGAATCTATCATGTTATTGTTGTTGCTGTTTAGTCCTAAGTCATATTCGACTCTTTTGCAACCCCCTGGACTGCAGCGCACTGGGAACCTCTGTCCATGGGATTTACTAGGCAAGAATACTAGAATGGGTTGCCGTTTCCTACTCCAAGTGTTCTTCCTGACCCAGGGATCAAACCTGTATCTGCTGCATTGGCAGGTGGATTCTTTGCCACAAAACCACCAGGGAAACCCTGAATCTATCATAGTTTATAGCAAATAAATAACTATAATTTGTTTTTTCCTTCACTTTGGTAAGCATAAAAAGTTTTAGCCATTCTGGAAAGGAGAGGGGCAAAGATACCCACGAACATAAATTCAAGCAGACTCTGAGCAGTCTCCATCTTCACTCCTTCCACATCACCACATGCGGCTTTTCCAACAGCAAGCAACAGTCCAGATGAAAACCAGGGATATGGGACCAAGGTAGAAAATGCAGGAAAAAGCAGCTGCAGGAGGGAAATGAGATTTTGAAAAGTTCTTTTAACACTGATGTTCACACTGAACATTTATGCTAATCTAACAGCAGAGCATAAAATCTGGGGATGAGCCTTCTGGCTCTTCTACTGAGTTTCCAGCTTTGGCAGGGGGATGGGTGAAGAGGGGTGAAGGGACTCTCCCTCCCATGGCCTTCCCTGGCCAGCAGATCAACCCTGAGGTCCCAAGTCTCTTTCAGGTCAGTAGGGAATATAGTTATGTTATTTTACACATTATTTGACATAGGAGGGTGGGTGTGTTGTTTGCTCAAAACTGTGAGCCAGAGGAGGTGTAGGAGGCTGTGCTGGGTCAAGGGTCAGACTGGATACAAGCAGGTACAGAATTCCATGCCCGCTTCGTGTCACTGGGATTAAAATGATAAATTAGTCCTTCAGGGTTTGTGGAGGCAGCCACACCCCAGAGAGAGCACCTTTTGAGAACTTTCCCTGTGGCTTCTAAGGTGAGGGAGATGGGTGAGGGGTTTGGTGGGCACTGTTGATTGTCAGGGGCTTGCCCACCAAGGCCCCTGTCCCTCTCTCCCTCACCTGAGAAGCTGCAGGAAAAGTTCCCCAAAGGTGTTGGTTGGTAGAACAACTGAGCCTGTTAGGCGCCTGTTGAAGACAAACCCTCTCAGATGGGCCCCTGTGGGCATCCCCGTCCCTGGGGCTTGCCTTACGTGATTTCCCACCGTCACCACCACCATGCAGAGTCAGGGGAGGGTTGAAGGGAGGGGAGGATGTGAGTTCTCTTCCAGACAGGCCAGTATAAGGTGGCCCCTTAGGGAGTCCAAGGTACAGAGGAGGGAGGACAGACAACTTGTCTGACCCAAAAAGCCCACAGACGGGCTAGACTGAAATCCCTAGTGCTGTCCAGCCAAACCCAAAGACAAGCGTTTGGAGCTGGAGCCTGACTCCGATGGAACCGGAAGCCACACCCTTTCCTGCAAAGTAAGGAATGGGGCCCCTTGCCCCTGCCGATAGTCCCTCCCTCCTGATCACTCAGACTTTCCCGAATTCTCCATTACTTCCCCTCTCCTCCTGGATGGCGGCAGCAGCCCCTGTGTCCAGTGGGGAAGTTGCAGGACTGTGAGTGTGGGATTCCACGGATTCAAGAGGGTTTACAGTCCAGAAGTGGGGCGGGGCCCAAGCTGGCAACCCAGAGTACAGAACAGTAAGGGCGAAGCAGGAGACAGGCAGGGGCAAGATGGATTTGATTCTTAATCCAGCCCAGACAAGAAAGACGGCGAAGCTCCAGGCAAAAATGCAGGGTGCTCACTTGGCCCGGTGTTAAAGGAGGGTGCCCAGGAAGGAGGGCAGGTCTGCATGGGTAGGGCTGCTTGTCCTTCAAGAAGCGGCTGGAGCACATCGGGCATGGCTGCCTGGCTCGTACCCCCTACAACTCTCAGAAAATGACATGGCCGTGTCAACATGCTGTAACCTAGATCTCTCATCTGTAGGACTCAATCTCCAGGAAAGGCCATAAAACCTTTAGGAATGGGACTTTCTTGGTGGTCCAGTGGTGAAAAATCTGCCCTCCAATGCAGGGAATGTGGGTTTGATCTCTGATTGGGGAACTAAGATCCCACATGTCATGGAACGACAAAGACCCACTGCAGCCAAAAATAAATAAATAATAATTTTTTAAAAAAAAAGGCTTTAGGAACAAAGTGTTATTTAGGTAGAGAATAAAAACTGGAAGCTACCTACATGTCCCCTCAAATAAACAAATGATTACAAGTGAATTATGGTTATGCATAGGGCTTCCCGGAGAAGGTGATGGCAACCCATTCCAGTACTCTTGCCTGGAAAATCCCGTGGACAGAGGAGCCTGGTGGGCTGCAGTCCATGAGGTCGCAAAGAATTGGACACGACTGAGCGACTTCACTTTCACTTTTCACTTTCATGCATTGGAGAAGGCAATGGCAACCCACTCCAGTGTTCTTGCCTGGAGAGTCCCAGGGACGGCAGAGACTGGTGGGCTGCCGTCTATGGGGTCACACAGAGTCGGACACGACTGAAGCAACCTAGCAGCAGCATAGGGCTTCCCAGGTAGGTGGTGCTAGTGGTAAAGAACCTTCCTGCCAGTGCAGGAGACGTAAGAGACGTGGGTTTGATCCCTGGGTCAGGAAGATCCTCTGGAGGAGGCCGTGGCAACCCACTCCAGTATTCTTGCCTGGAGAATCCCATGGACAGAGGCGCCTGGTGTGCTACAGTCCATGGGGTCAAAAAGAGTCAGACATGAGCGAAGCGACTTTAGCATAGCACATGGTCATGCAGATGTTAAAAATGTTTTTCATATTATAGTCCAAAGAGTGAAAATATAAATGTTATGAGAAAGGGAAAAAAAATATTGCTTGGATGAAAAAAAGACTAGAAGGAGTTCTGAAGGCTAGAATTCTGGTTCAAAGTGTTGGCAGGGCCCTGTTCCCTCTGAAGCCCGCAGGGGAGAGCCCTTCCTTGCCTTGTTTGTTTCTGGTATTTGCAGGCTGTAAAGGAAAAACCGATTTTTCCTTTACTAGGAAAAACCTAGTTCTTACTTGCTGTGTTTTTCTCCATCCTGTGACTCTCATTTACTTTCACACAGACTACTTCACTTCTGACCCTTCTAGTCACCAAATGTGTGGAGGTTTTCCCCCACACCAAGCAATTCTCTGTGATCACCGGTGTGTGTCCTACAGTTTAACTCAGTTCTGACGCATCTACCCAGAGGCAGTCTCTGGTCCTACGGGTTAAGAGCGCAGTCTCATGAGGCTGCTTCCCCAGCCTTCCCCCACCCGTCACACACACACTTCAGATGCCAGTCTGAAGCCCAAGTTGTCACCTGTGCTCTGACTGTGTAGCCAGCCACGGATCAGAGGTTCCAGTGATCTTCTGCTGGGAAGAATTTCTAGAAACTCTTCAAATCCCATACTTCTGGGATTTTACAGAGGCATCATCATGTAAGCATGACAAATTGTCAATGCCATTTTCAGCTCTTTTCTTTTCTCAAGAGAATGGGGGGTGAGGGCTTGTGGGGCTGAAAATTCCAAGCTTCTAATCAGGGCTCAGTCTTTCCAGTGGCCAGCCCTCACCAAGAAGCCCTCCCAGAGTTTCCTCATTAGCACGAAAGATGCTCCTGTCACCCAAGAAACTTCAAGGGGTTCAGGAGCTCTCTACCAAGAACTGGGGGCAAAGAAAAATATATGTATTTTCTGTCATCTCACACAGGAAATGGCAATCCACTCCAGTATTCTTGCCTGGAGAATCCCATGGACAGAGGAGCCTGGTGGGCTGCAGTCCACGGGGTCGCAGAGGGTTGGCACAACTGAGCACGCACGCGTGCATGCATTATCTCACACAGGCTCTCTTTTGTGTTCCTTGGCTCCTGGGTGCTTCACTCTAATCTCTGCCTCCATCATCACATGACCATCTTCTCCCCATGTGTCTTTCAGTGTCCAAAATTTCCTCTTATATAAAGACACTGATTATATAAATGTTTTTAGGGCCATCCTAATCTAGTATGGGGCTTCCCTGGTGGCCCAGCTGGTATTCAAATTGCCAAAACCCATTGGATCATAGAAAAAAGCAAGAGAGTTCCAGAAAAACATCTGCTTTATTGACTATGCCAAAGCCTTTGACTGTGTGGATCACAACAAACAGTGGAAAATTCTTCAAGAGATGGGAATACCAGACCACTTTACCTGCCTCCTGAGAAATCTGATTGCAGGTCAAGAAGCAACAGAACCGGACATGGAACAATGGACTAGTGCCAAACTGGGAAAGGAGTACATCAAGACTGTATATTGACACCCTGCTTATTTAACTTATATATAGGGTACATCATGCGAAATACCAGGCTGGATAAAGCACAAGCTGGAATCAAGATTGCCAGGAGAAATATCAATAACCTCAGATATGCAGATGACACCACCCTTATGGCAGAAACTGAAGAAGAACTGAAAAGCCTCTTAATGAAAGTGAAAAAGAAGAGTGAAAAAACTGGCTTAAAACTCCACATTTAAAAAATGAAGATCATGGCATCTGGTCCCATCACTCCATGGCAAATAGATGGGGAAATAATGGAAACAGTGACAGATTTTATTTTCTTGGGCTCCAAAATCACTGCAGATGGTGACTGCAGCCATGGAATTAAAAGACGCTTGCTACTTGGAAGAAAAGCTATGACACACCTAGACAGCATATTGAAGAACAGAGATACTACTTTGCTGAGAAAGGTCTGCCTAGTCAAAGCTATGGTTTTTCCAGTAGTCATTTATGGATGTAAGAGCTGGACCATAAAGAAAGCTGAGCACTGAAGAATTGATACTTTTGAACTGTGGTGTTGGAGAAGACTCTTGAGAATCCCTTGGACTGCAAGGAGATCAAACCAGTCAATCCTAAAGGAAATCAGTCCTGAATATTCGTTGGAAGGACTGATGTTGAAGCTCCAATACTTTGGCCACCTGATACAAAGAACTGACTCATTGGAAAAGACCCTGATGCTGGGAAAGATTGAAGACAGGAGGAGAAGCAGACAACAGAGGAGATGGTTGGATGGCATCACCGACTCGATGGACATGAGTTTGAGCAAGTTCTAGGAGTTGGTGATGGACAGGGAAGCCTGTTGTGCTGCAGTCCATGGGGTCACAGAGTGGGACATGACTGAGCGACTGAAGTGAACTGAACTGAATGACTTCATCTTAACCTGATTACATCTGCAAAGACTCGATTTCCAAATAAGACCTCACTCACAGATCCCCGGGTTAGGACTTCAACATGTCTTTTGCAGGGACGTAATTCAACCCATAGTAAGTACCATCTCTGCTTCTTCAGGATTGTAGGGTCTTGGGCAAGACCTTTCTGGGCCTCAGTTTCCTCATTATGAAACTTAGGGAGTTTAGATTCTTTACCATCTGAGCCACCAGGGAAGCCCATAGTATTATATAGCCTTTTTCAAAGGGTCCTCCAGCTATAAAATTCTGTGCTTCCTAAGCCCAGTCCTAGGGTTACATCCCATCTTATGGACTCTCCTTACCCCGAACAGGGCACTAAGCCATTCATGGTCCAAATGACCTCTGATCCCCACCAGCTGCTTATAGACAAGGAGCCTGGAGAAGGTAGAAGATGCCCAGGTGAAGGGAGACCTGAGTTCTTTTCCCACTATAACCAGCATATTTTTGGTTTCTAACACCCTTACCTGCTGACTTTGGGTCAGTCTCTTATACCCTCTCAGTATGGCGTAGCTTATCTGTAGAGCTGGGATCTGTCCTGTTGTGTGGGTTATTACAGGAACCTCTAGCTGACTGCCCACTCCCTCTGGCCGACCTCAGTCCAGCTGTTCTGCTGCCGTGCAGTCTTTAGGGACTCCCCTCCAGCCACAGTGAGGTCACCAGCTGCTTCAAGTGCTCTACCTACAAAGTGAGCCCATCTCATCAGCCTTTCTCAGACTGCTCTCCTTTGCTATCAGACTGGATCCTTAGTTGCTCATAACGCAGTGCTCTCTAGCAAGTTTGAACAGAAGGGTAACTTGGAAATATTTGGGAGGACCAAGTGCCATACAGCCAGGGACAATGCAGCCAGACAGAAATACCCCCACAGCACCAGGAGGCGTCTCTAGTGCAAACATCCTGCCGACGCTGTTTGTCACTGGGTCCTGATAACTCTGGGGGCTGGGTGTCAGAAGACCCTGTCCTTCCACCACTAGCCTGCCACCTTCATGGCTGCCAACATGCATCGGTGCCCCATGTGCAGGCCTGGCAGCCACCTAGCCACCTCCCTGTTCCCCTCAAGCCGGAAATTCTGGGAAATGTAGCAGTTCATCCAGGAAATGTAGCCTTATCTGCGTGTTAGTTTGTTCTACTCAACATCTGTTGGTTTCACCTTTCTCCCTAGCATCTCCAGTCCCCTTTCTTCTTTCTCTGTTGCTTTAGTTTATGAGGGCTCCTGTAACAAAAGACACAGATGGGATCGCCTAAGCAACAGCAATTTATTTTCTCACAGTTCTGGAGGCTGGAGTCTAAGGTTTAAAACGTCGAGGGTTTGGTTTCCTCTTAGGCCATCTCCTCAGCTCGCCCACGCATGGCTCCTCTGGCTGTGTGCTTACACGGT
The DNA here is from genome assembly GCF_014754425.2 of Oryx dammah. Lineage (NCBI taxonomy): Eukaryota > Metazoa > Chordata > Mammalia > Artiodactyla > Bovidae > Oryx > Oryx dammah. The sequence goes on from NW_024070210.1 coordinate 23,660,534, forward strand.
CTTTCCTTTGTGTGCAGGCCTCCCTGACATATGTGTGTCCAAATTTCCTCTTCTCATGAGGCCCCCAGTCAGATTGGATTAAGACCCAAGTAATGGCCTCATCTGGGCTTCCCAGGTGGTGCTAGTGATAAAGAACCCATCTGCCAGTGCAGGAGACATGGGAGAAGCAGGTTCAATCCCTGGATGGGGAAGATTCCCCTGGAGGAGGGAAAGGCAACCCACTCCAGTATTCTTGCCTGGAGAATCCCAGGGGAGCCTGGTGGGCTACAGTCCACAGGATGGCAAAGAGTTGGAAAGAACTGAAGTGACTTAGCATGCACACAATGGCCCCATTTAACCTAATCACCTCCTTGAAGACCTCTTCAATTACAGTCACATTCTAAGGTAGTGGTGATTCTTGGGTCGGGAAGATCCCCTGGAGAACGGACAGGCTACCCACTCCAGTATTCTTGGGCTTCCTTGGTTGCTTAGGTGGTAAAGAATCCGCCTGCAATGTGGGAGACCTGGGTTCAATCCCTGGGTTGGGAAGATCCCCTGGAGGAGGGCCTGAAAATGCACTCCAGTGTTCTTGCCTGGAGAATCCCCATGGACAGAGGAGTCTGGCAGGCTTCTTTCCGTCCATGGGATCGCAAAGAGTCAGGCATGACTCAGTGACTATACACAGCACAAGGTGGAGGTGGGGGAGTGGTTGGGGCGTCAACTATGAATTTGGGAGAAGGGCATAACGCGGCCCAGAATGCCTATGTTTTGAGACTATTTTGCCTCCTCTCCTTCACCCAACACTGGCCCCCAGGCCGTCAGCTTAGACGGCAGTCTCCTCTCTCTGCACCAGCCACACCTGTGTGCTGGCAGTTCACTGCCTTTACTGCTAATGCTGCACTTGAACCCCCTCAGCAGGGGCTCATCGAGCAAGGAGGCCTGCGTCTGGGCCATGTGGAGAGCACTACAGGACTCTCATTGCTGAGGAGTTAGAGCCAAATATTTTTCACTTCTTTAAACATGTCAGCTTGTGTCAAGAACAGCCATCAGCCACCGTGTGATGTGGATTCTTGGTACAGGATAGAGTGAAGAGAGCAAAACTGTAAAATTCAGCTTGACATGTCTGTCCTCTCTTGGGCACAGCACACACACCATGTAACGTAATGACACTTAGACATATTAGTAAACTCTTGTCAGATTAACTGTTAAAAGTCATATTTAGTGTAGGAGGGAGGCTCAAGAGGAAGGGGATATATGTATGCATGTGGCCGATTCACTTCATTGTACAACAGAAACTAGCACAACTTTGTAAAGCAATTATATTCCAATTCAGTCACTCAGTTGTGTCTGACTCTTTGCAGCACACCAGGCTTCCTTGTCCATCACCAACTCTCAAAGCTTACTCAAACTCATGTCCATCTAGTAGATGATACCGTCTAACCATCTCATCCTCTGTCATCCCCTTCTCCTCCTTCCTTCAGTCTTTCCCAGCATCAGGGTCTTTTCCAGTGAGCCAGTTCTTTGCATCAGGTGGCCAAAGTTTTGGAGCTTCAGCTTCAGCATCAGTCCTTCCAATGAATATTCAGGACTGATTTCCTTTAGGATTGACTGGTTTGATCTCCTTGGAGTCCAAGGGACTCTCAAGAGTCTTCTCCAACACCACAGTTTGAAAGCATCAATTCTTTGGCACTCAGCTTTCTTCATAGTCCAGCTCTCACATCCATACATGACTACTGGAAAAACCGTAGCTTTGACTAGACGGACCTTTGTTGGCAAAGTGATGCCTCTGCCTTTTAATATGTTGTCTAGGTTTGTCATAGCTTTTCTTCCAAGGAGCAAGTGTCTTTTAAGTTCATGGCTGCAGTCACCATCTACAGTGATTTGGAGCCCCCCAAAATAACATATCTCACTATTTCCATTATTTCCCCATCTATTTGCCCTGAAGTGATGGGACCAGATGCCATGATCTTAGTTTTCTGAATGTTGAGTTTTAAGCCAACTTTTTCATTCTCCTTTTTCACTTTCATCAAGAGGCTCTTTAGTTCTTCACTTTTTGCCATAAGGGTGGTATCATCTGCATATCTGAGGTTATTGATATTTCTCCTGGCAATCTTGATTCCAGCTTGTGCTTCATCCCGCCCGGCATTTTTCATGATGTACTCTATATATAAGTTATATAAGCAGGGTGACAATTAAATATATAGATATAAATATTTAATATATATAGATGTATAAGTATATATTTAATATTCCAATTAAATATATATATATATGGAAAAGTGAAAGAGTTAGTCACTCAGTTGTATCTGACTCTTTGGGACCCCATGGACTCTAGCCTGCCAGGCTCCTCTGTCCATGGGATTCTCCAGGCAAGAATACTGGAGTGAATACATTCCCTTCTCCAGGGGATCTTCCCTACCCAGGGACTGAACCCAGGTCTCCTGCATTGCAGGCAGATTCTTTACCATCTGAGCCACCGGGAAAGCCTATATATATGCCGTACTTAGCTGCCACAGTAAATTCTGTTTGGCTTAGACCAGTGCTCACACAGTCAACCCCTTCAACAATTTCCAGTTCCCTAATACACTCAGTGCAGACCTGCTGAGTGTTAAACAGAATTGCAGCATCATAGATGTGACAACTGAAGGGGCCTTGGAAATGAATCAGTGCTGGGTCAGGAAACCAGTGAATCGGCGACAGTCTCTGATTCAAATCAAGTGCATCTCTCTTGGTTAGAATCCAGCCCTAATTGGGCTCTGCTCTGGGAAATATGCCAAGAAAGTCGCTTTCATGAGTGTGTACAAAGCTATTCCATTCTGATTCTTCAGCAGACATTCCCCTATCCACTGGTCTGTTCTAGAAACAGACCCTGTGTCTTCACCTGCCTGTTTTGTCCATTGGCTCCATGACCCATCTGAGAGCACCCCCAGACTCCCCTGCCTTTTAGGTCTGTCACACCAGGTTAGGTAAGATGGTTAGAGTTCTTAATTTGTGGCTTCACTTTACAAATTGCCCACATCCCTCAACTAGTAACATTTTGTTGTGGGGGGGTGGGGGGCAGATATATCCTAAGGGGAAAAAATTAGAGATGCACATCAAAACTTACGTGCAAGGATATTCATTATGGAGTTGTTTATAATAGTCAAAAAAAAAAAAAAAGGAAACCTCAGTTGCAAACAACAGGAGATGGGCAAGGAAATGATACATCCTCTTGTTGGTTATTAAAAGACATGTTTTAAAGAAATTTCATGGTGTGAGAAGATGCTTGGCAAAGTCAACAAAAGAAAGACTGGAAAATAAAACTATACGTAATATGCTCTTGATTAAAAAAAACTAAAAGGGAAAAAGACAAAGGAAATACGTGGTATTAATAGGACCTCTCTCTTGTTTATATTTATTTATCTGGCTGTGCTGGGTCTTCACTGGGGCACGTAGGATCTTTAGTTGCAGCAGGTGAACTCAGTTGCTGCATGTGGGATCTAGTTCCCAGACCAGGGATAGAACCCACGCCTCCTACACTGAGAGCTCAGAGTCTTAGCCACTGGACCATCAGGGAAGTCCCTAGGATCTTTTCTTCTGTGTACTTTGCAGTTTCTTTCAAGGCTTATAACCACAGAAAAGAAGAACAAATGGGAACTGGCAAGTCAACGCCAAAGGCTTTGTTACATACTCAATAGAGATGACAAAGAGATCCAAAGCTCATAATTTCTTCATGAAAATGAAAATAAACATATAACTTGGAACAGGATCTTTTGGCTCTTAAGGACATTATTGGGATAATTGGTGAAACTTGAGTGGAGTTTATGGAACAGAGGAAAATAACATATTTATGTAAATTTCCTAATGATGATTGTATTATGGTTATGTTGGAAATACTTTTTATTTTTTGGTAGGAGACACAATAAAATATTGAGAAGCATCAATATTAACATGTGGAGCATCATGTTAAAAACTAACTCTTAAATGGTTTTGTAAAAGTTTTTTTTTTTTGGTAAAAATGTTTTATGCTTGTCTTCAGCTTTTCTCTGAATTAAAATTATTTCAAAATTAAAAAATAAAATTAAGCTAAGCAAGAGAGAGAGCGCTGTCTCCTTATTGGAAAGTTGATCCCATGGCAGTCTGACCACCTGTGCAACGAGACTCCTCTCCCTATGACCAGGTTGTCCCCTTGGCCACCTCACCTCAGGGCTCTCCTATCTATCCTCAGGGTCACATTGTCCACAACTGGAAAGCACGGTGGTTCATTCTTCGGCAGAACACGCTGCTATACTACAAGTTCCAGGGGGGTCGGAAAGTGACCCCTCCCAAGGGCCGCATCCTTCTGGATGGCTGCACCATCACCTGCCCCTGCCTGGAGTATGAAAACCGACCGGTAAGTGAAGGCCCTTCTTCCCAGCGCCTCCCTCCCACTGCCTGGACCACCCCCTTCCCTGGCCTCTTAGGTGAAGGCAGTATGAGTCATGGTAAGAGCTGAGTTACTGAAAAACCTAGACTCAAATCCTGGCTGTGCCACATACCAGGCACGTGACCTTGGGCAGGTAATTGAACCTCTCTGAGCCTGAGTTCCTTGTCTATAAACTGGGATAATATAATGACATCTGACTGTCGCTCACAGCTATGATGAGGATCATGAAGGTAATGGTGGGTCAAAACACTTGTAGCCTAGGAGGTACCACACAGATGTGAGTAGTTACTGCTACTTCAGGTTCAACAGGATGGATTTCATCCCCAGGGGGTACGTGTTACAAAAGTCAGGAGCAGCTCAACCCTAAAAAGAACCTGAATTAATCATTTACCATCTACCATCAGAAAAGAATCTGAATTAATAATTTACTGAGGGCTCAGTAAGTGCCAAGAAATTCGCTAGGCTTGGAAAAGTCAAGGAAGAAAATTGTATGATTGGTTCTTTCAGTTAATGATCTTGTTATGAAAGCAAATGGTTAATTGAAAAACAGTTCCAAATGTTGGTACAGATATTATTGGCCACAGAGAATACTGTCTTGCTGAAAAGGAGGAAGATGCCCTTACAAGCCATTTGGCTCAGCTCCAACTTTGGGTTGGATGGAGATTCGGGCATGAACTGGTTGAGAAAGTTTAAACCATATTATATGAAGAGTGTGTGAAAGACTTGGGATGATTAGACCCAATCAAGAAGAAGATGAGACGTAGACACAGAGAACAGACTTACGGACACGGGGGCGGGACAGGGGGCTTGAAGAAGGAGAGGGTGGGATGTATGGAGAGAGTGATATGGAAACTTACATTACCTTATGTAAAATAGCCAACAGGAATTTGCTGTATGACTCAGGGAGCTCAAACTGGGGCTCTGTAACAACCTAGAGGGGTGGGATGGGGAGGGAAATAGTAGGGAGGTTCAAGAGGGAGGGGACACAGGTATACTATGGCTGATTCATGTTGATGTTGGCAGAAACCAACACAATAGTTTAGTTGCTAAGTCATGTCTGACTCTTGCGATCCCATAGACTGTAGCTCCTCTGTCCATGGGATTCTCCAGGCAAGAATACTGGAGTGGGTTGCCATCTCCTCCTCTAGGGGATCTTCATGACCCAGGGATTAAACCTGGGTCTCCTGCATTGCAGGCAGATTCTTTACCAATGGAGCTACTGTACAGCAATTATCCTTCAATTAAAAATAAATACATTTTTAAAAATAAATAAAAAAGAAGATGATCAAAAGGAGCAGAACTGAGTTCCTTCGGGGTAGGCGTTAATAGCCTCATAGGTTAGATGAAGCCATTGAGAGGCTCAGCAGGTCCTTTAATGTGCCCAAGCGGCTGTAGCTATGGCTGTAGCTCAGTCTCACCTGGAAGCCTGTGTGTTTCCCTCTTTAGCACAGGGGCTCTCGTAAGAGGTGAGCTTAATCGAGAAGGCAGAATCAGGAGCAGAGAGACCAAGGCCCCAGGAAGCAGACTCTGCACTAATTAGTCTATTCAAAGGGGCCAAGGTGGTGAACTCTCTGTCACTGGTGGTGTCCAAGGGAATCTTTAGAGGCCCAGTAGCTGGGACGTGGTCAAGGGGTGAGGCATTCGGCAGTCACTGGATCATGTGGTCTCCCAGATCTGCTTCGGTTCTGTCATTTTTGCTGCCCAGCCAGCTTTCTCTCTCTCTCTCTCAGCTTGGCCTGACTGGCTGTCTCTTCCTACAGCTCCTCATTAAGCTGAAAACTCAAACATCCACGGAGTACTTCCTGGAGGCCTGTTCTCGAGAGGAGAGGGACGCCTGGGCCTTCGAGATAACAGGAGCCATCCACGCGGGGCAGCCGGGGAAGGTCCAACAGCTTCACCTACTGAAGAACTCCTTCAAGCTGCCCCCTCACATCAGCCTGCAGTGAGTGCCGGCCCTGCCCTCGGCCTGCCTGGCTTTGGTGCAGCCTCTGCTGTCTGCACGCCTCAAGGAGGGGGCCTCTGTGGCTGCTACACAGGCCTGGCTGGTGCTGCAACTGTGCTCCAGGGCCTGCTGACATTGTTTTCTCTATGTGGGAGTGGCCCTGCCAGCCTGTCCTGGTAACTTCTTGGGGTCTCTGCTGCTCCTGCCCCCCTCAGTGTCTTGACTCCCTCCCTTCAGTGTCAACCGGGATGCTCAGGGCTATAAAAACAGCTCCCCAGGAATCTCCACTCACCAAGTCATTAGTCTTGTTTGCAGCCTGGTGTCAAGAACATGTGTTCTGTTAAGAGCTGCATTCTTATTCTGTGGGATTCTTCATCCATCATCCATTCGCTCTTTTAAGAAATAGTTACTGAGTGCCTACTGCATGCAATACATCGCCCTAGGTGCTCATGGAGATGGGCATAAACGAAGTCTCATCTCAGGGGCTTTCCAGCTCAAGTACCTAAACAGACAATGAGAAAAGGTCTGCTGCTGGTGGCAGGGATTGTCCCACAGAACAGAAGGGAAGCAGGTCAGTGGTGGCAGTGATACTATAAGGTAGGGAAGGATGAAAGGAATTCCCATCATGGAAATTGTTATATCCACGCATCTGCAGGAAATGCCCACTAACCTTGCAGGAAGCAGAACTTCCCAGGCTTACCAAAAAACTCCATACCAGGCTCTGGAATCTTGATTGTTCATCTTTGTTGTTCAGTTGCTAAGTCGCATCTGACTCTTCGCGACCCCATGGACTGCAGCACACCAGGCCACCCTGTTCCTCACCATCTCCCGGAGTTTGCCCTAGTTCATGTACATTGTATCAGTGGTGCCATCCAACCATCTCATCCTCTGTTGCCCTCTTCTCCTTCCCCTCAGTCTTTCCCAGCATCAAGGTCTTTTCCAGTGAGTCGGCTCTTTGTATTAGGTGGCCAAAGTACTAGAGCTTCAGCATCAGTCCTTCCAATGAATATTCAGGGTTGATCTCCTTTAGGATTGACTGGTTTGGTCTCCTTGCTGTCCGAGGGACTCTCAAGAGTCTTCTTCAGCACCACAGTTCGAAAGCATATGTGCATCTAGGGCGTGGCTAACCCATGGTGGGTGCAGGGAGGACCAACAGTAGATGAGAGTGGGTTCAAGTGATGGGTGACTTTTGAGAAGTAGCTGGAGGAGTTTGGACTTTATGCAGCAGATCATAGATAATTCTTTTGTTTTTAAATTAAGTCACAGCTCTTTAGTTTTACTAGAAACAGAATACCTGTCTAGCGTAGAAGTATTAGAACATTTGGATGAACAAGAAGAAATGTTCCCCAATCCTACCTCTCAAATTCTGATGCATAACAGAATACCCCTCTTTCTCTGAGATGTGTATTATGCCACTTGCCACGTGCTTCATACCCTCAGCAGTGGCTCATGGACCCACCCTCATTCCTGTCAATGTGATGAGGGTCTCTTCTCTTCTGCCTGCCTTCCGTGTAGTCGCATTGTGGACAAGATGCGCGACAGTAGCTGTGGAATCCGGCCAAGTCCCAACATGGTGCAGGGAAGCACCTACAAAAAGACCTTCATAGGTAAGCCCCTGACCCCTACCCCACCCCCAGGGCTGGACCAGGCACTGGAGACCTGGGGCTTGGTGACCTGGAACTCAGTGGTGTTGAGGCCTGAGCTGCCTGGCAGCCAACGGGGCAGCCTGAGAGGTGGGTGCGGCCACAGCTCTGGGCAGTGGGGTTGGCATTTGGTCTGCTCCAGGGCCAAGCCCCAAGGCTGTTCCAAGGCTACCCCAGGGGTCAAGGTCAATGAGGTCACAGCCAGGCACCCCTGAGGAAGCTGGTCTGGAGCCTGTCGTCTTGACGGGTGCTGCCCTTGCTCTGCTGCAGGCTCCTCCCTGGTGGATTGGCTCCTCTCCAGCGGCTTTGCAGCCAGCCGTCTGGAGGCTGTGACGCTGGCCTCGGTGCTCATGGAGGAGAACTTCCTTCGGCCAGTAGGCACCCGAAGCACGGGAGCCATTCGCTCGGGGGATCTGTCTGAGCAGTTCCTGGATGACTCCACAGCCCTGTACACATTTGTAAGTGAGGGCCTGGGTTCCTCTTGGCACGGGAGCAGAGAGAGGAAGAGGCCGCCGAGTGTGGGTCAGGGGTCCACGGTCAGCGGGGAGAAGCCTAGGGCTCAGGGTGGGGGGGACAGCTTCACCCCCAGGTGGAGTGGGAATTTCCTTTCCCCTGCGGGAGCTTCCCCAGCCTGGTACTGGGATGTGTTGGTAACAAGAGTCCTTGTCTCTCCTTCCTACCAGGCTGAGAGCTGCAAGAAGAAGATAAGTCCCAAGGAAGAAATCAGTCTCAGCACCATGGAGTTAAGTGGCACTGTGGTGAAGCAAGGCTATTTGGCCAAGCAGGTATGGTACGACCCACCTTGGAGCAGGGAGGAGGTGGACAGTCCTGAACCTCGGGGGAGGCAGGAACCCCCACAAAGGGTGGGAAGGGCTGAGACTCCAGAGGGCGCTAGTTGTCAGCAGCATCTGCTAAGTCAGGGTCCGGCGGTGGCCACAAGGGAGCCAAGGCAAGGGACCGGCACATGTCCGTGCCCAGAGGAGTCCCAGACAAGCAGGCCTAAGGCTTTAGAGGAGTGAAGGTGGGAGGATGTGACTACAAGCCGTCACCCGTGAGCATACATCCTTTCTTTTCCTCAGGGGCACAAGAGGAAAAACTGGAAGGTGCGGCGCTTTGTTCTGAGGAAGGACCCGGCTTTTCTGCATTACTACGACCCTTCTAAAGTGAGTGCCTTTTCATGCTTCCAGATACGTCTCTCCTCAGCAGAGCTGGGGCTGGTTCCACCTCCAGCCTTCCTCCCAGCCTCCCTACCATAACTTCCACCCATGATGCCTTTCCTTCCACAAGTTGCAAACTGCTCCTCCCAGTCTGACCTCTCTTTTCTTTCATCACATCATAGCCTGCTCAGTTGATCCTGCTCAGTGGATCTTCATTGTTTTGGGAGGAAAAACATCTTTCAGTTCCTCCAAAGCTGGCTGTGTGCCTAACGAAGGGGGAGCTGAGCTGATGAAGAGACTCCGGACTGGTGCTTTCCAGCCTCTTTTCACCCCTTTCCACCCAAACAGGCCGTGAATTCTGCCCTCTCATCCTCTTGTCCCCACCAGTGTTTTGAAAGGTTTCTTTCACCATTTAATATTTAAGCCATAATTCTGAGTTTCAGATAATAAGTATTACTGCATGCTCAGTTGATCTAATTCCAATCAAAAGAACAGAAACATGGCCTTTTAGTCAGCCTGTTCAGCCTTGTCTTGGAAGATGTATGATTTTCATTTGTTAAAATAATGAAGAGTGGGCATTCAGTCAGGAACCCAACCCTAAGCTGAGAACATGAAAGAGCTTGAAGGAGCCCCCGGGAACCCTGCTAGACCACAGGGAGAGCTAAAGGGCAGGGAGGGGCGTGGTGCTGATGTGATTGGCTGTGAAATGAAGCTCAGACTTCCTCACTCATGCAGATAACTTGCCATGGGATGTCCAAGTTCAGCCTCATCTTCTGTTACAAACGACTCTCATGGACTAATTCTTTAGTAGGCTGACTGAGGGTGGTATGATGAGAGCATGATTCTTCTGTTCTTATTGCTCAGTAGTTCAGTCCTGTCTGACTCTTTGTGACCCCATGGACTGCAGCACACAAGCCTTCCCTGTCCTTCACCATCTCCCATATTGCTCAAACTCATGTCTGTTGAGTTGGTGATACTATCTATCTCATCCTCTGTCTCCCAGTTCGTCTCCTGCCCTCAATCTTTCCCAGCATCAGGGTCTTTTCCAATGAGTCAGTTCTTCACAACAGGTGGCCAAATTATTGGAGCTTCAGCTTCAGCCTAGTACTTCCAATGAATTATTCAGGATTGATTTCCTTTAGGATTGACTGGTTTGATCTCCTTGCAGTCCAAGGGACTCTTAAGAGTCTTCTCCAGCACCACAGTTCAAAAGCATCGGTTCTTCAGTGCTCAGCCTTCTTTATGGTCCAACTGTCACATCCGTTCATGACTACTGGAAAAACCATAGCTTTGACTATACAGACCTGCAAAGTGATGTCTCTGTTTTTTAATATGCTGTCTAGATTTGTCATAGCTTTTCTTCCAAGGAGCAAGCATCTTTTAATTTCATGGCTGCAGTCACAGTCTGCAGTGATTTTGGAGCCCAAGAAAAGAAAATCTGTCCCAGGTTCTACTTTTTCCCCATCTATTTGCCATGGGGTGATGGGACCGGATGCCATGATCTTAGTTTTTTGAATGCTGAGTTTTAAGCCACTCTCCTCTTTCACCCTCATTAAGAGGTTCTTTAGTTCCTCTAAATGGCTTTTTGCCATTAGAGTAGTATCATCTGCATATCTGAGGTTGTTGATATTTCTCCTGGCAATCTTGATTCCAGCTTGTGATTCATCCAATCTGGCATTTCTGCATATAAGTTAAATAAACAGAGTGACAACATCCATCCTTGACGTCTTCCTTTTCCCAAGTTTGCACCAGTTGTTCCATGTAAGGTTCTAACTGTTGCCTCTTGACTTGCATACAGGTTTCTCAGGAAACAGGAAATGTGGTCCAGTTATTTCCATCTCTTTAATAAGAGTTCTTTGCCTTCACACAGTCCCCAATCAGCTCTCCTTTCCTTTGCAGGAAGAGAACCGGCCAGTGGGTGGGTTTTCTCTTCGTGGCTCCCTGGTGTCAGCTCTGGAGGATAATGGCGTTCCCACTGGTAAGGGGCAACTTTGGCTCCATCCTCATCTCAGGGTCCTCCCTCCTGCTCTCTCAGTAATGCTCTGCTGATGATGGACGAAGCTGTGGGGCCTGAGAGGGGCTTTCTCAGTGAGACAATGAATGGTGTGAATTCTGAAGCCAATTTCAAAATCAGAGAAAGGGCACATGGGGGTATTCTTAGTGTTTTAACAACTAAATAATTCTCTTTAATATTCTTTCCCATCCTTTTCTGTGCTTACTGGCCCATAAGCTTCCACCTAAGCACAATAGCTTACAATAGTGTTTAAAGATTGACAACACAGTTTAATATGTTATGCTAATTTCACACTTGACAGCTAAGGCAGGTAGTATTATTCTCAACTTATGGATGGGAAGATTGAGGTTCAAAGAAATTAAACAATTCCGTCAAATCCCACATCTGTCCATGCTTTTAACATAAACCTACTGGACTTTTGATGTGAGACTGCAGACCTACGGTTAGCATAGAGGGCAGGCCAAGAGGTCTTCCAAGAACGTTCAGACATAAAACTAGCAGGCCTTAAGGCACAGATGAGGGAGAGGGGATGGACGGGAGGCAAATAGGAAAGCATGCCTCTGGTGGGATTTCCTAACCATATATGTACACTTGTACTAAGAACTACTTCATTATGTGTTTTTGTCTCAGTGACTTTCAGCTGTTCGCAGCTGAAAGCAGACATGGATATTCACTCACTGATTTTTTTTTTTTCCTTCCTGCCTAGGGGTTAAAGGGAATGTCCAGGGAAATCTCTTCAAAGTGATTACTAAGGATGACATACACTATTATATCCAGGCCAGCAGCAAGGTTGAGCGTTCAGAGTGGATTGAAGCTATCAAGAAGCTAACGTGACAAGGACCTGAGGGAATGGGACTGAGATTCCTCCCTCTTACCAGATGACACAGGATTTCCTGGACAATGGGAGTATGTTAAAATTTTTAACTTTTTATATTTCGTATGGCTTTGGAGTGAGATTGAGGGAGTTCCTTAAAGTTGGCAGTGGTGCTATTGCCTTCCCCACCTTCATTTACAGTTAACCTGTAAATGCTGAAGCAGCCTTGTCAGCCAAGTCAGCACCTTGGCTTTCGCCCATTATCACATCCAGCCCTTCCTTGGGTACCAAAGTAGGTCTCCCTTGTCACACTAACTGGCCATGTAATACTCAACAAAACACTATAACCTCATGATGGAGCTCTCCGAAACGCTTTCAGCACCTCTTAACTCCTTTGGAATGAATAAAAATTGACACTTGGTCCTGTCTATTAGAATGCCTATACAAAGTTTCAGTTTTCAAAGGTTTTGCATGCTTAAGGCTATACGAATTATTAGGCAAGCTGATTATAAAAACATCTCAAGTTAGCTTAAAGCCTCATCTTAAAGTGGGGATGGGGGCAAAATCTTGAATGAAATATTGTTTTGTTTTGAAAAAGTAGCCTTCGTTAAGTATTACACATTGCAGAAAAGAAATCATGGACTCAGTTGGATTAGTCACATACATAAAATTACAGCTTTTCTGTGAAAAAAGAAAAAAGTTGTTTAGAAAGATGCAGAGCAGGAGCTTTCTAAGAGATAAAGATGTCAATGGGAGAATTAAATCAAAGCATGACATTTTAGTTTTAGAATGAAGATTAACGGAGACAAATAGGTACCGAGAAGCTTCATCAGTTAGGTTAATCTGAAGCAGTGAAAAGTCTGTATCATACAGTGTCTTTAAAAACATTTTTATTACTTTCAAGCTTAATACAGTAATCTGCCAGTACAACTGCTTAGACTTCCTTCAATGGATATGTAACTTACATTTAAGGGGCGTGAACACCTCCAAAGTGCTTAAGTAAAAGTTCATTCCTTTCAATAGTTTGAATAGTTTCAATATCTTCTCTTGATCTTGTCTAGAATACCTGATCATTGAGATCAGGAATTCCAAGCTAATGAGGTTTTACTTTATTCCTTACATTGTAAGAGGCTGCCTTTAAAGCACCATTTTCCATTTGGCATCTCACCAAGGTCTGTGTCTTTTTTTTTTTTTTTTTTTATTGCTTTTTGCTATCAATATAGGTTTTTATCTGAATTAAGCTGCATTTGGCTTGATGGCTTCTTGATTGTAAATTGGCACAATTACACCCCACTCTGTACAGTAGGTATCAGTATCATGAGTTGAAAAGTAGTTGACTATCACTTTGAGGCAAATCATGGGGCAGTTCTTGCCAAGGGCACTAGCACTTGAATTTTTAAAATTCCTAACCATTTAAATTGCTTTTACTGTAGAAGTTAACTAGGTCAAATAAGGCCGTCTGTGGGTTTGCACTAAGTGTTTAAGCATTATCCTCAAGTACTGGCTTGTCTCGTTTTACTAGAAAACATGAAAAATCATTTGGATGTTTGTATTTTTCCGGCCATTTAAAATTTTCAACTAATACCTAAATGAGACTCAAACTATTGCTAATTTTCAGTTATGAGTTGATAACCACTTGACCTCAAAGACAGAACTGGGAGTAGATGAAACTGTCAATTTCTAGTGAGTCTTTATGCAGAGAGATTCAAAATTTGGGTAAACTGGTCACTTATCTTTTGTCAATCCATTCAAGTTTTTAGAACTGGGTGTTATCTTCTCATATTTGAAAATGATACTTTTAGGTCAGCAGGGAGTTTACTTAGTTCTTTCCATCATCAGTGAGGTACTGATCTTTTTCTCTGGCAAGGGTCATAAATTTGCAAAATTGTTGTGGAATTAAACAAAAGGCCTGCATAGGATATAAACCACTCACCACAGATGCCACCAGTATTTCTCAACAGTTATGGCTTTTGAAGTATTAAAAAATCCAGTGAACAAAGTGAAAATTCAATTCCTCTGCTTACAACAAACATTTAAGGAGCACCTGTTATATAGTTTGATAACATTCGTGATACTGTGTTTTACAGACTTTTTAACTCCTCAGAAAAAAAATGAAGTGAAAATTATGTGCTGATTTGAATACATCCAGATTCTCCTCTAAATATTCCCAGGATGGCATGCAAGCTAGCAGTCATGGCTCCCTCATGAAAACAGTTATATTGTTAGACCTGGATCTAAAGAGCTAGTAGAGGCTGCTAAATTAAACAAAGGGACAAATCTTCACAAATAGCTTAAATGTCTCACCAACAGTCTTCTATTTTCCAGTCCTTTTAACAGAGAGTTAAATCTAGTCTTGGATTGAGTAAGGTGGGTTAGATTTAATTTTCTAAGTATTTAAATAGCTATTCTTGGGAATAATTAGTAAAATTAATTTATCTAGTACCTCAAGTATCCTAAAAGATTAAATTTATGAAGTAAACCAAAGTTAACTCAAGACTTGCTACACCTTGGCCACTGTAGCTGTAACTGCAAACCATGTGTTATCTATGAAATTTACTTGCCTTTGTATATATTATTTATTCACCTTTAAAACAATCAGTTCTGAAAGGAAAAAATGACGGAAACATTTTGAAAAACGATTGTTAATTGTGTTCAAACAGATCCCTAACCTGTTAGGAAGAGAAGTGAAACTCTAAAGGTAGCACCTAGCAAATATTTTACTGGAAAAAAAAAATTAGAAGTTGGGCAATGATACTCAAAATAACTAAATTTACAAAGCAGCATTTTTTTCTTAAAAAAAAAAACAAAAAACCAAAAAAACCCCCCAAAAAACTAAAGTTAAAAAAACACAAAAACAACCTCCCCCCCTTTACCAACTTGAATTACAAACTCAAGACAAGCAGCTTAGTACACCAACAAGGACCAGTGTGATAAAACTCTCCTTCTGACCACATGTTGTCAACAGTCTTAAACAGGTAAAAGGCACTCAACTAATGTAATTCTTTAGTTACATTTTAAGGCTTTTTTCCCCTAGGAGTAAACTTTCACTAATTAAAATGTTCTCTAAATCCTCTTTATTAAAGGGGGGTTGGTGGGGAGAGAAGGTGCCTGGCACACAGCACACGGCTCACGGGATCTCAGCTCCCTAACCAGGGATCAAACCCAGGCCCTCAGCTGTTAAAGCATGGAGTCCTGACCACTGGACCACTGGCAAAGTCTCTGTAAACCTTCCTTTTGAAAGGATCTGCTATACTTATCCTCTGGTCACCTGCCTTTAAATTACTACATTTCAAATAAAATGAAATTCTTAGGAATTGTAATGCTTTTAACTGGTGATAATAAGGAAGAAAACCTATGGTTAAATATCCCAGAAATTTATTTAATGTTTGCTTGATACATTTTATATAGAAAGGTTGGAACTATTTGCTTTGAGTGCCTCTGGTAAATCTCATGGAGGCACTAAACTACAAAGGGGTGCCAATCTGGAGATATCAGAAATGGAAATCATAAGCCCAATTTATGTCTCGTCTTGAAGATCTGTCTCTAGTGAAATCAGGCCACTCCCTTAAAAAATGCTCAAGGTGTTGGAGCTCCTGTGTGAAAACAGCTAACATTTAGGAGGGCATTTCATGTTTTGGTCTGTGGGAACATTTAAATACTTAAAAAATATTCAGCTTTGAAGTTTTCAATACTGGAAAACTTTTAAGTCTAGGGTTTACAGCCAGGAAGGCTGCTTTGTGTTCCTTAAACTGGACTCTGTTTCCCACAAAGTTAATCTTCAGCTTTGGCTTCCATTTCTTCTGCATCATCATCTCCATCCACTTCTGCATTTTCTCTCTCAAGCCTCTCCAGCTGCCTTGCAAGTTCGGTCTCATCTGTATCTGTGACCACTTTGGGCTGTGGAAGCAGAGGCACAATTTCAATGTGAATGTAGTTAAACACACACAAATTCAGTTTCAATACTATTACTGCCTGGTATTTTAACTCTTATTCTGAGTGCCGAAATACTACCAATAAATTCCATGAGATAATAAAACTGAAAAAATATATTGGCTGTATAGTGGCTGTATCTTTCAAACACAAAAAAAGATGACCTGTAAAAATCCATCTTCTGGCTTCAAAATTTCTTCCACAGAAGAAATTTATTTTTGAAATTATATATGAAAATTTGGTTTTATTCTTGTTGAGATGAGAAAAACATAGGACACTATTGTAGTTCCTCATTCTGAAATCAAACTTCAAGCATTCTAAATTCTGACAATAATCAATCACTTCTTTCTTTTTTCAGTTATTATCATTGTCTTTATTTTTTTTATTTGGGGGACCAGTGACCACAGTCTTGAATAACCACTCCATGATAGTTCTTATTTACTTTTAAAACCCTTTTAGGAACTAGAGTCAATGACTATTTTATACTTAGAGGACTTGTAGTTTTAAACATAGCTCATGTTTTATAAGTCACTGATCAGACATTTTAGAAGACAAACCAGTTACATGATTGAAACTTCTTAAAAACTTTAATAACAAGGCAAAAAATCCCAGTATTGACCTCACCTCCATTTGAACATTGAAGACGCCCCTCTTTTCCTCAATTTTTTCTTTTATAACAGCCATAGCTTGATTGAGGACAGAGAGGCCTTCTGTTCTTTCCAGGGTGGTTGTAGTCATTACATACCGAGGAGGAGCTATTAGATTAATCTAAGGAAGACAAAAATTCAATTATGAATGTACCTACAGACCACATAATAATTAGGAATAACTGAGAATCATTTTGCTAATCTGGTGCTTTAAAAGCAAATCATCCCAAAATTTACTCCCAATTCTGCAACACAGCAACTTGGGGTAGTTTGTTAATGTAGCAGAAGTTAATTGAAGCTAACTGATACTATGATGTAACCCAGTAGTAGAAGCAGTCTACTGCATACCAAAAATGAAGAATTATGACTTCTGGATCTTTGGTGGTTAAGCTAACTATAGGCATCACTGGCACAACGGATAATCTGTCTCTGAAACAAACAAAAAAGATTTCTATTTGGTTCTAAACTAAACCGATGGAAGAAATTCTTCTAAGTGATTCTGATTAACAGTCATCCAGTTAATTTTATTGCTAATGAAAGAGTCAAGCCAAACCTCCTTAAAGCTGTGTGTGAATATAAGAGAACAAATTGTCCTTTTCAAGACTCTATGAGCATAATGGGCACTGTGGCTACTTACTGTAAAGGAGGTTTAGCACAGCTGGTTCTTTGGCACTAAATACCAATAGGAATCTCTATCCATAGTGACAGCAGCAGTAGCTACAACAAAAGCCTACACATAATTTTAAACATTCTCTAGACGTATCATCAAAAACCATTTTTAATAACACTTGATATGAAATATGACCATTACAAAAAAACCTGGATTTAATTTGGATTAAGTGGATATTTCAGTAGGGAGGGAGAACAGGCTACTCACCTTGATGGGCATGGTTTCTGTAGAACAATTCAAACCCGCTCTCAGAGCTTCTTTTACGGCATCAATGCCTTCATAACCATAACAAGCCACTTCAATATCTAAAATTATAAAAATTCAAAAGCTTACTCCAAAATATGCAAAAAAATTTTTTAAAGTTTAAAAAGAAACCAGAGGTATGACAAATACATTAGTACTCAAATACTTATGAAAGCTTTCATCACCCTTTCAATTATAAATCAACCCCAGCTATTAACTTTCATATTTAAAAATATTTGAACATGCAGTGATATCATATCTTCTCATCAACATCAAGGCCCTGAATGATGAAACTATAAAAAAGAGCAATTTAACAAACATCTTGAATTTGGGTTGAGATCATAATTCCAACCCCTCTGGGCTATCTGTGAAATGGCTAGGAGAGGTGTGATGAAGTCTGAATGAAACAGTAACCACGGGGGCTTCCCTGGTGACCCTGGCCAAGGACCTGCCTGCCAGTGCAGGAGGTGGATTCGATCCCAGATCCAGGATGCCGTGGAGCAGCTAGACTGATGCACCAGAGCATCTGAGCCTGTGCTCAGGAGCTGCAACTCCTGGAGCCCAAGCACCCTAGAGCCTCTGCTCTGCAACAAGAGAAGCCACCACAGTGAGACGTCCGTACACGGCAACCAGGGAAAAGCCACCACAATGAGAAGTCCATACACGGCAACCAGGGAAAAGCCACCACAATGAGAGGTCCATACACGGCAACCAGAGAGAAGCCACCACAGTGAGAGGTCCATACACGGCAACCAGAGAGAAGCCTGCACAGCAACAGAGACCCAGCAAAGCCCCCCAAATAAATGAAATTATATAAAACAAAAATAATACATCTACAAATTGTCTAGAATAACTGCATACTCTGACCCAGCAATCCTACTTTTAAGAATTTGCCTTGTAGAACACCTGTATAAATGGGTAAGTCTATGTGTATAAATGTGTTAAAATGCAGTGTTTTTTGTAACATAGTTAGTTGACCCTTAACAATACAGCCTTGAACTGCATGGTCTCCTTACATGTTGATTTTTTTTCAAAAGTAAACACTAGAATACTACATGAACCATGGTAGTTGAATCTCGGACGCCGAATCACAGACACACAGGACTGACGAGGTTATATATGAATTTTCGAGTGCACAGAGGGTGGGCAACCCTCTTATAAGCTGTTTAAGGGTCAACTACAGTAAAAAAGACTGGCCCAACCTGAACATTCATCAAGAGGAGACTGGCTGATA
The DNA here is from genome assembly GCF_014754425.2 of Oryx dammah. Taxonomy (NCBI): domain Eukaryota; kingdom Metazoa; phylum Chordata; class Mammalia; order Artiodactyla; family Bovidae; genus Oryx; species Oryx dammah. Next base: position 23,679,212 of record NW_024070210.1, read on the forward strand.
TCAAGGTTTATTATTCTATGCAATATTACCTACCATTCAAATGAGAATGATCCTCAAGTTCTACAGGGAAGGGCAGCCAGAGTACACCAAATAGAAATAGCTAGTTGAAGAAAATGGTGCACACTACGATCCCATTCTTACGAAAACATAAAAACTTATATCTGAACATAAACAGCATACATTCCTATATAGCATAGGTATAGAAAAAAATGTCTGAAAGAACAGATCCCAAATTAACAGTGGTTAATCCAGAGGCACGGGAGGATTACTGTACTGTCAGAATTTTAAAGCATGCACTAAAACAAAATAATCACTCCACCCCAAAAAAGGGCCAACTTAAGGTGAGCTGAGCTCATTTACTTGTGTCAATATATAGGCATGTTATGATAACTCAGTAGAAGCAAAAATTACTTAATTTCTTTAGCTTTTCTTGCTGTGAAAAACAAACATTTAGAAAAAGGTAGATGTTGATGTAGCAACGTATTCTTTGGTGAGGCTCATTATTTAATAGCTTTTCTGGTACACGTAAAATATTTTAATCAGCATTTAAAAAATCATTTACCTGCTCGAATTTTGACAGCCTGTGGGGTCAAACGCCTATTAATATTGTTAATGAGTACTTCCCGTTCATCTTCATTCAAATCTAAGCTATCCAAAATAGATGGGTCTCTGAAAGAAAACGGAACAAAATGTCAAGGTTACTTTACTGATAATTAGGACACCAAACATAACAGAATAATGTTTAAGAGCACAGCGTTTAGTGTCAGAATTAAGAGTTCAAATCTTAGCTTCACAATTTAATAGCTTTGTGCTTGGGGGCCTTTCTAGATCTCAATTTCCAAATTTGTAAATCAAGAATAAAAACCGTGTATCTCACTGGACTGCAGAATTAAATGAGATAATGCAACTGCAGTGCTTAGGCCTGTATGACAAAAAGAAAACACCCAAATGATCATTATTAAAAGAAAAAATTTAGAGATCTGACTAAAGCAAGCAATTTAATGTCTCCTATACAGGCATACTTTGAAGATATTGTGGGTTCGGTTCTAGACCACAATAAAGTACGTTTAGAGATAAAGTGAGTCACATTTGGTTCCTCAGTGCGTATAAAAGTTACGCCTATGCCATACTGTTGTTTTCTGTTAAAAATACTTCATTCCTAGAAAATGGTACCCATCATCTGAGTCTTCAGGAAGATGTAATCTTCTTGCAATAGTAACATCGAGGGATCACAGATCACAACAAAATATTGAAAAAGTTTGAAATATTACAAGAATTTTCAAAATGTGACACAGAGACATGAAGTGAGCAAAGGCTGTTGGAAAACTGGCACCAACAGATTTGCTTGATGCAGGGTTGCCACAGAACTTCAATCTGTAAAAAACGCAGTACTTGCGAAGTGCAGTAAAATGAATTCTGCTTATATCTCACATCCCACTATAATTAAGCATATCCATGTAATTAGCAGTCCTTGCTTCAAGGAGCTCATAAAGAACAAAAACATGGGAAAAAATTAAAAAAAAAAAAAAGAGAAGTGCATTTTTGCACTTCTGGGGTGAGGTGAGGAAGGTATCAGTGGGGTCAGGAAGGGCTTCATGAATGAAGCAGCATTTCATCTGACCCTTGTAAGTGCCACAAACAAGGACCAGAGTCTTGTTCACTGGCATGTTTGTTGAACAAATTAAAAAATGAAAAAAAAGAAATAATGTCTAAAAGAATGGTAGGATTTTAACAAGACTGTTTTAAGAAAATTCTGATATACTGATACTGAAAGACAAACCAACAGAAAAAAAAGAAAATGAGATGAACTTATGTTTCACAAAAGACAAATGGTCACTTAACATATGAAAAGTAGTCAACTTCCACCAACCAGCAAAATGCAAACCCAAACAAGACACTATTGGACATCAATCTGCTTGGCAAAAACAAAAGAAAAATCTGAAATATATATCAAATGCTGATGAAGAGAAATAGAAACACTCATATAATTGCTAAAAGGACTATAAACTATAGAACCAATTTGGAGAAACTTTAACAAAACTAAGTAAATTTAAAGGTACATATAATCAGTCCCATGACTCAACAATTCTATTCCGAGGTATCTGTCTTAGAAATTTCCAAATGTGTACACAGAGACATGTACATGGATAGTCACATAGCACTATTTGAAAAACAGGGGATTACCTAAACATTTTTTAATAGAGGAACAACAAAAAAAGGGCATGTTCTCATAAGTAAATACTATATAGAAATTAATATGAAGTAGGCATACATGTATCAATTTGGAGAAATTGATAGATTTCTCAAATTTACAGTAACAGATTACTGAAATTTACAGTAACAGCATCACAAGTAAAAATGTAAAGTATTGAAAACCTGTCACAATGATAAATTGTTTTTTTGTTTAAACATTTTAAAACATAAAAAAGATTCTGTATGTACTTTTAATAATCTATTCACACATTTACATGTATCAATACCATAAATGATAATGACACACATAATTTCAGAACAGTGGTTACCATTGTTGAGTGACCAAAATGGCTTTGGAGGCAAAAAATATTGTTTCCAACTATCTCAGAAATTTTAACTAAAAAGAAAAAAAAAAAGCAGCACATGTGGCATCAAATTATGATGAGTTAAATCTGGACAGTTGCAACATGGCTGACGAAGCAAGAGAAGAACTTTAATGGTGATAAATGAAGATTAATTCACTAGGATGAATGTTAATTTGTTAAGAATGTTAACGCAGAGCAGTAATGGAGAAGGTGCAGGAGGCAGAAGCTGTAAGCAGGGCCAATGATGACAGCAAACCGAGGTAAGAGACGTACTGATTGAGGAGTCCAAGACTAAAGGCAGGGAGGACAGAAATATAAAGCAGTGCTTGATGCTCAATAGCATAACTCTGGACGGACCTAGAATGCTTGTGTTTGAATCCTGGCTCTACCATTTGTAGCTGTGTGAACATCGACAATTTAATCTCTGCCTCAATTTCCTCATCCATAAGATAGGAATAATAGCTCTTATACCACAGGTGGTTGTGAGAATGACATATATGTTTGCTGTCATAACTATTACTCTTCTCCCCTTTCCCAAAATTTGACATAAAAAAAATTAAGTCACATGAGGGGAGGGCGTAAGGTGGAAGGGATCTGGAGCCTCAGGTGAATAGGCATGACAGAGGCTCTAACAGTTTAAAGTCCCAATTGGCCATTCTGAGGGCTGAAGAGACTAATCTCCCTTGGCAGGACAGGAGCTGACAAGTAACGATGCAGTGGTGAGGCTGCTTGTGAAGTATTAACATCTAGAAGGAGTGGGAGGTGCAGAAGTAGAGATAGTAAGTACAGAGAACTTAAGTCTGGCTGTTAAAAGGAGAGGACACAGTGCTTCCTACAGGAGAAAAGTAGAGGGCAGGTTGAAAGGTTTTTTAGTATAAATGGGAAAAATCTGAGCATGTTTTTATGCTGATAAAGCAAAACCAATAAAGAAAAAGGCTGAAGACTCAAGGGAGGGAATAACAGATGGAGATGATATTCCTCAGGAGTAGCTGGGCACAGGTCGTGTGCTTAGTCTGAGAGCAGAAGGACCGAATCCCAGTGTGACAGGAGCACAGGAGGTAATGACAGGTGGCAAAGAGGTAAGCTGGATGAGACGGTGGAAGGAAACGGAGGTGAGGCTGTGCAATGGCTTCTTTCTCAGGCAGTGAGCGCAGCAGGTGAGAGGGAGGGAAAAGGGATAGAGTGGGTATCTGGGGAAGTGTGGAGAAGTTCTGAAACAGCCAATCTAAGAATGGGAGGAAGAAGTGATCAGGAGCAAAGAGGGTGTGGGGCAGCAGTTGAGGCCCAGCTGAGGTTGGAGACCATAAAAATGCAGTGGCACCAACCTGTAAGACTGGTTTTTCCTAGCAGCACCCAGCAGTCTATATGCAGAGAAGGCAGGAACATCGCTCCATGGCTGGATGTAACAGAAGGAAAAAGAGGGCGAAGCTCATGATATTGGCAAGAAAGTTATCGAAATGATGGACCATGGTGTGTCTATGCTGCGTAAGAAAGAGAAGGCAGGAAAAGGTGAAAAGACAGGGAGGAAAGAAAGGGTCTGGAATCAGAGCCTGATGTAAGAATTAAGACAACAGAGTAGGACAATGTGGCAGCTGGAAGGACAGGAGGCCGTAATAAAAGAACAGAATGTGTGAATTAAAGATTTTGGAGGAGCAAATCCTGGTGACAGTAAGACACAGGGTGAGGTCATATGGAAAACTGGCTAACATGGAGTGGGCTGAAGGTCTAAGCAATTGAGGTAAAGAAAACAAAGAGATTACAGTTTAAATGAAATGTCTATGCTGGCCCTGAAGTCACTGAGGACAATCACAAAGCTTGGAGAGGAAAAGATTTAAGGCAATAGCGTCAGATGGTTTAAAGAACTACCCAACTACGGTACACCAAATCATACAGGCTTAGCTTTAGAGGACTGGCCCATATCATGGGCCTTTTATACTAAAATATTTTAATCTAAATTTGACAAGGACTTACTACATGGATGTTGTGTTACTAAATGTTATGCTCTCAACCTGTGTGCTAGGCCCAGCAGCTGTAATACCAAGGGAAAAGCAGAGCTAAGGAGGAGTTCTTACGAGACTGCGTGCTTAAATGCATCATAGGCACCATATCCGGGTCTCTTGTACTTGTCATCGAAGACCCAGGCAGTCCTCTGGAACAGGCTTTCCAGCTGCTCATCCTTGGTGTATTCTAAGACCTCAGCAACATGACGAAGAATGCTGTAAACCTAGAAAAAAAATGAAGAGCACAACAATTCAAAGATAAGAGATCTACATGTTTTTTTAAAAAGATATTTTTACATTTTAGAAGACAGCATATAAAAACAAACCTTTGGTTACTTTGATTAGAATAACTCATTAACAAAAGACTACCATATGAAAACTTTTTTTCCCATAATTATTTTCTTTTCCATAACAATTAACTCAAGTGGGTGAACAAACACAAACAGTATAGCATTTATAGCCTAAGATCCGGAGCAAGTGAATTCTGGGACAAATCAACCTCTCTGAATATGTTTCCTCATCTAGAAAAGGGAGATACCAGTATCTCTCCTTTTTATTGTAGAGAGTTCTTACATGGATCAAATGTAAGACATTTGGACTATTATGCCACGAGAGATGTGGGCTCGATCCCTGGATTGGGAAGATCCTCTGGATGTGGAAATGGCAATCTGCTCCAGTATTCTTGCCTGGAAAATTCCATGGACAGAGGAGCCTGGTGGGCTGCAGTCCATGGGGTTGCAAAGAGTCAGACACAATACACACATACACATTCAATCACTCACTCACTCACTCACACATAACAATAACAACAACATGAGAACATAGAATCAGGATGGAGATTTTAGTATTTCTTCTGCTCTGTTATCTTTTAACAATTACCCTTCAATCCTACCCATCTCCTACTCACTGCTGCCAATTTTTTTTCTAATCTCCTAAAAATAAAAGGGCTCAAAGAAGAGAAAGTTTATTAAGAAAGAAGGTTTCATGTTAATTACACACAAAAACTGACTGAGGGAAGGTAATATCATTGGCTATTTCATCCTAACATCTTATCATCCCAATAAGATCTACTCACGTACTCATTTTATAGCATTTTACAATAGCCTAGGGGAACAAAACAAAATGGAAATTTCCTAGAGACGTGCTTCTCAAATTTGGACTTGGTGGGACTTGAAAGATTTGGGTAATGGTGTCATGGCTTTTATATTTTTATTCTTTTACCAGGGTTAAGCAAGATTTTAAAAATCTCTTCATTTAAACAGTTTTCTTGGCATTTTACCTTGAAGATAAAAACACACAGGGCAGAAGAAAACAAAAGACACAAAAGAAGGATAAAGAAAAGAGAAGCAATGGAAACTCCCAATAAGAACTAAAGATCTAGGGAATAAAGGAAAATCTAAATAGGACCAAAGAACAGAAAAATACAGGAAGATGAGAATGAAGAAATGATAATTCTTGCTTTATTAGTGCTTACTGTGGATAAGTAGCAAATAACAGCAAAAATAAGACAAAAAGCTAATTGTCTCTGTGATCCTTACCCCAGAAGAGTTGAAAGTCAAAAGTTACATGTTATGACAGCCAAATCAGCTAAACTCACTCATAGTTAACTTAACATGCTGCTGCTGCTAAGTTTCTTCAGTTGTGTCCAACTCTGTGCGACCCCATAGATGGCAGCCCACCAGGCTCCACCATCCCTGGGATTCTCCAGGCAAGAACATTGGAGTGGGTTGCCATTTCCTTCTCCAATGCATGAAAGTGAAAAGTGAAGTCACTCAGTTGTGTCCGAGTCTTCACGACCCCATGGATTGCAGCCTACAAGGCTCCTCCATCCATGGGATTTTCCAGGCAAGAGTACTGGAGTGGGGTGCCATTGCCTTCTCCCCACAAAAGACCTTAAAAACACTAATGGTCTGGTACTGATCTGAGAACACTAGACTTCAGTGCTTTAAGGTAGTAACATCATGAGACAACTGATGTTGTCTCACTGAAGTCACACTCTTTCGAAATGAAGTCTTCAAATTATTTGCCTATGAAACACAGAACTGAAAATGGAAATACAGATACAGAAAATCTAGGTTTTTGTTTCTGCCAGCAACACGCCATGTAGATTATTTATTAAACAGATTGAACAGTGGACTAATTTGACTAAATAATCAACTTACAGTTTTGGATTTGGTAAATTTATCTTCACATTTGATTGCTTCCTCTGGTGAAACTCTTCTTTTTGACAAATCAATGTATCCTATATGAGAAAAATTTGAAAACATTATCTCTGTCCAGGTATCAACAAATCACTCTGACAATTTTCACAACCATATTGCTGGGTTGGCATACCTACTCTTATTTCCTACTTAAATTGTATCAACAAAAAACTGCCTAAGAAGTACATGTATTATGTAGAAGTATTATGTTTTAAAGTAAATTTTCTGTCATCATTAATGTTACCTGGGCAGAGGGAACTAATAATTTCAATTATCCAAATGAGAGCTAAAACCATGTCCTTTAAGCATCAGAGGATCAACTGTATCATGTTTTCTGTATGCTTGATGTTCTGACATCTGTAGCCTGGCTGACCAGGGAAGAGACTCTGCTGCCCAGCACTAGCCAAGGGCTCAATGGGAGCCTTTCACAGGGAAATCAACCAACCCAGAGCCCATGTCCCCAACCATCTCATCAAAGTTCCACGCATCAGGCCAATACTCCCCCATGCCCTAAACCGACGTAGAGCCAGATACCAGACAACTAGAGACAGTCCCCATGCACCAGGCACTGCCCATACTATTCAGGTGAGCCAACTGTAAACTGTTTACAACGACCTGCCTTGACTTTCTCATGGAAACCTCAATACAGGCTCTGGCCTAAGGTTTCCCCTTGCTCCTCCTGCCTCCTGATCAAAACTAGTGCTTCCTCACGTGGCTTTGCACAGCATGCTGGGTCCCCATTTCCTAGGAAACTTTAGTCATAAAAATCTTCTTTCAATGACATGGCTACTCCATGTCACCAGTCACCTTCATAAATGAAAGTCCCATGGGCACAAAATGAGACAAGAAGTTAAACGTATTTTAAATAATTAAATGTTCCAGTGTTCACTGGAACACTATTTACAACAGCCAGGACATGAAAGCAACCTAAATGTCCAACAATGGAGGAATGCATAAAGATGTGGTACATATACACAATGGAGTATTACTCATGGCTATCAGGGGATAAGATGGGGAGATAAACTGGAAGACCAGGATTGACATATACACACTACTACGTGTAACTATACTCAAAGCTCTATAATGGCTTACACGGGAAAAGAATCTAAAAGATTGGATACATGTATATGCATAACTAATTCACTTTCCTGTATACCTGAAACTAATACAACATTGTAAATCAACTATACCCCAATAAAAATTAAAAAAAAAAGAAAAAAGAATTAAAGAGAAAATGGTCTTTCACTTTTACCCACATTAGGTTGGTGCAAAAGTAACTGGTTTTGCACTCTCGAAATTTGCTGCAATACATTCTTAAATGTGGCTGTTATACATTATTTTAATGTGCACTTATTGCTTTATGTTTTTTGCTAATGAATTATTACTTGCTGTTTATTTCATATGTATTTATGTATTTTAGACTATGGAAATAGTCTATGGAAATGATAAAAAATAAATCTGAGTGATTTTCTTATTAGAGTTCAAAATGGGTCATAAAGCACAGGAAATAAGCTGCAACATCAACAACGCATTTGGCCCAGAAACTGCTAATGAACGTACAGTGCAGTGGTGGTTCAAGAAGTTTTGCAAAGGAGACGAGAGCCTTGAAGATGAGTAGTGGCTGGCCATCGGAAGTTGAGAACAACGGAGCATATCATGGAAGTTGATCCTCTTAAAATTACACGAGAAGTTGCCGAAGAACTCAATGTCGACCATTCTACGGTTATTTGGCATTTGAAGCAAATTGGAAAGGTGAAAAAGCTCAGTAAGTGAGTGCCTCAAGAACTCACCGCAAATCAAAAAAATAATCGTTTTGAAGTGTCATCTTCTCTTATTCTACACAACTACAACAAACCATTTCTCAGATGGATTTTGTTGTGTGGCAAAAAGTAGATTTTATACTACAACCAGCAACGACCAGCTCAGTGGCTGGACCAAGAAGCTCCAAAGCACTTCTTAAAAGTCAAACTTGCACCAAAACTCATCGTCACTGTCTGGTGGTCTGCTGCCAGTCTGATCCACTGCAGCTTTCTAAATCCCAGTGAAACCATCACATCTGAGAAGTATGCTCAGCAAATCTATGAGATGCACTGAAAACTGAAACCCTGCAGCTGGCACTGGTCAACAGAAAGGGCCCAATTCTTCTCTGCAACAATGCCTGACCGCACGTTTGCACAACCAAAGCTTCCAAAGTTGAATGAATTGGGCTACGAAGTTTCGTCTCATCTGTCATATTCACCTGACCTTTTGCCAACTGGCTACCTGTTCTTCGAGACCTTGACAACTTTTTGCAGTCGACAACCAGGAGGAGGCAGAAAATGCTTTCCAAGAGTTTGTCAAATCCTGAAGTATGGATCTTTTTGCTACAGGAACAAACCAACTTATTTCTTTTGCAAAAATGTACTGATTGTAATGGTTCCTATTTTGATTAATAAAGATGTATGTGACCCTAGTTATAATGATTGAAAATTCAGGGTCTGAAACCATGCTTTTGCATCAGCCTAGTATCTTTCAGCTTAAACAACTTCCTTTACCATCTCTTATAATGCAGTTCTGTCTTGTAAGAAATTCCCCTAGTTTCTATTTACCTGACAATGTCTTCATTTGATTTTTATTGCTGAATATTTTCTTTAGAAACAGAATTCAGGTTTGATATTTTCTTTCAGTGTTTTACAGATGTCATTCAATGCTCTGACCTTCATTATTTCCAATAAAAGAATGCCACTGTAATTTGTATTACTGTTCCCCTGTAAATAACATCATTTTCCTTGCCTATTTTGAAGATATTGTTTTTCATTAGTTTGGTATTCCTAGATATGGTCTTGGTATTTATCCTGCTTCAGTTTTCCTGAGCTTCTCTAATTTGTAAATATTTTTTCTCCCAGCAAATATGGTAAACTTCTGGTCATGGTTTCTTCAAGTGTATTTTCTGCTTTTTCTTTCTCTTCTCTTCTTCTGGAATAAAGCTTTTGATTGTTAATAGGTTGCTCTTTTTTTCCTCTCAGTTCTTCAGATTGGTTCTTTTTAAATGAACTACCTTCAAATTTCAAGAAGCCTGCTGTCATCTTTTATCTGATGTTAGCCTATGCACTGAATTTTTTAGATACTAAAAAAAATTTCATTTCTTGAAATTGTATTTAGTTCTTTATGTGAGTTTCTAATTTCTCCACTAAGATTTCTGCTCACTCACTACATTTTTCTGATATCCTCGAGCAGTTAAAACATATTATTTAAAATGCTTATCTGCTAACTGCAACATCAGGGTCATCTCTAGGTCAGTCTCCACTGATTATCTTTTTTGAATGGGTCATATTTTCCTGTTCATTCAAATATTTAACAATTTTGAATTGTATCCTGGACATTAGAAAAGATACGTGGCAGAGGCTCTGAATTCCTTTAGGTTTCTCTTAAGGATACTGATTTTGTTGTTGTTGTTGTTCACTCTGCATGGCTTGTGGGGTCTGAGTTCCCCAATCAGGGACTGAGCCCCCACCTCTGGCAGTGAAGGTACAAAGTCTTAACCACTGTACTGCCGAGGAACTCTCAAGGATACTCAATTTGTTTTAGCAGTTAACTTGTCTGAATTCAAAACTATACAGAGCTGTCTCCCCAGATGGAAAGCAAACAAAATTTGTTTAGATTTTTATCCTGTAGGGCTGCTTGCAGTCTAACCTCTACAAGTAGTTTCAGGAGTCAGCTAGAGATTTGAGCAGAATTATGTACAAACTTAGCGGCTTTCTCTGTGTCTCTTTCTCTAATCCCTATCACTACTTTCCAATTGTCGTGGCTGTCCAGAACTCTCATCTCTGGCTCTCAAGTCATTAAGACTGTGGGTTTTCCTTTAGAATCTTCACTGCCCTGCTTGGTATAACGTGGCACTCAGTCAAAAGGCTGTAAAACTTATCCAGTGCAGTTCCTGTCTTCCAAGTGTTAACTTGCCTTCAGTTTCAGCCTGCTTTTGGTTGCTCCCATTGTTTTTGGATAAAATTTACCATCCATCTAGATACTTGCTTAGGGTTGACAGCAGTTATGTTGAATGGTTTATCCAACAGGACTTAAACTTCTAGTATCAGAAATGGATCCTCTCTATAGATCTTCTGCACTTTGCTTTTTTTCTTATCTTATCCTGGAGATCTTTTCATATCAGAATATTCAGATTTCATTCCGTAGAAAATTGCTTTGCCTAGCTGTCTCATGATTTATTTAACCACAATTTAGATTGTTGTTTCATGTTTTTAACTTACACTGTACAAACAATGTTGTTATGAAAATACATTTTTACATCTATCTAGACCACCTGACCTGCCGCTTGAGAAATCTATATGCAAGTCAGGAAGCAACAGTTAGAACTGGACATGGAACAACAGACTGGTTCCAAATAGGAAAAGGAGTACGTCAAGGCTGTATATTGTCACCCTGCTTATTTAACTTCTATGCAGAGTACATCATGAGAAACGCTGGGCTGGAAGAAACACAAGCTGGAATCAAGATTGCCAGGAGAATTATCAATAACATCAGATATGCAGATGACACCACCCTTATGGCAGAAAGTGAAAAGGAACTAAAAAGCCTCTTGATGAAAGTGAAAGAGGAGGGAAAAAGTTGGCTTAAAGCTCAACATTCAGAAAATGAAGATCATGGCATCTGGTCCCATCACTTCATGGGAAACAGATGGGGAAACAGTGGAAACAGTGGCAAACTTTATTTTTTTGGGCTCCAAAATCACTGCAGATGGCGACTGCAGCCATGAAATTAAAAGATGCTTACTCTTTGGAAGAAAAGTTATGACCAACCTAGATAGCATGTTGAAAAGCAGAGACATTACTTTGTCAACAAAGGTCTGTCTAGTCAAGGCTATGGTTTTTCCAGTGGTCATGTATGGATGTGAGAGTTGGACTGTGAAGAAAGATGAGCGCTAAAGAATTGATGCTTTTGAACTGTGGTGTTGGAGAAGACTCTTGAGAGTCCCTTGGACTGCAAGGAGATCCAACCAGTCTATTCTGAAGGAGATCAGCCCTGGGATTTCTTTGGAGGGAATGATGCTAAAGCTGAAACTCCAGTACTTTGGCCACCTCATGCGAAGAGTTGACTCATTGGAAAAGACTTTGATGCTGGGAGGGATTGGGGGCAGGAGAAGGGGACGACCGAGGATGAGATGGCTGGATGGCATCACCGACTCGATGGACGTGAGTCTGAGTGAACTCCGGGAGATGGTGATGGACAGCGAGGCCTGGCGTGCTGCGTTTCATGGGGTCGCAGAGAGTTGGACACGACTGAGTGACTGAACTGAAGTGTACTTACACAAGCATACCCTTTCACTTTTTCTGACTGTAGTTGAAAATATACTTGATTCCTTTTTGTGTTATCTATTTCATATAACAGGAAAGCAATATAAGCTAAGATACCAGCTGAGGTCCTACTAGGACAGTGATTAAACACAAGAGTAAAAGGAAAAATCTCAGCCTTCAAGTAGTTTAGTAAATGGGGGCGAGGGAGAGTGCTACAAGTCAGTCATATCAAAGCATTCAGAATAATCAATGTGCTAACGGTAGCACCTGTTAAGAGGTAATACAAGCTGTCTCCAAAGTTTATTATCTAAGATTATAATCAGAAAAAAAGTCAGTTATGTATAAAATCATTCATTTGCAAAAGTATCAATTAACTAGATGGCTGAGGAGATTCAGAAAGACAAGTTCAGTCAGGGTGACTGACTAGTCTTTTAAGCATGATGGCAACTATGTGACTGAAACGAACAACTGACAAATTATAGCGAGACGGCTGAAACCAGTGATCTTAACTATATTAACTGAAGACAAAACCGACTCATTGGTATCGTACAATGTATTTAAAAACAACGTGTTCACAAAGGTGAAGATTTACACGGGGTCCAAAGAAGGGGCACCCAAAGAGTCACGACTCAGCAGTGTACACATGCACACACTCGTGCATACACACACACACTCTGAATAAATAACAGAAATAAATGAATGCCTATTCACCTCTGCCTCAAAGATCCCAAAGGACCATAGGATCTGGGGGTCATAGACATTCTGATTATCAGAGAGACAGACAGTATTCAGTTCCAGATGTGTCTTTTTTAAAGACATAAAATATTCCTAAAATTCATTTACTTTTACAAAGACTAGTCCTGGGTGAACTAATTAACCACTACTAACTTAAAAGGTTTTGTTTAGATGGTTAATTGGTATCCTTCTCTAACAATTTTGTATGTAAGAGTTTAAGTACAAAAAGAGGCGTTTTTTTTACTGCAGTAGGCAATGCAAAAAAATATATTTTAAAATAAGTTTAACTCAGAAAAATTTCAGATATAAATTATTTAACATAAAATATTTATTTATTATGATTACATTTGTATTTAATAAGTAAATAAAAGTAAAATATTCTTCTCATTTACCTTTTTCTTTGTCCACTCTAATAACAACCACACATTCATTCCTGCCAATTCGGATGAGTTTGTTTATAGAACGGATACGCCTTCTTGACAACTCACTCAGAAGAATCATGCCTTCGATGTTGTTGTATTCCAGCAAGCTGACGTAAGCGCCCATTTCAGCAATGGACCTTACATTCACCATCACTACATCTTCTACCTCAGGAAATTTGTGTTGATAAAATCTACAACTTAGACCCGGCATTCTGCAATTTAAACAAAAGAATCAAGTCAGTGTTCAGTTAAGGTCAACATAAAAATATCACTTTTTCACATCTTGCTACTGGAAGACGTTTTTAGTCTTCTCATCTCTTTAAACTTCTTACGTGGTGCTAGAAAACAGATGAATGTTTGGGAACCAAGCCTGAAGTTTTATTTTGCTCCACATTTTTCTAACACTTGTATGATTCTCTACCATTAGTTTCAAAGGAATCATAAAAAATAATAATCATTTATAAAGAGTAAAATATTATTTTAATACTTAATAACAAATGATAGGAAGCATCACTACTGTTATAAACCTATCAGCAAAACTAAAGCTACTCTTCCTCCAAGTCGGCTAAGACTGGATTACCACCCACTATATAAAGGGAAGAGTTTTCCAACAAATTAAATCTTAACCCTAACCATACATCAAGTGATATACTCTATCATTTGTTGTTGTTCAGTCACCAAGTCATGTCTGACTCTGCAACCCCATGAACTGCAGCCTACCAGGGCTTCCCTGTCCTTCACCATCTCCTGGAGTTTGCTCAAACTCATGTCCATTGAGTCGGAGATGCCATCCAACCATCTCATCCTCTGCTGTTGACTGACACACAACTCTATCATTTATTTTAGGCAGAATTATAGTATCACATGTCACAACAAAAACTAAAGATTAATAACAAAACATACTTCACAAAAGATACTAAATTTAATTAAAACGTATCCTTCTGAATTTTTTTCCTCTTAAACATGAATTTAATTCACAACTACCATAATTTTTAGCTTCCACTTTTCCCATTACTTCCAAATAATCTTCTCTCTTGTTGAATAGGTATACTCCACCCCGAGAATCCTTTAGTAGATATCCCCACTACTATAAAGTTCAAGTTTCTCTTAATCTCCATACATTAAATATATTTAGAACTATTCCTTTTGATCCACCCAACCTACTTTAAACACCGCCCCTTTTATGACCCACAAGCCTAAAATCATTCCATGAATAGAAATATATATTTAAAAGGAAGCTCTCAAATTAATCTTTGTTGGTAATTTTCATGTTTTTCTGATAACCTTAACTAATTTACTATTGTTAAAGGTCAGAATATAGGCAACAATAAGATCCCAAGTCCTATGAAAAATTTGTGAAAATTTACATACTAACTTACCTTTTTTTCTTATTGGGTAACAGGGCCACCATTACCTGTCTCAAAGATAAAACACCTACATCCAGCTCATAGAACACCAGAGTTCTGCTGCAGGGCAGCTTGAGAACTGCTAACTGCACCCACATATATCTTCCTAGTGGCTTACCCACTGACTTATACATTTTTCTGCTACCTACAGGGTCCTATATAATCTGGCCACTGCCTATCTTCCTGAAGTACCACTTTCCTCATAGTCTTCCCCATTTTATAGATGAAAAATATGAAGCATGGGTTAAGCATATTGTTCGGTTAACAAGTGAATTTGAACCTGTAACGTTTGAATCCATAGTTTGTGTCTTATTCATCAGGCTATATTTTCTCTCAACATTATAAATACACAACAATTAGAAATACCTTAAACAAAAAGCACTATCAGTGTACACATTCGGTGCTAGAACATAACAAATTTTAGTATTAATATCGGGGCTTCCCTGGTGGCTCAGATGGTAAAGAATCTGTCTGCAACACAGGAAAACCAGGTTCGATCTGTGGATCGGGATTATCTCCTGGAGAAGGGAATGGCAACCCACTCTATTATCCTTGCCTGGAAAATTCCATGGACAGAGGAGCCCGGCAGGCTATAGTCCATGGGGTCGCCAAGTGTCAGACACAACTGAGCGACTCACACACATAAAATTTTTATTATTAACTTATCCTATTTAATAAAAAATAAAGCTGCATATAACAGTGGTAGAGAAATATTTCTCTTTGAAGCTTGACAAAACAGGGATTTAGCAAATAGAGGGAAGTAGACATACAATGGTCAGAATTATCCACCAAGAAAGAGCTGAGCTGGTTGGTTCATTTTTAAACAGGGTTTTTTTTCCTCTTGGACAACTGTTCTCAAATATATGTATGTAAAGCACTAAAACTTGAGAGAGAAAAATGTTTCATACTGGGTATAAAAATGAACATTATGGAAAGGTGTAAAACATTTTAAGAGATTTAACAAGTGCTAACCACTTTTACTCACCAAGTTTCTTCAAATAGTAAAGCCGATAATTTTGGAGAAGCAAGACTGAATCTGATTGTAAAAGAACACAGGCAACAGTGTAAAAGAATTCTGAAGAGTGATATGAATGTCACTGCTTCAGAAGGTGCAAATCTCTTTGCAAAAGATAATGTAAATAAAGGAATATTGCTGACAGTACGTCATTCACAGTGAAAGATAGTAGATAAGTACAAAAAAATAATCGACGACTTTGCTCTCCTACTTACTAATGTATTCCCATTAACTGCAGCTTCTAATGTGTGCCATGTACTTCACAGGTTTGTGGAGGACATCAAATGAAACAATATACATGTGAAAAGAGTTGGAAAGTGTAATGCTATACAAATGTAAGATATTAAAAGGCAAAGGAAATATTTCCATTTTGCAACTTAATTCATTAAACAATTATTTTTATTATTAAAATAAAGAACTAAATGATTTCCTCAAAGACAAATGCTTACTAAGTACAACAGGAGCTAAAACCAGGTCATATGACACTAAATCCAGAGTTTAACCCACAAAGCCTCAATATGTCAGAGTACTACAATACAGTATGTGTTCTCCAGTAAAGAATCTTTCAAAATACAACAACTGAGCTCCAAGCTGATTTCCAATACCCTGCACCGTCAGTAATTTTGCCTGGTGAAATGGTAGGCAGGAGTTCTTAAATCACTGCGCGCTCCAGTCGCCATCGTGGATACAGGAAGTCCATACTCCCTTCCAAAGCAAAGCATGATGTGACAGAGGCAACTCCTGTGGTAATACTAATCCGGCTCTAACACTGATCAGTTATGCTCTCTGAATGCTCGCCTTTAGTACAGAAGTGCTAAACAAACAAAGCTTTTCAATTATTTCACTGTAGTTGAAATAGGAAGCACCAATCTCCAAAACTGCGCATCTTCTTGAGATCTTTGGAGAACCAGAAACTCTCATTTGGCATCCGATGAACTAAGAACAGGCAGTAAAGCTCTATGTAATTCCAAACTGCTCAAAGACACGGAGTTACAAGGTTTTTTTTCCCCCTTGAGTAACAACTTCAATCGGAAGAAAAACCAAGACTTCTTTGCTACACCTTTTCCTCAAGAAACAATGTTTCTTGTTTAATGAAAATTAAAGTAGACGAAGTCTGGGGTAGTTAACAAAAGGGACCTAAAATTTCCATATCTTATGTTTTTCAGTTCTGCTTAACCGTAAGACAACAGCGCTTAATTCTACAAGTCTATTCTCATCGGTGCTGAAAATACGGCAAAATGATACGAAGAATAATAAACTCTTCAGTAGTATCTTTTAGTTTCGTCTTAAGGACTGACTCATTCTACACAAACGCAGAACTCCAGCGACAGGGTAACAAGGGCTTCGATTTTTAATATTAGTGGTCAGGTTAACAAACTATTCTTGGATCTTTTTTTTTTTAAACTCAACTCTTGTCAAAATCGTGGCCCAATCCACAGGTTCCTTGAAGTGTCCTGTCTGGTCACCACTGAGAATTTGCCGGGGCGGAAGAAGAAGGGAAAAGAAAAAAGGATGGAATTCGCAGGCCTAGAGACAGCGAAGTGCTCAGCGTCCTGGGGCGGGGTGTCACGGCGTTCTCCCCAGGCCGCCCCACCTCAAGACACCCGCCACTCTCAGCATATTGACGAGGCTGTCCCATCACTTGGCCCACTCGCCTTCGCGAGATTCCTCCGTCCGTACCATGACACCTCTGCTACACGCGGAGGCCGACACGCAGCCGGCGGGTGGCGGCAGTCATGCCCAGACACTTCCCGCGCGGGGACGGGAAAAGGAGGGGGTGTTAGCCCCGGGGCCTACCCTCTACCGACCACCCACGTCCCTAGACGCAATCAAAGTGAATTCCTGGAAAAACCGATCAGAGAGACTAGTCACCTGAGGTATGTGTGTGAGTCGCACACCAGGCTCCCACGCCACGCTCTTCAGTCGGAGAGACCAGACTCGATCAGCCCTCAGCAGCCGCCGACTTTCCTCAGCGTGCGCTTCGCTTGACCACACCGCGCATGCGGAACCAGCTCGCAGCACGCAGGCGCCAACGGGAGAGAGACCCCCCCTCTTCGTCACTGACCATAGAGTCCAGGTCCTCCGAGGGCAAATAATGTGGCCCTTAGGAGGACCTGAAAAGTACGTTTCCTCGTTATCTTTAGGTTTCTCTAAATAACCGTCAAGGCTCAGGTAAAAGTGAAGACTAATTCCTTGTCCCTAAAGGATAAATCCTCGCTGGAACTTCAGTCAATCAGGAGGTGGCGCTGTGACCAAAGATGAAAACTGGAGGAAGAGAAGGCGTGTACTCTTACCTGCTCTTTCGCTCGGCGCGTGCAGAACCGACCGCAGCAGCCTGGGAGGTGGAAGGGGAGGGGCTAGAACGCGAACCGGAAATGAGGGAGGATTCCGGGGTGCGCGCGCCTCAACATCCGGGCATCGCCTTCCTCTTGTCCTCGCCCTCCGCATACCCCCGCCCTCACCCGAACCGACAGGAAAGGGAAGTGAAGGCTGTATTGCCTGGCTTCCTCTTAGCAACGGGAGAGGGTCACGTGACACACCAGCTGACTCCGGTAGAGAAAGACTCAGTGGCTGGGTTGTTGCAGCCACGGTTGCCCGGCCAGGGACCCGAGCCGAACAGTCATCGTCAGAATGTCGGGCAAAGACCGAATTGAAATCTTTCCCTCGCGAATGTAAGTAAAAATGGAACGAGCAGGTGTTCAGGAACACCTTCCTAAGCCGCTGTCCCTTCATTACCCTAGAGCGGCGGGGCTCCTTGTATCTTCGGCCGATCCTGAGCTCTCAAGTCTCTTCCTGAGTCCAGGGCAAGGCTCCCTGACGACCCCCTTTGCTCTGAGTTGAACCAGACTGGACAGAGTCCAGCCCGAGCTGCTGACTTTTGTGGAGGTCCGCTGACATCAGTCATTAATCGGGCCATTCGTACCACTTTCCCTATTGATCCGGGCAGTGGATTTATATAACTGAATTGTCGCTACTGCTTCCACAATAGAGCTCACAGTTCAGTGAAGATATAGACCAGGAGATGAAGTTTGATAAATGCTTTGAGAAGGGAAGTTGACTGCGATGTGAAGCAGGCCAAATCGGGGGGTTGAATCGCCCTAACGTGGGCGTCAGGTTCATCTTGGCAAGATCCCCTGAAGTGTCACATGCGGTGGGAAGCTATCCCTGAATTTCTGAGGCGCTCATTTTGTTCCATCACCATTGCATCTCCTTCAGTATCCATTATGTTAATATCGTCCATCTCATTGTAAAGTGGATAGAAGATTATGTACATTTACCACTGAACTGGGAGCTCTCTCCAAGATGAGAGATGTCTTGATTGTTAATCGTCCACAAAAAATGTTGCTTGAATGAACCCATGCCCGTGGAATCTGTTCGGTTGTGGTCTCCTTTCTCTTTTGGTCTAAATTCTTCGGCAGGAGAAAATTTTGACGTTTTATCAAAGGTGCCTAACAACGTGTGGAAGATAAAGATTGCTCTTATTTGCCTTCTCGCTCTCCTCTTACTCTTTTTTCACTGAGGAGCAGAAAATCAGTTTTGCGTTGACAGTTAGATCTTTTGATTTTGGCCCTATCTCTGTGTTGTTTTTTCTTCTTCCTGACTTTTCTCAGAGAATCTGAGGACGGTTAAAATAAGAGTTTATTTAAACCCCAAACCTAGATTTCTGTCTCTTCCTGGGTGGCTACAGCTTTTAATGAAATGAAGGGGGTTTTGTTTGGTTTTTACCTCATCTATTGACTTTCTAATAGCTGTTTGCCGTAGGTAGGAAGCCAGTCAGTTGTGGAGAAAGGCAGTACCTTCTTAAATAGATAAAGATCAGGAATACCCTAGGATTGTGAGGACTGTAGAACTCCCAGCACTTATAACCCTGACTCCATCCAAACCCCTGCACTGAGAGACCACCGGACTCTAGCTTGGTTTCTGGGAGCCTGAGATTGTGTTCCTAAGATGACTCCAGCACCCAGTAGAATGCTGGCCTAAGAAAGCTCATCTACCCAAATAGGCAACACCTTCGGCTGTGCCTCTGACCTCCCTTCCTTAATTGCATGCTAGCAGACACAGTTGGCCTGCTGGCATTTCCATTGCTCAACCTTTTGGAATTTTTCTCTTCTCCAAATCCTGTCCACTTAGTCCTTTTAAAATGCCTAATCACGTGTGCACCATCAGAAAGGAGCTCAGCTCTTTACCCTGCTATTAGCAGTTACTGAATAATGTCTCTTTTCACCGCTTTAATTAATGTCTGGCTGTGTTTATCTTTGGTAGTAGTCAGAATGTTAACATTTTGTTGTTGATGTTTTTACTTTAAGACTAGGAGGTGAGAATACTCTTATTTGGGCTTAGACATGAATGATAGGTTTGGGGAGGTGACAATTTGCTGTTTGAGAGTGTTCAGCTTGCTGATTTAGAGGAAAATCAGGTGCAGGAAGTAACTGCTCTTCTAAATATTTTCCCCAAGGCCTATCAGCAGGTACTTTGTCATGTAGTCAGATGTCTTTGATTCAGCTGGAAGCAAAGTCATCATCCTAGCTGAAGGTCAAGCATTTTTTGTAGGGCCAAGCAGCTTCGAAACTTATAAAAGAAGTTTTTTAAGAGCTAGGCTAGAAAACACACTAGTGATTTGTTTCAGACACTTTCACCTTATTGTATTATGCTGTAAGATGGAGCTGTCACCTACTTAGGCACCAGAGAGCAAAAACAAGTTCAGAGTGAAAGCAAAAGAGGCATGAAGGATTCGGCGTCTGCAGAAATCAGTCACATCAAGGTTCTACTACATACTAACTGTAGGCCCTCAGGCAGATCACTCTTTGAGTTTCAAGAATTAAAATTTGTCTATTTCACCAGAAAATAAAGATAGATTAAAATAAACATGAATTCACAAACAGTTCACCTTTTTACTGTATACTTGCTGCAATCTGCAATACTAGGATTTGACTTAAATTTGGTTCAACTCATTGAACCCAAATTCTGGTGGTTAGTGTCAACAACACGGTATGTTAAATGTACACAATGGGGAGCATAGCTCCTACTCAGGCTGGGAACAACCAGCTGCACTTGGGTAGACCTCCAAAATGAGGCTAGTCAGTGCAATTTCAATTTCAGCCACAAAATAGCTGAAAAATAGCTAGTTTTTCAAAGACAGAACTGTTCACCTGAAGTCGTTTATAATCTGTAGCTGAAGCAGTGTGGCACAGGTTGGGGTACAGAGGACTTAGGTTTGAGCCTTAGTTTGATCCTTCGTTAAATCACTAGTCAGAAATCTTGATCAGGTTCCTGCTCTGCCTTTTCTTCACTGAGCAACTGGGGGAAAGTTGTTTTACTTTTCTGAGCTTCATTTTCCTGTTCTGCAAGATAATGTCTAAAGCCCTTTCCAGCAACAGAATAGTCTTAGTAACCTTAGGCCTATGGTAGAAGATTCAAAATCTAAGAATTTACCCAAAAGTTTAGTAAAAACTATTTTGCAGTTGATTATAACACCAGTCATATGAAACTATATCCCCTTAAATTATTCTATGTCATTCAGTCTATTATTGAGTCTGACCACCCACTTTTTCTTCCTCATTATTGAATTTTATCTGGCATATGATAGCAAGAACAGAAATGTCGGTTTTTGCTGTTGCTTTCTTGCCTTCGGTTTGGGGGTTTCTGATGGGAAAAGATTGTAATGAGGTAGGGAGACTTCAGTGGCTTGTCACTTCTCAGGAGTGTTTACTTATGTGTCATTTGTCATGTAGAGCCATTTACAAATTAACACAGTGGTTGGTAGTAGAGTCTTCATTGGTGATATCAAAACACTTCTGTGCCACACTTTTAATGGAAAAAGTGAGAAATGATTATGGTATAAAATGTAGAAGGTAAAACAGTACAGTAGTAAAGAGTAAATCCGTTTTTTCCATTTAAAAAGTAAATGCCTTATTTTTCAAAGGAAGCTTACCAGTTTCTGTGAACTTTTCTAGACCTGTTCTCTGTATCTATATAAGCACATGTATCCCTTACTTTGTGTAACTAAGACAGTGTAATATTGGGAATACATGCGGGTCTGCCTTACTGTTTTTTTGTTGTTGTTGTTGTTGTTTTATTGGCTGCATATCATTCTGTTGTATGATGAACCATGATTTGTGGGACATTTGTTTCCACCCTTTTGCTATTACGAATAAGGCTGGAGTACTCATCCTTAACCTTGTACATGTTTTTGTGTATATGTGGGAGTCAGTCAGTGGCATAAATCCCTTAAAGTGCAATTGTTGGTTCTGAAGATAAGTGCATTTCAAATTTTGCTATCTGTTAATGGGCAGAATTTTTAAATCCTTAATGGAAACACATATATTGTTATAACTCACAAATCAAGTAAGTAAACAATGCTGACAAAATAAAATAGGGCTCTTTATATGTTTATTCTGATTTAATAAATACTTATTAAAGGATAGTTACTATTTTATATGAAAAAGACCTCACTTTTGGAACCTCGAGGGTGGATATCTACAATATTGAGAAACCAGTTAAGACTGTCAGCCATAAATGCTGTATATTCTTGCCCTCTTGACATCAACAGATAAAGCAGGGTTTTAATAGCATATTAGGGAAGTATTTTTATCTTAAATTTCTTACCTTTGTTTACATAGGGCACAGACCATCATGAAGGCTCGGTTAAAAGGAGCACAGACAGGTCGAAACCTCCTGAAGAAAAAATCTGATGCCTTAACTCTTCGATTTCGACAGATCCTTAAGAAGATAATAGAGGTAGAATGAAGTTCGCTTAGAATTGTTTTAGAAGTATCTATGGAAAATCCAGCATGGCTGTTAAAATTTTTCTTTCAAAACTAAAAATGCTGTTATAAATGTAACAAGTTTCAGAAAGGTCATGAAATCAAATTCAGACTCTTTACTCTTGCCCCCAAGCCCCTCTTGATCTGTTCTGGCCCTTGCCTGCCCCTCTGGTCTCATTTGGAGCTTTTTTCTAATATCCTACTCTGGGACTTTTGCATTAGCTCTTCCTTCTGCCTGAAGTGCTCTTTCCCTTGTGTTCTTATAATTGCTCCTCTGGCCTGTCTGGTAACTTTTTAACCCCCTTTCCCAGTTTGTCTTCTCTTTCAAAAAAATTATTGGGTATTCTCAAACATTACGTCTTCCAGATTTATTTTAGAATCACTGTGCCATTAGGATTTTGACAGCAGTATAGTGAATCTAAAAGAGTAATTTGAACAAATTGCCATGGACCCATTCAGGAATAAGGTAGGCCTTTCAGTAAAGATTTAGTTTTCAATTTTTTAGTGTCTTTATTGTAATATATTAATTATAAAACTTATGATTTTGCCATGTTGTTAGTATCCATAATCAAACCTTTCAAGCAAAATTAGATGTATTTATTTTACTGTTACCAGATCAATATTTACATGTACACCTGGTATGAAACACTGATGGTTGTTAAAGGGACATGATTATGATACCACCTTTCCCTGTATAAAAACTCCAGTTGAATCAGCTGTTGATTTATGCTTTTCCAGACTAAAATGTTGATGGGTGAAGTGATGAGAGAAGCTGCCTTTTCACTTGCTGAGGCCAAGTTCACAGCAGGGGACTTCAGGTAAAGTGGGGTATTTTGAAAAACAAAGTGCCTTCATGTTCAAAATTTCATTTAAAGCCACTTTTAATTAATATATATATAAAAGCATTAAAGACAAATGGTATAATAATACTTCCGTCACCTTAATGTACATTATCTGTTACATAGTCCTTCCGGCACAGGATACTTAATATTTTATTGTTGTTGTTGTTATTCAGTCTCTTAAGTCATGTCCCACTCACAGACTCTTAAGTCTGTGACCCTATGAACTGCAGCACACCAAGTTCTCTGTCAATCACTGTCTCCTTGAGTTTTCTCAAATTCATGTCCATTGAGTCAGTGATGCCATCCAACCATCTCATCCTATGTCACTCCCTTCTCCTCTATTTTTATAGTCTTTTTTTTTTTTTTAAACTAAATAAGGGCTTACCCAATGGCTCAGCAGGTAGAAAGTCTGCCTCCAAGGCAGGAGACATGGGTTCAGTCCCTCGGTTGAGAAGATCCCTTGGGAGAAGGAAATGGCAACCCATTCCAGTGTTCTTGTCTAAAAAAATCCCATGGACAGAGGAGCATGGAGGGCCACAGTCCATGGGGTCTCGAAGACTCAGACATGACAGAGCAACTAAATGCTTGTGTGCACACACACAGCATATTGTATCATAAACGTTTCCTCATTTTCACACAGCTGCATAATCTTTCTGTAGATGTATGATAATTTGTTAACGTTTTCCTGTAATGATGGGCCTTTGGGGTGATTTTCAGAATATTAGAAAAGGTGCCATGAACATCTTTATATACTTATTTCTATTGAAATCATTTCCTTAGGAAAATTTTTACGAATGGAATTAATTGTTTAAAGAGCATGGACTTTATGGCATTTATCAATGTATGCCTTACAAAGTGTACAAAATGGCTTAGTTACTGTTTACGTATGTTTAGATAACATCATTTGATTCTCCCCATAAGCCAGTGAGGTAGACCAGGTGAGCATTGTAATTCTTAGTTTCAGTTCAGTCCTTTCCTGAAGTCAAATTACTGTTCGGGGCAGAAGTGGAAGATATTTTCAGGGTTTTTTATTTTAGTCTTCTTTACCAATAACACAATGCCTCCATTCTTAGTTTGTGTTGTTTAGGAACATTACCTATGGACAGTCTTACAGCTTGAAGGGCGTGAGTCCTTTTGAAGTAGTAGACTTTAATACTCACCAGTATTGGTAGGATAATGATTTGCATTGGCTTTTTCATGAGAGGGAGGAAATAAATAGTGTGTAAGTGGTATGTGAAAATGTTTTAGAGTGGTTATGGGGAAGACACTTTATTTTGTGATGGTAACAAATGGGGAGTCAGGTGCGGCCAGATGGAAGTTAGATAGGTTCCAGGGTAAGGGAACTGGAAGGTTTGATAGCAAACCCAAAAGGAAGGAAGGTTTTCTCCTAATTATATCAGTGGAATAAAATTCCTTAAAGCCACATCCACGCACCACATATTTGATTGAAAATTTAAGCAGTCCATATACATTAAAACCATTCTTTGTATTCTTACGATTAATGTTTGAATGTTTTTCATACTTTGCTCTCTGACGCCCTCCTTTGGTAGTAGTGATTGTTTCCTTTTCTGAAAAAAGACAATCATCAAAACGTAATTGAAATCTTGCTTATGTTGAAATACTTTATAGGTCCCTGCTGGTTTACTTCTCTAAAGACGTAACTAAATCAAGGCCTTTTCTTTTTCTGCAGCACCACAGTTATCCAAAATGTAAATAAGGCCCAAGTGAAGATTAGAGCAAAGAAAGATAATGTAGCAGGTAACTTTTCAACCCTTTAAAACTCTTAGCAGAGAAAAGATAACATTTTTAAATCAGCCCATTTATACAGCAAGATCTTAATGGCCCAGTTAATCTTTACTTCTTAGACAAAGTTGATTGGCTTTACATGTTGAAACTTGTTAACTGGTGGTTGCCTGGGGATGGGGGTAGGGGAAATGGGGAGCTGGCCATTCAGTGGATATAAAATAAGTTATTAAACATAAATATACTCTAGAGACCTGCTGTACAGTCTGTAGTTACAGTTAATAATTTGGTGTTCTACACTTAGAAACTTAAAGTAGATCTCATTTTGAGTATTCTTAACACACATGGGAAAAGGGACACATCTTTTGGAAGTGATGGATATGTTTATCACCTTGATTGTGATGATGGTATTCATGGGTGTATGCATATGTGGTACTCATCAGAATGTACACATTAAATAAGTGCAGCTTTGTACATATTAAGTATACTTCAAAGCTGAAAGAAAAAAAACAAACATTGTAACAACCAGATCCCTTACTAAGGATAACTTGACTTTGGAATAGGAATGAACACTTAAGAAGGCAGGTTCCTAGATTCATTCCTTGAAACAAGGTATGATTCCAGGCAATCTCTTGACTTTTGAATATTTCCTGAAAAAGGAACAGGAAACCATGGTTAAGAAGCCATACTTCAGGGACATGTTTTCATGAATCCATATATGTTTCTATTTAACAGGTGTTACATTGCCAGTATTTGAACATTATCATGAAGGAACTGACAGTAAGTGTGAAACTTCTTATGTGTGTCTCTGGATTCTTCTAGTATCTCTTTAAATGAACCTTATTCTGAACAATGATGACAGATAGATCTTATTAGAGTTCAGCAGTTCCAGTGTTGGTAAGCCTGCTTATCAGATACCGTTGGGACAATAGTTTATCAGTTAATCAAAAAAGTGTTATTGTGTGGAGTCATAAAACATTGTACATTGCTTAAAATACTTTATTTCCACCTAGAAATTTAGTCATTTCCAAATTTTAGAAATACAAAGTCTTGACATTTCTTTGAGTATGAATCCATTAATTAGACTTCCATGTTGTCTTTCTGTATACGACACCCATAATGCATTGTTTGTAATTTACAGTTTGGGTCTCTTTAAATTTTTAGATACTGTGATACAACCTGAATGCTGAATCTTCCTCAACTTTTATAGCCAGCCCATCCTCAGTTTTTTATAACTTTCCACTTTTCCTACTTTGACAGCATGTTTTAGGTGGTAATCTTTGTTGAGCCTTTCCAAAGTAATCAGCTCTTTCTCATAAAAATATTCTTTCTTTAGCTCTCCTGTTTAATTGGTTCACATAGAATATTTAGTACAGCTTGAATGAAGAAGCATTCTAGAGCATCACCTATTAATAGACTGTCACTGTACTGGGGCATCAGGCAGTATAGTCTACAAGCTGGGTACATGAAGGTTAGTCAGAAGCTTCCCCTGTAGTTAGAATAGTGCCCCCCGTGCAAACAGCGGCGTGCACGATGGTTTGGGGGAGTGAATTGGGCACTTTGTGTGTGCACTGAATAGGGGTGCTAAATTTGTTTTTCTGTCTTTCGTATTAATTCTGACTTAACCATCTTTTGGGAAATTTATGGGGAAGATTACACTCTAAATGCAAATGTTGTCTGACTGGTTCTTTTAGGTTATGAACTGACTGGTTTAGCCAGAGGTGGGGAACAGTTGGCTAAACTGAAGAGGAATTATGCCAAAGCAGTGGAACTACTGGTGGAACTGGCTTCACTGCAGGTAAGTCCTGCAGTTTGATATCTAACAGTCACGTCGGGGAGATTCAGATCCTGAATCGGAGCATGTTGCGCTTAGTACTTTAAACTGTTGCCATGCCTGTGTGAAACAAGCCAGAGATGCTTTGATTTCTGAAATGGGGGCTTCTGTACCATTGTCCCTACTTTTTATCACTAACACAATGTTTGTGCAGTGGTATAGCGTCACTCTTGACTAGGTGAGAACAGCAACAGTCAACACTAGATTTAAATGCATATGTTATAGGATTTATGCATGAAAGCCTTTGTTTCCCATTTGTGGTCAGTTAATATGTGTCTAGGTCATTAGTGTATGATTCTCTTCCTCTTGCCATTTTTATAACTTCAGGTGAGTCTGAAGTAAATGAATTCTAATAGAATGGAAGTCATGTTAGCTCTGTGGAAATCTAATAAGGCTTTTCTGTTTTCTAAGTATGTTGAGAAGTAGAAGTCTTGGTTTCCAAATGTTTTCTACGAGTGCTGAATGAAGGCAAGTGGCCAGGGTATGGTTAGGAAGAAAATTTTGAGCCTACATTATTAATTTATCCTCTTATTTTAGACTTCCTTTGTTACTTTGGATGAAGCTATTAAGATAACCAACAGGCGTGTAAATGCTATTGAACATGGTGAGTTTAAGCTGCTCTGAAGCTCTTTGTTTATCCTTTTGTCCCCGCCTCCATCCTTGTCTCAGACCTGCTAGGACTCAGGCACTGACTGCCTGCTGATTAAGATGTTGTCCCTGTCCACAGTGAGAAGGGCAGAGGGTCACTACAGATAAGTGTTCATAAATCATCTCATAGAAGTATGTGAATGGCTTGTGGGGGAGTTAGAGGAGAGTGGTGAACTAAAAACTGAGGAATGTTCTATTAATTTCTGGTTATTCATGAATAAAAGGTGAAACTATTTCCCAAGAGCCCTAATGTTTTTGTAAGTTCTTTCCAGTGATTGAGTGATAAATCTTCTTGAACATGTGAAGTACAGTAAGTCCCCTCCATACAAATGAATTCCATTCCAAGAGTGCATTCTGAAGTCCAGCTTGTTCTAAGTCCAACAGAGTTAGCCTGGGTCACCAAATTAACAGTTGGCTATATCGTGCTATACTGTAATAGCTTTGTAATGCTTTTTACACAAATACTACACAAAAAAACAAACAGAAAAATAAGACATTTTTAATCTTAAAGTACCTTGAAAAGTACAGTAGTATAGCGCAACAGCTGGCATCAAGTGAACAGGCAGGAAGAGTTACTAACTGGAGGAGGGAGGGTAGGTGGGAGATGGATCGTCAGCAGTAGCAGGCGGAGGGCAAGCTGATTTCACTCAAGCCTGGCGTTGATGGCACAGGTTCCTTGCTGGATTGAATTCTGTCTGCTCTTGACCAGTGGTGTTTTGGGAGTACTGTACCAGCTACAGCAATCACTGCTTTTTACACTGGCTTCCAGAAATCCTGGGCTTGAAATATACTGTGCTACTGTACTCTACAGTACTGTACAATACAGTACACAAAAGCACAACCACGTGCATGCATGCGACATACATTAGACATGAGACGCACGTTTGTATCTTTGAAAGTTCACAGTGTGAAAGTTCTTATGTAGAGGACTTACTGTATTTAACTTTAAATCTTTCTTAGGCCTTACCTCCTATTCTTGATTTCTCAAAATAAGTTTTCCTATTGTATGCCTTTATCCTCCATCTCACTTAATGCACCATTGTCCCTACTTTTTATCACTAACACAATGTTTGTGCAGTGGTATAGCGTCACTCTTGACTAGGTGAGAATACAACAGTCAACACTAGATTTAAGTGCATGTGTTATAGGATTTATGCATGAAAGCCTTATGACTTTGACTATGACTCCTTAATGTTGCCAAAGTACTTTTTCCTTAAAAGGCTCAGTTTTCATTAAAGAAATGTTTATTTAATTTTAAGGTAAGAAAGTAGCAAACTTTGAGCAACAGGGAAATTATTTTGCTTGTCATCTGTTAGTGTTAAAGAGGAAGTTATCTCATTTTTTAAAAACTCAAAGCACATTTCCTGACTGCTTGCTTGTGCCAGCCTCATGCCTGGAATTGCAAGCAAAACAAAATGGGTTTAAGTTCCAATTCGCAAGGAGCTCACATTCTAGAAGCAGAGTAAACAGATTCTGTGTAAAGTTGAACCTATGACTGACACAAAATTCAGCTTACTGTACTCCCTCTGTTCAGGGTTCCAGCATTTAACAGTAGATTGCTGTTATATTTAAAATAAAATTTGTGGTTCAGTGTTATATATTCATATAAATTCAGTATATTCAGTGTTATATATATCATGGTCCAATGTTACTTGTGCATAGAAAAGACAGTACAGGACGTATACCAAAATATTTATAATAGTGAACCCAGGGTGGTGGGATTATACTTCATTTTACTTTTCTGTTTTTGTTTTTTGCATTAAATGTACATTTATGGTTAAGTAACTGTTGTACAAATGAGCATGGGTAATTTAAAAAAAGGAGATTTGAAGTTCTGACTACATAAATATTTTTAAACCCTAGTCATCATTCCCCGGATTGAACGTACCCTTGCTTATATCATCACAGAGCTGGATGAAAGAGAGCGAGAGGAGTTCTACAGGTTTGTTGGATTTGGAAGTTACTGGTCATTTTTTGTTTATCCATATTTCAAAGACTCGATTTGCTGAGAGACTTGTTGGCTTCTGTTCTTTAGAATTAGCACAACTTTTTTTTTTCCTGGTAAGAAGCAAGAGATGATATTGCCAAAGGCTGTGGAGACAAATCTGTGCCAAGTTTTGCACATAAGTAAAATGTGGTGTCTCTGAAAACATAGGCCCTTCAGAGAAACTAGAAATAGCATTGATAATTCTTTCAAATGGAAGTGATTATGTGGGTGTCTCATAAGGGGAGGCTTCCCTGGTTGCTCAGCAGTAAAGAATCTGCCTGCAATGCAGGAGACTCGGGTTCGATCCCTGAGTTGGAAAGGTACCCTGGAGGAGGGTGTGGCAACCCACTCCAGTATTGCTGGGAAAATCCCATAGACAAGAAGCCTGGTAGGCTGCAGGCTCACATTTAAAGCTGTTGTTCAGTCGCTCAGTCATGTCCAACTCTTTGCAACCCCATGGACTGCAGCACACCAGGCTTCACTATCCTTCACCATCTCCTGGAGCTTGCTCAAATACATGTTCATTGAGTCGCTGATGCCATCCAACCATCTCATCCTCAGTCATCCCCCTCTCCTCCTACCTTCAAATATTTCCAAGCATCAGGGTCTTTTTCAGTGAGTCAGTTCTTCAAATCAGTGACCAAAGTATTGGAGTTTCAGCTTCAGTATCAATCCTTCCAGTGAATATTCAGGACCAGTTTCCTTTAGGATTGACTGGTTTGATTTCCTTGCAGTCCAAGGGACTGTCAAGAAGAGTCTTTCCCAACACCACTGTTCAAAAGCATCAGTTCTTCACTGCTCAGCTGCCTTTGTAGACCAGCTCTCACATCCATACATGACTATAGGAGAAACCATAGCTTTGACTAGATGGATCTTTGTCAGCAGAGTAATGTCTCTGCTTTTTAATACTATAGTCTAGGTTTGTCACAGCTTTTCTTCCAAGGAGCAAGTGTCTTTTAATTTCATGGCTGCAGTCACCATCTGCAGTGATTTTGGAGCCCAGGAAAATAAAGTCTCTCACTATTTCCATTGTTTCCCCATCTATTTGCCATGAAGTGATGGGATGGGGGGATGCCATAATTTTTGTTTTTTGAATGTTGATTTTTTTAAGCCAGCTTCTGAAATCTCCTCTTTCACTTTCATCAAGAGGCTCCTTAGTTCCTCTTTGCTTTCTGCCATAAGGGTGGTTTCATCTGCATATCTGAGGTTATTGATATTTCTTCCTGCAATCTTGATTCCAGTTTGTGCTTCATCTAGCCCGGCATTTTGCATGATGTACTCTTCATATGAGTTAAATAAGCAGGGTGACAATATACAGCCTTGACGTACTCCTTTCCCAATTTGGAACCAGTCTGTTCCATGTCCCGTTTTAATTGTTGCTTCTTGACCTGCATACAGATTTCTCAGGAGGCAGGTAAGGTGGTCTGGTATTCCCATCTCTTGAAGAATTTTTCACAGTTTGTTGTGATCTGCACAAAGGCTTTACTGTAGTCAATGAAGCAGAAGTAGATTCTCAAGCAAGAGATGGAATTCTCTTGGTTTTTCTGTGATCCAGCATATGTTGGCAATTTGATCTCTGGTTCTTCCGCCTTTTCTAAATCCATTTTGAACATCTGGAAGTTCTTGGTTCATGTACTGTGGAAGCCTAGCTTGGAGAATTTTGAGCATTACTTTGCTAGCGTGTGATATGAGTGAAATTGTGCAGTAGTTTGAACAGTCTTTGGCATTGCCTTTCTTTGGGATTGGGATGAAAACTGACCTTTTCCAATCCTGTAGCCACTGCTGATTTCCTGGTATATTGAGTACAGCACTTTAACAACATCATCTTTTAGAGTTTGAAATAGCTCAGCTGGAACTCCATCACCTCCACTAGCTTTGTTTGTAGTGATGCTTCCTAAGGCCCACTTGACTTCACATTCCAGGATGTCTGGCTCTAGGTGAGTGATCACACCATCATGGTTATCTGGGTCATTAATATCTTTTTTGTATAGTTCTTCTGTGTATTCTTGCCACCTGTTCTTAGTATCTTCTGCTTCTGTTAGGTCCATATGGTTTCTGTCCTTTATTGTGCCCATCTTTGCATGAAATGTTTCCGTGGCATCACTAATTTTCTTGTAGAGATCTCTAGTCTTTCCCATTCTATTGGTTTCCTCTATTTCTTTGCATTGATCATTTAGGAAGGCTTTCTTAATCGCTCCTTGCTGTTCTTTGGAACTCTGCATTCAGATGGGTATATCTTTCCTTTTCTCCTTTGCCTTCACTTCTCTTCTTTTCTCAGCTGTTCTTAAGGCCTCTTCAGACAACCATTTTGCCTTTTTGGATTTCTTTTTCTGTGGATGGTTTCAATCATTGCTTCCTGTACAGTGTCACGAACCTCTGTCCATAGTTCTTCAGGCACTCTATCAGATCTAATCCCTTGAATCTGTTTGTTACTTCCACTGTATAATCATAAGGGATTTGATTTAGGTCATACCTGAATGGCCTAGTGGTTTTCCCTACTTGGTTCAATTTAAGTCTGAATTTTGCAGTAAGGAGTTCATGATCTGAGTCACAGTCAGCTTCCGGTCTTATTTTTGCTGACTGTATAGAGCTTCTCCATCTTCAGCTCCAAAGAATATAATCAGTCTGATTTCGGTATTGACCATCTGGTGAAGTCCATGAATAGAGTCTTCTCCTATGTTGTTGGAAGAGGGTGTTTGCTATGACCAGTGCATTCTCTCGGCAAAATTCTATTAGCCTTTGCCCTGCTTCATTTTGTACTCCAAGACCAAACTTGCCTGTTACTCCAGGTATCTCTTGACTTCCTACTTTTGCATTCTAGTCCCCTATGATGAAGAGGACATCTTTTTTGGTGTTAGTTCTAGAAGGTCTTGTAGGTCTTCATAGAACTGGTCATCTTCAGCTTCATCATTAGTGGTTGGGGCATAGACTTGGATTAGTGATACTGAATGGTTTTCCTTGGAAATGAACATTCCTGTCATTTTTGAGACTGCACCCAAGTACTGCATTTTGGACTCTTATTGACTGTGAGGGCTACCCCATTTCTTCTAAGGGATTCCTGCCCACAGTAGTAGATATAATGGTCATCTGAATTAAATTTGCCCATTCTGGTCCATTTTAGTTTACTGATTCCCAAAATGTTGATGTTCACTCTTGCCATCTCCTATTTGACCACTTCCAGTTTACCCTGATTTATGGAACAATACATACCACATAGGTGGTATGCAGGGGTCAGTGTGCCAGGTTCAGAGAAGTGCAAGATAACTGAAGGCAAGCCATGACTGTCTTGGACCTTGAGTAGCATTTGATTATGACTTATAATCATCATTATTAAATTTTAGTTCTTCAGTTGATATGCAGAGTTGTGGTAATCCAAATGATCCAGAATTTTAATGTCTGAATACTCAGTATCATCACATGAATATCTAAGTTTATTCACCCTGAGATAGGAGCTTTTACAGTCAGTTATTAGCTTAAAATGTGTGTTAAAGTGTTAGTCGCTTAGTCATATCCAACTCCTTGAGACCCCATGGACTATAGCCCACCAGGCTTCTCTGTCCATGGGATTCCCCAGGTAAGAATACTGGAGTGGGTTGCCGTTCCCTTCTCCAGGGGATCTCCTCGACCCAGGGATTGAATCCAGGCCAACTGCAGTGCAGGCAGATTCTTAACCATCTGAGCCATGAGCGTGTTCAACATCAAGCCTGTCTTTTTTTAAAAAAAAAGGGTCATAAATATATTACCAAAATTGAATTTAATAAAGGCATAATTTTGTTTGACTTTGTAGAGGTGTTTATTATCCTTGTTACAAAACTAGAAGAAATCAGTTCCACTTAGTACCAAAACATTGTTCCAAAAATTCCCTCCTTTATCTTACAGGTTAAAGAAAATACAGGAGAAGAAAAAGATTCTCAAGGAAAAGTCTGATAAGGACTTGGAGCAACGGAGGGCAGCCGGAGAGGTGATGGAGCCTGCTAATCTCCTGGCTGAAGAGAAGGATGAAGATCTTCTGTTTGAATAAGCTTTCCTGCTCTGGTTCTTTCGGAAGGCCTAACATGTCACCATTTTAATTCATGGTGTGTAGGTTTGTTATGTGTGGCTATTTATTTTTTGGCTTAAGAATTTCACCAGTTGTAAAATTTCCCTGGATGTCTGTTTATGGGATCTACCTTTGCAGAATCATAATTAAGCAACAATTAATCACCAATGAAATTTGTAGAACCTGTCCCAAAACCTGTAGAATTTATGCTGTGGAAGTGTCACTCTACTTTATACATCTGTTACAAGTCATCTGCTTACCAAACATAGTAAGAAAATCCCTTTAGGAAGCAGCAGTGCTCTCAGGCCAACACACATTTGTAGGCCAGCTACTCTGGAGCACCCTTTGTTCCTACCTGCTCACACACCTTGGCACCATTGTCTGAGATTGCTACAGCCATTCTTGTGTTAGTTACTATGGGACGTCTCTCCTTAAGCTTTAGGGAAACCTTCATTTATTTTTCCTTGAATAACAGGTCTCTGGTCTGTCATGGGAACAGTTCTGCCAATTCAAATGTGACTACGGTATAAACAGTAAAATGATTTAAAAATGAGTTGTTCCTTTTTTAATGAATTTACTGTTAAGAGTAAGTTGTGTTCTTATGCTCAGATTGGCACATGGGATTGGCATTCAAAACGAGCTTCCTCCACAGACGTGTATGACGTGGGGGTCTGCCTTCCTCCATCCTTCAGATTTCAGTGTTTTACTTTTAAGCTTACTGAGATATTGTTGAATTTTGGGGTACTGATAAATACATGATTGCCAGAGAGTTAGGAGAGCTTATTGATACTGCTGTTGCTAATCTAAGAAAAAAATACTAATTCCTATTTGAGAGTAATGTGGCTGTATCAGGTGATGAAGGTTTTTAGTAGCTTGATTTGGTGTGAGTCATCCATTATTCAGGCTTTCCTGCACTCAGTTCCAGGGGTTTTTTGACATGATTGGCCATGGAGCAGTTTTTGGTTAATGAAATTACAACACTAGCCTTAATAGTATTGTGTTTAAATCAACTGGTATCCCAGCCTAGGCTTTTAAAAACGTGTTAGTCGCTCAGTCATGTCCGACTTTGCGACCCCATGGACCAGGCTCCTCTATCCATGGAGTTCTTCAGGAATTCTACTGGGGTAAGTAGCCATTCCCTTCTCCACAGCATCTTCCCAACCCAGGGGTTGAATCCATGTTTCCTGCATTGCAGGTGGACTCTTTACAATGAAGCCCCTGTTGGCTTTTAAATTAACCAAGTAATTTTGTGAACATTTAACACCTGCTACAAAGCAACTTAGTTGTGCCAGTAAAAACCTTGTTTATATCATTTCATCACAACCACCATAAGAGGTACATATTATTTTAATCCCATGTTTCACAGAAAATTTTGAGGCATAATGGAGCTTGAGTGGTCCTAGATTAAAAAGCTAGAAAGTGGTGAGTCCCATTTAAACCCAGGTAATCTAAGTTCAGAATTTTTAGATTCTTCTTTTTTGCCTCTCCTACATTTAAAATTTAGGGTAAAGGTAACACATAAGGCCTGTCCTGGAGGAGCTGATTTTTAGGAAATCCTGTTGCTACCTACAAAATAAAATCTCAGACTCAGTGTAAATTCAATAATTGGGAAACTAACAAGTATGTAAGTCTTGAAAATAGGTTTAACGATGAACTGCCTAATATGTAATCTTCCCAATACCCTAGTGCATGCAAGTTAAACTGCTTCAGTCATGTCCGACTCTGCAACCCTATGGACTGTAATTTACCAGGCTACTCTGTGGGATTCTCCAGGCAAGAATACTGGAGTGGGCTGCCAACCCTCCTCCAGGGGATTTTCCCAACCCAGGGATCAAACCTGAGTTTAGTCTCCAGCACTGGTAGACAGGTTCTTTACCACTAGCATCACTTGTGAAGCCCCTGCTGCTGCTAAGTTGCTTCAGTCGTGTCTGACTCTGGGCAACCCCATAGATAGCAGCTCACCAGGCTCTGCCACCCCTGGGATTCTCCAGGCAAGAGTACTGGAGTGGGTTGCCATTGCCTTCTCCGTGTGAAACCCCTAGTGAAGTATAAATACCAATCATTTCCATTTTGCAGGTGGAATGCAGAGCAAATGTATCTTAACTTTAAGAGCCTTGAATCTTAAGTGGTATATATGCTCTGTGGGAGGTAAAAATTAGTGGAAAAGTTGATGCAGAGAGCCAACTTTAGTGGTTTCATTTAGGTAAATTTATATTAACTTTAAAGCACTGAGCTAGAGAAGTACCCTCGGATTTTCCTGTGGCTTCATCAACCTTTGTTACTGGCCTTGGCTAACCTCCCTTACAAAAGTAGATGATTTTATTATGGTTTAGCATATTTTAAAAAAATATTTTTTCTATGTGGACCATCTTTCTTAAATCTTTGAGTTTGTTGCAATATTGCTTGTTTTATGTTTTGGTTTTTTGGCCAACAGGCATGTGGGATGTTAGCTCCTCACCAGGGACTGAACCTACACACTGCCTGCACTAAAAGGTGAAGTCTTTACTGCTGGACCACCAGGAAAGTCCTACTTTAGCACACTGACAGTAGTGGAAAGATGATTTGTTGTGTAGGGTTGGGTGATCTGAGCTGTTGGGAAAGGGAGGCAGGCGATCAGGACTAGGAATGGAGTGGGGCTGGGGTAGCAAGGTGTGTATGTGTGACACTTTTTGGTATATGACTGGCCTCCTTTAGGAGATACAGAATAGGTATAGGAAAGGAGGAAGGATCAAGATTTGAGAAATGCGTATTTGTCAACTCATCCTACCCTCAGTGTTCTCAAATCCATGGCTGCATGTAGTGGAATTTGCCTGAGTCTTACATATCTTCTTCCCCAGAAAACTTTCAGAGCTTCCAGCTTTAAGTTGTCTATCTTTAATATAGTTTAAATAAACAATTAAGGAAACAGAACCTACATTTGTGCCAAAAGGGGGCAGTCTTCCACTGTGAAAAATAAAACACATTTTGTGTTTCACCCAGAGGTTCCAATGGACTTGCTAGCAAAACTTGAAGATGGGTGGGTCGTTTTAGTTGTGTCAAAACCTTGAATGGCAGAGGATGTAAGCACACAGAGAAAGTAGTCAGTGGCTTTTAAAATTTGAAACATAATTTTACTTTTTATTTTTACATTATGTTGTGCAGTATTACATCTCAAAATAACAGAGTGCAGATAAAGGCAAAGTAAAGTACAAAGGAAGATTAATTAACAGGTGTCAAAAAAGTTACCTTTATTAAGGCTAAATCCCTGGTTTATATTTTCCACACACATTCACAAAATTACATTCAAATTATTCCTTAGGCCATGAGAAAAGGAAAAAAAAAATCCAGATATTAGATTTTCATAGAAAGCAAATCTGGATTAATCTAAAAACTATTCTCCTTTCTATTTGTTCTGACTTAAAATTTAGTAAAGGAAGGTTATTTTCTTATTTGAACTAATGTGCATTTCATTAGCTATCGGTATGGTTCCTATTAAGTGGTTAAGACCTCCCCAACATTGGGGTCTCCAATCAGAAGCACAGAAGGCCAGGAAATGGAATTGACCAGAGTGGTATACAGCCCAGCTAGGTAGGGAGCAAGGTTTTTTCTATTTTCTTTCAAAGAAGTCAGCAACAACTCAGTTTTCACTTTGGAGGGACTGGGACGAGTACCAGCACATCCATGTCACTGGGACTGAACAAAGTGTGGGATATAAACATTTCTATTCCTCTTATCACTGCTGATGAGGAAGGAGAGAATTACATAAGATTTCAATGACCCCTAAAATATCTCATCACCTTAGACTTTTAAGAGTACACTATGGCATGGCATGTGCCTTGGCAGGGTCCTTGAACCTGCTTGTTAAAGCCGTGCCCGAGTCCCTAGCACGTGGCCCTTGTGTGGCCCTGTGGTCTGCAGGCTAACTAGGAGACTAGCATGATAGCCCCTTACTGACACCACCTAAAATCTCAATTCTAACTTGACTGAAACTACAAACATTTTAGACC
The DNA here is from genome assembly GCF_014754425.2 of Oryx dammah. Classification (NCBI taxonomy): domain Eukaryota; kingdom Metazoa; phylum Chordata; class Mammalia; order Artiodactyla; family Bovidae; genus Oryx; species Oryx dammah. The sequence goes on from NW_024070210.1 coordinate 23,716,680, forward strand.
TTAGGGTTGAAAACAGTTGTCAGTTATGCTAAGCAGCTCACAAAATTCCATAGACTACCTTTCATTCCTAAGGAGAAAGTAAATTGGGAAAGTGAAATGATTTAGTACTTACAGTCCTTTGTTTTCATTGCTGAAAATCACTGTGACCTTTGCATTTTCCTACCATAAACTGGAGTGTTTCAGACCTGAAGAGACACTATGTATGGCAGTCCTTCCCTCAACCTAGGGATGTTACTTTCTTCTAAGGAACATCATTTCTGCATTAGACATACTCTACAGCCAACTCTGAGGCCACACAAAGTCGAACAGAAAAAGGCTACATATAAACAGTCTACATTTGTTCAAATAATATTATGCAAAAGAGAAAAACTCAAATACATACATGACACCAAGACAAACTACTCATTAAAAACAGTTGCTTATGTTAATAAGTGACAATTCAATATTATTCCAGTGTTTAGCTTTGGAAACAGAATTGTTGTAGCTGTAGTCATCATAAAAATAAAATCAAGACATTCACATTTGAGGTTGTCACACACCACACCATCCCCTAAACCTGGAAGAGACTACAAATTAACTTTCCATGCGAATTACAGAAGTTGACTTTTTAAAGCTTCAAGCTATAGAGACAGTATGAAAATCTCATTAGCTTAAATGTTTTATGATTTAGCTTGTTGCATTCTGGTCATAAGAGGCAGACTTTTTTAGGATAAAAACCTATTTCTATATGCTTAACTTTTCCCCTGCAGTATTCTTTTCCTAAAATAGTCAAATGACTTTCAGGTCATCTTTTCCTCTGATCTCAAAGTCAGTTGTCATATCATTTCTCTCATATAATTTTATTCCAATGCTGAACAAGTGTAATTAATGACCATTTGTCAATCTATTAAATTAGTATACAGTACAGCAGCTATATTGATCACAGAATTCCAGTTTATTACCTACATATATAACACAGTCATCAAATTATACTGTGTTCATATATAAAATGCAAAAACCATCAAATGTGCTATGTCCTCTCATGTATGTAAAAACCTGCATCATGAGGAAGAAACTTTTAATAATCAACACAGTTTATATGAATATCTGCCATTCATAAAAATATAACTTATACATTCTATTGTACTATGCAGATCAGGAAAAGGAAGTTACCAAATCAGTTGTGACAGTTTAAGATAAAATTTCAAAAACTCATTATACCTTTAAAAAGATCAGCATATGTTGTCTATGTTTTAGATCAGCCTGCAGTGAAGTCTGATCCACAAAGTTTGAGCTAAAAAAATTGGTGCTCCTAATGGAATGTTTTTAATAATTAAAAGACATATAAGTGAATTCAAGGCTAACAGAGTAGCTCCAGACCAAAGTGGCACCATTTTTTTAAAAAGTAGTTCTGATGACTAAACCAGTCTTCTAACCAAATACTGTTGTCTTGCCCAGTGCACAGCACAGTTCCCCCTCACTCCCAAATTCTCATGAAATCATTTAAATTAACTGTTAAATAACATCAATAGTTACTGCAGTGTGAAACATGGACCATTGTGTGTGTATACATGTTTCTGTGGAAATATGACTAGGCAGAAAAGATTTGGTTAGATGAAAACAGAATTAAAGGGCTTTTACCATGGATAAACTAGAACGGCTCTGTTGAAAACTTCCATTTAAAATCCCCATCTGAGGCAAGAACCTTTAAAGCCAGGTACAGAGAGAGAATAAAGACTGCTGTTAACAAATTGCTTAAGGGCATTTTCTTCTCACTAATTCAAGATCTAAGAACATGTCTACAGTTTACACTGCCTGCCACCTTCTCAGAGACATGCTCAAGTATCAGGGCTATCTTCCTATGGGCAGTCTCCCGGGTCAAGTCCAGTCTCGCTACAGAACGAATGCTTTCACCTCAGCCAAGTGGATGGCACCCACTGAGGTTCAGTATCAAGTTTGTTAATCAACCTAAGCAGTTCCTGATAGGCTTTATCAAGATCTGAGTTCACAATTGCTGTGTCAAAGTAGTGGCCATTGTTCTGCTCCATCTCTCTAGTCTTCTCAATGATTTCTCTCAACTCTTCAGGCTGCAAAGAAAAGATGAAAAACTATGAGGTAAACCATCCTAAACTTGACAGTAAGTCAGAGATGGGTGAAAAACAAGAAATGGCCTTAACATACTGCTTTCCTTCTGTTTCTCAAAATACTCAACTTCAGAGCTCCTCCTGAACCCTGTCATGGCCACAGAGATTTGCTTTGCTTTAGCCTCTTTAGCACACTCACTGCAAATCATTTGTGACTCAGTACAATGTCCAAAACCTATTTATGGGATTCCCTTGTGGCTCAGCTGGTAAAGAATCTGCCTGCAATGTGGGAGACTGGGTTTGATCCCTGGGTTGGGAAGATCCCCTCGAGAAGGGAAAAGCTGCCCACTCCAGTATTCTGGCCTGGAGAATGCCATGGACTATGTGGTAGTCCATGCAGTTGTGAAGAGTCAGATGCAACTGAGTGACTTTCACTTTCTTTTCATAACCTGTTTATACTGCTTTGTAGGTTTTATGTGTTTCTGTCTTATCCACAAGAGGCTTCAAGAGCACAGACTGTTAACTCTGAATTCTCTACAGACGCTCATTTTCAAACATTTTAGGTCATCATAACCTCTTCCTAAAACGTCTTCTGTAACAGAGTGAACTTTTCTGGCAGGACCCTAAATAGCACCTATTCCGGCTCTTACAAAGAGCCCCTGCCTTTTTTATCTGTTGTGGAGTTTAAAAGAGTAAAACCATGAGAAAAGGATCAATAGAATGGGTATCTTTTTTTTTTTTATGAAAACACGCTGGAAATCCAAGATTTTAATAATCTATGTTTTTTTTGGAAATAGTTTTATACTTTAAGTTGGTAGACAATTTCAATACACAAAGGAGGTCTTTAAGATGCAAAAACAAGTATCCTAAGAGTTTGGGAAGCCAAATAGAAGCAGGCTACTTTAATATGTAAAGGAAACAAGTGTTTTCACAGACAAGCAGATGGCAAGGTTATATGCAAAACTTATCCAGAACCCCTGATGATCAAGCACAGGTGTCCAAGAAAGTGAAACTGCCAAGGCACCCCGTCAATGAAGAGAACTAATTAAATGTCCAATGTCTCAGCCACAGAGGCCATACATACAAAAGATATTGGACCCACAATATCAAGCAATTTATATCATTCAAAAAGTCAAACTTTTATAACAGTAGGAAAACATACTAAAAATATGATGATAGCTCTGGCTTGTCCTGAGTTGGTTTCTTGTGTGGCTCTCTCTAATTTTCATTCTGGAATGTTGTGCAGCTGGCTCTGGCACACAGAATCCTTTGTTTCCCAGCAGGAAGCTACTACACCATTGTAACTGAACACAGTGTGATGTTCTGGTCACAACTTATGTTTACCCAAAGCTCAAGGTTACTGAAAGAACATTCTAGAACTCAAAACAGAATCTAAACTTTGTGTTACTAGATTTGAAATGTAAATGTTATTAAGCTGCACATCTTACATAGATTCACTTGAGTATCTAATCCTAAATGTTTCCTTATCAAACAAGTATTATTTTATCTTTTGCCAAAAATGACTTATATAATTTATTTGGTACTTTAATTCTTTTACAATTCATGATGAAATTGAAACAAAATGATTTTGCTCAAAAATCTTTGGCCTGAAAAAATTATCTATAGGCAAAATTGACCATAATAATTCACACTATTAGTTTACCACTCTTAAGACCCCATTATAGCAAAACCAGATTCAGAATGTAACAAGATAACTGGTTATTTAAGTTGTGCATTTAGTGAAGAACACCATTACTTTCTTACCTAACACTATTTCACAGAGTTAAAATTTAGGATCAGTTTTTACTTAACACTTCTATTGTGTGGTAAGCATTATTAATTACCAAAGGAGATAAAACATAAAAAGCAATCAGATACATCACCCTTTACCCAACAGCTGCAAAATATACATTCTTACTGGTGTGCAGGAACATGCGCCAAGAGAGAACAGATACTGGGTCATAAAATAAGGCTCAACAAAATTTGAAAGACTGACATCTTACAGAATATGTTCTCTTACCACAATGGAATTATACAACAATAAAACATTCTAAAATCTCCAATAGGAGGAAATTAGATACTTCTAAATAACCCATGGATTAAAGAAAGAAAATGACAGGAAATTAGGAAATGTTTCTAACAAAATGATAATGAAAAATATATAAATTAGAAAAGAAGGTTTAAAAATCATGTTTTCTTCAGAAACTAAAGCAAGTGCAAATTAAAGCCAAAGTAAGTATAAAAAATAAAAATAAGGTAACTCAATGAAATGGAAAACAAACAATAAAGAAAATTAACAAAGAAAAAGGCTTCCAACTTTTTTCTAAAGTGTTTTTGGTTATTCTTTAAAATTTGCACACAAATTCTAAAACAGCCTTCAATTTCTACAGAAAAGCCTGCTGTGGTTTTTTTCCTGCTTCAATAACAGGTTTCTTGAGATATAATTCATTCACAATTCTCCCACTTAATGGTGAACTGCAACCAACTGAATGGTGGACTCGTACAGTTTACTCACTTAAAATGTACAATTGAACAGTTTTTTTTGTAGTCACAGAGAAGTTGTGCAACCAACACCACAATCCATTTTAGAACATTTTCCTCACCCTCCACTCTCCATGCCCTGTTCCCCTTCCCCCAAAACCTCATAGTCATTAGCAGCCACTCCCATTTTCTCCCAACACTCAGCCCTAGGCAACCACTAATCTACTTTTGGTCTCCATAGATTGCTTATTCTAGATATTCCAAATAATGGAATCATGTCAAATATGGTCTTTTGTGACTGCAAAAATGAAAACGGAGTGAAACACTACTTTAACCAGCTGGCCTACTTAGTCTATGACAAAGCAACCGAATTATGCTCAATATAAAGGATGGGATGTCCCTGAGGTCTAAGACATTGAAAAATAAACACCATATAGGATGAATAACAAATCTTTTTCTAAAGTAGAAAAAGATATCCTGGGAAGGAAAAAATAAGGCTGGTGGATGTGGTCAATAGTCAAAAACCAAAGAAAAGGAAAGGTGTGATTTGTGACTTCTGAGGAGATTTGAAGGAGGAGGAGTAGTACGTGTTTTTATGGAGACTGAAAAGGCAAATGAAATGAGCTCTAAGTGATTCCTTTATAAATAGAACCATTTAGGAAATCTGCTAAGAACAAGGAAGAGTATTTGTTACTGTGATATAGCATGTCACTTGATGGTTTTCATATCATATGTTTAAAATGTCAAATAAATATCAATGCTTTAATATATATCACTATATTATCATTTAATTTTTAGTATCATTTGGTATAATATGGATCACCTCAACCACACTCAGCACCTAATATAAGATAATTTTTAAAAATTTTCCATTTCAGATCATATGAAAAGATCAAATGCCTAAGACAAACAGAACATAAAATTTCAATCAGAAAAAAGAAGAGAAAGGCAAGAGCACTCAACTTGGATCCTGGCATATATGGAATATCTGCAGAAAATGTGGGTAATCCCTAAGAATCTGCTGAGAATATTTGGTGGCGGGGTGGGTGTCATCTAACCCTTCTTAGAAATAACATATATCTGTGTGAAGAGAACATGGAAGTTTTAAGAAATCAGAAATAACATGCATCTGTGTGAAGATGACGGAAGTTTTAAGAAATGTCAAAGGCTACCATACATTTGGAATAACAACAGGAACTGTATGCAGAACAAGAGGAGCCCCTTGCTTTGGAGAACTGCCTAAATGCAACCAGAGGCAAGTGTGGCAGTTTTGGGGAAAGTGACAAGGCAGAAAGAATAATCAGTTTGAAAGGCTAAGCTGATGTGGTTTTTAAGCACTGTGACATATTAAGCCTTGGCTTTTCATGTTTACTTTTAATGGAATAGTCTAACAGTATAATAACTTTACCTTTGGATTCTTGCCCTCTTTGGCCAATAATGCCCGAAGTCTTTCTTGTGAAGGGGGTGCAATGAAGATAATATAGGGTTTCAAGTCTGAGTTCCGTAGAGTCTTCAAGGACTGTAAAGCAAAGACAGATCTGAGAGTTTGATATTGAAACTCGAACTAAAACCTTGATTTATCTATTTTAAAAAATAACTGTAATATATAGAACTATATGTAATTTTGTCATGTATTTTCCAAGTCTCCTATAGATGGGTTATCATTCTTTCATAATTTAAAAAATCAAAGAGAGAAAAAGAAAAAAGAACAGAAAGAAAAGATCCTACCATTCAATATAAGAATATATTGTGTACCAAAAGTGAAATGAAGACTTAACATGAAATGCTCTTATAAGATCATACACAGATTACAATAACATTAAAAATCCATTTTGAAGGAATTACAAATGAGCAGTCACCTTAACCATATGCCACAATCTAAATGCAAAAAGAATTAGAGAAAAACTTCACATACACATGCAAAAAAAAAAAAAAAATTGGAAAAATACATCCAAGAAAAAAAAAAAGCAGACTGTCTGAATTAAGAGATTATAGTTTTTCACCTTGCCATTGCATGACTGTGTGTCCCTAAAGTGAAGCATTCCACAAAAATGGGGATTATATGAACATGTCCTTTTCCATCTAAAAACAGTAATTAAGACAATATGCTTAACTACTTTTAAGTTCTTTGGTAATTCTGTTAGCCAAAATAAAGAATTCTTAAGGAATTTAGTAAAAATAAAAACATGGATGCTTTTCTTAAATCTAATGTTTATAACTGAATAGCAAAGACTAAAATAAAGAAAACCTAATTACTATTTCAGAAAAGCCATTTTGGAGTCAATTTTTCTCATATACATCTCTTTAATAACCACTGCCTGTATCTCCTGAGTTGACATACAGAGTAGATTCCACCACATTAAGGAAAGTTTTATGCTAAAGCTGTACAATCAAGAAAAAAAACACAAAAACATGATCTTAAAAATACAAAATTTCTAAAATTATTTTAAACAGAAATCTAAAAAGCAACTGTTAGTAATTTTTGAAGGTTTTGTTTTTTTTTGTATGACAGATAATGGAAAGCAATGGCTGTTTCATTAGCTACAATCAACCACTCATTACAGTACCAATACTTGAACAATGGCATTTAAAACTATAAAAATGACCTCTCACTAATCTAATTTTTCTCATATGGGAAAGGAAAATTCTTTTATAACCTTAAAATACTAAAGTACTACCAGCACAACAGTTACTGTATTTTAAGTTTCTGAAACTATGTACATTTATATACAGGCAAGTATGTAATACATGTATTTTCCACTCTGAGGAAATTGAAAGTGATTTAGCAACCTGAGTTCATGTAAAGAATCAGTGTGAAAAATCTGTATGAGAAGTTAATTAGGTCCTGTGATTCTTGGACCAAAATACAAGTTCAACACTCTAAACCAAAAGAGTTCTACCTGTGTACGGAGACTTAAAAGACATATTTTGCCCGAGTTGATCACTTGGCGTACAGAATCTATACTGGTTCCATACAAATTTTTCTCAAATTCACCATGCTCAATGAACTTTCCAGCTGCTATGTCTGCCTCAAATGCCTGCCGTGAAACAAAGTGGTAATCTCTACCAGCTACTTCATGGTCTCGCCGATTCCGAGTTGTATCTAGGCAAACAAAATCAGGCAAAATTAGTAAGCACAGATCAGAGCAAGGGTGAGGAATAATTCTGCTAGTCAGAAACAAATTTTATTTTGTAATACAAATTTAAAAGTAATGAATTAAGGAAACGTTAGACCCCCATGTGTTTTACCATTGACTGGTTTTATTTCTAAATTGAGAAGTAAACAAAACTGTGGTGTTAGTATCTTAGTAACAGTTACATTTAGTATGTTTTATACTCACACTCTAAATTACTTCATTTTGCATTTCATTTAAAACATTATCACTCAATTTTTCCATAAGATTAGGTACTATACAACGTTTAAACAGAAATTCTAGGCTCAGAGATTAGGTCTAAAGTTCTATCTTCTGCATCACTTAAAAAAACCAGGAGCTGATTCCATACTGAACAGTGAATTATAAGAAGCCAAAACTGAAATTCATTTGTAGAAAGTAATTAGTACCATACTCTCAGAAAAATGGTACTCAAGAATGACTATCTTTAGTAGCAAATTCTCAAAAGATTTGGTAAAAATAAAGTTCCTATTTCTTGGACATCACTGTTTGAGGAAATGGGTGAAAACTTCCCCTACACAATTAGGTTCTACAGAGGTAAGCTGAAATTCACAGGAAAACGGGGAATGCATCCAAACTTACGAGGAACTGCAGATGCAAAGCGGTCTTTCTCTTTGTTCATGAGCCTCTGACGCAATTCATTCTGGCCACAGTTTTGTGGACCAATCAAAATGATAGGTCTTTTCCTATTTGCTGGCTGATGATAAAGTGACATTTCCTCATAAGTTAAGATCTCTTCATTGTCATAATCTTTGAGAAAAGGAAAAATTAAGCCCTTCAGACAGAATTACTGCTGTATAATAAAGATATATTTATATATAAACATATTTATATAAATATATAAAAGGTATATTTATATATACTCATAATTCTTCCAAAAAATTGGAAAACAGCACAAGTTATCATGGTTAAAAATACAACTTTTGAGATCAAGAAAGTAATAACTGGGTAGCATTATATCATAAGTATTTTCTCATGTCATTATATCCTTAGCAGGATATTATGAAAATAAATAGTATATTACTCCTTCTAGAAATGATTACTGCTTCTCTTGTTTCACACTGTGTTTGAATGTTTAATATAACTGTACTGGTTCATATAAAATAGCTAGTTTGCAGATAATATTTTGACAGAGTGAGGCACTAAGGTATAAACTAATGAGAATAATAGCTGGCATTTTTATAAACTGGGGGATACCAATATTTTAATTTGAGGGTTGGTTTAAGGAGCAGAAAATGTGTATGCTGAAAACAATACCTGGCACAGATAAACATTTACAAATAGTGCTGTGCCTGGTGTTCACAGAGAACGCTGGAATACTTTTCTTTGATTATATAACTTGAAAACATAGCATACCTATGCTATCCAACTTCCTACATTTATGTTTACCTTATTCTGGAATACTAAAACTAACCTGTGATCATGATTCAAGAAGAGGTATAAATTATAACTGGTACATTAACATTCCTAAAGCTGTAATCCAGATGAAATCAGAGTTGTCATGTGGTAAGAACAAAGGCAGACAACTAGTGACCTGTCATCTGCTCACTCTCATTACTTCACCTGACTAGGTAAGAGTTAGATGTGTAGTCAGACTGTCAGCTATAAGTTCCAAGGGAGAGGGGACCATCTTAAGCTTGTCAGTGATTAACATAGAGCAGAGAGTAGGAACTCAAACTTTACTTGTTTAAATTCCAACTCAACCATGTATTAGCTGTAAGAACTTAAACAGGTGACTTTCATATCTGAACCTGAACTTACTAATCTGTAATCTCAAGGAATTTATTTTGAGAACTAAATGGATGAAGGCTATTTCCCCTTGAATGGAATAGTTATTATAAATTATAATTATCATTAATAAAAAATTAATTCTAATAACAAACATGAGCAGAAATATAAATGTGAAGCATTTCCTTCTCAAAACACTTTCCCTCTGAAAAACTAAGTTCCTTCTTCTAACATGTACAGACTGGAAATATTTTGATTCACAGACTTAGATTTGCAAATTTCCTACAGTAAAATAGCTTTTAGAGCTGACCCAGTTAACTCCAGTATGTTTCAAAGGATAAAGAAACAGAGATATTAATCACTTACTCAAGTATAGAGAAAAGAATTATAAATTTAATAAATATTCTTAGTTATATAATCTATCAATTAGCATTAAGGATGTTTAATTTGAAAAAAAATTTATTATAGTAGGTAGAATCTCAGGTTTAGTTTATATCAAAATTTTCAATAATCTGTAACATTTTCATTAGTTTCATTTATGCTGCCAAAAATTTTTAAGGTACTGAGAGAATAAAAATAAGCCTTATAAACTGTGTAGGAAGTTACAGAGTTCCTTTGCTTTATTATTTGGCTTGTTTCTAATGTGAATTAAAGAAGGGGTAGCAAATTCTAAAGCCCATAAAGATCAATCAAGAAGGTAATGAAAGCAATGTATCAGGCTGGGTTTATAAAAAATTGGATGTGGTGGAGACTGTTGAACTAGATAGGGGTCCACTAAAAAGGCAATAGCCATCATTCAGGTTCAGTAGGCTGCTGACAAACAGGAATATAAGCCCAGTGTTATCAGAACTTTTGATTTTAAAAGAAGCTAAAATTTGAAAAACTTTTAACACTAACAATAAATAAAAACAAAACACTCTCCTGTGTGCCTGACTCAGCCAGTAGACTCCATGGAATGGGTTGCCTAGGTGAGATGAGTTACGATAGGCAAAAATGTTCATTTTTTACTTAAAATACATCTAATTGTTGGAATTTGTTAGGAACAAGTATTAACTTTGCAAACGAAGAGTTTACATAGGAAAACAATTTAAGAGAAAACTATCAATACAACACTATACAGCTACATCATACTTTTAATTTTTAAACTACTTTTTCTCAGATTTCAAAATTCTGCACTACTCACAGGTTTCTAGAAGAAAATAATTTCTGCTAAATGACTTTAGTAAATACACACGTATGTTACATTAAGAGGCCAGGACCATAAGTAAAATTCCCTAAAAATCTCATTTAGTTTCTTTCAAATGTTAGACATGGACCTCTTTTGGATGTAAATATGGCTATATCTGAGAGTGGAACTTACCATCATTTTTATTGGCATTATATAAAACCTTTTTCCTCTTCTTTTTATTCTTCTTTGCACACCATAGTTTTCCTGTTGACAGTCAGAAACATAAGTATAAATGGGGTATTTGTTTCCCTGAATAAAGCTACGTATTTCAAATTGAAGAACTCTAGTTTTAAATTTAAATTTACAGACATGTATTATATTGTTCACAGAATAACTATTTTTCAGGGAAATAGTTAAAGTTTTCCATTAATCTCACATTATAGACAGATAATCTTTAATACTTAAATCCTGTCCTTTCTTAACAGTCCTAAGATAAGCAGCTTTGCTTCTCACATCCATCTTGCCATGAATACATCTTCCCTGACAGTTCTGATATACAAATTTAAACCTGATTCCAGATGGAAACCCAAGAAACCTCTCATTAATGTCAATTATAAGAGTCCAACCTGATTTTTCTGGTTCCTTATCTTCTTCTATGGTTTGCTTCATGGCTTCCCTTTGCTGCTGAAAGCTTTTCCCTAATAAATAGAGAAGAAAAAGAGTGAAACAGACAAAAGAATAGATGAAATTTTTTTTTCTTTAATTAAGGGACAACACCAGAGTAACTGTTCATTTACAGTCCCTTCTGAATCCTCCTGCCAGTACATGAGAGAATGTCAACTATGATTATAAGCTCCAAATGTTTAAGGTGTTAAGTTCCAATGTGGCTCTCACTCAATCCTAGGACATGTATTACTAGATTACATATCATGTATTTATCTTTTTTTTCCTTTATTCATTTCATATATGATATTATACATGTTTCAATGCCATTCTCCCAAATCATCCCACCCTCTCCCTCTCCCACAGAGTCCAAAAGACCGTTCTATACATCTGTGTCTCTTCTGCTATCTCACATACAGGGTTAGCATTACCATCTTTCTAAATTCCATATATATGCGTTAGTACGCTGTATTGGTGTTTTTCTTTCTGGCCTACTTCACTTTGTATAATAGGCTCCAGTTTCATCCACCTCATTAGAACTGATTCAAATGTGTTCTTTTTATATCATGTATTTAAAAAGATAAATAATAAACAAAGGCTAGAAGTTTTAACAGCTCAGTATTTACAAAGCTTTCCATTTAGCATCTAAGAAAGCGTTCCTCTGCGATCAATGCAAAGAAATAGAGGAAAACAAGAGAATGGGAAAGACTAGAGATCTCCAAGAAAATTAGAGATACCAAGGGAACATTTCATGCAAAGATGGGCTCAATAAAGGACAGAAATGGTAGGGACCTAACAGAAGCAGAAGATATTAAGAAGAGGTGGCAAGAACACACAGAAGAACTGTACAAAAAGGATCTTCATGACCAGGATAATCACAATGGTGTGATCACTCAACCTAGAGCCAGATATCGTGGAATGTGAAGTCAAGTGGGCCTTAGAAACCATCACTATGAACAAAGCTAATGGAGGTGATGGAATTCCAGTTGACTATTTCAAATCCTGCAAGATGACACTGTGAAAGCGCTGCACTCAATATGCCAGCAAATTTGGAAAACTCAACAGTGGCCACAGGACTGGAAAAGGTCAGTTTTCATTCCAATCCCAAAGAAAGGCAATGCAAAAGAATGCTCAAGCTACCGCACAACTGCACTCATCTCACATGCTAGTAAAGTAATGCTCAAAACTCTCTAAGCCAGACTTCAGCAATACGTGAGCCGTGAACTTCCAGATGTTCAAGCTGGTTTTAGAAGAGGCAGAGGAACCAGAGATCAAATGGCCAACATCCGCTGGATCATGGAAAAAGCAAGAGAGTTCCAGAAAAACATCTATTTCTGCTTTATTGACTATGCCAAAGCCTTTGACTGCGTGGATCACAATAAACTGTGGAAAATTCTGAAAGAGATGGGCATACCAGACCACCTGACCTGCCTCTTGAGAAATCTGTATGCAGGTCAGGAAGCAACAGTTAGAACTGGACATGGAACAACAGACTGGTTCCAAATAGGAAAAGGAGTACATCAAGGCTGTATATTGTCACCCTGCTTATTTAACTTCTATGTAGAGTACATCATGAGAAATGCTGGGCTGGAGGAAGCACAAGCTGGAATCAAGATTGCTGGGAGAAATATCAATAACTTCAAATATGCAGATGACATCACCCTTATGGCAGAAAGTGAAGAGGAACTAAAAAGCCTCTTGATGAAAGTGAAAGAGGAGAGGGAAAAAGTTGGCTTAAAGCTCAACATTCAGAAAACTAAGATCATGGCATCTCGTCCCATCACTCCATGGGAAATAGACGAGAAAACAGTGTCAATTTTCATTTTTTTGGGGGGCTCCAAAATCACTGCAGATGGTGACTGTAGCCATGAAATTAAAAGACGCTTACTCCCTAACCCTAGATAGCATACTTTGCCAACAAAGGTCCATCTAGTCAAGGCTATGGTTTTTCCAGCGGTCATGTATAGATGTGAGAGTTGGACGGTGAAGAAATCTGAGCGGCAAAGAATTGATGTTTTTGAACTGTGGTGTTGGAGAAGACTCTTAAGAGTCCCTTGGACTGCAAGGAGATCCAACCAGTCCATTCTAAAGATCGGTCCTGGGTGTTCATTGGAAGGACTTATGCTAAAGCTGAAACTCCAGTACTTTGGTCACCTCATGCGAAGAGCTAACTCATTGGAAAAGACTCTGATGCTGGGAGGGATTGGGGGCAGAAGGAGAATGGGACAACAGAGGATGAGATGGCTGGATGGCATCACCAACTCGATGCACATGAGTTTGAGTAAACTCCAGGAGTTGGTGATGGTCAGGGAGGCCTGGTGTGCTGCAATTCATGGGGTCGCGAAGAGTCGGACACAACTGAGCGACTTAACTGAACTGAACTGATGTGGAAAGTACTGTGCTGGATCTTACAATGGTTCTGATCATTTGAATTATTGCAAACCAAACAAATTAAGAGTTATCTTTCCAAAATTACATAAAATTCATCAGTTTTTGATTCAAAGACACCATTCAGTATATTCTCTTACATTTACTGTGTTCAATTCCTCTCCTTCTTTGTATGTATGTATATGTTTTAAAGATTTTTCATTTCTACATTAAGCTACCCATGATAGAAATAAATGAAAAACCTATTATGTTTTTCCTCTTAGGATTATGATTTCGCTTTCAAGGTTTCTGATTTTCATCTTATTTTCAGAGATTTACTTTAGAATCAAGTATATTTTTTCTGAAGGATAAAAGTGGTTTTAGTTAGAAAATTCTCAATTAGAGTTCTACTTTTATACTTAATTTTTATATCTAATTCTTTCCAATTCAGGTCAGAGATTCTTAAAAAAAATCAATAAGCAAATTCCATCTATGTTGGAATAATCTGTTGAACTTAGTGCATTTTATAAGACCACAAGCAAAAAAGGTTAATATTGAGTTTGAGACACATAAAAAGCATTAAGGAAAATCAGGTTATCTCCAGTAACTGTACAGACTGTGTTTCTAGATAAAACAAGTAACTATGGCTGTACGGAAATCTTTAAGAGCATTAAAATTTTTTAAAAGTATGTGACTATAACAGATCTAGAAAAAATAACAAAATAATTTTAGTAATTTACATATTCCCTCATTCTGTCATACTGTCCTGAGAACTGTAGAAACAATCTATAGGAAAAATTACATCTACATATCTCATCCATTAAGTATCATCTTCACAAGAAATATGTTTCTATAATAATCTTAATGTCCAATATGAGCTAGTTTTATTTTAGTATAGTCTAAATTAGAGAGTTTTCTTCGATCTAAAGATAGATGCATCTTTTTCTACCCTAAGAGATAAATTCAGCAGTCTTACTCTTTTGATTCTGAATAAAGTCACACATCTTTAACAAATTCCTATCTAGATATCAAGGAAGATACCCCAGTTGATGATAATCTCCTGCTATAGTATAAGTTTTGTTGCCTTGATGTTTTTATTGTTCAATACTATTTTGTTGCCTTGAAAACAGGTTTAATTTCAATGCACCTACAGTGAACAGTAGGACAAATGCGAGTGGTTGATGAGATTATATGATAATCCCATTCTAAAGCCCAACAAACTGGTGAGACTTACATCCAAGATACTTATATTACAGATACAACATAAAAACCCAACAAAATGGAAAAGTAACTACATCGTTTTTTAAAAGGCATAAAAAAGTGAGTTTTTCCCTTTGAAGATTTGTGTTTTAAATGTGTTTTTAAACTTTGTACTTTCTACCATACTGTCTTTTACCTGGAACGAGCCCAGCTAGAGGCTGATTATCTTCATCTCCTTCCCTGTAGGCTTGCCACCAATTTGGATCTTCTTGACTGATTACATGAAGTATATCCCCTTTTTGAAAAGACAGACCTAACTCTCGACATGGAACATAAGGGTCATCTGAGGGGTCGTAGTCAAAATGAGCCTTTACGTGGATCTAAACAATAAAAAGGGTAAAAGTAAGGACAATAATGAAATGGCAACACAATGTTTAGCATCAATGTGAGTGTTATAATTTTTCATCAGCACAAAGGTATTACGAGTTGAAAACAAATCAAGGTAGAATTTTTTTCAGACTCATCTGTTTTCTTCGATTAAGACAGTCCTGCTGATTGCAAACATGTGCAAGAGAATGCAAAACAGTGCACTGTTACTGCTAACAAGCTGTAACAGGCCAATAGGCCTTAAAAGTTTGACAGAAGCAGAAGGAATGTAATAGAGAGTCCCTCCCTCTCCACTCCTGACTTGTGCAAACAATGACTGCAGTAAGGTATGTAATTTCTAAACCACTATTACCAGGCAAGGTAAACTGTAAACCTCTCCACATCTGTCATCTAAACAGGTGAGTGTCAGCTTCCTGGTGCCATCATCTCTTCTTGACCACACTGTCAGTGTGACTGTGCCTTGATCGCTCAGAGTCTATCCTAAAGGACTATGTCTAGGTTCATATATAATCAACCTCAAACTGCTAAAATTATCTAAATCAAGTTTATAACCAATTCCTATCATGTTCTGTATGTAGGCATTGAAATATTGTTAGTGCTACAAGCTAAAATTTTTGCTAACTGTGCTTTGCATATCTAAAACCTGCTATGCTCTCAGAACTAAAAATAGGTAAGAATTCACATGAACCTTATTAAAAGCTCAATTATTTCCTACAGTATTTTCTCCAATATACTTCTTAAGTTATAAAAAAGTATTCTTACTCCTTAAAAGGTATAAAGGAATCAATATTCTCCTTAATTCCTCTATCTAAAATTTTTATCCAACCTGGTCAAGTGGCATGTGGCATTTCCAAAATCTGCAGATTATATGAAATCTGATAAAATTGAATTTTAGTGTTATACAGGGTAGTAGTAAGGCAAAACACACCTGAGAGACTGGGTAAAAAGAATACATACAATTTTATAATCTTGGCATGAGAAGCATAGAATATATAGGATGATAAAATCTCTGCTTGTACTATTCCTATTAATCAATAATGCTTCCACATATGTTTAAACTGTTGCTTTTTAGCTAAACAATCTTGGAAATCTAAATATGAAACTATAGGCATCATTTATTGTGGTGGAGAGTTCATTTTATTATCAAGCTTTTCAGAGATATATGAAATCAGACTTCTTGTCAGCTTGATGGATGATTTTATCAAATCCCATTCTGAAATCAATACCCAGCATGCTGTTTTGCTCAGAACACTTACTAGGATGTTTATTAAAATACTGACTTCTTATACCACATCTCAAACTTTCAGATTCTGTATTTTAATTAAGTTCCTTGGATAATTGCTACATACATGTCATTTAAGATGTACCCTAAAATCTTAGGGAATTACTATCCTGAGGGAAACTAAATAGGCCAGTGAAGATGCTACATCTAAGTCTATGTAGAGGCAGACAAAATCACCCAGAGATGTTTTTCTCTCTACTCTTGCTTAGGTCTCACCCCTTGACCATTCAGATTTTTTTGGTTTGGAATGAGGCCCCTCATTGTGTTGACTGGAAGAGGAGAAGAGAGGACATGCTTTGTTTATGTGACAAGTTTATTTAGTGCTGTTTAAAATGTACTCTAAAACTGAGAGCAAAGTTTATTTCACATCAGAGAAATTAACCAACTGACTGAGTTAAAGTCTGAGTACTGCCTTAACACTTACTATGTGACTTTTTTGTGACTTCTATCTATATATAGGCATGTATTTTATTGTTTCACTTTATTGCATTTTCAGATATATACATATATATATACATAAACTGAAAGTCTGTGGCAACCTTGTGTTGTCAGATAAAGGTTAGCATTTTTAAGCAATAAAGTATTTTTAAATGAGTGTATATATGTTGTTTGTTTAGACACAATGCAATTGTACTCTTCGCAAACTACAGAACAATGTAATTATAACTTTTATATGCAATAGGAAACCAAAAATTTTGTATGACTCATTTTATTTTAGTGATCTGGAACTGAACCTGCACTATCCCTTAAGTATGCGCACAGGCATTCCACTGCAATTCTTATCAGTTTTAGAAGTTATGTCCAGCAATCTTACCTCTTCAGTTCAGGGTAGTGGCTACTTTTTTTCCTTTCCCATACAAAGGAAGACAGTCCTTTTTAAATAAAGGAGAGACTCTGACCCCTACAGGAAAGCTCCCGGGCTTCACCATGCAGTAGCATCAGTACAGTATATCTGACCAAAACAACGTTTGGTTTCTAATTCAAACAAAATCATTTGTTTAAATTTTAAATTACAGGGTTGTTTAGACACAATTATCTTCCAGCCCAACATTTTTCTCTTTGCCTCGCTGGTGGCTCAGTGGTTAAGAATCCACCTGCCAATGTAGGTTGGATCCTTGGTCTGGGGAGACCCCACATACCTTGGAGCAACTAAGCCCAAGCGCCACAACTACTGAGCCTGTGCTCTGGAGACCCAGAGCCCCCAACTAGAGAAGCCTACTTGTCCTAAAGCCCGTGTTCCACAACAAGAGAAGCCACCACGATGAGAAGCCTGGACACCGCAACTAGAGGAAAGCCAGTGCAGCAACAGAGACCCAACAAAGTAAAAAATAAATAAATACCAAGGGCAGCATCAGGAAAAGCCTTTGCAATGGCAAACAACAGTTTTAAAATTCCTCCTCTTCATTCTAAGATTTCTCCTCTCTGATGCCCATTCAAGAAAGAATAGTTTTTAAAATAATTTATTATTTATGGCTGCACCGGGCCTTTCTCTAGTTGCAGCAAATGGGGGTTACTGCAGCTCGAGGGCGTCTCATTGTGGTGGTTTCTCTTCTGGAGGATGAGCTCTAGGGCTTGTGGGCTCAGCTGCCTTGCAGCTGTGGGATCTTCCCTGACCAGAGATCAAACCGGTGATCCCTGCATTGCAAGGTGGATTCCTAACCAGTGGACAGACCACCAGGGAAGCCCAAGAAGGAATATCTTTACTTCTTCTTGTCCATATTTAACAGGAGAAATTTGGGGTATCTGTGGGTATCCAATTGATGTTTAGCAGTAGGCAGACAAAAATATGAACCTTAGAGCAACAGCAAACTTAATAAAGCAGCTGTTTGAACCTGAAAAGAGATGTCCACCTGTTCACTGAAATTATTAATATTTTTTCTTTTTTTAATATTAATATTTTTTCATCATCTGATGAAATACATATTTATAAACATTTTACTGCATTATAAAACTTAAGATCTTCTTCCAAATGAGAAAAAAATTAAGGTGAAAATTATATAATACATTCTATACTTTTAAGAGAAAAGTATATTGGATGGTATGTGGTTCTCAATCTTTTCTTTCAACCCAATTATCTTCATAGGCTGTGAATAATCCTTAACCTATCATTTTTTAAAATCTTTAGAATTTTTTGCAAACACATGAAGTATGTATAGACAGACTGCTCCCTTGACCTGATCTCCCCACAATAAATACAACTACAGCCTAGATCTCTCTGTAGAACTCCAGAATGACGGCTCAGTGGTAAAGAATCCGTCTGCTAACGCAGGAGATGCCAGTTCAACCCCTGGGTCAGGATGATTCCCTGGAGAAGGAAGTGGCAACCCACTCTAGTATTCTTGCCTAAGAAATCCTATGGACAGAAAAGCCTGGCACGCTACATCTATGGGGTCGCAAAAGAATCAGACATGACTTAGCAACTCAACAATGTATTTAATTCTATGGACTTGGTATCTATACCTGAATGCCTCTCAGGTATCTCCTCTTGATTTTTCTCCCCAAACCAGTTTTTCCTCCACATCGCCCTTCAGTAAGCAATACCACTATTCATCCAGTTGTTGAAGCATATTTGCTTCTTGGCTATCCATTACTCTTCACATTCATTAAAAGGTCCTGTCATTGCTACTTCCAGAACACAGCCTGCATAATTTTCTCCACTGCCACTGCTATCATAGAAATTTAAGCCATCATCATACATTATATTGGCTTCAGCAACACTTTCCTAAATCTCCTTGCTTCCATTATTGGCTCTACTAATCCAATTTCTACCCAGCAGCCAGAGTAGTTTTGTTTCTAAACACAAATCAGATGTTACTGTATTTGAGATCCAAACTCCCTGCCATGGCCAAGACCTTCTTGACCTGGCCCTATCTACCTCTCAAGCCTCATCTCAGAATTCTCTCCCCACCTTTCTACTCCCTCACTTGGCTCCACTCCCATGGGTTTTCCAAACACAAAGTTCTTTGGAAATTATACCTGAAAGTTCTTCTGGAAGTTAATAGGCTTGGCTTCATCTCATCCTACCAGGTGTCAGCTTCACATCACCTTCTCCTGGAGGCCTTTCCTGCCAACCTTATATAATCAATCCCACACCTCTTTTTTTATTCTCAGTGTTTATATTCACTGATTTCCATCTCAACATTTACACCAAATTATATTTACCCCAAACATGTTTATTACTATAAAGTGAGCATTTATTTGCACAGTGCCTAGTACACAAATGGTATCAAGTAGATATTCATTGTAAGGAAAAAAACTATTTGGGAGCCTTAATATTTCAATTATTAATACTACTGGGCTAGTGGCTAATTCTATGCTTTGTATCCCTGAACTATGATTTTAGTATTCTACTAAGTCTTTAAATTCCCCTAAAACTACATTTCTATCCTCCCATCCCAGACCCCCAAAATCAAGAGAATTCAGTCATGCTCCCAGTCTTTAGAGAGTTATTTAGTCTCCTATATGGAGAAGAGGGGATTTTCCTGGTGGTCTGGTGGTTAAGACTTTGCCTTCCAATACAGTAGGTGTAGGTTCAATCCCTGGTCAGCGAGCTAAGATCCCACAAAGAAAGGCAATTCCAAAGAATGTTCAAACTACCGCACAATTAAACTTATCTCACACACTAGCAAAGTAATGCTCAAAATTCTCCAAGCTAGGCTTCAATAGTATGTGAACCGTGAACTTTCACATGTTCAAGCTGGATTTAGAAAAGGCAGAGGAACCAGAGATCAAATTGCCAACATCTACTGAATCATAGAAAAAGCAAGAGAATTCAAAAAGAACATCTACTTCTGCTTCATTGACTATGCCAAAGCCTTTGATTGTGTGGATCACAACAAACTGGAAAATTCTTAAAGAGATGGGAATACCAGACCACTTTACCTGCCTCCTGAGAAATCATAGGCAGGTCAAGAAGCAACAGTTACAACCAGACAGTCAAGACAGTGTAGTTGTCATGGGTCAAGCGGGGAGGAAGTGATGAGTAAGCAGAACATAAGAGGATTTACAGGGCAATGAAACTATTCTGTAGGTTACAATGGTAGATATATGTAATTATACATTTGTCAAAATTCATAGAATGTACAACACCAAAAGTGAATCCTAAAATAAACTACGAATCTGGGTAACAATGAAACCATAAATTCTCTAACGTAACAGATACAGCATTCTGATGTGGGATGTTAACCCTAACCCTAACCCCTAACCCTAACCCTGATGTGGGATGTTGACAGCAAGGGAGGCTGTGCGTGTGTGGGGCAGGAATTATGTGGGAACTCTATACTTTCTGCTCAATTTTGCTGTGAACCTAAAACTACTCTCAAAAAATAAAGTTTATTAATTAAGAAAAATGTAGACAGTACCCATCATAAAATAAGGAGCATTAAAAAAAAATCACTTACTACTGTTTCTTTGGCAGGAGGAGGCTTGATCTGTTGACTGGGAATCAGAACAAATGTCAAAGTACCATGCATATCAGACTGCAACAGAAAAAGCACAGTATTTTAAAAAGCTGTACTTACGAAAATCATTCCATGATCTTATCATCAACAGTTCCTAGTCTGGACTATACTAGAACCTCAAGGAGACTTAAAAAAGAAACTGGTAACAATGAATCCCATTTTATCAGGAAGCACAAATTACCCCTTTTGTGGACTTTTATATTAGAGCTACCCAGGCATATGGCATGCAACAATTTTGGTCTTCTGGTCCACTGGGGAAAGCCACTTGGCCCTTAAGTCTTGGGTTTTTGTTTTCCATTCAGTTTAAGTTTAGGACGATTCCACAATGAAGGGCTGGAAGATATTACAGTACTTCTGGCTTATCTACTCTGCCATACATCGATTTTAGTACAGTAGACTCTGAAATGGTAATTGTCACTAGGATTAGAAAAGTGATGCAAAAATACAAATATTCTTACTTCCTAGATGCTTTGTCTCTGTCATTCATTCTATATTTTAACTGTACATAGTCTTACTGCTAGGTTCTTTATTATTTTCCAGTACAGTTGGCCCTCCATATTCATGGGTTCCATATCTGTGAATTCAACCAATTGCAGATGAAAAAAAAATTCCAGAAAATTCTAAAAAGCAGAACTTGTTTTTGCCATCTGCAGATAACTACTTACATAGCATTTATACTGTATTGGCTATTATATGTAATCCAGAGATTATTTAAAATATACTAGAGGATGTGTGTAGGTTACATTCAAATACTGTGCCATTTTATGTAAGGGACGTGAGCATCCATGGATTTTGGTACCCGTGGGGGGCCCTGGAACCAATTCCCCTTGGATATCAAGGGACAACTGTACACCAATGCCTGCCTTGTTCAGGTACCTCCAGCCTAGACAGAAATCACACTTATACTCCTGACACAGTAGGGAACGGTACTGAAACAGTACTCAATCTAGACATAGCAGCCAATAAAACAAGATCTAAGAACAATAACCAATGGCACTTTGTACTACCAAAGCAATGAATGGGACTGGGTAAAAATAAGAATGTGAGGATGTTTTCTAAATCTGACAACTGATGTCCGCAGATAGGAGAAATTCTAATGTAACAACTGATATTAAGTAAATAAGACTATAAATGTGGTTGATGAGTATATATGAGGTGATCATAAACTGCCCTCAAAAGTTGACTCTAAATTGCTTCCTGATTATACTAGCAGTCTAATAGAACTTTCTGAGATGACAGAATTCTGATCAGTGGACTGGAATTACAGAATGCCATGTTCTTTAATCTACACCATAATATGATAACCATTAGTAACACACTGCTCTTGAACACCTGAAATGCGGTTACTGAGAGCTTCGCAGGTGGTGGTAGTGTGTTTAAGAACCCACCTGCCAATGCAGGTAGATGTAAGAGATGTGGGTTAGATCCCTGGAGGAGGGCACAGCAACCCACCCCAGTATTTTTGCCTGGAGAATTCCATGGAAAGAGGAGCCTGGCAGGCTATGGCTCATAGGGTTGCCAAGAGTTGGACATGACTGAAGCAACTTGGCATGCACACATGAATGAAGAACTAAATTTTAAATTTTACTTAATTTAAATAGAAATAACTAGCACATGTAGCTAATGGCTATTATAGTGAACAGTGTAGAGCTATACCATTGTTATTATCTAATACTGTTAAAAAACAATCAATTGTAGATAATAAAGAAAATGAACAAAAAATCATGAGGGTATGAACTGTTTTGTTACTGTTTCTCTAGCAGCTAGCACATAGGAGGCACTTAATACATATATTTTGAATGATTTAATGAGTTACTATTAGTGATTTCAGAGGCAAATAAAACGTACCTAACAGTATAAATAAACTTGGTAGTGTCCCCGTAAGAATAAAATGCTACTAGTAAATATTATGGAAATAATATGTAAAAATTATGCTAGAAATTATATAGATATCTTGTTATTTTTCAAATGCTTTTAAAATATTTTATTCTGAAGTCTACTGAAGGAAACAATTTTTGAGACTGCATCAATTATTCTTCTACCCTTGTCAACTTACCAACAAGTCAAAAACCTCATTGACATCTTTCCCTCGAATTTCAATGCCATTAATTTCCAGAACTTCATCTCCTTCGTGTAACAGACCACTTTTTTCTGCAGCACCCCCTTTAACTATCCGACTAATGATAACAGAATCCATTTCATTACGAACTGTAGCACCCTAAAAAATACAATTCAAGTCAATTTTTTTAAAAAATGCATTTTTATATCCTCATTTTAAAATTCTTACTTTTCTAGTTAACAATATTAGCCTTCATTTATCTGGAGAAAAAAAATTTATTTACATACAGTAACCATGGCAATAAGTCTGAAAGCTGATCATTTCCTCAACATTTTCTGCTTCAGAAGCATTCTATTTGTTAAAATTCTAAAATCAGACTTTTGAAGCATACAACAGCATAAAAATGCACTTGCTCAAAAATAAAGTGAAAGCCTATAATCAAATTTGTTCTTTATATGGTAGATGCTATTCAAATGGTTATACTATATTTAGGTACAATTAGTTGAACATGTAGATTAGTAGAACATGACTTGTAACTGAGAATCTTTTTAAATTCAGAATATCATGAAACGAATACTAATCTGGTTAATAATCAAAATATTAAATACTATAGCTGTATCCAATTCACATTAAAATGTATTAAATATTTATGATACAAATCAGAAGCATAACTGAAATATATAGTCAACAAATGGAAATCTGAATAAAGCTTAAAAGTAGACAGTGTGTAATACTTTTCTCCTGAATCTTTATTTTAAAAATTTGTCATAACTTTCCCAATTTCTTCTTTTTTTGGTGGGGAATAAAACTTCGTCACATAAACTACCTTTTAATAAAATACAGTCCCTATTTCATGTACCATGTTATGCAAGAAAATTTAAGACCTTAGGATTCAAGAATATTTCTCGGAAAATAAAAAGGAACAAAATTAAGGTAATAGTAGCAGACTAAGAGAAAAAACATTTACATATAAGAACTATAAAATATTAACATTAAACAATGTTTCTAAATATATGTGAAGTATGTTAGTAATTACATTGAATGAAATGATCAATTTCTAACTTGTTTTTTTTTAAAAAAGCAGATTACCTGTCCCTTTTTTGTTCAATTACTTCAAAACCTATTTTTTCATCAAATTATGGGTGAGAAAAGATGAACAAATTCTTCTCAGCCTAATAAGGAGTATGAGCAAGAACATAAAAGAATTCCAAAAAATCAGCCTCAAAAGAGAGAAACTACCAGAAATGTAAAGGGTCTTCAATTATATAGATCTTGGAAAGGATCTCGTTATCAGAGGTGTGGAACACTTACCAATGGAATATCTCGAGCCTTTTCTATACGAACTATTTTTACAGTTTCTCCTCCATATTGGCCAAAGCTTTCATAAACTCTCTCATCTGTAATAGGCTCTAGCTGCATTTCCTGCTCAGCGACCTTATCATGGGCCAGTAAAAGTGCCTGTTTCAAAGAAACACAAAGCATTTAAAGTAACAACATGACTTATTTCTGTAGAGAGATTTTAACCTAATCATGTACAAAGTATCCTGCTCATTAAACATTTAAAAGTGATATAATTAATTATATATTCAGATCTGTTTCCAAACTTTCCAACTGAAGTACAGATGCAGCTCTGTATCTTTTTTAGCCAACTAACATGTGTTAGTTACACTAGGGAATACTTTGGGATGAGTTATGAAAGTCTAAAACGCTTATTAAACTTCATAAAAACAGAGTCACTTTAAGAGTCCAACATTATAATTAAAATTTACAGAAAAACAACCAAAAAGGAGAAGTTTGTAAATAAGTTGTTTCAAAAATAATGTGGTTAATTTTAAGTAGAAAATACAATAATTACTTTGTGATATAAACAATCAAAGCTATGGTTTTTTAGCCAAAGCTACAGTTTTTCCAGCAGTCATGTATGGATGTGAGAGCTGGACAGTAAAAAAAGAGCTGAGCACTGAAGAACTGATGCCTTCAAACTGTGGTGCTAGAGAAGACTCTTGAGAGTCCCCTGGACAGCAACAAGATGAAACCAGTCAGCCCTAAAGGAAATCAGTCCTGAATATTCACTGGAAGAACTGCTGCTAAAGCTGAAGCTCGAATATTTGGCCACCTGATGCAAACAAGCGACTCACTGGAAAAGACCCTGTTGCTGGGAAAGACAGAAGGCAGGAGGAGAAGGGGACGACAGAGGCTGAGATGGCTGGATGGCATCACCGACTCAATGGACATGAGTTTGAGAAAACTCTGGGAGATAGTGAAGGACAGGGAAGCCTGGAGTGCTGCAGTCCATGGGGTTGCAAAGAGTTGGACACAACTGAGTGACTGAACAACAACAACAATCAAAATAGGCTACATAGTATTTGAGCTCTTTTTTAGTCCAAGAGACTGATTCACAGTGATACTGAATGCTGGAAAAACCACAAAAATAATGCTCTGTCCATTTTCTACCTGAATATGTGGAGCATTCAGCAGAGCAGTTAATTCTTGTCCTTCCTTCTGGTGAACTGGCTTCAAAACAGTTTGTACCTAAGAAACAAAGATTATTCCTAAATTACAGAAAATATGACATTTGTACAGATTTTTTTAAAGGGTAGGATTTAAAATTGTAAAAACTATTTGTAAGACAGAAAAGCACTAAAGAGAATTATCATTTTTAAAATGTTTTTTCTCAGAATTTTCAATCATCATGATTGACAATAGCATTTTTATTTATGACTATGAATGAGGCATTTCCTTCTTGAAAATTTCTACAAATACATTATAAAATAGACTAATAATGACTATATGAGAGAAAAGCTATTCTAACAGTTATGCTACTTTATATTTTTAATCATATGTTTATGTAACTACATTTTAAATCAGAGAGGACATTTTAGAGTTAGATTAACAAGATAAGTTTATATGAGAGTGATAGAATAACCACTATACTATAATGAATTATATTAAAAATTTTCCTCAAGTCAAGAAATTGTTCCACTTAGTATAAACTCCGCTTGATTATTTTTTTTTAGCCTGTTTCCTTACCCATGGTTCTTAAAAGATTGAGATAATCCATATAAACTGCTTAGCACACCACCTAGCACACAGTAAATTGTTATTTTAATATATTTCTAGATGTGAGTTACTCATATTTTAAGATTTCTATATTAATGTTCATAAAATGAATTGACCTCTACTTGGTGAATATAGTCCCAAGTATATATATACTTGTGTGTGTGTGTATATATATATATATATATATGTATGTATATATGAAAAGTGAAAGTGAAGTCGCTCAGTCGTGTCCAACTCTTTGCAACCCCATGGACTGTAGCCTAACAGGCTCCTCTGTCCGTGGGATTCTCCAGCCAAGAATACTGGTGTAGGTTGCCATTTCCTCCTCCAGGGGATCTTCCTGACCCAGGGATCAAACCCAGGTCTCCCACATTGCAGGCAGATGCTTTAACCTCTGAGCCACCAGGGAAGTCCTATATATATATATATGTAAATATATATACACACACACACACAGTCACCAGTATAGTATACTGGTTTACTATTGTTTTTAGTATCTAGATTATATTATCCAAGTACAATGAGATGGGAAATAGTCAATATTCATGTGTGAAAAGTTTATTTAACATAAGGATTATATGTTCACTAATGTTTTGAAGGAGTTTGTAAAATTATCTGAGCCTGGCAGTTTTTTGAGGAGTAGATTTCTAACTTTCAATTTTACCTACTGTTACTACGTTTTTCAGCTATCTGTTTAAGTCACTGTTGGCAATTTTTATTTTCTTACAAAAACAACCTAGGTGATAGCACTTTCATATTTAATAATATAAACAGAATTTGTTATAATTTATGCTTTTATCTTTGCTAACATTATTAGTGTTTTTTTCTTCATCTAACTTGTCAATGGTTTCTCTATTTTCCTGTTCTCTAAAAAAAGAGAAACTTTTAATGTTAAATTTATGTAAGTAATTTAATTCCTTTTTGTTTTCATTTACTTCCCTTTTCTAATTTCTAATCACATTAACTGTACATTCAGTTCAATTATTTTCAATCTTTTCTTCTATCATAAATATTTAAAATTTGCTCTGTGGGCTATTTTTTCTCAAATATTATATATGTTCTCATTATCAACATCTCTGATTTTCTTCCTTTTTCTATTTCCTTACTCCAGTACCAAAAAGAGCACTTTGTAACAATGCAGATTAATAAAACCAAAATTATCACCATTGATGAAAACATATAGAAATAAATTAATATATAAGTTTTTAATAAAAGTTAGCTCATGATTAAAACAGGAATCCAGTAATTCTCTAACAATTCTTATGGTTATTTTAAATAATTTTAAAAGTAATTCCCCTATCAAAACTAAGAGATCATAATTTTGAGATTAATCAATTTGACCACAAGTAGATCACAGCAATGACAGCATCATAACTAGCCTGTTCTCTAGTTTTGGCACCTAGAAAAGGAAGTTTCTAAATATAAATTGAGTTCTATATGTATTCAATACAAGTAACAAATCTCAGAAGTTATGTATAATACCTGATTATCTAACATAATTTAATCTCATCAGTACTGATTTATCTCAGTTTACAATGTATATTGCTTAAAATAAAACCATACTAAAAGTATTTTTAAAATTTCCCCTTTAGCAATTTAGACAAATATTCCTCTTACTATACAAATATTCAGCTGTATAAATAGAACCAATGCTCTTCTTTTCATGGAATGGAGTCTTATTTTTGAACTAAGTATAGTTTTTTTTTTTCAGGATAAAATACACGTAAGTGAATTTTTCCTAACACATAAATTATCAATATGTGATCAGAAGTAATTAATTCTAATAAACCTTAGAGTCACAGCAGTATTTTCCAAGAATACTGCCTCACTACCACTAACAATTACCTTGTATATGTCAATGAGATGTTCAGAATACATACCTCCTGTGCAAGATCTTGTGCATTGGAGATAAGAGGAAATGGAGGACTGGCCTTGTTCATGTGTACTGTGACAGCATTGTGTATCTTAAACGCATTCTGGAAATCTTTATTTTGTACAAGTTGTAAAAGCAGTGAAATATCCTCCTGGCTCTGAGAATCTACCAAGGTATGCTGGATATGTTTAAGTGAAGAAAATAAGTCTTCCACTTCTAGTAGGAGAAGGAAAAAGTATCCAAAAATTAATTTTCTGTCTTAATTCCACAAGTGTCTTAATATAAAATTTCTTGAACCAATAACAATATAAGTTTTGAAAAAAAAAAAAACATCTATTTTTTGAGTATCCAATCACTGTCATTTTACTGATTTTTAAGTAAAATTCTTTAAAAATTATACAACAGAACCAAGTACATTTTTTCAAGTGTTTTAATTATGTAAAATATGTATCACTATAAAAATAAATAAGAGGGTAGAATACATAAATGAACAAAAAATTTAAAACCACCAATAGTCCCATCACTTACAAACAACTAATCTCATGGCATTTCCTTTTTTCATTTAACAGGACATTTAGTTTCCCCAATCATCAAACAGTCTTTACAAAAACATATATAATGGCTCCTTGATGTTCCATTATATGTCTAAAACTATAACTTATAATAACCATTACATTAAATCAAGCATTTAGGATGCTTCCAATTTTTTTGTAGTGTAACAAGCATTTCTGTACATAATGATCATTGCTGTGTAAAAATATGTCTGAGATTCTGATGTTCCTTAAAATAATTTCAAGAAATGGCATTTTAAAATACCATTCTGACATTTTAAAAGCCAGACAGTTTTCTAGGGAGGTTTTACTAATTCACATCCCAATACCAATATTCAAATATTATCATTTTTAAAACCCTTCCATTTCTTTAACAGGGATGTTGAAGCTTACTCGTATTTACCAAGCACTTCTTCTGTGGTCCATATAACTCTTATGAACATATGCGTCTCCTAAGACACTGAAAAATTGGGGCATGTGTATGTTTGCATGTTCCTATTAGTGTCCATATGTAGCACATACATTTTTCTTGAAGGAGGTTATTCCAAAATGGATAAGAACCACATGTTGCCTCTTCTCTGATCCTCAACAGGTAGATATGTGCTCATGTATACACTTTGTCACACTTGTGGGAAATAGTTTTCCAATTTTTCTGTCAATTTTATTTGTGGTAACTTTACTGTAGATATTTTTGGCTATCATGTGTTGAGAATAATCCACCTATTCCGGTGTGATTTCTCTCACTGCCTCTATGCTTATAAACTTCTTCTCCTAGGTCGTTAAGTTTATAAGCATAGAGACAGTGAGAGAAATCACACCGGAATAGGTGGCTCCCCTGGAGAAGGGAACGGCTACTCACTCCAGTATTCTAGCCTGGAGAATTCCATGGACTATATGTATAGCCCATGGGTTCACAAGAGCTGAACACAACTTTCACTTTCACAGGTCATTAAATGTTTACCCACATTTAAAACTTATTATGGTTTCTATTCCACAGGTAACTTCAATCCATCTAGAATTAATTTTGTATAGATTTGAGGGGAAATTTGAACTTCATTTCTTCCAAACGGTTAACCAATTATTCTAACACCATTTATTGAATAATCTCTTCTTTTCCACTGATTTATGATACAACCAAATTCTTATATCAGGGTCTGTTTCTAGCCCATTGGTTTATCAGAACTGAAATCTTCTTCAAGTAACATTATAGTCTACACTCATACTGACATGACAAAAACTTGCTCATTACTTTTTCAAAAATGTTTTGACTTCAAGTGAGCTACAAAATCATTTTTAAGATGCCTCCTCACTATCTCCTACGTATCCAAAAAGAAAAAACCTACTAAGATGCTGTCTAAAATTAAAACTGTAAATGATTCTGGAAAAAACATAACAATAGGTACTGTCTATGTACATCTCTGTCTTATATAGTCCCATGAAAAAATAATAATTAAAAAAAAACCTCTTGGTTTAAGCCTTTGTTAGTTTTCTTCATACAGGGCTTGCAGAAAGGTTATTAATTCTTATATCCTACTACTAAATAGTAGTTTAATATTTTATAGATTAGAATAGCTCTTCTAAGCTCTTTGGAAGTTCCCCATCTTCCATCCCTCACCCCAAATCAAAACTGCTTTAGTCCTAAAAAAAAAAAAAAAAAAGTTATCTAGTAACTTAAAATGTAGCCCCCCTCCAAAAAAAAGACAGGAAAAAAATCAGAAAATCAAAACAGTCATCTGAACAACCTAAGAAGTTGTGATCCAGAACTAAATAATTAGCTATAAGTTAATGATTTATCAAGTTAATGATTTATCTACAAGAGTAGACAAAATATAGATAGGGGAAACTGAAAGATCATCAAAGAGTACGAACTGTCAGTTTTAAGGTAGATAAGTTCTGAGGATCTAATGGGCAGCACGGTGACTACAGTCAATAATACTGCATGGTATACTTGAAATGTACTCAGAATAGATCTTAGGCATTCTCAGCACACACACAAAAGGTAAATATGTGAGGTGACGGATATGTTAACTTAACTGTGGTATATTTTACAACACCAGATTGTACACTTTAGATACATAAAATTTTTTGCCAACTACATCAATAAAGCAGTGCTGGGAAGAATATGGAACATCAGATTTCATCAAATTCAAAGAAGTTACCACAGAAATTACCTAAGTATATAAAGAATTCTCAGAGTAGGAAGAATTCAATAGCCTTAAAGTATCTTTAGAGTAAAACAGGAAGACATTTAAAATATCTTAAAAGGAAAAAGAATTACAGAATCAACAAAGTAACTGACTATACTCTCTTGAAGACTATAGTCTTTCTGAGTAGATTATGGGATTTCAGTTTAAAATTTTACTAACTGTTTAAAGGGGCTTAGCCTGGTTGTCTGAATTTGGCAATAAGGACTTCATGATCTGAGCCACAGTCAGCTCCTGGTCTTGTTTTTGTTGACTGTATAGAGCTTCTCCATCTTTGGCTGCAAAGAATATAATCAATCTGATTTCAGTGTTGACCATTTGGTGATGTCCATGTGTAGAGTCTTCTCTTGTATTGTTGGAAGAGGGTGTTTGCTATGACCAGTGCATTTTCTTGGCAAAACTCTATTAGTCTTTGCCCTGCTTCATTCCGCATTCCAAGGCCAAATTTGCCTGTTGCTCCAGGTGTTTCTTGACTTCCTACGTTTGCATTCCAGTCCCCTATAATGAAAAGGACATCTTTTTTGGGTGTTAGTTCTAAAAGATCTTGTAGGTCTTCATAAAACATTCAACTTCAGTTTCTTCAGCATTACTGGTTGTGGCATAGACTTGGATAACTGTGATATTGAATGGTTTGCCTTGGAGACGAACATAGATCATTCTGTCGTTTTTGGGATTGCAACCAAGTACTGCATTTCGGACTTTTTTGTTGACCATGATGGCTACTCCATTTCTTCTAAGGGATTCTTGCCCGCAGTAGTAGATGTAATGGTCATCTGAGTTAAGTTCACCCATTCCAGTCCATTTTAGTTCGCTGATTCCTAGAATGTCGACATTCACCCTTGCCATCTCTTGTTTGACCACTTCCAATTGGCCTTGATTCATGGACCTGACATTCCACGTTCCTATTCCAGGTTCCTAAAACAAGACCAGGAGCTGAATGTGGCTCAGATCATGAACTCCTTATTGCCAAATTCAGACTTAAATTGAAGAAAGTAGGGAAAACCGCTAGACCATTCAGGTATGACCTAAATCAAATCCCTTATGATTATACAGTGGAAATGAGAAATACATTTAAGGGCCTAGATCTCATAGAGTGCCTGATGAACTATGGAATGAGGTTTGTGACACTGTACAGGAGACAGGGATCAAGACCATCCCCATGGAAAAGAAATGCAAAAAAGCAAAATGGCTGTCTGGGGAGGCCTTACAAATAGCTGTGAAAAGAAGAGAGGCGAAAAGCAAAAGAGAAAAGGAAAGATATAAGCATCTGAATGCAGAGTTCCAAAGAATAGCAAGAAGAGATAAGAAAGCCTTCTTCAGCGATCAATGCAAAGAAATAGAGGAAAACAACAGAATGGGAAAGACTAGAGATCTCTTCAAGAAAATGAGAGATACCAAGGGAACATTTCATGCAAAGGACAGAAATGGTATGGACCTAACAGAAGCAGAAGATATTAAGAGGTGGCAAGAATACACTTAAGAACTGTACAAAAAAGATCTTCACGACCCAGATAATCATGATGATGTGATAACTCATCTAGAGCCAGACATCTTGGAATGTGAAGTCAAGTGGGCTTTAGAAAGCATCACTACGAACAAAGCTAGTGGAGGTGATGGAATTCCAGTTGAGCTGTTTCAAGTCCTGAGGGATGATGCTGTGAAAGTGCTGCACTCAATATGCCAGCAAATGTGGAAAACTCAGCAGTGGCCACAGGACTGGAAAAGGTCAGTTTTCATTCCAATCTCAAAAAAGGCAATGCAAAAGAATGCTCAAACTACCGCACAGTTGCACTCATCTCACATGCTAGTAAAGTAATGCTCAAAATTCTCCAAGCCAGACTTCAGCAATATGTGAGCCGTGAACTTCCAGATGTTCAAGCTGGTTTTAGAAAAGGCAGAGGAACCAGAGATCAAATGGCCAACATCCGCTGGATCATGGAAAAAAAGCAAGAGTTCCAGAAAAACATGTATTTCTGCTTTATTGACTATGCCAAAGCCTTTGACTGCATGGATCACAATAAACTGTAGAAAATTCTGAAAGAGATGGGAATACCAGACCACCTAACCTGCCTCTTGAGAAATCTGTATGCAGGTCAGGAAGCAACAGTTAGAACTGGACATGGAACAACAGACTGGTTCCAAATAGGAAAAGGAGTACGTCAAGGCTGTATATTGTCACCCTGCTTATTTAACTTCTATGCAGAGTACATCATGAGAAACGCTGGGCTGGAAGAAACACAAGCTGGAATCAAGACTGCCGGGAGAAATATCAATAACCTCAGATACACAGATGACACCACCCTTATGGCAGAAAGTGAAGAGGAGCTAAAAAGCCTCTTGATGAAAGTGAAAGAGGAGAGTGAAAAAGTTGGCTTAAAGCTCAACATTCAGAAAACGAAGATCATGGCATCTGGTCCCATCACTTCATGGGAAATAGATGGGGAAACAGTAGAAACAGTGTCAGACTTTATTTTTTGGGGGCTCCAAAATCACTGCAGATGGTGACTGCAGCCATGAAATTAAAAGACGCCTACTCCTTGGAAGAAAAGTTATGACCAACCTAGACAGTATATTCAAAAGCAGAGACATTACTTTGCCGGCTAAGGTCCATCTCGTCAAGGCTATGGTTTTTCCTGTGGTCATGTATGGATGTGAGAGTTGGACTGTGAAGAAAGCTGAGCGATGAAGAATTGATGTGTTTGAACTGTGGTGTTGGAGAAGACTCTTGAGGGTCCCTTGGACTGCAAGGAGATATAACCAGTCCATTCTGAAGGAGATCAACCCTGGGATTTCTTTGGAAGGAATGATGCTAATGCTGAAGCTCCAGTACTTTGGACACCTCATGCGAAGAGTTGACTCATTGGAAAAGACTCTGATGCTGGGAGGGATTGGGGGCAGGAGGAGAAGGGGATGACCCAGGATGAGATGGCTGGATGGCGTCATGGACTCGGTGGACGTGAGTCTGAGTGAACTCCAGGAGATGGTGATGGACAGGGAGGCCTGGCGTGCTGCGATTCATGGGGTCGCAAAGAGTTGGACATGACTGAGCAACTGAACTGAACTGAACTCAGCCTGGCTGTCAGGGCAATGAGAAAATCAGAAGCTTCAGATCTGACTGCTGACAAATCAATAAGCAACTTTAGTCAGCCCAGAAGGTAACAATCTCCCTACTGTGTCTCTTCAAGCCCAGGGAGAATTAAATTTTTAGAGGCAAAGGTATTTCTGCATAACCTCTATGTACCAAAGCCACCCATAAAGACACTGAAATATGGACATTAAAAATTTTTTTTAATCTGTATCATAGCTTTCAGCTATAACTACTGGTACTATTTTGTTATACTATATAGCCTTTCAGACTTTTTAAAAATGCTGGTCTTAACCACAGAGACCACATTATAAATGCTGTTTTGCAATCTGATATTTTCCAATGTCTATAGAAAAAATTCTTAGCATAAAATTACTTATTAGGGCTTCCCTTGTGGCTCAGCTGGTAAAGAATCCACCTGCAATGTGGGAGACCTGGGTTAGATTCCTGGGTTGGGAAGATTCCCTGGAGAAGGGAAAGGCTGCCCACTCCAATATCCTGGCCTGGAGAATTCCATGGACCGTAGAGTCCACGGGGTTGCAGAGTCGGACACGACTTTCACTTATCAGATAATAAAAATATTTAAAACTTTTATACATGTTGCCAAACTGCCCCCATAGTTTTGTACTAACTCGTACTCTTACCATCAAAAAACTTGAGTGCATGTTTCTACAAACAGACCAAATTTTTCATTTTTGGTGATCTGGTTAGGAAAGCATGTATTTCTTTATCCAGTAGTGAGTTTCAATATATTTTCACAAGGTGAACAGTCATTTATGTTTCTTTTTTCCTCAATTTTCTGCTTATCTTTTGACCACTTTTTTGTTAGATCTTTTTTTTTTTCCTTAATGACCAGAATTACACAGATTTTATAAATATACCTGCAGGCTTAAATAGAACACACTGCATATAATTTTCTCGCTATATCAGAACAATGGATTTTTAATCAAAGATATTTATGAGAATCAGTAAGGAAATTTACAAAGATATTTATGTCCTGAATTCTACCTTAAACACAATCAGAATCCCCTGTCATCCTTAATTATATATATATATATACACCTATATATAAGTTGATTATGTACTCTCAAGAACCAATGATTTACATGCTTTATTAACAGCAGTTGTGCAGTTGTAGCTGTAGTATTTTAAGACACGATATACTTGGGAATAACTAAAGTACCCAAACCCATTTTCTTCTATATTAAATAACCTTGATTGCTGTACTGAATGTTTGTGTCTGCATTACAGTTATTCTACTTAGTCCTTTGTGACAAATTCTTTTATTGCCGTTTTTCACTTCTGTGGTAAACACAGCATATAATTTTCATTTTTAGAATATTTTAAATATATGTAAATATCCCAAGGAAATAGGAAAGGTAAGGTAGGATAATCTAAACTGCTGCTGCTGCTGCTAAGTCGCTTCAGTTGTGTCTGACTCTCTGCGACCCCGAAGACGGCACCCCACCAGGCTCCCGTCCCTAGGATTCTCCAGGCAAGAACACTGGAGTGGGTTGCCATTTCCTTCTCCAATGCATGAAAATGAAAAGTGAAAGCGAAGTCACTGAGTTGTGTCCGACTCTTCACGACCCCATGGACTGCAGCCTACCAGGCTCCTCCCTCCATGGGATTTTCCAGGCAAGAGTACTGGATTGGGGTGCCATTGACTTCTCTGAAACTAAACTAGGAATGGCTTAATGAGAGAGAAAACTAGAGATCACTGACCTTATTTCACGAGATCAGATAATAGTTGAGATGCTGAGATTTTGCACAGACAGGAAATAGGCAATTTTTGTGGTTAGTCCAAAAGGGATGATTGCTTTCAAATTCTAAGAAATGAGTAGCCTTCTCATGTTGATAGGACCTCAGGTAAGGAATACGGTTTCAGAGAAAGATAAAATCTGGTTAATCTGTCCAAATTGTGCTCATACTGAGGAATTCAAAGACATAAAGACCATCCATGACAGTTTAAAATCCAGGGGAAAAAATTTCAGGATCAAACTGGAAATGTCTTTCTTTCAGGAAATCAGGGATCAACATAAGATCTATAGGGATAGGACAGATCTTACTTTACTTAAGTAAAGGCTTTTGGGAGAACTTAAGGACTATGCCATGAGCCAGAAATTACAAATTTAACTGGATTTCGGGTTCAAATTTTGAAGGTTATCAAGACTAATTTAATTTTGTTAATTATTATCCTTTAAAATTCCATTAACCTTTATGAAGTCCTACTCACATTTTTTGTTTAATTAGTAAAAACTGTTTTCACTGAAATCATCCCTTTTTAGAAGTTATCTTCAGACTTAGTACATTGGTCAATGTTGCCAGACTACACTGAGATCACTTACACTTAAGCTCAGCGCTTACAATAAAATATCACCAACCCTTATTGAAAACCTACAAATATGTGTTGTTGCTGTTCGGGTACTAAGTCATGTCTGACTCTCTGCAACCTCATGCACTGTAGCACACTAGGCTCTTCTGTCCCCCACTGTCTCCTGGAATTTGCTCAAACTCACGTCCGTTAAGTTGGTGATGCTATCTAACCATCTGATCCTCTGCCACCCCTTTCTCCTCCTGCCTTCAATCCTCTCCAGCATCAGGGTCTTTTCCAATGAGTTGACTCTTTACATCAGGTGGCCTGATACAAATTTGGCCTGAATTTCACATTGGTCACTGCCAATATTGAATAGAAGGATACAGAACAGTAACTGTATTATAGGCATAAATACATACATTTTAATCCTCCTAAAATCTAACAACTTTTTCCCAATTTAGAAAAATCACCAAAACCTGAGACATACATAATTCAGATCAAATCTCTTCAGATGGAAAAAAATGAAGTCACACACAAAAATGGCACCTGGGTGAAGAAATCTTTTTCTCTGATTTCCAAGGAAATGCTTTTCCTGCCATGCTAAGGGATTTTAAAAAGATAAACATCATTATTATTATTATTTAGATTTTAGGGCTTAATTGTGATATGTCATTCATCTGCTTCAGAAAAGCTGACCTGAGATGTCTTCTCACCTAATACAGAATCATGTAATGTACACTGACTAGCATTTAGAGGTGCTTACACATTCTACTTTACCATGTATCTGTAGACAGAATTTCTTCTAGTTAACTGTGTGTATGTTCACACACATAATGCACCCTCCAAATGCTACTTTTACAGTACTGTTGCATTTATTTCTGCTATTTTAACCAAGTGTCTTGTGCTTTAAGTATTTTCTCAGAATATTTTATTTCAATTCTAACATAATCACAATAATATGCTAGATAGTACACTGGGAAGGTTCAGCAAAAGAAACCGAAACTGCAATCTGTGAATGTAGAGGCCATGTAGCTTTTTGAGAAATACTGTAAAAACACCTTTGTGTAGCACCAGCCTGGGTAACTAAGTTAGACAGCAAATTTGATAAGTGTGATTTATGTGGACAGTTTTCAGATAAATTCCATATCTGCTTTCATGGCCAATTTAGCTGGAAAAGTTTCCAGATCGTATTTTTAGGCAAGAAAGCTTCCTCACATACACTCATGCTTCAGGTTCAAATAAATTTCCATTAAGAATGTTTAATGAATAAACAGAACAGATTAAGTTACCAAACACTCAGAAGTTCTTAAAACTTCATTATAAGTAGCTTGATAGAAGATATGAACTAAACCATATGTAGTTAAAGAAATATCTAAGAGAAAATATCAAACAGTAAATGCTAAAAACTTATTTATAAAGAAATATTCATTTCATCAGTTTATAAATTTAACAGATATTAAAAATTATGCTGCTTCTGTCCAATAAAGTTTTAAAGTCACATAGCAAGCAACAAATATCTATACCATTAGTCTTAAAATATTGATTATAATGAATTTTATTAGAAAATTCTGAACGGACTTCTGATAAAGGGTCTTCTCTTTCATATTAAGTATGATATCATAATGAAAAATAATTGTTAGCAATACCTACTCAGGGATTCTCATTTTTGACACATTCATTCTAGTTTCATAAAAAATTATTAATTTCAAAAGGTATTTTGTTGTAGGTTTAAAAAACTTTGTTTTTATACAGTATATCTTTAGAAGCACTTCATGTTACTCAAGAACAGCACATTTTCTACACACTTTAAGAAATGTTCCATTGTCAACACAGTAATTAGATTATATGATACTTAAACAAAACCACTTAAGTTATTTGAAATTCTGCGCAATTCCAGAGGAAATATGAAAAATCTAATCAGATGCAGCTAAATCCATCCTGTCAAATACGTACCTACTTCTACAATAATGATGAAGATAAACAACAGAGAACAGACTATAGAGAAGGGAGATCTTCTCATATACAGATCAGAAGCTCCCTTCCTCATTCCCACACACAGTAAGCACAAAGAAAAAGAACCACACGGTTCTTTACGCAGAGAAGTAGAGACATAAATGGAGAATTACAGGGCTACTGAGAAAAAAATGACACAACTGTAGAGTAGGGAGTGAGCAAAGAAGGGAGCACTGAGGCAGAGCAGTACTCACAATAAGGCAGGCGAGAGGGCAGACAGAAACGGGGACACTCTGCAGAGGGAAAGACAAACGCGCCCGTAACAGATCTGGCTTTGCTGATAAATTCTGGTTTGTAACAACTTCCCTACAAGCAAATGCTTTGTATCTAGTTCAAATTCCTTGTCCTGCAGTCTGATCCATTCCTCTTATTTGATGTTCCATAAACATTAAGTTTATTATCTTATCTGCTCTAACATTTCATACAATAGCTAAATCTTGATCATTTATGTTGAAAGAAAAGGTATATTATCTAAAAGTAAGAAAAATCACTGACACTTGGTTTGGGGATAATTAATCAGCTAAATACACACACACAAGTCCACAAATCCATGCCCTGAATGCTCCCTTTCCTCTTGGCCCTCTCCTGACCGCTTCAAATGAAACAGAATGAAGACTAAAATAGGTAACAGAAAGCAATCACTAAGAGTTGCTCTATCTGAAAATTCTACCCTCAGATTCCCAAGACTCTGGAGAACTGTTTGGCTCTAAGGGTAAACAATAAAATTACTCAAGGAAGCTCATCTCCGTTTCCGAAGATCTTTTAAAAGCAGTGGAGATAACCATCTCCCTTAGATTAGTTTTGTTATCTTCACTTATTGCTATCATTTACCTCACATGAAAATAGATTCTAGGGACCTATTCAAGCATTAAGATTCTTCCACCAATTCTTTCAACCTATCCTCAGAAACTTCTGTAGTTCAACCAACTTCATGACTTCTTCCTGAGAACTTCTATTAAAGATTTCTTTTCTCCTAAACTGTATAGTCAAACTGACTATTCAGGTGAGGAACTTAATAGCATAGAGGTGAGGAAATTATGGGGCTTCCCTGGTGGCTGAGTGGTAATGAATCTGCCTGCCAATACAGGAGACAACAGTTCCATCCCTGGGTTGGGAAGATCTCCTGGAGAAGGAAATGAAAACCACTTCAGTATTCTTGCCTGGGAAATCCCACAGACAGAGGAGCCTGGCCGGCTACAGGCTACAGGTGGGAAAAGAGCCAGAAGCAACTTAGTTACTAAACAACAACAAATGAAAAAATTATACCAGTTTCAGTACATCTATCCACTGAGCTGAAATTAGAACTTCCACTTAGGAAATCCTTGCTTAAGTTGGGATGGGTAGTCTTTCCTTTTTCTTTTTAAATTTAAGGAAATAAAGACCCTAAACAGTAATTAATCATTAACACATTGGGTTA
This sequence comes from Oryx dammah, assembly GCF_014754425.2. Lineage (NCBI taxonomy): Eukaryota > Metazoa > Chordata > Mammalia > Artiodactyla > Bovidae > Oryx > Oryx dammah. The sequence continues at coordinate 23,756,231 of NW_024070210.1, forward strand.
CAAATTAAAAACAAATTCTAGACAAGTATACAAGCAAAGACAGTTGAGAGAGAAGTCAGAGCAAACATCTTAGCTCCAAATATAGAACAATGGAGAAACACCACTGAAATGATTACTGCTCAATCAGGTACAAAAATTTCATGATTTTTCTCTAGATAAAACTGTAATGAATTTGGTGAGCAAGAAAAATAACTAAATTTGAGGTCAGAATATCTGGGTCCTGGTTATGGCTTGGTTTACTTATTACTGCAATGTATGTCACTGGAAAATCTACTTCAGTCTCTGGACCTCTCTATAACACGACTGGGTTTGACTTGGATATTATTTCACAAACTTCTGTTAGCAATCCATTAAAAATGTATATTCTTTAATAGTAAATGAAACAACTGACAAAGAATTCATCTCCAAAATATACAAGCAGGTCACGTAGCTCGATACCAGAAAAATGAACAACCCAATCAAAAAGCGGACAGAAGACCTAAACAGACATTTCTCCAAAGAAGATATACAGATGGCTAATAAACACATCAAAAGATGCTCAACACCACACATTACTAGAGAAATGCAAATCAAAACCACAATAAGGTATCATCATCTCACATGGTAAGAATGGCCATCATCAAAAAGTCTACAAACAATAAATGCTGGAGAGGGTGTGAAGAAAAGGGAACTCCCTTGCACCGTTGGTGGGAATGCAAACTAATACAAGCACTATGGAGAACAGTATGGAAATTCCTTAAAAAAACTAGGTATAAAAGTACAACACAACCCAGCAATCCCACTATTGGGCATATACCCCGAGGAAACCAGAACTGAAAAAGACACATGTACCCCAGTGTTCAATGCAGCACTATTTACAACAGCAAGGACATGGAAGCAACCCAGATGTCCATTAACAGATGAATGGATGAGGAAGTTGTGGTACATATATACAATAGAATATTACTCAGCTATAAAAGGGATGCATTTGAGTCAGTTCTAATGAGGTGGATGAATCTAGAGCCTATTATACAGAGTGAAGTGAGTCAGAAAGAGAAAGACAAATACCGTATATTAATGCGTATATATGGAATCCAGAAAGATGGTACCAACGATCCTGCATGCAGGGCAGTAAAGGAAACACAAAGAACAGACTTTTGGATTCAGTGGGAGAAGGAAAGGGTGGGATGATTTGAGAGAACAGCACTGAAACATATACATTAATAGATAACCAGTGCACATTTGCTGTATGACACAGGGCACCCAAAGCCAGCGCTCTGTGACAACCCAGAGGGGCAGGGTAGAGAGGGAGGTAGGAGGAGGAGTTCAGGATATAGGGAACACACATATACCTATGGTTGATTCATACTGATGTATGGCAAAAACCATCATAATATTGTAATTATCCTCCAATTAAAATAAATAAATTTTTAAAAAAGAAATAAAATGTGTATTTATCTTTCAACTCAGTATGTACAGCCCTATTTGAAATAAAGATATATGAATACTTAAGTGCAACATAATATACTTTAATCTACTTTATTCCAGTTCTTTAAAAACTTACTAGGTAGTAGGATGGCTAAAATTAAAAAGATATGTAATAATAAGTAGAAGTGAGAATGCAGAGAAACTGGAACCCCCACAGGCTGCTGGTGAAAAGGTAAAGTAGTACAAGTACTGGGGAAGGTATACCAGTTCCTCACTAAGTTAAACAAAATTACCATTTGATCCAGCAATTTCATTCCTATGTATACATCCCAAAGAACTGAAAACAGGTATTTAAACAAAAACTTATACATGAATATTCATAACAGCATTATTCACAACAGAAGAAAGGTAAAACTACCTAAATGTTCCACCAACCAGATGAATGGATTAAACAAAACATGGTTATTTCCGTACAGTGGAATATTATCCAGCCATAAAAAGCAATGAATTCCACAACACAGATGAACCCTGAAGACATGCTATGTGAAAAGAAACGAGTCACAAAAGCCACATACTGCATGATTAGATGAAATATTCCAAATAAACAAATACATAGAAAGTAGATTAGGGTGGTCAGGAGTTAGGGGGAGGAGAGAATAGGAAGTAAATGCTAATGGGCCCAGAGTTTCTATCTGAGGTAATGAAATCACTCTGTATAATGGTGATGCCTGCACAATCTTGTGAATATATTAAAAACTCATAAATTATACACTTAAAAGAGAATTTTATGGTATATGATTTAAATTTTAATAAAGCTGTTATTTAAAAAATGAAATAAAAAATTACTGGTTAAAATCCACAAGCTAAAAAAAAAACAAAACAAACAAAAAAAAATCCACAAGCTAATTTCTTGGACTAAAAAGTTAGATCATCTCTGGTGGCTTCTGGTTCTTATAAGTTAGATTTTAATCAAACTTACCATGTACAATGGGCTTCCCTTGTGGCTCAGCTGGTAAAGAATCCGCCTGCAATGCAGGAGACCTGGGTTCGATCCCTGGGTTGGGAAGATCCCCTGGAGAAGGGAAAGGCTACCCACTCCAGTATTCTGGCCTGGAGAATTCCATGGACTATATAGTCTACAGGGTCGCAGAGAGTCGGACACGACTGAGCAACTTTCACCTCACTCACAATGTACAATATGCTTTTATATACATGCTTTCTTTTCACTTGGTCCTCAAGAAAATACAGAAACTGAGACTCAGGAAACTGAAATAACTTGTCAAAGATCAATAGCAAGTGACGGTAAAAAGTATTTAAACTCTACATTTGACTCCATGTATCCCTGTACTTTGAATATGCAATGATGTTGCACATTTCTGAACATATTTGCTAGGGTGAAAAAGTTAAAACCTATTAATACTTGTATTAACAGGTGGAATGAAGTTTTGACACATGGTGTCAAAGACCAAACAGTACAGCAGTTAATTTTTTTCTGTAGAATTATGCATATTTAATAACCAAACACTGTATGACTATACATATATTCTAATGAATTTTTTAATGTTTATTTTAGGTTAGCTCTAATCTTAGCAATATGAACAAATCAAAAAATCATCAAACAGTCCCAACATTTTAAATATTAAGCTTAATACCAATAGATTTAACCAGTTCACTTTCAGAAAAAAAGTCCCTCAAAGGAATGGCTAATAAAATTTGGAAATAGTTATAGAAGTTGAGCAAAAATTTAATAGCAAGAATAATTAACTTCTCAGAAATAGTATGAACTGGAAGTTTATTGGCACTGGAATTTTTTTTGTTGTTGACTTTAAATAAACTTTATTTTAAAAGCCAATCAAATGAAAGTTCATCACAATCCAGCACAATTCTAGTATGTCCCATGATCAACCAAAAGTCAAATAACATCAGAGAGAAATGTGAAGAAATACTTAACTTTATAACATCAAATACAAGAATACTATTGACTTAGCATTAATAGTTTGAATATGCAGAGACACCTGGCAAAAATATGTAGGTACTAATAATGATGAAACACAGTATTATTAATAGAAAAATATTTTATTTATCCTAGTTTTCTTCCCCTCAGTGTGTGTGTGTGTTTTAAATTTTTTCTTATCACTAACAGCATCTGGTGAAAATTAGAAAGCCCTTAATCACAAATTTCAAGAATGTCCTTATCAGCCACAAAACCTATAACTTGCTATGGGTGTGTGTTGAGTGGGTGTGTGTGCGTTTCCTAAGGTCTCTTCACAAATGTGATAATCAGTCATGTCTATGATAGACAGCAATGTTTCCTAGTTATTCCCTTTAAACAGTCTGTCTACTGTATTTACTTGACCCAACTATCAGTTATCTGTGATTACAAAAATCAATGAAACAGTGAAAGCTATAAAGACATCTATCTGAGCATAACCCTATTCTCCCTCATTCTACTCTAACCTACATTCTGCTCTTTTCTCAGAATTTTTCCTCACAAGGTAGTTTGTATCTTTACTTATGAAAGAGAACAAGACAATGATATTTCATTCATAGGAAGTTTTAACAACTCATGTCAATTTTAAGGAAGGCTCCTTAATGTATCAAAATTCTTATAATTCATGCTGCTGCTGCTGCTAAGTCGCTTCAGTCGTGTCCGACTCTGTGCAACCCCATAGACGACAGCCCAACAGGCTCCCCCGGCCCCGGGATTCTCCAGGCAAGAACACTGGAGTGGGCTGCCACCTCCTTCTCCAATGCATGAAAGTGAAAAGTGAAAGTGAAGTCGCTCAGTCAGGCCTGACTCTTAGCGACCCCATGGACTGCAGCCTACCAGGCTCCTTCATCCATGGGATTTGCCAGGCAAGAGTACTGGAGTGGGGTGCCATTGCCTTCTAGTAATATTAATTATTCATTTAAATTTCCCACATCACTATTTTCTAATTTTCAATAAGATTCTAAGTGCTTTTACATAAGAAAATTCAGTTCATCCTTTCCAAATATTTTCTATCAATTCATCCCTGCACGTTTAATATTATACACTGCCAAATTTATAAATACTTTTTAAAAGTCACCACCCAGACAATTAAAGTATCCAGTCTTTCCAAACACACTTTCAATTCTTTAATGAGAATTCCCTCTACTCACAGATAATGACGATGTATCATTTGGAAACTGAAGGCTCCCTTTCAGAGAAAAATAAATCAGTTGCCCCATCCTTGCCTCATTTAAAACAAGGTTGCTGTTTCTGGTTGTGAAAAAAGCTGAGAAGTTGTCTCCTGGTGTGTGCATATTAATCTAAACACTGGCAGGGAGACTTATATGACTTTAGGGAGTACTGTTGTAGTTTGATGTGTTAGCAAATTACAAACAGGGAAAAAATGTCTGGTACAAAGCTATTATACTTCATTTTAAAGTGAAGACTTAAAACTGAGTACATTCAAAAACTGAAGATTTGACTGACAAAAACAACTTTATAACTTATGATAACTTTTCATGCCTCCTACAAATAACACACCTGTGTTGAGTGCATTGAAATTAAATCTATCACTCATTTCTCAAAACACGAAATATTCTCCTTATCCAAGAAATGACTTACAGACAGCTGGTACTAAATTCCAAATTACTTTAAAATAAATTATGTAAAACAGCCTTAAGTTCAAGGATTACACAAAGATAATTTTTAAAACCACAGTGGGTTGCAAGTCGGAAGAAAATATAGTTGTCCTTTAACTACACTTGTAGAAAAACAAACCAAGCAACAGGTCTTCAATTTTCTGTGGTTAGGCAAGAAAATAAATAAAAATTTCACAAGTGAATTCTGTTTCTTCATGGAGATTACATGAGTCTTGTCTACTACATGGACATTTATGCCTAATTCAATTAAAGTAAATGGACAAATACATTAATCTCAAAGAAATTTAAATAGAAACCCAGAAGACTCAAACTTAGGCTTGGGTTGGATATATTACAATGTAAGTTTTCTTAAAAATAATGAAGTGGTATGAGATGATGCCAATAAAAGGCAATGATATATTTTTACTCTAACAAAACTCTTAAGAAAAAACAGCATAAAATTCCTTCATATAAATGCATTTTTAAAATACATAATCTCTCTGTTTTTACTATAATGCCTTTCATTATTACCATTTAGGCATTTTTTGCACACTTCATTATGACTGAATATATCTATGATTTCTTAAATTACAGAAAAACACAACACAATGCCTTCTGTCAAGAGATATGAATCCTTTGTAAAGGTATAGCAAAGAAAAAGCAGTTTTTATGATGTGGCAGAAATTGTTCTAGACTGCAATTAGTATATATGGTAAACACATAAACAAATATATAGTACACATAGTACTTTTACAAACACAGATAGTAAATAAGGTACTTTTATATACAGATAGATAGTATATGGTACATTTATATAGATGATTAACTTTGAATAAGTAAGAAAAAGATGTTGTACTCTTGGTAGCCAAAGCTCTGGTTGAGTGAAGAACAAGATGGATGTCAGTTTCCACTCAAACCCTTTGCTCTTTGCAGTATAACAACTGCATATCCAGATTAGGCAAATTAAAACTTGGCCCTACTACTTAGCATGGAGTCTTACACAAGTGATTTAAATAAAGTTCAATTTCTTTTTCTCCAAAATAGGTATTACAGAGCCCTGTTAACAGAGCTACTGTAGAAATTACACAGAAAGGCATTGCTATAGCATCAAGTAAAGGACTCAATAAACACTTAAATAAATGGTAAAATAACAATGAAAACCCTCTCCTTCCAAAGTGAAGTATCTGTCTTTTCACATCTATAATTATAAATTATTAAGAAATAAAAATATTTCCTTTGAGTTAGCCTGGTTTTAATGGAATACAAGTTAATGTACACCACTGACACTAGTTCAGAGATCTCTCTTTTGTGTGTAGAGGAAGAAAGAGCAGTAAGTTCAATGGTAAAATACTTAAGTTTGGAAATACCCATTTGACATCAATCTCTCTTATAAATTCACAATGCCTATCAGTATTCTAAAGGCTACAAGAAGTACTGTAATAAGAAGCTGTTTAACTTATTTAACCCCTGTTCTCAAAATCTGATCACAGAATTCTTTTATATCTGTAAATACATCACGTGCATGGATGCTAAGTTGCTTCAATCGTGTCCAGCTCTGTGCAACCCTATGGACTATAGCCGGCCAGGCTCCTCTGTCCATGGGATTCCCCAGACAAGAATACTGGAGTGGGTTGCCATGCCCTCCTCCAGGGCATCTTCTGGACCCAGGCATCGAACCTGCATCTCTTATGTCTCCTGCACTGGCAGGCCCAGGTTCTTTACCACTAGCGCCACCTGGGAAGCCCATTAATATGTCATAGCAGTAGTTTTTGGTTTTCCTCACAAAATGAAATTTAGGAATAGTTAGTATAGGGACTTTAAAGCCATGTTTTATGCATATTATGCCAGAGAAATAACACCAAGTTTTTCTCATTAATAATTATTAATTATTTCATAAACCTTAAATCAGAAATTCAAAACCTGAAAATTCCTTTTCAGTAATTTTTATATAAAACTTGACTTTGAAATGAAATGTGAATTTCAAGGCTTTAAAGGTCAGGCCTTATATAGGAATTTTTACTTCAAAGATTAAATATAAAAATCACATTGTAGCACATATCCTGAACATTTAGGATACATGCTCCAGTTCTACATGGCTAACAGAAAACAAGTTATATGGCCTTTCTAAGAAAAAAACTGATCCTGGTCTGAATTCAAATTGTTATTACTTACATTCTTTATATAACTCTTCCCTCCTATACACATTTATGTTAAGGCGAGATAAACAACAACAAAACATTTTCTAATTCTTCTACTGTTTTTACTTACCTAATATTTTCACAGCATAATGAGGACTTTCTAAGACAATTCCTTCCTCTGTATCAAATATAGGGTTATCTATTCCAGTTTTTGGAGGAATCTGGGCTAGTTTCTTAAGTCTCATGGAAGAATTAAGGTCAAGTTCTTGTTTTTTCCCTTCTTCCTCTCGCCTACGCCTCATGTCCTCCTGTTGTTGGCGAATTCGTTCCAGCTGTGCACTTCGACGCACCGGCATCATCCTGGTGCCCAAATCTCCAGGGCAGTCAACAGCCATCTCTCGGTGCTTCTGATGTTCCTCTGGTGATGCAAGATCAACATTTTTTACTCCGTGGTCTGATTCCTCAGTAACATGCCCATTCATATGGGATGTTGTCATGGTTATCTATAAAAACCTGTACCACTCTTTATAAATCAATTTTTCCTATAAAGCCAATCTCTTGATTCTGTAGTATAAAATCCATGTTACTTCAAAAAAACAAAACAAAACAAAAAAAAAAACTTCTCACATCACATAATAATGCTATGAAAATGTATCCATGAAGGAAATCTAAGGGGAAAGATGGGGGGGAAAAAAAGTATAAGAATTACAATATAAAAGTGAATTTACATCATCTACTTCCAATCTCTATTGCTAAACAACATAGAAAATATCTCAAAAGTATATAATATTATTTTGCTATATAGATTAAATTTTTTCATTTTACAGAACTGAGGAAATCAAGATGTTTCAAGAAAAAAGCTGTCTCAAGTATTTGAAGCATGTTGCTTAATTTTACAGCTGAGAAAAATGAAATATTAGAAAGTTTAGCAAAGCAGAAAAATAAGAAAGTTCTGGGTACTAGTTTAGTAGAGAATAAGATATTTAAGGTATAAAGATATTTTAATCACCTTTATAGTTGTCTCAACATAATATTCTACAGTCAGTTAATATACACGAGTCTGAAATCCCTTCTTGCTGCTGCTACTAAGTGGCTTCAGTCATGTTCGACTCTGCAGCCCCATAATGGCCGCCCACCAGGCTCCCCTGTCCCTGGGATTCTCCAGGCAATAATACTGGAGTGGGTTGCCATTTCCTTCTCTGATGCATGCATGCAACATGCTAAGTTGCTTCAGTCATGTCTGACTCTGTGTGACCCCATGGACAGCAGCCCACCAGGTTCCCCTGTCCATAGGATTCTCCAGGCAAGAATACTGGAGTGGGTTGCCATTTCCTTCTCCAGAAATCCCTTCCTAGTTAACTGCTAAAGAACCTGGCATACAGCAAGTTATGTTGTCAACTCACTTGAGATAAGGCAGCACTGTAGGGGACAATTCACTTTTTAACAGTTTATGAAAAAGAAATGAAAAAGAAATTTTAATTACCAGCTAAGGCATCTACAAGATAAAACCACCTCTATAAGATAAAACCACACCTATAAGATTAAAGTGAGAAAACGACTATGTTTGTTATTAGTCTTTATAATTGGTTACACTAAAAAAAGAATTAGGGTTAATTCTTTATGAGGATTCACTTAGAGAAAATGGTATTATCTGGTACCACTCAAAAATGTTTCAAAGTCATACTGTACAGCAAATAAGAATATATTGGACTTGGAGACCAGAAAACTGCATTTTAATTCTGGATCTGCTATTTCCTCTAGTTTTATGACTTAAGACTAGTTTCTCTGAACCTCGGATTCCTTTGGGAAATTTATTCACAGAACTGTTCTGAGTTTCAAATGAAATAATGTATATAAGTTTTAGAACTAAAAAGTATTTATACTTTTAATAATTCTTAGTATTAATTTGATTCTATTTATTTTAAAAATCCAACATATTTTAGACAAGAAAAATATTTTACTGGATGACAATGGCTGTTTCATCAAGCCATTTCTTGGGCATAAATAGGCAGATTGTTTATATAAGTATAAACCCACATACTAAATTAATTAGTCTTCTCTTGCTCAAGACTTTCAAAAATATTTACAATAATAACCTCCTTGAGTTAAGCTGCACTTCAGTTAATAGGTTTGTTAGAGAACATGCCAACAAAGCAAAAGCTTAGTTTTCAGACAATATTCCTAATGCCAGCCAATCTCCTTTCAAGCAAACCACTTGTCACAGATGGTTTAACACAAACCCACCTAGACTACCAGGAAAACCACTAGACCAGCAATCAGGAAAATATTTAATAGGTGCAAGCTACATGACCACAAAAATTACATCTTCACAAGAATTCTGGTAGATTTTTCTGTCTTCCATCCAAATTTTAGTTTCACTATTTATGTGAGCTACATATAAATACCTTATTTATCATTAACTTGCCTTCTTTTTCATTAAAAATGAGAGCTATCAGAATGTTAGATAATTCTTACATTTTATAATATTGATTATCGTTATTATTGTTGTTATTCATTCGATAAGTCATGTCCAACTCTTGCGCCCCACTGACTGTAGTCCACCAAGCTTCTCTGTCCATGGGATTTTCCAGGCAAGAATCCTGGAGTGGGTTGCCATTTCCTTCTCCAGGAGATCTTCTGGACCCAGGGACTGAACCCGTGTCTCCTGCATTAGCAGGTGGATTCTTTACAGCTGAGCCACTAGAGAAGCCCTGTAATACTGATAATATACAAATACAAATTTAACTTATTTAATATTTTCATTACAAGGAAACAGATATTTATGTAGGAGCCACTGTATTGCTATATTTAACTTTAATTTTTAAAATTTAGGAGCATATATACTTTCAGAAAATTAAAACTTTCAACTTTCTCTATTTACAACATTTATAGGATATTAAAAATCAAATTTAATAGAATATTTTACTTATACATATGCTTATCTACAAAAATTATTTGAAATTAAAACTTAGCTTAAAAACTAAGTTTTATAAGATTGTATCCATACTCACTAATGTGAAATCATAATTATGCAAGAGAAGTTAGGCCAGGTAATTTCAGCTGAAGTTCTAATGCCTGGACTATGATCATGCTTGTCCACCTGGATCTACTCTTTTACTCTCAGGAAAGTTTCTGCAACCTGATAGTAATCCACTTAAATCTCCATTTTGGTCATTTCCCTTAGAGTGTTCATAGTCCATCGGAGAGACAGCAAAGAAAATGAATGATCATTCTTCCCAGTCGATTTCTCATTAGATTTTCAGTTTGTTAAAAATGGGTCATTCGTGTCTTCTTTTTATATTCCTTGGGCTGAACACAACACGTGTCATATAGAAGATGCCCATCAGGTATCTGTTCAACTGAACTTAGACGTGTCGTTAATTCACAGATGATGGGCTCTAAAATTTAGTCTGTGATAAAGAGACACAGCAAATCTCACAACATAAGGATACTCTCTTCCAGCAGCATTAAAAAAAAAAAAAAAAAAGATTAAAGATTAGCCAGATAGAACAATCTGTTCCAGGCAGAGGGACTCATAAGACCAAAAGGAAGGAAGAGCAAGAGAATGTGGCAGCTGTAAAAGTAGGAAAAGAACGCAAAATGGCTGGATGGGACAATGGGAATATGCCATACATGAACAATGATAAAACAGGCAGGCAGGGGGCCAGATGGAAAAGGGTAATACCTAAAGACTCCGACCTTTACCCTGAAAGTAGTACGAATCATTTTAGAATTTAAAGCAGGGGAAAACACAATTACACTCACTTTTAGATAAATATCTCTCTGGTAGAAGGCTAGAGGACAGACCGAAGGATGGCAATGAGACCAATTGGAGGGTAACTCTAAGAAACGGGGTCCTAAACTAAGATGGTTAGAGTGAAAAAAAGCCACATTAAAGAGTATATAAGTTACAGAATTACTAAAACTTGGGATTTCTATTACATACAGCAGGGCAAAAGGAAGAGAAGAAGGATGTAGTAACAGCAGCAGTAGCAGTATTAACAACTACATTTACTGAGCTCGTAATTCTATGCCATATACTATTGAAAGCGCTTTACACAGTATTCAATCACTTAATCCTTGCTACAACTCTAAAAGTACTTGCAAATATGCCTATTTTATAAATGAGGAACAGGGACTGAAGTAGGCCTTGAGGACAGGATGAAAGAGTAAGAAAAGAAGCCATATGAACCAAAGACAAAAAAACATATAAAGTTTGGGGAAAGCATAAACAAAGCTAGTTGAATTATAGCGGTCAGTTTGTACAAGAGAATACTGGCAGGAAAATTTGACTGGGTCCAACTTACAAAAAGTCTTATAAATATAAGTCTTTAATCTCAAGGCAGTAAGAAAGCCATCAAAGGTTGAAAAAAGAGGGGTGATTTGAACATAAATTTAATTGAGCACTTACCCTTTCCTGAGGTACTAAAGCTACAGAGACAGGGTCCTGCCCATTAGTTTATCTACCAAAATTTCCCACAGGAATCTAGAAATTAATGTGTCCAGAACTAAACTTATATTTCCCTTTAATCTCCTCTACACTCCTCGATCCTTTTCCTCCGTTCTCAACTCTAATTAATGCCACTATGTCTCCCCAGTTACCCAAGGCAGAACAGCATTTAAGAGTACAGGCTCTAGAACTAGACTGTCTAGAACCTAATCCTTGTCTACTTTTAAGTCTCACCTCACATACATCCTCCTCTGGATTTTCGTAATTTTCCATATTGGATATATGCCTCCTCTTAATCCCTATCACAACTTCGATCAAACTCAACTATAGCAGTCTGTATCTGTTTGTCTGCCCCACCAGACTAGAAACTTTTGGAAGTCAGGAATTACACTGACTTATCTCTGGATCTGTGACACTGCCTACCTCGGATAGGACCAAGCAAACTGCAGGCTTTAAAATATGATCCAGGCGCTATGATTTCATGGACACTATCTTTGGGTCATTAGGTGGACAGCAATGTCGTTAACCAAGACGGAGAATTCAAGAGAAGGGAATGAGAGAGAGGAGGAGAAAAATTAAAGGGTGTTACAGGTTTTGTTTTAACACAATTTCAAGGTGACTATATGTCATACAGATAAATGATCTAAGGGATCTTACTGATCTGCATAGCCCTGATAACTAGTAAGGGATAAACACCTAAATAGGCATATGAATAAACTATTCCTATGTTCAGAACATCTGATGGCTTTCATATTGCCTAGAGAATAGAATCCAAACTCACAAGGTAAAATCCCAACTTTCTAACTGTATCTTTTACTACTTCCCTGTGCAAGTCTTCTAAGTTAGCTTCCTCACTTGTACCTGCCTATCCCACATCTTTCTCTTCCTGCCCAAATGCCTTATGAACTAAGAAATAAGAACTGCTTCTCCTTTCACGTTCTACTTTCAAGATCTACCACAAGCCACTATTTCAAGAAAATTTTCCAGATCACCTCAATTAAATAATGATCTCACAGTACGAAAACTCCAAGACTTAATAATAACACTCATGAGTTAATTCATGAGGTGCAAGACAGACTGTTCCACAATCAAAGAAACATTATGCTGTGTCCCATAGTTTTAAAATTAAAGATTATAATTTTTGAACAGACAAACCACGAAATTACCAGCTTATTTATGCAGCCAACACATAAAAATAAACAATGAAAGAGTACCAATCCAAAGGAATTATACTCTCATTCTCAAAAAAGAAAACAAAAACCAATTCCTTTGTTTGACGATTCGGAATTGGAGGTGGGTAAATGACTGAACTAGAGAATTACCTCCTTATATGTAAATAAAAGACTGCCTTATGCAGCTAAAGTAGTTACAAGCTGCTGGCCCTAAAGAGTATCCCTCTCTTCTCTATCCTCTAATTATAAATTAACTGTTTCAAAAACACCTTGAAGGCCCACATTTCAAATCCTCATCAGAATCCCAGCTTATACATCCCACCTCATGGGACTGGGGGTGGCGAGGGGGTGTGGAAAGAAAAATATAAATAAATAAAACAACTCTCTTTATGTATTCCACAAAAGAAGAAAATGAATTTTCAGGCTCACAGGCCAAAGCTATTTCAATGCTAACTTCAAAACTAGCAAGAAAAAAAGGCCTCTGCTTCTGTGACTTGAATACAGAAGAAGGGGGTAAAAAGAAGCTAAGTAAGTTTCAGTAAGTACAAATGATTGAGAATGGGGGGCCTGAAATAGCCTGAGGGATACAGGCCCACTGAAAACTCCATACCAAGAAACAAAACCACTTATATGAGAGCCAGGAAACACGAACTGCTATAAGAAGGTGAGTTCCGATATAATCAGTATCCTAACTTTTAGGCAGAGGGAAATGTAAAACATACACTTCATGGGCATAAACACACTTGGTCTAAACTAGCATCTAGAACTCCAGATATTTTTTTTCAAGTCATCCTTCCTCCCCTTCTCCTAGGAGTAATGCCCTTTGACCAGCAGCTGGAAAGTCTCATATTAAGTGATCAGCATTCCTCTGACATTCTCAGAAGTTGCACTATTTGTTTCCATAGAGACAGCTTTGTCAGCTAACACAAAATTCAGGCCAAGAATAGTGAAAAGAACTTACATTATGCAAATCGGAAAGTTCTTGTAGACTATCTTCTTAGTTTTTTCTGATTTTTTCGCAAAACTCAGACTTTCTTACTCTGTAAAACAGAAAAGAGACAATCAAGTGTAAAAATCTGCAGAATCTTTTAGAGAGAGGGAAAGGACAGAAAAATTAATTCAATATGATATACAATTCTGTTTCCAGATAACTCGGATTTCTCAGTATAAAGCAATAAAAATGCACACACACCCATCACTAATGAACATCAATTAAAATCAATGTAAATTACCTGAAGTCAATCATGAGAAAGAAGAAGGGTATGACCCTTCTGTAGACTATTTTTAATGACATTTTTTATCTCTAGGTAAGGCTCAAACAGAAACGCAGTTTAAGGGATTGCTTTCTTTGCTTTAACTACAACTTCTGGATCAATTTTGAACTTTATAAACGGTTTCATAAGGCCAAGAAAATGATAAGTTTAGGATCCAAAAAGAATTTGACAGAAAGGAACCAAAGTTAATTTAGAGGGGGAAATGTTAACGCGACATTGAAGACCAAGACAGAGAGGATTCTATCCTGCTGCTGCTGCTAAGTCGCTTCAGTCGTGTCCAATTCTGTGCGACCCCAGAGACGGCAGCCCACCAGGCTCCGCCGTCCCTGGGATTCTCCAGGCAAGAACACTGGAGTGGGTTGCCATTTCCTTCTCCAATGCATGAAAGTGAAAGGTGAAAGTGAAGTCGCTCAGTCGTGTCCGACTCTTTGTGACCCCATGGACTGCAGCCTACCAGGCTCCTATGTCTGTAGGATTTTCCCGGCAAGAGTACTGGAGTGGGGTGCCACTGCCTTCTCCGGATTCTATCCTAATGGGAGATTATATTTTGAATAACACAGAACAAAAAGCAAATACACAGTAAGATGGCTTCAGAGAAAGGAGTACAGAGAAAGTAGAATTGGGTTATGTAATAAACATGTTTGGAATGATGTTTGGAAGGTTCAACATTAGATAAGATGGTCAGGAAAGGTCTATTTTAGGAAGTGATAACTGAGCTGAGACTTGAATGACCAAAAAAAAAAAAAAAGTCAGCTGTGGGAATATCCTGAAATAAAGGGTTCCAAGTTGAGGGAACAGAAAGTACATTTTTACATGGATGTCACCAGGAATCTCAATTTCAATATATCCTAAACTGACCTCAACTTCTTCCCTACTATTGTTAATTATACTACTATCTCCAAGATGTTCTAATCAGTTGCCAAGATCTGTTGATTCCACAAGCTTTTTAGAATCCACTGAAGAGTGGCAGAATATGCCACTACAAGATACTGTAAAGAAAATGAAAAGGCAAGTTATAAAAAATGAGAAATACTTGCAAAATATTTATATTCACTATAAATACTCTTACAACTCTGTAAGTCAAATGATGTAACTGTTTAAAAGAGGCAAAAGAATTTGACCACCAGAGATATACAAACAACAAACATTTGGAAAAATATTCAACATCATTAAGTATGCTAATAAATCCACAAGGAGATACTGGCACAGGATAGACAGAAATCAATGGAACAGAATTAAGAGACCAGAATAAACTCCAACATTTACAGGTAAATCAACAAGAGTACCAAGACAAATTAAATGGTGGGGGGGGGGCCATAAAAAAAAAAAAAAAAGAAAAAAAAACGGTCTCTTAAAAACGCTAGGAAAATTAGATATCCATATGTCCACATGCAAAAGAATTAACTGGACTCTTACCTTATACCATATACAAAAATTAACTCAAAACAGGTCAAAAACACACACATAAGAACTCTATATAAAACTTAATTTAGGCATAAATCTTCATGACCTTGATTAGGCAATGGTTTCTTAAGATACATCAAAAGGAAAACAGATAAATTAGATATGATCAAATTTTAAAACCTTGTGCTTCAAAGGACACCATGAAGAATGTGAACAATGTGTACACAAAAGGAGAAAATATTTGCAAATCATTTACTTGATTCAGGACTTTTACCTGGAATATATAACAAACACAACTCTATAGTAAAGACAGTCTGATTTTAAAGTGGGAAGAGCCCCTCAACAGACATTTCTCCAAAGAAGATATACAAATGGTTTTATTAAATGTATGCATAAAAAGATATTCTACATTATTAGTCATCAGAGAAACAGAAATCAAAACCATGAGACACCACAATACCCACTAGGATGGCTAAGACTGAAAAAAAAAAAAAAAAGGGAAGAAGAAGCGCTGAAACTCATACACTTCTGTTGGGAATGTCAAAGGGAACAGTTTTACACTGTGAAACAGTCTGGCAATTCCTCAAAAGGCTAAACATAGAGCAACTCTACTTCCAGGTATACAACCAAGAGAAATGAAAAAAACCTTGCACAAAAATGTTTACAGCAGTATTAACACCAAAAAGGAGAGGGAAAAAGTCCAAATGTCCGTCAACCGATAAATGAATAAATAGTATATCCAAAATGAAATATTACTGAGCAATAAAAGTACTGATACATACTACAACACTGATGAACTCTGAATACAGAAGTGAAAGAAGCCAGTCACAAAGGACCAAGTACTATATGATTTCATTTATAAAATGTCTAGAATAGGCAAATCTAGAGAGACAAAGTAGATTAGTGACTGCTGAGAGCTGGTGTGTGTGTGTGTGTGTGATGGGAGGGAATGGCTAAGGGATGCAGGTGTGTGTGTCTTTGTGTGTCTGTGTGTGTGTGTGTGTGTGATGGGAGGGAATGGGTAAGGGATGCAGGTTTCTTTTGAGGGGTGATGAACATATTCTAGAAGTGATTGTGGTAATGATCACAGAATTCTGAATATATGTAAAGTCACTGAACTGTACACTTTAATTGGATGAACTATATATACATGGTATCCGAATCATAACTCAACAGAGCTGTTAAATAATACAATGAAATACCATTACAAACAGGACTACCCTAGTAGCTCAGTGGTAAAGAATCTGCCTGCAGTGCAGGAGACCCAGGTTTGATCCCTGGGTTGGGAAGATCCCCTGGAGAAGGAAATGGCTAACCACTCCAGTATTGTTACCTCGAAAATCCCTTGGACAGAGGAGCCTAGCAGGCTCCATGGATCACAAGAGTCAGGCACGACTTAGCAACTAAACCACCATTACAAATACAACAAAATCACTAAAATCTAAGACTGACAACATTAAGCTTTGGAAAGGATGTGGAGAAACTGAAACCCTCATACTGGTAAGAACATGAACTGGTGATCAGTTTGACAATTTCTTAAAAAGTTAAACATAGACTTATGATATATAATCCAGTGATTCCGTATGAGAAATACATATTTTTATTTGTAAAAAAACAAAGATCTAAATGGAATATTCATAAAAGCATTATTAATAATGATAGCTTTAAACTGGACACAATTCAAATGTCCTTCAGCTGATGAAAGGACAAATTTTAAAAACTGGAATACTATTCATTAATCCCCTGGAGAAGGATATAGTAACCCACTCCAGTACTGTTGCCTGGAAAATCCCATGGATAGAGGAGCCTGGTAGGCTACTGTTCATGGGGTCACAAAGAGTCGGACACGACTGAACAACTTTACTTAATAACATGGATGGCCTCAAAAACATAATGCCAGATATAAGTGTACATTCTAGATGATTCCATTCATATGAAATTACTAGGAAAGGCAAAATGAGTGCTGTTAGAAAAGCATTTTGGTGGATTCCTTCAGCTGAGGGTGGCCGTAAAAACTGGCTATGATAGGAGATGAGGGAACTTTTTCGTGGGATGGAAGTGTAATAAAACTAGATTTCAGTAACACCTACATGATATAAATTTAACAAACTCAAACTGTACTTATAAAACATGTGAATTTTATACAACATAATACCTTACAAAAATTGTTTTCAAAATTCAGATTGAACATGTAAAATTAATGAATTTTAATGTATTACACTTACTGAGCTGATTTTAAATAATACATTTAAAACTGCATCAAATGGTATCTTAACAAAACCAAGTTTTTGAAAAGACAAAGTCATATACTGACATCACATAAAAAATCCTATTTCATCAATAAATGTTTAGCTCAATGCACAGATTCTACTTTCCAACAATGAATGCCCTGTGCATCATCTTCACAGAGAAGAAACTTAGCTATATCTAAAACTAAATACAGTTTAAAACTCAAACAGAACTGATCCCTGAATGACACAGGATACAGGAACACTAACCTTCTGTGCAGTGGAAATGAATAACCTATAGGAGGTTCTCCATATAGGTGATTTCTCCATATCCACAGTTCTCCATTCATGGATTCAACCAACTATGAATCCTGTAGTACTGTAGTATTTACTACTGAAAAAAATCCACCTACACTTGAACCTGCACAGTTCAAACCTGTGTTGTTCAAGGGTCAACTATATGTAGGCTACTCATGAAAAGCATTAGCTTTGAACTGGAGGAATCAATTTGCCTGACTTCAGGCTCTACTACAAAGCCACAGTCATCAAGACAGTATGGTATTGGCACAAAGACAGACATATAGATCAATGGAACAAAATAGAAAGCCCAGACATAAATCCACATACATATGGACACCTTATCTTTGACAAAGGAGGCAAGAATATACAATGGAGTAAAGACAATCTCTTTAACAAGTGGTGCTGGGAAAACTGGTCAACCACTTGTAAGAGAATCAAACTAGATCACTTTCTAACACCGCACACAAAGATAAACTCAAAATGGATTAAAGATCTAAATGTAAGACCAGAAACTATAAAACTCTTAGAGGAGAACATAGGCAAGACACTCTCCGACATAAACCACAGCAGGATCCTCTATGATCCACCTCCCAGAATTCTGGAAATAAAAGCAAAAATAAACAAATGGGATCTAATTAAAATTAAAAGCTTCTGCACAACAAAGGAAAACATAAGTAAAGTGAAAAGACAGCCTTCCGAATGGGAGAAAATAATAGCAAATGAAGCAACTGACAAACAACTAACCTCAAAAATATACAAGCAACTCCTGCAGCTCAATTCCAGAAAAATAAACAACCCAATCAAAAAATGGGCCAAAGAACTAAATAGACATTTCTCCAAAGAAGACATACGGATGGCCAACAAACACATGAAAAGATGCTCAACATCACTCATTATTAGAGAAATGCAAATCAAAACCACAATGAGGTACCACTTCACACCAGTCAGAATGTCTGCGATCCAAAAATCTGCAAGCAATAAATGCTGGAGAGGATGTGGAGAGAAGGGAACCCTCCTACACTGTTGGTGGGAATGCAAACTAGTACAGCCACTATGGAGAACAGTGTGGAGATTCCTTAAAAAATTGCAAATAGAAATGCCTTATGACCCAGCAATCCCACTGTTGGGCATACACACAGAGGAAACCAGAATTGAAAGAGACACATGTACCCCAATGTTCATTGCAGCACTGTTTATAATAGCCAGGACATGGAAACAACCTAGATGTCCATCAGTAGATGAATGGATAAGAAAGCTGTGGTACATATACACAATGGAGTATTACTCAGCCATTAAAAAGAATACATTTGAATCAGTTCTGATGAGATGGATGAAACTGGAGCCGATTATACAGAGTGAAGTGAGCCAGAAAGAAAAACACCAATACAGTATACTAACACATATATATGGAATTTAGGAAGATGGCAATGATGACCCTGTATGCAGGACAGCAAAAAAGACACAGATGTGTATAGCGGACTTTTGGACTCAGAGGGAGAGGGAGAGGATGTGATGATTTGGGAGAATGGCATTGAAACATGTATAATATCATGTAAGAATCGAAATGCCAGTCTATGTCTGATGCAGGATATGACACGCTTGGGGCTGATGCGCGGGGATGACCCAGAGAGATGTTGTGGGGAGGGGGGTGGGAGGGGGGTTCATGTTTGGGAACGCATGTACACCTGTGGTGGATTCATGTCAATCTATGCCAAAACCAATACAGAATTGTAAAGTAAAAATTAAAAATAAATAAATAAATTTAAAAAAAATAAAAATAAAAAATAAAAAAAAAAAAAGAAAAGCATTAGCTCAGAAATTACTACCGACAACTTAAGCAAAAATATATAAATTCACCAAAGATTTAACTGAGACACTACTTTTCCCAATTATTCTTTATGAAAAACTAAACATACTTAAAAAATATTTTTAAAAATAAAAATAATATATTTGAAGTAAGATTAATTCATGAAGTACAATGTAAAAAAAAAATTTTTTTTAAGTGGCAAAACAGATTTATACAACTGACAAACCAAGTTCCTTAAGAAATAGACCAAATGCAAATATCCTGGGTTTATTTTTTAATGGAACTTTTGACAAATCCTATAATAAGGGAATTTTAAAAATTCTACCTAATTCATGGTTTCAGTTTCAAATTAAGGAACCTTTATCATCCAGATAACTGCATTCCAAAGAATCCATTGCTATCCTCAGTTTTAAAACTATTTTATTTAGAATGTACTATGTCAGACAGAACACAAGCAAAATTCCTTCATTTGAAAAATATCCTCAAAGGAGAAATCAAATGAGGAGGTAGGAGAAACATACAATTTAAAGGTACTTAAAACCAATTGCTCTCACAGACAAAAAAAAAAAAAAAAAAAGGAAGATAGGATTCCTGTTCAATTTAACTGGATATCAACAGGGCAATGTCAATAGCTTAGAAGACACATCTTTCTCAGATGAAAAGTTTCAAAGACTTAGTAGCTTTGAACATTCCTGGCAAAAGCTGCATATAAAACATATCTGCAACAGAAAGATTTTAGTTTTCAAGCTCCTATTCTTAGTCCGTAATTTTAGGCCACACAATTGCCTTGAGGTTAAAAATAAAAAGACAACATGGAAAAAATACTGCTGCATTTGTAATCTGTTAAATATCTGTATCCTAAAATATTGGTTTGCAAAAGTTTATCAAAGACTTACTTATAAACTTTCATAAATCAGTTTGGTTCAGTCGCTCAGTCGTGCCTCTTTGCAACCCCATGAATTGCAGCACGTCAGGCCTCCCTGTCCATCACCAACTCCTGGAGTTCACCCAAACTCATGTCCATGAGTCGGTGATGCCATCCAGCCATTTCATCCTCTGTGGTCCCCTTCTCCTCCTGCCCCCAATCCCTCCCAGCATCAGAGTCTTTTCCAATGACTCAACTCTTCGCATGAGGTGGCCAAAGTCTTGTGGAGTTTCAGCTTTAGCATCATTCCTTCCAAAGAAATCCCAGGGTTGACCTCCTTTAGAATGGACTGGTTGGATTTCCTTGCAGTCCAAGGGACTCTCAAGAGTCTTCTCCAGCACCACAGTTCAAAAGCATCAAATCTTCGGCACTCAGCTTTCTTCACAGTCCAACCCTCACATCCATACCTGACCACTGGAAAAACCACAGCCTTGACTAGACAGACCTTTGTTGGCAAAGTAATGTCTCTGCTTTTTAATATGCTATTTAGGTTGGTCATAACTTTCCTTCCAAGGAGCAAGCGTCTTTTAATTTCATGGCTGCAATCACCACCTGCAGTCATTTTGGAGCCCCCAAAAATAAAGTCTGACACTGTTTCCACTGTTTCCCCATTTATTTCTATTTTCTTCAATTTAAGCCTGAATTTGGCAATAATGAGTTCATGATCTGAGCCACAGTCAGCTCCCTGTCTTGTTTTTGCTGACTGTATAGAGCTTCTCCATAAGACTAGATTTTCACAGTGGCTCTCCATCACAGGTGATTCTGCCTCCCATCTTTCTTGACAGTGTCTAGATATATTCACTGTCAGGACTATGCTGAGGGGTGCTACTGGCATCTACGTAGCAGAGGCTAGGGATATGTTGCTAAACATGCACAAGATAGCACCCCCCTGCCAAGAATGATCCAGTACAAAATATGTCAATAATACCAAAGTTGAGAGACCCTGGGGCTCCCCTGCTGGCTCAGAGAGTAGAGAATCTGCCTGCAACGTGGAAGACTAGGGTGCAATCCCTGGGTTGGAAAGATTTCCTGGAGAAGGGAATGGCTACCCACTCCAGCATCCTTGCCTGGAGAATTTCACGGACAGAGGAGCCTGGTTGGCTACAGTCCACAGGGTCACAAAGAGTTGGACATAACTAAGTGACTTAACACTTTCACTTTAAGAGTCCCTGAATTAAACCAAGCCAATTACTAACCCAAAATTGAGGCATTCACTCATTCAATAATTTTCATTAAGCTTCTCAGACTTCCAAGACAAAACTCTTTTTCAAGTACTGTTAGTTTCTAAATAAACAGGGAGGCTGAAAAATACTTAATATCATCTAATTTATTGCTTTTCAAAATGTTCAGGAAAAGATTTCAAGGGTCACCCTGGCAGTGGATGGAAAGAGCTCATTAAATGTAATAAAAACCACTGCCAAATAAATTGCCTTGTATTGCACACTGGAACCTGAGTGGCAGTGTGAATACAATTTTAGTAATATATTCCAGCATATACTACATTCCGGCACCTCCACCACCATCACATGATTACAGTCTGGCCAGAGACTAAACATGCATACAAAATGATAAATATTTACATTAAAAGTGGCCCAAACAAGACTAAAAAAATGTAAAGATGGGGACTTTCCTGGTGTTCCAGTGGTTAAGACTGTGTTCTCAAAGCCAGCAAAATGTGTTAGGGATCCCTGGTCAGAGAACTAAGATGCCACATGCTGTGAACTGTGATTAAAAAAAAAAACTAGAACTGTTTTAAAAAATGTATAGACAAAACATTTAATGATGGTCAAGCTAGTATTTACTAACTCTGTGTGCTGAACATTGTGCTACCATACTTTACACAGCTAATCCTCAAACAAGTATACAAGTGTAAGTATCAGTGTTATACCCAACGACAAAAGAGAAAACAGGTTTAAGGAAGCCAAGTATTCTGCCCAAGGAGCACCTCAAAATAAATATTCAATGGGACTTCCCTGGTGGTCCAGTGGTTAAAAATCCACCTACCAATGCAGGGGACACAGGTTTAATCCCTGATCCAAAAAGATTCCACGTGCTGCGGAGCCACAACTAAATCTGTGCGCCACAAAACTGAGCCTACCTGCCTGAGTGCCCATGTCAGCAACAAGAAGCCTGTGCACCGAAACAAAAAAGCAGCCCCTGCTCTGTAGACAAAGCCTGTGTGCAACATCGAAGACCCAGTGCAGCCAAAAATAAAGAATAAACATTCAACAGTTATTACATGCACTTTTGAACACATCCAGGTTTCAAGTTCTTTGTATCGTATACTCCTTACAACATCCTCAGATGGTATTTTACAGAGGACAAAACTAGAATGATTACTTAAGTGAATCTGAGTAGCAGTGATGGTGATAGTAGGTATTAGGTTGGTGCAAAAAAGTAATTGCAGTTTCATACCGTGAATTTTAAATCACAACTAGGCTCAAACACATCTTTATTCATCAAAATAGGGGCATTAAAATCAACACATTTTTGCCAACAAGAAATAAGTTTCATTATTCCTGTAGTGTAAAAATCTATGCTTCGGGATTCGATGAACTCTTGGAAAGCATTTTCTGCCTCCTGCTGGTTGTGGAAGAGTTTTCCCTGGAAAAAGTTGTCAAGATGCTTGAAGAAGTGGTAGTCAGTAGGCGAGAGGTCAGGTGAATATGGCGGAAGAGGCAAAACTTCATGGCCCATTAATATCTTGCAATATTAAAAACTGGTGGAGGAATAGGAAATCTTTTTTTTTTTTTTTACCAGACTAAGCTCCCTATATATCATGTAATATTCTTAAGTGAAAAGTATTATAGTTTTTATTTTTTCCCCCAGTGGGAAAATTCTCCATTTGCTTATATCAAACACAAGGCTGAAGGTCTTAGGAGATATTTAAGGCCACAAACTCATAGAAAGAACTGGTTAAAAGCCAAACAGTATCAAAGATATCAAATGTTTGGTTACTTGAACTGCCCCATTATCACCTTCAACTACTTGGTAATGAAAGATTAAATACATCCAAAAGGTTAGTAAAGTTTCTGAAAAAAGGAACTAGAACAAAAGATAACATAACATTTTCAAACTGACTAGAAATGGATTTTTAAACTTGTGGGATAAAATTACTTGCAATGTGGCTTTTTAGTAATATTGCTACCAATCAAGAATATTTATGGCCTGGCTGGGAGAACAAAAACAGTCCGTGATAAGGAACAGAGCCAGTGTAAGAGATAGAAGATAAAGCCAGAATAGACTCTAAATGCAAACTAAACTGCTGGAATGTTTTCCTGCAAGCAATGGGAAACTATTGGTTTCGGAATTTTAAAAGAATGGGAAACGAAGTTTTCAGAAAGTTAAAATCCTTTTTTTTTTTTTTTTTAACACTATAACCAGTTGATTAAGAGAAAGGTAAGTAGAGCAGTCAATAGAGACAATGTTTTAATACTTTATGCATGGGAGGATAAAGGAAATAGCAGAAGGAAAAGGGATAATTTCAAACAATGCTTATAATAAAGGATGATCTGACTGGCTTTGAAGACCAGGAACCAAATACAATTCTGTAATATTGAGAATGATAGTTGAACCTGGCAGAAATTACAGGACCTTAAAATAGAAAAATTCAGAGAATAAGGTTTTTCTCCCAAGGAAAAAAAGGAGAGGGGAGAACTGGAAAGACAATAAGTTGCATTTTAGAAGTATTGCATTTAGAGTGGGAATTCTGTCTTGCTGTTAACTGCTAGACAGGGATTCAAAGGCTAGAAATGAAAATTTGTAAGTGATTTACATATGCACACCTTACACATTTGTAAAGCTTTTCAGTTTTTATAGTAATTCAAGCACATTATTTCATTTGATCTCAACAGGTGCCCTGAAAGGTGAGCAGGTCAGATATCCCCATTTTCCAGAAGACATGCAAGCTCTGTAAGCTAAGTTTCAGAGCTAAAAGTTACAGAACAGGAACTAAAAGCCAGAGAAGTGAACCTTCATGCGGCTCCATAGTGCTGTCTCTGTAAAACAATACCATACTAACTACAGGCTTCCTTTAAAAAAAAAAAAAAAATCACATTTACATTGTTCTTTTACCTTTAAAACATGATTATGGGAAATTCATCTTTTCTCACTCGACTGCTTCATTTAACTTCACTGTTGTATGTCATCTGGTACCATCACTTCTTGGTAAATGGGTGGGGAAACAATGGAAACAGTGACAGACTTTATTTTCTTGGGCTCCAAAATCACTGCAGATGGTGACTGCAGCCATGAAATTAAAAGATGCTTGCTCCTTGGAAGAAAACTATGACACACCTAGACAGTGTATTAAAAAGGAGACAAATCACTTTGCCGACAAAGCTCCACATAGTCAAAGCTATGGTTTTTCCAGTTGTCATGTACGGATGTGAGAGTTGGACCATAAAGAAGGCTGAGCACTGAAGAATTGATGCTTTTGAACTGTGGTGTTGGAGAAGACTCTTGAGAGTCCCTTGGACTGCAAGGAGTCGATTCTAAAGGAAATCAACCCTGAGTATTCACTGGAAGGACTGATGCTGAAGCTGAAGCTTCAATACTTTGGCCACCTGATGCCAGGAGTCAACTCATTAGAATAACACCCTGACTCTGGGAAAGACTGAAGGCAGGAGGAGAAGGGGATGACAGAGGATGAGATGGTTGGATGGTGTCACCGACTCAATGGACATGAGTTTGAGCAAGCTCCGGCAGATAGTGAAGGACAAGGAAGCCTGGTGTGTTGCAGTCTATGGGGTCACAAAGAGTTGGACATGATTGAGCAACTGAACAACAACAAATACCAAAAATTTTAAATAAACCTTCACTAACAATTCCTTTTCTGGAAATTTATCCTATAGAGTATGTTAGGAACAATTTGGATATGTTACACTACTTTTTCAAGTGTAAAATTTTAAAAATCTAAATATAGATTAAGTATTTCCAATGCAAGTCTATCATTCTAATTGAGATGTGTCATCAGCATAAAATACACACTAGATTTTAAAGATTCAGCACGGGGTGGGAGGGTGGGGGTGGAGGGAATGGGCATCCCTGGTGGCTCAAATGGTAAAGAACCTGACTGCAAGGCAGGAAGACCCAGGTTTAGTCCCTGGGTTGCAAAGATCCCCTGGAGAAGGGAATGGCCATCCACTCCCATATTCTTGCCTGGAGAATTCCATGGACAGAGGAGTCTGGTGGGCTGAGCTGGACACTGGCGCACAGAGTTGGACAGAACTTAGTGACTAACACTTTCACACACTTTCATGGGGGAAAAATGAATACAAACATTTCATTATTTTCTGCATTTAATACATGCAGAGAAGGTAATTTTTTAGACATTGTGTTAAATAGAATATACTATTAAGAGAGTCCCGGTGGTCTAGTGGTTAGAATTCCACGTGTTAACTGCTGTGGCCCAGGTTCAATTGCTGGTGGAGTACCTGAGATCACATAAGCTGCACAGTGTGGCAAAAAAAGAAAAAAAGAAAAAAAAAAAGAAAAAAAGAATATCACTTGTTTATTTCAAATTTTTTTTAATGCAGCTACTAGAGCATAAAGCCCTAAATGAAATGACATGGAACAAAAAAAGCAAGTGAATTAATTAATGGTACTTGCCTATCACCCAGGGGCTGCCCTGGTGGCTCAGATGGTAAAGAATCTGCCTGCAACGCAGGAGACCCAGGTTTGATCCCTGGGCTGGGAAGATCCCCTGGAAAAGGAAATGGCAACCAACTCCAGTATTCTTGCCTAGAAAATCCCATAGACAGAGGAGCCTAGGGGGCTACAGTCCGTGGGGCTGCAAAGAGTCAGGCACGACTGAGCAACAAACACACACATACATATCATGCCATTTTTATAAACGCACATAAAAACGTTTATAAAGTTATTCACAAGGAAATCCAGAAAAATATATGGAGTATTGTTTTCACTTAGTATCTCTGAAAAATAAGGATAACTTATTTATCAGGTTTTACTTCCTGCACAATTTGGACACCTTACAAAACAGTGATTAAAAAATGTGTCACTTTTATTATAATTTGAGGGGGGGGAAACCACATAGATAATACTTTGACAGAAAAAGTAGTGACTTTTAAAATTACAACTACCTTCTTAAAGTACAAAACATTAGCAGGAGCACCAAAGCCCTTTCAAGAATTCCAGAACAATTAGGCAAATAGAAGGAATCAAAATATTATCCCTAAGATCCTAAACAAGTTTATAAACAATTCAACAATAAGAATTTATAAATAAATCACTTAAGCAATTGTTAAAACTCTTCAGAAATCAGGACGTCTTCTATCACACAAAAATGAATACATTACATCTGTAATTTAAAAATGAGAGGAAACCAGTTTACCAAAGGAGTAACAGCGTTAAAGAAAAATTCCAAAACAGACTACTAACACTTTATAATATAGTAAGTCAAGTTCATCTTTCATCATATTAATAATACACAATCACAAACTCAAAGAATCCTAATTACCAAAATCACAGAGTTAATATTTTGCTTTCTAGATGCCTATTTGTATCCCTATTTTATAAAGATTTTCTCCTTCCCCTTTAATCTTAGGTTGTCAATCCTTTTAGTCAGTTTCCTTCCCTGAAATCCCTGTATCACAAGCTGCAGGTCTCTAAAAGTGCATTGTTAAGATACACCAACTCTTGACTTCAAGTGATTTATAGTTTACTAGAGGAAAAAAAAAGACTCCAAAGGTCAGCACATTAGTAAATGATTATCTCTACCTAGACGGTTTATTGGTATGCAATTCAACAATAGGCAATTAAAAAAAATCTGCATTGTCACTGAAGGAATACCAAATAATCAGTTCAGAATTATCAGAATTAAAAAACTGACTAAAATTAATAATCCATAGAGAATACTTTCAGGACCAGAAGTTATGTTATCAAAACAGGAAAAGGCGAATTTGAGAAGGAAGAAGACTGATGAGGGTACAAATGTCACCAAGTTTAGAATCCACTGAACTTTTAGCACTACAAAATTGCTGACTGAGGTTATGAGTAATGTTGTGATTTTGACTAGTCTTAGAAGGCAGTAAAACATAATGAGGACATTATAAAAAAATAAGAATGAAAGGTCAATCTGAAAGATCATTGTACAGAAATCCTATAGTTATAAAAGGTTACTAAACTATTCATCCATTCAACAATGTAAGTACTCATTTGGTACAAAAACTTGGGATAGTCACTGGCAAGAAGATTGCTAAGCAGAGTGTCTAAATTCGTAAGGAACTTGAGATTCTAGTATGAAAAACAAGTGTCCAAGCAAACAAACAAAACCTCTACAGAACTTCAATGCTATTTGGTAAGTGCTGCACTACAACTGTGAAAAATGCTACAGGAATTAGTTGTGGAAGAGCATCCTAAGAAAACTTGTATAAATGGGAAAGAATGTAAGACCCAAGACATATATGAAAGGCTTCCATTACACAAAAGGAAAAAAAGTAAACAAAACACTAATTCAAGCACTCTACCATGAGTAAAATTAAATAAATGGTTTCTAAACATAAAATTTTAAATCCCCATAATGAAACTCAACTCTAAAAACTATGTTTTTTTAAGCCTATTTTAAAGTGTAGTAAAAATGACCTAGTGAAAAATACCCTTGACTAATGCTTGAGAGTCAATAAGAGAAACTAGTAATGCTAAGCAGAACTTGATCTCACTACATACGTAAGCTGTTTATAAATAAAGCAACAAATTGTTTTGCTCCCACTGACTTTCACTATTATTTCAGATATGATAAAAGCTTTACTTCAACACAAAATTATAATTATCCATCACTTACTCAGCCTATGATAACCAAGTCACACAATTCCTACAAAACTGCTTAATCAAATTATTGATATCACACAAACTATTCAAAATATATTTATGAAAACAATACAGTTCTTTCTTAGTCCATGTAAGTATCATAAAACAGGTTTGTATTCTTTCTCTTATTTATGGATAAGAATTTATGAAGTGATTAATATATATACCAGGTACTATGCTAATCATTCTTGATACATCATTTCAATTAATCCTCAAAATAAGACTCTGAGGGGATCTGAATATTCCACTTCAAAAGGTGACATTTTGGCAAAAGGGTTATTTTGAGATAAGGCGATTAAAAAACAGCATACAACAGAAAAAAACTGCCTTCCCCTATCAGACTTAAAAGGCAGGGCATAAATTTTCCTTTTTAAAGGTAACATGAATTTTCATTTCTAATTACCAGAAAGAGGAACTCAATCCTCAGAGTTGACTCTTATCAATGCAGATGACACAGACATAAATCTGCATAGCAAACCTGACTAAAATAATCTGTATATTCACTAGTTGCTCCCACATATTTACATTCCCACAATTTGCCTCATTCCTTTGTCTTGTCTGTATTCCACAATTTATCACTCAGACTCACTGCTTCTATGGTCTCCAATTCTTTCCTCTGTAGCCCTCCATATGCATAAGTGACAAACCATTTCTTCTGTTACTCTGTCTTTTGCGAGTTTAATTTGCAGAGCCCCAGACAAAGCTAGGAGGAAAGAGAAAAAGGTTTTTCCTTCCCTCAGTTAATTTCAGTTGCTCAGTCGAGTCCAATTCTTTTTGACCCCATGAACTGCAGCACGCCAGGCCTCCCTGTCCATCACCAACTCCCGGAGTCTACCCAAACCCATGTCCATCAAGTCAGTGATGCTATCCAACCATCTCATCCTTTGTCGTCCCCTTTTCCTCCTGCCCTCAGTCTTTCCCAGCATCAGGGTCTTGTCAAATCAGTCAGCTCTTCACATCAGGTGGCCAAAGTACTGGAGTTTCAGCTTCAACATCAGTCCTTCCAATGAACACCTAGACTGGTCTTCTTCAGAATGGACTGGCTGGATCTCCTGGCAGTCCAAGGGACTCTCAAGAGTCTTCTCCAACACCACAGTTCAAAAGCATCAATTCTTCAGTGCTCAGGTTTCTTTATAGTCCAACTCTCACATCCACACATAACCACAGGAAAAACCATAGCCTTGACTAGACAGACCTTTGTTGGCAAAGTAATGTCTCTGCTTTTGAATATGCTATCTAGGTTGGTCATAACTTTCCTTCCAAAGAGTAAGCATCTTTTAATTTCATGGCTGCAATCACCATCTGCAGTGATTTTGGAGCCCAAAAAAATAAAGTCAGCCACTGTTTCCCCCTCTACCTGCCATGAAGTGATGGGACCGGATGCCATGATCTTCGTTTTCTGAATGTTGAGCTTTAAGCCAACTTTTTCACTCTCCTCTTTCACTTTCATCAAGAGGCTTTTTAGTTCCTCTTCACTTTCTGCCATAAGGGTGGTATCATCTGCATATCTGAGGTTATTGATATTTCTCCTGGCAATCTTGATTTCAGCTTGTGCTTCATCCAGCCCAGCATCTCTCATGATGTACTCTGAATAGACGTTAAATAAGCAGGGTGACAATATACAGCCTTGATGTACTCCTTTTCCTATTTGGAACCAGTCTGTTGTTCCATGTTCAGTTCTAAATGTTGCTTCTTGACCTGCATACAGATTTCTCAAGAGGCAGGTCAGGTGGTCTGGTATTCCCATCTCTTTCAGAATTTTCCAGTTTCTTGTGATCCATACAGTCAAATGCTTTGGCATAGTCAATAAAGCAGAAATAAATGTTTTTCTGGAACTCTCTTGCTTCTTCCATGATCCAGCAGATATTGGCAATTTGACCTCTGGTTCCTCTGCCTTTTCTAAAACCAGCTTGAACATCTGGAAGTTCACGTACTGCTGAAGCCTGGCTTGGAGAATTTTGAGCATTACTTTACTAGCGTGTGAGACAAGTGCAACTGTGTGGTAGTTTGAGCATTCTTTTGCATTGCCTTTCTTTGGGATTGGGATGAAAACTGACCTTTTCCAGTCCTGTGGCCACTGCTGAGTTTTCCAAATTTGCTAGCATATTGAGTGCAACACTTTCACAGCATCATCTTTCAGGATTTGAAATAGCTCAACTGGAATTCCATCACCTCCACTAGCTTTGTTTGTAGTGATGCTTTCTAAGGCCCACTTGACTTCACATTCCAGGATGTCTGGCTCTAGGTGATAAACACCATTGTGGTTATCTGGGTCATGATGGTCTCTGTTGTACAGTTCTGTGTATTCTTGCTACCTCTTCTTAATATCTTCTGCTTCTGTTAGGTCCCTACCATTTCTGTCCTTTTATTGAGCCTATCTTTGCATGAAATGTTCCCTTGGTATCTCTAATTTCTTGAAGAGATCTCTAATCTTTCCCATTCTATTGTCTTCCTCTATTTCTTTGCACTGATTGCTGAGGAAGGCTTTATCTCTCCTTGCTATTCTTTGGAACTCTGCATTCAAATGGGTATATCTTTCCTTTTCTCTTTTGCTTTTCGCTTCCCTTCTTTTCACAGCTATTTGTAAGGCCTCCTCAGACAGCCCTACAACCTCTGAATCAGGCATAAGTACAACCCCCATTCTGCAGAGAAGGAATCAGATTTTCACAGGTTAACCTGCCCAGAGTCACACACAAGTCAAGAAGCACCAATCCGATTCCACAGTATGAGTACTTCATTGGTGCAAGGTTTGTGACTATGATGTCCATCAGAAAAGCCCATAATTCATCCATTCACATTTAATATTTGTAAAGAAAGCTAATTAAGAATGTGTGAAAGTTAGACAATCCTCCCCATCCATCAATAAACACATTATGGTCAACGCCGAATAAATGGAACTGTTCTGAATCTCAAATTCTCTCAGGCCACAGGAGGTGACTAGGTTAGAACAGTCTCTGGGATGAAACTTACAAGTAAGGCTAAGGTTTAATACGTAAATGATTAAAAAGTGCAAACTGATACATCCATCTACCATGTGCCATATTAACCAGTGAGATATTAAAAAGACGTAGCCCCTACCCTTAAGGAGCTTACAATTTACAGGTTCAAAGTTCTCACTTTAATTCAAGTACAATTTAAATACTAAATTAAAGATGTCTTTCCTAAAAAAGACTCTTACCAAAAAGACAGTGTTAAACTAGGTAAATCTAAAAGCAGGCTAAAATACAAAGTAGAAAAATCCAAGGGCTTTGGAGAAAAATAAACTGAGTTCAAATACCTGCTATCAGTTACAACAGGAATCACAATAAAATAATGTCTCTGAGCCTCTATTTGGTCACAAAGTTGTTAATGTATAGAACTATATACAAAGGATGACAAACTAAGAGATGGGGCAAAGGATACAGTTCTGGGTAGGGTTAGGGGAAAGAAAAAAGTACTGTGATTCAGCCAAGTTAAATACTATTCTCACTCTAAAATTGAAATAAAAGGATAAGGCAGAAAGTATAAGGGTAAGAAATAAAGTATAAAAGATTAAAATATAAAAAAAACACTGTCCCTTTAAGATTCCTAAAAAGAACCGCCAAATTTCCTTTCATAAACTCTTAAGGTATCTACTGATTACTTTACTTCTAAGTAGATCATTATATTGAAAACCGTCTGTAGCTTATTTGCTTATCTGCACAGTCCTCAGATAAATCACCTGGCCAGAGGTTTAACTCTGGGGTTCATGATACAATTTCCTTGAAGGCCCTGATGGTTATATGCAATCATGAAAATGCTCTGTATCTGCACTGTGCGGTATAACACAGCCACACTGGCCATATATGGCTAACAAGCACTTGAAATGTGGCATGGGTAACTGAAGAACTGAATTCTTAATATTAGTTAATCCAAATTTAAACAGTCACATGTAGCTGGTGGCCACTATACTAGAGAACAGAGCCCCCGAGAAACATGTGCTCACATGCACTTTCATAAACTAAACTTACAGGAACATTCATGGTAACATTTACTCATAATAATCAAAAGTTAGAAACAACTCACCAACAGTAACAGTTAAATAAACCTTGATATATAATTTTAAAAAAATTTTAAGTCTGCAACACTATAAAAGGAACCTTACAATTTATTTGCATATTATTTAAGAAATTCTGTGATTCTGTCCATTTCAAACAACTAATAAATTCTCTTAATCCAACTTAGTCTCTAAGGGACTATCCATACTTACTTCAAAGCCAGGCCTTTGAGGGCAGTGACTTCATCTAATACTTCCTTATATCCCACCCAAAGTCTCCACATTATAAATATTCAGTATTTACCTATAATCTTCTGAATAAACTAGTTATAATGATTACTTGTAAACCAAAGAAAAACCAACTCATACATAAGTATCATACAGATAATATAATCAATGTAAAGCTGAATTTTAAAAATATGCTTAAAAACAAACTTTTCTTTCACACTAAGTGTAATACAATTGCATTCTAAGCTATAACTGTGATTAAACAATAATATAAACTTTTCTTAGTAAAATCTGATAAGACTTTGCAACAGCTTGTGCTTAAGCTTGAAGGGAAAAATGGAGAACATGGGACAAGAAAACAATTTCTGGGAGTCCAGAGGCAGGTAATAACAGAGCTAACAAGCCACACAACAGAGCAATGAAATGTGTACTAAAAAGATAACCAATCTGGTACATGAGATCCAACCCCAGTCCGGCCACCAACTACTGGCACAAAATTAATCCAACAGCCACGTATGTGGCATCTCTGCCTCTGATCTGCCAAAAAGCACTGATTTTTTTTTTTTTTTGGAGGAGTGAGGGGAGTTAAAATTTCAAATCCAGCTCTATCTGGACAGAAGTTCAGAAAGAAAGAAAAACAACCTTCTGAAGCATCCCTTATGTCACAAACATTAAACAAAAATGAGCATCTAAATTTAAGTACTTTTAAAAGTACAACCAAATCCTAGCAGAGCACCCAGTTCAGTTCACTCACAGGAGTCAATTAATTTAAATATATACAATCTTACAGGCACTTCTGAAGCACTCAAAATACAGAAAACCTAATTCTTAGGTCGTATCAAAATAAGGCATTTTAAGTGACAATATCAAACATTTTTGTGACAATGTCAAATCCTCAAAACAAAAATTATACTTTAACACAAACTCTCAATTTTTTCACGTGAAGTTTCTGATACTACTGTGAAACCAAACAGTTACAACTTACATGTCCAATAAGCATAATTCAAAAGATAATTTAGCTAGAAATATAAATACAACCATAATTTCTAATATTTGGACAACTACACACTGTAAAATAACATAAAATGGCGTGGTGGTGGAAGCAAATCTTATTAAGGATCTACGACATGTCAGAATATTTTGCTCAGTACTTTCCATACCCTATTTTATCTTTTTCAATCATCTTCCTAGATGGCCACCTGTTAAAGATAAGGAAAATGAAGGCGTGGCTGGGAATTACAGCACTGAATAACCTTCCAACTCAGCTGATCTTAAAGTCTTTCTACTACATTACTATAATTATTTTCATTTTTCCTGCTGACTTTTGCCCAAAATCAAAATAGGCAAACTAAGCCCACAGGCCAGATAAGGCATACCTTGTTTTTATAAACAAAGTTTTACTGGAACACAGATTCATTTGGCCATCTTTGCACTGTTAACAACAGAGTTGGATACCTGCAACACAACTGGTACAATCTGCAAAGCTTAAAATATTTACTACCTGGCCTTTTACAGAAATTTGCCAACCCCTGCCTTAAAGTATCAAAAATGCAAAGAACCTCAGAGGCCTCAAAACTTCAATGTTTGGCGTCTTTGAGACAACTATTAACTTAAGAAAGAAGGAACTTCAAAATTACATGAGAGAAATTGCTTGAAACTTTATGTTTAAAGCATGATAAGCTCAAATTTATAAAAATGATAAAATTAAATAGCTTGATTATGAAGTTACTGAACCCTTGTTAATTGTTTTGAAGGGAAGGTGGTAAGGTATGGGATCTCCGTTTTAGATCTCAGTACCCCGACCAGGGATGGAACCTGTGCCTCCTCCTGCAGGGGGAGTGCAGAGTCCTAGCCTGCCAGGGAATTCCCCATGAAACCTTCTTCTTAATAAAGTGTCTTCTGTAGTAGGAACTGATGGAGGAAAAACTTCACAATTCACCATGTTAAAACACATTTGATAAACATGTATCTTTTTTACTATGTACTTACATTTTTTCATGAAGAACATCTTCAGTATAGCAAATCAGAGCCTGGTATTTTAAGTAGTTTATACTTCACTTCACATTTTTTAATACGCTCACTGAATTCTTTACACTTGGATCAAACCAAACATTTATGTGATTACTCAAGGGTCTAGTTGATTTTCTCATGTTGAAGGAGCTTTCTCCACCCCTGCCACCCTTCGTGGTATGTGACATTCCCACTGCTTTCATTCCAAGTAAAAAAAATCTCCCAATTAAATCATTTTATCTTCATTCAAAATATACTTCACTATCCAAATACACTTAAACAATTTGCTTAAATTAAGCCAGAATGAGGAAATGCTTGATTACAGTGTTATAAACATTTTCTTTCTTCACTTAGTAATTTGAAACAGAAGTCCCATAGTGGTAAAGTACAGTCTATAAACTCCAGTATAGATAGATCAAGAAGTCCTACAACATATGAAATGTACATAACTGTTAATGAATACCTTGATTTTGATGACTTTATAAACACTTTCATAAAATCTTATATTGTTTCCTTTTTAAGAAAAATGTCAGTATCAAAGGAAAAGAACCCAAAATTATTTAGTTTGCAACAACTCTGGAGTTATTCCCAGAAACACACAAGGCCGCGTCAAAATTGAAAAATTAATCAGTGTAATTTACTGTATTAACAGATTTAAAAAATTCAAATGGTCACCTCAATAGATGCAGAAAGGCATTTGACAAAATTCAACATCCATTCATGATTAAAATCGCAAACAAACAACCCCCCTCAAACTCTCAGCAACCTTAGAACAGAAGGAAACTTCCTTACTATGATTTAGAGAATCTACAAAATGACTTACATCTAGCATTATATTTTGAAGGTGAGACTGAATGCTCTAAGATTGTGAACAAGGCAAGGATGTTCCCTTTCAACCCTACAGGAAGTCCTAGACACTGCAAAAAGTCAAGAAAAAAACGACATACAGGAAAGGAAGGTAGGTTTCTCTATTCATAAATGACATGACTGCCTCCTTAGACAAATTCCAAGATATCTACAGGAAAAAGCTCCTAGAAGTTATAAATGAGTTTAATAAAAACTCAGAATACAAAGGCAACATATAAAAATTGATTGCATTTCTACATACTAGCAATGGTCAACTGGAAAGACAAGGTTTTAAAAATGAGATTTGCAATAGGACTAAAAAACTGAAATACTTAGGTAGACAACTAATAAAACATCTGCAGGATCTACATGTTGAAAACTATGAAATATTCATGAAAGAAATAAAAGACCTAAATAGAGAGAAAAATCATGTTCATGGATTGGAAAACTCTATTTTGTTAAGAATTATCAAACTAATCTACAACAATTTCAAAATCCTCAGTTCAGTTCAGTTGCTCAGTCATGTCCAACTCTTTGTGACCCCATGGACTGCAGCATGCCAGGCCTCCCTGTC
This sequence comes from Oryx dammah, assembly GCF_014754425.2. Taxonomy (NCBI): domain Eukaryota; kingdom Metazoa; phylum Chordata; class Mammalia; order Artiodactyla; family Bovidae; genus Oryx; species Oryx dammah. The sequence continues at coordinate 23,792,445 of NW_024070210.1, forward strand.
CATCACCAACTCCCAGAGTTTTCTCAGACTCATGTCTATTGAGTCAGTGATGCCATCCAATCATCTCATTCTCTGTTGTCCCCTTCTCCTCTCGCCTTCAGTCTTTCCCAGCATCAGGGTCTTTTCAAATGAGTCAGCTCTTCATATCAGGTGGCCAAGGAATTGGAGTTTCAGCTTCAGCATCAGTCCTTCCCATGAGTATTCAGGACTGATTTCCTTTAGGATGGATTGGTTGGATCTCCTTGCAGTCCAATGGACTCTCAAGAGTCTTTTCGAACACCACAGTTCAAAAGCATCAACTCTTTGGTGCTCAGCTTTCTTTATGGTCCAACTATCACATTCATACATGACTACTGGAAAAACCATAGCTTTGACTAGACGGACCTTTGTTGGCAAAGCAATGTCTCTGCTTTTTAATATGTTGTCTAGGTTGGTCATAACTTTTCTTCCAAGGAGCAAGCATCTTTTAATTTCATGGCTGCAGTCACCATCTGCAGTAATTTTGGAGCCCAGAAAAATAAAGTCTGCCACTGTTTCCCCATCTATTTGCCATGAAATGATGGGACCAGATGCCATGATCTTACTTTTCTGAATGCTGAGTTTTAAGCCAACTTTTTCACTCTCCTCTTTCACTTTCACCAAGAGGCTCTTTAGTTCTTCTTCACTTTCTGCCATAAGGGTGGTGGTATCTGCATATCTGAGGTTATTGATGTTTCTCGGGCAATCTTGATTCCAGCTTGTGCTTCATCCAGCCCAGCATTTCTCATGACACACTCTGCATATGTTAAATAAGCAGAGTGACAATACACAGCCTTGACGTACTCCTTTCCCTATTTGGAACCAGTCTGTTGTTCCATGTCCAGTTCTAACTGTTCCTTCCTGACCTGCAAAATCCTAGCAGAATTTACATATATTTTTAGCAATAAGCTGATTATAAAGTTTAGGCAAAAGTACTAAAATAGCTAAAACAATTTTGAAAAAAAAAAAAAAGTTGGAGTACTCACATTACCTGATTTCAAGACTTAATTTTAAAGCTACATTAATCAAGACACTGTGATACTGGTAGGGAAAAGAAAAAGCCAAATACAACAACGGAACACAGAGGAGGCTAGAAAGAAACCCACACAAATGTAGTCGAATGGTTTTTGACCAAGAAACAAAGACAATTCAATGGAGAATAGTCTTTTTAACAGACATGGAACAACTGGACAAATGAAGCTCAACTTACAGCTCTACACAAAAAGTAACTCAAAAGTATAGCACAGATCTAAAGGTAAAATATATAATTTACAGAAGATGACATAGGAGAAAATCTTTGTGATCTTGGTTTGGCAAAGAGTTCTTATATACAATACCAAAACTAAGACTCATAAAAGAAAATATTGATACTTTGCACTTAACCAAAATTTAAAACTTCTGTACTTCAAAAGACACAGCTGAGAAGGAAGGAAAAGGCAGGCCAGACTGGAAGAAAATCTCTGCAAACCATGTATCTGACAAAGGACTAGAAAAAAATCAGACAATAAGAAAATTCAATTTAAAAATGGAAAAAGATTTGGAACTTGGACACTTTATCAAAGATATGCAGATGGCAAGTAAGCACAGAAGTGATGCTCATCAATATTCACGAGAAAAATTCAAATAAAAACCACAATGAAATACTGTTATATATATACCTATTACAATGACTAAAATTAAAAAGAGTGATCATACCAAGTGTTGATGAGGACGTAAAGGAACTAGAATACTCATACACCACTGAGAATATATATAATTCAGCCTCTTTGGAAAATGCATTTTAGAGCGTATAGTTTCCTACACTACTGTAACAAGTTGCCACAAATTTAGTGGCTTAAAACAACATAAACTTATTATTTTACAGTTCTGTAGGTTAAATATCTGACACAGGTCTCTCTGGGTGAAAATCAAGTTGTTGGCAGAACTCCATTCTTTTCCACGAGGTCTACAGATTAATCCATTTCCTGGCCTTATCAAGAGACCATATTTCTTAGCTTATATCCCAAATTCTCCAACCTTAAAACCAAGAACTCTGCATTTCTCTGTCCCTGCTCCCACTGTTTTATTTTTCTACCTTCTCTTCCCCTTTTAAGAGCCTTTGTGATACTCTAGGCACAGCACCTGGATAACCTCAGGATAAACTCTATAAAGTCAGTTGACTAATTACAGCTACAACTTTAATTCACTTTTGTCATGTAATCTAATTTATTCACATTTTCCAAGGAGCAGAACATCTTGGGCCACTATTCTACCTAACACATATTTTTAAAGTTAAACATACACTTCCCACATGACCCAGAAATTACACTTGGAGGTGCTTATCCAAGAGAAATGAAGGCTTGTGTTCACATAAAAACTTGCTAACAAAGATTTATAGCAGCTTTATTCATAGTTTAAACAAAAAACTCTAATGTCTTTCAACTGGTAGATGGATAAATTGTGATGCATCCATACACTGGAATACTACATTCAGCAACATAAAGAATTGCTAATACACTCAACATCAAGAAACACTCAAAAGTTTACGCTAAAGAAACGAGACTCAAAAGGTTAAACACTATATAATTCCATTACCTGATATTCTAGAAAAGACAAATTACAGGGAAAGACAATAATCAATTATCAGTTGCCAACAGTTAAAGGCTATAAAAGAGCAGCTCAAGGGGATCTCAGGGGCTGGAACTGTTACTGGGTGTCTCAATTTTGGTAGTTGCATAGGTCTATGTATCTGTCAAAATAACTGTACAACAAAAAGAGTTAATTTCACTTCACCAAAACTAAAAATAAAGTTAAAACCTTTGTGAAAAGAAGGAAAATAATTATGTCATTTCTCACCCATCAGACTGGCACAAATTTAAAAATCTGATGCCAACCTGGCAATTCTAAATGTGGATAAGGGTGACTCATATACTGTTGGCAGGTCTGTAAATTTTTACAACTTTAGAGTATTATTTGGCAGCTGGCAAAGTTGAAAATGCACATCAACCTATGGCCCAGCAATTCATTCCAGAGAAAACTTTACAAATGTGTTCAAGGAGACACACATACGGATGCTCACTAAACATTGTCTGAAATACTGAAAAACTGAGAATAACCCTTCAGTCAAGGAATGAATGAACTGTGGTGTTTATTTTAAAAAGAAAGAGAAAAAAATGCATAAGGGAAAAAAATCAACTCTGCTGGCTCCATATATGATTTTTCACAAGTTTAACTTATCAGTTTATTTAACAATAGTATATAGTGAAAAGAACACTGTACTGGAATCTGAAGACAAGCATTTTAGCATTTAGTTCCAACTCTGCTGCTAACTAATCTATCCATATACCTCACTTTCCTTTTCTTGGAAAATGAATAGGTTAGACTATACAAAGACTAAAGATTATTTCCAACTCAACAAGGATACTGATACTTGGGGCAAATTTCTTATATGTCTGTGATGAGTTTTTTAATGATATAATAATCATTCAGAAAGAGCATATAAACTTCTAAACTCACCCTACTAACTTGGTGGTGGTGGTTTAGTCGCTAAGTCGTGTCCAACTCTTGTGATCCCATGGACTGTAGCCTGCCAGGCAGAGTTCCCGGGATTCTCCCGGCAAGAATACTGGAGTGGGTAGCCATTTCCTTTTCCAGAGGATCTTCCCAACCCAGGAATTAAACCCAGGTCTCCTGCACTCCAGGCAGATTCTTTACCGATTGAGCTATGAGGGAAGTCCTACTACCTTGGGCAACACTCAAGTAAAATTTGCATATCCTTTTGTAGTTTATCATTCTAAAATACGTTAATATTAATGAGTCAATCTTCTCAAATTCAAGTCTGTGTGGCCAAAAGTCATTCAACTACATGGTAAGATTTACTTGACTTTAACAAAGATAAAATGATGAATTTCTTTCTGTATTTTTTTGCCTGTTTCATCTACAGAGTTCCTACACTATAACAGCTTCCGCTTGCTACAACAGAATAAAAAGCTTTTTAAAACCTGTAACATGCAAATCTACAGAAATCTAGTAAATAGTAGTTTACTATCCAAAAGAGCTTATTTAATAATTTCATTATCCCAATACTTACACTTCAAAGACACCAATAACCAGCATGCCACTTGTTCCTATTGAAGAATTTATTAGGTTATTAATTTCTGGTATAATCCAAAAGCATAATTAGAACACTATCATTAACACGTAACACTTTTGAAAAACACAAATATTAACACCTTTCACCTTGTCATTAAAATCGAAATTTCAAAATGTCTGTTCCAAGGGCTTGCCAAATCTAAATTTTCACAATTCTAAAAGAGAACGGAGACAAAACACTACTTCTAAAAACCTCCTCGATATGAGATTTTAATTTGAACGTCAACTGCCAAGAAAAACCTTTCGACGGAAACTTAAATTCTGAACATATTACTGTATGTCAATTAACTAGACAGAAGGTGAGTTATTATCATTAGGAAGTTACATAATTTGCACCCAAGATTGCTTAAACCCTCTCGTTAAACGCAGCTGACAACAATTTATAGGCTTCCAACTTCAACCTGCAAACTTAAATTACCAGAGACCATGAACGGGATTAGGTTTTTCTTTAAAAATGGTTAGGACGAAGTAAGAATTGTTTGTTTATTTGTTTCAAGACTGCAGCGAGGAGCCGAATACCAGCAGCTGAGTCAGGCAGAGAAACGACGAGTACATTCCGTCTACCAGAGGAAAGTGTTCTTCGCCCCGCCACGATCCCGGACCCGGCCTGGAGCGAGTCCGGAGAGTTGCGAACCCCGAGGCGCGGGCGCAGAGGGCAGGCGCCTCCCGGCACCTCGGGCCGGGCGGGCAGGAGACCCGCCGTGGTGAGTCGTTAGCCAAGGCAGAGGGAGCGGGCACCGACAGGCAGCGTTCCTCCGAGGGACAAAGGTTGAGCTGACACCCTCCGCTGCCGGCCGGGCTCCCGCTGCCTGGAGCAGCCCGGGGTCCCGCCCGGGCCCGCGCGTGGGGGAGGGGGTGAGCGCGGCCGCGCCTCCCCCAGCCGCTCGCGGAGACCTGTTGATTAAGACCGCCACACCGAGCCGCCGGCGGTCAGCCTCTTACCTCCGCGCCACGGCGGCCGCCGCTCCTCCCGCCCCGGCCTCCTCTAAACACTGCAGAAACGACAGCTTCCCAACGGCACTTAAAATACCGGATAAAGAATCCAGAAACTCGCGATTCCCTACCTCACAATCTTAAATCCCCGCCCCCGCCCCACCGCCAGTCGCCGCCGTCGCCGCCAGAGACTCCACCTCGAGACCGCGCGAGACCGCGCACGCGCTCCCGGGACTCTGGCGCAGTGGGCGCGCCTATCCCAGCCGCTCCTCTGCACGCCTGCCCGCTGTTTGGCAGAGAGGCTCGCGCGATTCGCCCAATCCCGAGCCGGCGCGGAGAACGGGCCCTCTCATTGGTCCGCTCTGCAGCTCCCGAGGGCCCGGCCGCGCGCGCACTCGCGCGCCTCAAGTGGAAAACTGGGAGTGTTTCGGGCTTTCAGGCACTAGGAGCTGCTTTTGGCTTGAGCTCACTGGCCAGGTTATGTGAGGACGTGAGGTTTCGCTAAGACGCAGTGGGCGGGCTCACGCTCTACAGACCGTTCTTATCTCCCTGAATGTCCGTCAGCTGCTGAAGAAAATCTGGTTCCCCTTGAGGCTACTCGTCATGTCCTGTGAAGCACGTCACACAGTCTAACATTTGTGTAAAAAAGAACCATGGCATACCCGAACACCTGGATGCGTGTGGTGTTCCACGAAAGAATTCTCTGCTGCCATGGAAGACTTCACAAAGCTAGCAGCTAGAACCGAATTCTGAAAACCAGACAGGAAGGATGCCACAGAAGAGGGCCACAGCTGTCGCACAAAACTCAAGTACCTGGGCCAACCCACATCCAGTGCAAGGAAATCCACATGAACACTCATCGATTCCCTGGAAACGGTTAGCCATATCCAGGAAGGAAAGGAAACAAAAAAGTGTGTGTGTGTGAGAGAGAGAGAAGAGAGATCGATTTCCTTTTCTAAGTTGTTAAATACGTGAAATAAGTAATAATTCAAGAAACTTCCTTTAGTTCCTCGATGAGTTTTTGTTTGTTTTCCTTTTAGCTCGGGGTTTCTCAACTTCAGCAGTATTGACATTTGGGCCAAATAATTCTTTGGGGGCTGTCCTGTGCAATTTAGGATGTGTAGCAACATCCCCCCTGGTTTCTTACTCACTAGACACCAACAGCACCACTACCCCCATTTGTGACCATCAGAGATGTCTCTAGACGTTGTCAAAGATCTCCTGGGGGACAAACTCACCTCCAGTCAGAATCACTGATGTAGCTTTTCAAAGAAATGGCCTCCTTAGAAAGTAGTCTCTCTTTACCCATTCCTTCCAATTGCTTGGCCTCAAGCAGTTTTGCAAAAGACCCCACACAAATGAACCCTCGCTTCCACAGATGTTTAGACTCTTCTGTCACAGGATCTTATCCTAGTAAAATGCTGACAACTATCTGTGAGATAGCAGCTACCAGCCTCCAAAGACGTTGACATTCCTTTGTGAAGTGCTATACAAACGTTATAATTATTATTTTTACTTTCTAAAGGTATTTTCATCTTCAAAGAGGGTAGAACCTATGGCAAATAAAAAGTTTATTTTATTTTCTGATGCATAGAACCATTCCCAGAATCCCCAAGTCACTCAAATTACTTGTCTTATGTGCAAATGAAGGACAGGTCAAAGAATGAGAAGTATAGAAACTGGAGGCAAGGTGACTGGATTTGAGTTTTAGCTTTGATATTAACTAGTTCTGTGATTTGGATGCCTGACAAGTTTCCCTGGCCTCAGTTTTCTCATGTGTAAATCAACACGTTAACTACCTTTTTCTCTTTCTAGTTTTAGGATTCTGGAAGTCTCCTTCTTATATGGATAGCATCAGCGGTTGAAAAAATATATAATATTCATCCCAAATAGAAAAAAATGGGCAATTTGTGGTTTAAGCTCCAATCAGAAGAATTGTCTATCCTTGTCACAAAGCAGTTCACCCACTGAATCACTCTGGCAAATTTGTAACTAAGTCCTTTGGGTGAGAAATGAAAGCCAAACTGTAAAATCAAGTGTACCATGGAGAGTAATCATAGTAAATACCCTTCCTCCTTCCTCATTTTGGCATCTGCTCAACCCATCATCTGACAACACCTTCTATTACATGTTAATGTAATAAAATATTGTGTTATTTTATGTCATTAAAGGTTTTGGGGAAATATATTAGTATTGCATTTTGGATATTTGCAACAAGTCTGAAATCTCAGTTTTCAAGATTCTACCATTAACCATTAGATAGGAAATTCTTAACTAAGGTTATTATATCCCTTTGGTTTTATCATCTCTGTGTACCAGTGAAATCTGAATTTTCATAACTGAATTATAGCCTAATCACTTCATAATTGTATGAACCAGGTGATCAGAAATAATGTAAGCTAAAAGAATACTCACTGATTCAAATGTGAGAAGTTATGAAACAACAAATTAGTAGGCATATTAATTATTATTCAACAAATATCTAAAAATTTCTTAAATGCAAAAAAAAAAATCTCAGAAAGCAAACCAACAAACCATAGACTTCTAATTTAACTGGGCTTAGTTGTTATTATTTTGATATTTTATAATCTTGTACTTCTTAACCTTTCATAAACTTAGCTAGAAATATTATGACCTTAAGCTAGGAACACGATGTAGTTGTTGCCATGTGAAATGGGATGTCTCACTGTCTGCATTTAGCTTTGGTATCATTCAGTATAGGTCAGTATTAATTCAACTCAATCAACTTTCATATTCACTCATTAATTTAAGATACATGCATTGAGTACTTCCTCTGTGCTAAGCACTGGGCTATAGGGAATCAAAATGCGTGGCAGTCCCTGTCCTGGACTATAAAAAGGTAAGAGAACAGACAAGCTGAGACACGTTCACACAGGTAAAATACAAGGGAAAGTATGGAAATAAGGTGCTCTGTGGACTTTGAGAAAGGTAGTCTTATACTAAGAGAAGCTTTACTAACTTCTAATGGTGGGGGTTAGGGGACAAGAGGGATGGAGAGTAAACTGCTATGAAAATACCCACAATAATAGGAAAAGATCTCACATATGGCTTTTAAAAGATAGATATAAAATTTTAATCAATTTGAATGACTAAGTGCAGTCCACAGAGACAAACATGGGCTTTTTATGGGAACAGCAAGTAGTCTACAATAACTTCAGGGTAGGATATTCAGAAATAATGTAAGGATGACTAACATTTAGGATGTTAGTCATCTATCACACTTTTATTTGTACCCCTCTTTGCTGGTTCTGTACCAGGCTGAGGATGTGAGGAAATAAAACATGATCCAGGAGAATTTTTATTTTGGAGGGAGGATGTAAGCAAATTTGGAGCTTGGACATTTATCTAACGAAGGAAAGTCCAAGACTGAACGCCAAGCGAAAGGAAATCAAGTTTGTTCTCCTTGAAAAGGACTATAATGTTACCCATATCTTTTCCTCACCAAGCTCCCAATCAAATCTCTATTTTTTTAATGTGTTCATCTCAGCAGTTACTTTGATTCATATCCATATGTGAATACCTATGACTGGATCTGGAGTGGTACCTGTGCTGAACTCCAAAGAGCTGAACTCTAATGCCTCATATGTCCTCTCTCACACCCTCTGTGACTCTGAGAGATTTAACCCCACCACTACCACTCTGATTTAACTCCACCACTGCTTCAAAGCAGCCTTGTGAAGAGCCACTTTCTTAAATGCAAAGGCCAGTGTTCTATCCTCATCTTCCTTGAGCCACCAGCAGCATTTGACACCCATGAGCATTTTCTCCTTTTGTCCTTTGGGCAAGAGAAGTACCATTCTAGCTTCTTTTCCTACTCACTGGATCCTCCTGGTCAGTCTTCTCTGCTAGTTTTTTTAATTTCCCCCTGAATGCTAAAAGCTGAAGTGTCTCAGCGCTCTCACGTACAATATTTTACTTTTCTTTCTGCCTAGGTTTGAACAGACAGCCCTATCACTTACTAGGTGTTTGATCATAAGAAAGTCACTTAATGTCTCCAAGACTCAGTTTCCTCATCTATAAATTGAGGATAATAAAAGTAGCTACTTCCAGTGGTTATAAAGACTAAATGAAATGTCTATGTAAAGTGCTTAGAACAGTGTCCACCACTATATGCGTTAACAGAGTGAAATATTCTTATCATCATGTTCTTTATCACTCATCCCAGCATGATTTCCTCTAGTCTCAGTGGCTTTAAATTCCATCTTTACACTACAAACCCAAAGTTTATCTCTAGCCTGAACTTCTACCCTAAACTTTAGAATCACCTATTCAACTGCTCACTCAACATCTCTATTTGAATTTCTAGCTGCTGCTTCTGCTAAGTCGCTTCAGTTGTGTCCGACTCTGTGCAGCCCCATAGACGGCAGCCCACCAGTCTCCTCTGACCACGGGATTCTCTAGGCAAGAATACTGGAGTGGGTTGCCACCTCCTTCTCCTGAATTTCTAGGGAGCATTAAAAATTTAACACGTCAAACTTCTCATTTTCGTCCAGTTTCACGCATTTCAGTGTATGGTAATGCCACCCTTCCAGTTGTTGAGGCTTGCTTTCCCACTGCACATTCAGTCCATCAGGAGATTCTTTTATTTCTACCTTCACAATGATTCCATTCTCTAACCACTTCTCACCAACCCCACTGCTCCTACCCTTCTTCAAGACATCATCATGTGTTGCCTGAATGCCTGCAGTATGCTCTTCCCACCCATATTTTCTTTTCTGGTTACTGCAACCAAAGGGATCCTGCTAAAGTAAAAGTGAGATCAAGTCACTGCTCTGCTCAGTCTCTTGCAGCCTGGCATGATCTCCCTGACCTCAACTTTTACTACTCTTTTCCTTCTCATTTCCCACCAGCTATGCTCTCATCTTTGTTGCTCCTGACAGAGTCCAACAGCTTCTGCTTCAGAGCCTCTGCCTTTGCTTTTTCTTATGCCTGAAACATCCAATATCCATAGGCTTACTCCCCCTCACTTCCTTTAGGTCTCATTTCAAACGTTATCTTATCAGGGAGGCCTGTCTTATTCTAGATAAAATCTAGAACATCTCTCATGCCCCACCTTCCATCACTCTTTATTCCTTCTCCCCAACTTTATTTTTCACTGTATCTATTCACCATCTGATATGTTGCATATTTGTTATTTTGAATGTAATGGCAAGGACTTCATTTTATTCACCACTACTTATTTTTAGATTCCTCAGTATCTTAAACAGTACCTAACATGTGGATGTGTGCATGCGTGCATAGTCGCTCACTCATGTCTGACTCTTTGCAACCACTTGGACTGTAGCCCTCCAGGCTCCACTGTCCGTGGAATTCTCCAGAAAAGGATACTGGAATGGGTTGCCATTTCCTACTCCAGGGGAATGCATAGACAGTACTTGGTAGATATTTTATGAATGAATGAAACAGATGTGAGTATGTGGAATAGGAATGATAAAAGGATCAAAGGAAAACTTAAGCTTTTTCTAATTTTGGCCTATGACTAGCCCATCTTAAGAATAATTTCTGCCTAAACATGATTGTTTTTGCTCTTAGATAGTACTGTATTGAAGGAGGGAGATAGTATAACAAACACAAAAAAGAAAACTATTTGTTCTTCACCACCTCCGTCCTATGCTTCATGGGTCGTTCCAGTTGCTGCAATAAATCCTCATCTGATTAATAGGACAGAGAATTAGAAAGCAAAAAGTTCCTTTGAAAGTAGTAACAGATATAACTATTTTGTTGCACTTAACTTTTACTTCTGAACTTATATGTCTCTGACAAGCTTAGATATCTTGTTTCTAACACCTGACAGATTATAAGGGTTTATTATATGTGACTGTTTAGTGGATACATCAGTTCAGAGCATACATACCCCTGCCATGAGACAGGGTAGAGAAGTCTTAGCCTGAGGAAGGGATTTCTGATGGAGATAGCAGATCACATATAGGAGATAATTCTAATTAGGAATTTGCAAAAACTCAGTGGAAACAGATATCTGGGACTCTACAAGCTTCTTTCTCCTGGAAAAGTCCTAACCTTCACATGTGGTATACTCCTGGAGAAACAGAATATGCATTGGCCCTCAACTAAATTTTTAAAAATCTGTTGGGTTGAATAAAAGATCTGGAGTACCACAGAGAACCCTTTAGGGCCACTTTCCAGAGTATTTTTTAGAAGAAACTTTCAAACCATATTTGAGAAGATAAACTGCTTTAAATCAAGTAAAAGTAAACAGTGTGAAGCTAGTCCCAGGGCCTGACTAACCAAGTACTTAAAATGAAAGCTTTCAGGTCTCATAGCTCCTGGATAACACTTGAAGTAAATGTAAGAGGATGGAATAGCAAACAAGAGTGTCCTAAGCCTTGTGATGTTGATTTGGGGCACAGAAGAACTGAGAACACTTTGGTAACAAGAATACAAATGCACTGATTTTGTTTTTTCTTTTTTCTTTTTTAAATATAAATTTATTTATTTTAATTGGAGGTTAATTACTTTACAATATTGTATTGGTTTTGCCATACATCAACATGAATCCGCCACAGGTATACACATGTTCCCCATCCTGAACCCCCCCTCCCCACCCAGCTCCTCCCTCCCCATACCATCCCTCTGGGTTGTCTCATTGCACCAGCCCCTTTTAAGTCTATAATAGGAGATGAATACACCTAGGATCAGAGAAGGCAATGGCAACCCACTCCAGTACTCTTGCCTGGAAACTCCCATGGACGGAGGAGCCTGGTAGGCTGCAGTCCATGGGGTCGCTAAGAGTTGGGCACGACTGAGCGACTTCGCTTTCACTTTTCACTTTCATGCATTGGAGAAGGAAATGGCAACCCACTCCAGTGTTCTTGCCTGGAAAATCCCAGGGACGGGGGAGCCTGGTGGGCTGCCGTCTCTGGGGTCACGCAGAGTTGGACACGACTGAAGCGACTTAGCAGCAGCAGCAACACCTAGGATCATGGTGAAATGTGTGAACTGTTGACTTTTTATTTGGCACTTAAATTTAATTTGTAATACACAAACCAAAGTTTAAAGGCTCTTGAAAGTATGCAGAAACTGAGGGTTTCCTGTTTCTTCTTATTTGGTAATCTAGAAGTCAAAGCCATTATTCACCTATAGCTCAGATGGTAAAGAATCTGCCTGCAATGCAGGAGACCCAGGTTTGATCCCTGGGTCAGGAAGATCTGCTAGAGAAGGAAATTGCAATCCACTCCAGTATTCTTGCCTGGAGAATCCCATTGACAGAGGAGCTGGTGGACTACAGTCCATGGTATCACAGTCGGATACAACTAAGTGACTAACATACACACACACAGTTGAACAATTATTCCTTGAAAACCATCTTTTAGTACAATTGTGTTTAGCAGTGAAAAGAGCCAGCTCCTTGTAAAACATCAGAAGAGTAATAATTATCTTTCCTCTATGCTATGCTAGGAAAATTATTTTTCCGTTTACATTTGAATTAGCTTTAATGAGAATATTGAGCTATTTCAAAGAGTATCCAAAATATATTAACAGATTTCAAAAAACATCTAGAAGTTCTTATATAAAATATACCCAGAAGGACAAGCTCTTCTTATAGTAGAATTAGGGTAATTGAGATTCTGTGATACAAAATTGCACACAAATGTACATTTAGTTTTTTTTTAATATTTATTTTATTTTATGGGGTCTTAGTTTCAGTTCTAGGGATCTTCGATTTTTGTTGCAGTGTGGAAACTCTTAGTTGTGGTATGTGAGATCTAGTTTCCTGATCATGAATGGAACTGGAGCCCCCTGCATTGGGAACTCGGAGTTTAGCCCTTGGACCACCAGGGAAGTCCCCTAATCCCAGTTGCGGAGGGTTAGGAAAGCAGGAGCTCCATTCAGCTGGGTGGCTCTGGATGGGGGTCTCCAGAAGATGTCATCTGGGCCTGTAGTCATCTGAAGTGAGTTGGACTGGAGGAAGTGCTTTCAGGAATATTCCTCAGGTAGCTGTCAGCTAGGGGCCTCAGTTTCCTTAGGACATGAAAGCTGACCTCTCCCAGAATAAGCAATCCAAGAGAGGAACAACTAAGATAGAAACTTCAAGGCCTTTTTAATGACCTAGCCTTCAAAACCACCCCACCCCACTGCACTTTATCCACTGAAGCAGACCAGTGAGTCCCGCCTACATCCAAGGCAAGGGCCCAAAAGGCAAATTTCTCGAAGGGAGGAGCATCAGGTATCTGTGGACATATTTTTAAAACCACCAGGTAATCTAGCATGTTATAATTACTTTAGGCATCAATAAATTACATGTTAACATATTTATGGCTGAGGAGTATTTTATTGGTGAGCTTTAAGCTTGTTGCTCTCCTTTGAGCAATGACCATTTGGATCAGGTAGATAAAATCAACAGAATGGGAGAGACTAGAGAGCTCTTCAAGAAAATTAGAGATAACAAAGGAACATTTCATGCAAAGATGGGCACAATAAAGGACAGAAACAGAAGTAATTAAGAAAAAGTGGCAAGGATACACAGATACAAAAAAGATCTTAATGACCCAGATAACCACAATGGTGTGATCACTCACCTAGAGCCAGACATACTGGAATCCAAAGTCAAGTGGGCCTTAGGAAGCATTACTACAAACAAAGCTAGTGGAGGTGATGGAATTCCAGCTAAGCTATTTCAAATCCTAAAGGATGATGCTGTTAAAGTGCTGTACTCAACATGCCAAAAAATTGGGAAAACTCAGCAGTGGCCACAGGCCTGAAGAAGGTCTGTTTTCATTCCAATCCCAAGGAAGGGCGATGCCAAAGAATGTTTAAACTACCACACAATTTCACTCATCTCACACACTAGCAAAGTAATGCTCAAAATTCTCCAAGCTAGGCTTCAACAGTACATGAACTGAGGACTTCCTGATGTCCAAGCTGGCTTTAGAAAAGGCAGAGTAACCAGGTCAGATTGCCAACATCTGCTGGATCATCGAAAAAGCAAGAGAGTTCTAGAAGAACATCTACTTCTGCTTCATTGACTATGATAAATCCTTTGACTTTGTGGATCACAACAACTGTGAAAAATTCTGAAAGAGATGGGAATACCAGACCATCTGACCTGCCTCCTAAGAAATCTGTATGCAGGTCAAGAAGCAACAGTTAGAAACAGACATGGAACAATGGACTGGTTCCAAACTGGGAAAGGAGTACATCAAGGATGTATATTGTCACCTTGCTTATTTAACTTATATATAGAGTTCAGTTCAGTTCACGTCAGTCACTCAGTCATGTCTGACTCTTTGCGACCCCATGGACTGCAGCACGCCAGGCCTCCCTGTCCATCACCAACTCCCAGAGTTTACTCAAACTCGTGTCCATTGAGTCAGTGAGGCCATCCAATGATCTCATCCTCTGTTGTCCCCTTCTTCTCTTGCCTTCAATCTTTCCCAGCATCAGGGTCTTTTCAAATGAGTCAGCTCTTAGCATCAGGTGGCCAAAGTATTGGAGTTTCAGCTTCAGCATCAGTCCTTCCAATGAACATTCAGGACTGATTTCCTTTAGGATAGACTGGTTGGATCTTCTTGCAGTCCAAGGGACTCTCAAGAGTCTTCCTCAGCACCACAGTTCAAAAGCATCAATTATTCCACTCTCAGCTTTTTTTATAGTCCAACTCTCACATCCATACACGACCACTGGAAAAACCATAGCCTTGACTAGACAGAACTTTGTTGGCAAAGTAATGTCTCTGCTTTTTAATATGCTGCCTAGGTTGGTCATAACTTTTTTTCCAAGGAGTAAGTGTATTTTAATTTTATGGCTGCAGTCACCATCTGCAGTGATTTTGGAGCCCCCAAAAATAAAGTCTGCCACTGTTTCCACTGTTTCTCCATCTATTTCCCATGAAGTGATGGGACTGGATGCCATGATCTTTGTTTTCTGAATGTTGAGCTTTAAGCCAACTTTTCACACTCCTCTTTCACTTTCATCAAGAGGCTCTTTAGTTCCTCTTCACTTTCTGCCATAAGGTTGGTGTTATCTGCATACCTGAGGTTATTGATATTTCTCCTGGCAATCTTGATTCCAGCTTGTGCTTCATCCAGCCCAGCATTTCTCAAGATGTACTCTGCATAGGTTTAATAAGCAGGGTGACAATATACAGCCTTGATGTACTCCTTTTCCTATTTGGAACCAGTCTGTTGTTCCATGTCCAGTTCTAACTGTTGCTTCCTGGCCTGCATACAGATTTCTCAAGAGGCAGGTCAGGTGGTCATTCCTGTCTCTTTCAGAATTTTCCATAGTTTATTGTGATCCACACAGTCAAAGGCTTTGGCATAGTCAATAAAGCAGAAATAGATGTTTTTCTGGAACTCTCTTTTTCTTTCGATGACCCAGCAGATGTTGGCAATTTGATCTGTGGTTCCTCTGCCTTTTCTAAAACCAGCTTGAACATCTGGAAGTTCACGATTCATGTATTGTTGAAGCCTGGCTTGGAGAATTTTGAGCATTACTTTGGTAGTATGTGAAATGAGTGCAATTGTGCATTCTTTGACATTGTCTTTCTTAGGGATTGGAATGAAAACTGATCTTTTTGAGGTCAGTTATAGAGTTTTCCAGGTCATCTATAGAGTACATCATGCGAAATGCCAGGCTGGATGAAGCACAAACTGGAATCAAGACTGCCGGGAGAAATATCAATAACCTCAGATATGCAGATGATACCACCCTTATGGCAGAAAATGAAAAGAAACTAAAGAGCCTCTTGATGAAAGTGAAAGACGAGAGTGAAAAGCTGGCTTAAAACTCAACATTCAAAAAACGAAGATCATGGCATCCTGTCCCATCACTTCATAGCAAATAGATGGGGAAACAATGGAAACAGTGACAGACTTTATTTTCTTGGGCTCCAAAATCACTGCAGATGGAGACTGTAGCCATGAAATTAAAAGACACTTGCTCCTTGGAAGAAAAGTTATGATCAACCTAGACAACATATTAAAAAGCAGAGACATCGCTTTGCTGACAAAGTTCCATCTGGTCAAAGCTATGGTTTTTCCAGTAGTCATATATGGATGTCAGAGTTGGACCATAAAGAAGGTTGAGCACCAAAGAATTGATGCTTTTTAACTGTGGTTTTGCAGAAGACTCTTGAGAGTCCCTTGGACTGCAAGGAGATCAAACCAGTCAATCCTAAAGGAAATCAGTCCTGAATGTTCATTGGAAGGACTGATGCTGAAGCTGAAACTCCAATACTTTGGCTACCTGATGCAAAGGACTGATTCATTAGAAAAGACCATGATGCTTGCAAAGACTGAAGGCAAGAGGAGAAGGGGATGACAGAGGATGAGATGGTTGGATGGCATCACCGACTTGACGGACATGAGTTTGAGCAAGCTCCAGGGGTTGGTGATGGACAGGGAAGCTTGGCACGCTGCAGTCCATGGGGTCACAAAGAGTGGGACACAACTGAGTGACTGAACTGAACTGAGATAAAATCAAATAATGTTTAAAGTATTACTGCAATCTGTTGTCTGTGTCCACATTCACTCTAACAATAGCTGTATCACTCTTTCCCAAACCCACCCAAGACCTGCCCTAGTCCTTGCAGAAAACCCTTATTTTCTTTCTTATGAGCATAGGAAATGCTGTACTCCCACAGCAGGGCTGCTTTCAACACATAGCAAAACACTTTGGATATGGCACTTTGTCAAAACGTGTGGACAGTTCAAATAAATTCATACTCTAAAATTCTATAAAGTCTCCATTGTCTTCAGACTTAGCCTTAGTGAACTTTAATAGATTCCTGTGGCATGAGTCTTCCCTTTCAGAAGTTGTGTTGCTTTTGCCCTAGTAAGATGCCTTTACTTAGGTGTTCAGTGAGCCACAGAGAATTCCTGCCCTGCAAACTCTAGATCTGCTTGACGTATTTAAAGATACAGTGAATGAGTAAGTGAAAGTTGCTCAGTCATGTCCGACTCTTTGTGACTCCATGGACTATACAGTCCATGGAATTCTCCAGGCCAGAATACTGGAGTGGATAGCTTTTCCCTTCACCAGGGAATCTTCCCAACCCAGGGATCAAACCCAGGTCTCCTGCATTGCAGGCGGATTCTTTACCGACTGAGCTATGATACAAGGATCTCTCAGATAACAGACAAGTTATAGTTATGGTGAGGTTATAAATCAGTTCCAAAAACCACAAAATCTTATTTGATCTAAAAATTGCTCCTACAGAACTTCACTAATGCACCAGAAAATGTGTTTTCCAGGTAAAATTTATGACTGTGGGAATTGCCTCCTGTAGCACTCATGCTAGTTGTCCAGAATGTCTGGGATTCCTCTACTTTACCCTGGTCCCATGCAGTGGCACCAGTAGCATTCCCAGTAGCCAAAAAGGTAATAGCCATCTCTGTTCCTCAGAGTCCTGTGGTAATAACAGTGACAGAGGACAAGGGCACACTTCTGATGCCTCAGTCTATTTATGTCTAAAGGCCCTTCTAATGAATATTATACATCTAAGGACTGACTTCATATCTAAATTATAGAGATCATCTGCTTCCTAGAGAGGTAACACTGTACTCAAATCAGCCATGCAATTAGCTTCTAGGTCTTTAGTTGAATTTTCCTTAAATATTGACATTAACAGACCATTCCACCTAACTTGACAAGCAGATTGCTCAAGATTAATACTTGGTATTTATATGTACCACTTATTTATCCTTTCACATAGAACATCACCTTCATTTTACTGAAAGATTTCCAAAGTATAGTTTAAAACTTTTTTGTATTAAAGTGTAATGGATCATGAAAATATTTTTTCTTATAATAGACATTGTCTTAAGAGTTTTGATCTAAGGCTATGCTGGCCATATTGGATAGCACAGATATTGAGCTTTTCATAATCATAGAAATTCTACTGGACAGTGCTGTACTGAGGAATTGATGTGTTATCAGATGAACTACTTTTATAGATGTGGAAAATAAGATAAAGGAGTACTAGTACAAAATTCCAAAATCTTAGGTAAATGTTATAAACCTGTCTTATGTGTTACATAGTAAAGAATGAGTATTGCAGAAGTTGAAACAACTCAATGGTGGAATATTTATGAATTTTCTCTGACCAAAAATCTATTTTTAAGAAAAAAATTCAGTACATTATTAAGAGCAAGCAAGTTTGGGGGTGTGTGTGTGTGAACCTAATAAAAATTTGCAACTTCAGGATGAACTTCCTAGAGTTTCTTTTTGCTATAAAAATATAATACTGCCTTAAAAAATCATTTTGTTGAAGTATAATTTATATGCAATAAAATGCATCCACTTTAAAGTAGTAAGTTAGGTAAATGCATATACCAATGTAACTATTAATACCACCCCAGTTAAGATATACAACTTCCCTTCACCTCAGAGTTTCCTTTACCACCTTGTCAATATCCTGTAGCTCACCTCCACTCCATGAAATTACTAATTTGTCTTTGTAAATTGATTTTGTCTTGTGAATATTCAATTCAACTGAATCATATAGTATGTATTCTTTTTTTTTTCCTTTTGGTTGTGTTGCAGGAGTATGTGGGATCTTAGGTCCCTATTCAGGGATTGAACCCACGCCCCCTTCGTTGGAAGCTCAGAGTCTTAACCACTGAACTGCCAGGGAAGTTCTTCATACGTATGTTCTTTTTATACCTGACTTCGTTGTTGCATATTTTTGTTGTTGTTGTTGTTATGAAGCAGTATCACTCTATGAATACACCACAGTTCGTTGAACCATTTATCTTCTGGCAGGTATTTGGTTTGTTTTCAGATTTTGGTTATTGTGAACAAAACTCCTTTGAATATTTGTGTACAAGTCTTGTTTTGAACATATGTCTTGTGAACATGCTTTTATTTTTCTTGAGTAAATACCTAGAGTAGGATCATTTGGTCATCTGATAACAATGTCTTAACTTCGGAAGGCATTTCCTGTTTTCCAAAGTGGTTGTGCAGGGGCCATGATGTATGCAGGATCGAGTTGTTGCACATAGTCACCCACGGTTGGTGTGGTCTGGTACTGCCTTTTGAAGGACTCTGTTACTGGGTAATATTACTCAGTCTTAGTTGTGACTTTCTTCCTAAAGAACCATTTGTTCCAGATAATCACTCTCAACAAAGCATTTTCTATAATGAGACAGTCAACTCCAAGTTAGAAACTTTTAGTGTACATATATTCATATCTTAAAAATGACCCTAATATTGATCTTCTCGTGGTTGCTCCCTATTTCATCTCTGATTGTAGAAGTGGGAAAGGAATCCCTTTCATCTTTGGAACAGCAAGGAAAGAAGGGAAGAATCTCCTGGGCTGTGAGCCAAGGGGGATGGGTAGAGGGTTTTCCTCTATAGCATGCTCCAATAGAAATATAAAATGAGCCACATATATAATTTTGTGAAACATTATTTAGTAGCCAATTAAAAAGTAAAAAGAAACACATGAAATTAATTTCTAAATTTTAACCCAATATAGTTAAAATATTATAATTTAAATATAAAATTTATATAATAATTACTGGGATATTTTATATTCTTTTTCATACTAAGGCCTAAAAATCAATTGCATATTTTACACTTGATCACAGTACAGATGCTAAATTTCCAAGAGTTGAAGTGAAAAAACATAACAATATTTATGTTTATTGAAGAATCATTCTACACTGCTTCATTTTTTTTTAGTTAAAATGAAAAGGAATTTAAAATTCAGTTTCTCAGTTGTACTAGCCACATTTCAAGTGCTCAGTAGAGCCATACATACACATTTGCTACCATATTGGACCATGTAGTTCTAGAGCGTTGTCTATGGGACAGGAAATGGAAGATAGAGGGGAGACATATTTGTTATTGCAACTCAGGTCACTAGTAGGAAATACCAGTACTATTTGTATAAAATTAAAAAAAATATATATATATATATACACACACACTCATATGTTTTTAGCTGTATGATTTTGAACAAGTAACTTAATTGTCCAAGCTTCACTTTTACCATCTGTCTG
Source organism: Oryx dammah (assembly GCF_014754425.2). NCBI lineage: Eukaryota > Metazoa > Chordata > Mammalia > Artiodactyla > Bovidae > Oryx > Oryx dammah. Next base: position 23,812,511 of record NW_024070210.1, read on the forward strand.
TAAAACAGGAAAGTAATCATACCTCTCAGATTACTGTGAAGACTGAGGATCTAGGCAAAGCATATGGTAGAATGACTGGCAAAGTTTTGAAAATAGGTAAGTGGTGGCTTTTAAAAATCCAAACAGGGACTTCTCTGGTGGTCCAGTGGTTAAAAATCTGCCTTACAATGCAGGGAATGTGAGTTTGATCCCTGGTGGGGGAAATAAGATCCTACTTATGGCTATTGAGCCCACAGGACACAACTAGAGGGTCCATGTGCTGCAACCAAGACCTGATACAGCCAAATAAGTAAAATTTTTTTTTAATCCAAACGATTCTTTGGATGGGGACTGTCTGTATTTCCTTTATTTTTAAAAGTTAGAGAATTTTAAAAACTTGTTTGAAAATGGCATTCGTTGATTCCATAAGTACTGCCTCTTAGGCCAGGTGCTCACTGAAACACAAGATGGAAATAATACGGTCGTGGCTTTGAGGACCCTGGGGCGCCCCGTGTTAGAGACCACACAGCGGTGGGCTAATGTCCAAATGAGAAAAGTAAAACGAAAGAGAACAACATATTCATTCAACAGTCCCACAGAAAAGAAGCCCTACAGATAAAAATGGAGTTTATGAAGTATATAGTTCTCTACTCACTTTAAAATCAATATCCACAATTAACAATCATTAAGATTTAAGAAAGACTGACACAGATCAAATGCTTAATGATTAGTAGTAGTCTTTATTTCTGCCACATGAAAGATGCTGCTTTGTCTTCCCTTCCTTCAATTGTTATTTCTTGAGCTGTGCTTGCTTTTAATTTAGTAGTTTACATTTATCTGGTAAAGAAAAAAGATGGAGTTAGTTCAGTTAATTCGAAAGTCTGAAATACAGAATCTTTTAAAGCTATTACTGTTATATGTAAAACTTAAAATAACTAGATATGAGTAAAATAAGTGATTGAAATAAGTAAAATTACATTTATAATACAGTATATTTCTTCTTAATATAACAGTAAATATCCTTTGGACAGGTAAGTTATAATTTTTTAAATCTAGAAGTTGATACAGTGTTAAAGGAATTTCTTAAAAGTTTTGTTTTTAAAAATTACTTCTACCATGCAGTTACCTAGTAAATCAAGAAGTCAAGATTAAAATTATGGACTTTTATTCTTTAGAGTTTGTAGACATTGTCACTGAATTATTTGCAAGTTCTTGATTTGTGCTAAACTGAGTCCTGAAATTAGACAAATGTATGTGAGATTTACACACACATAGTTTATGCTTATTGTAAATAAGGGGCCTAGTAACTTTCACATGATTTCAGTTGTAATAATATCAATATGAAGTCTTTATTAGTAGCAAACTTTTTTCACCTTGTTAAAAAAATCTACCTTTCCTCATATATTAGTAATTCACAATTTAAATATTTGGGAGCCACTTTTCCAAAGTCAAGGTCTAAATATGTTATATATACCGTTATTTTTGCCCTTCTTTGCGTTTGTAGCTCTCTCTTAATGAGACCACAGTATTTGAAATTTCTTGTTATAGAATATATCAGTCAAAGGATGAAATTGCTGTAGTATATTGGGTTCACTTTTAAAAGGAATTTCTCCTTCTAAAGGCTATAATATATTGAGAAATAGCCAGGCTTGGAACTCTCCCTAGGTGGGTGTAGGAACCAGCATGTCACCCTGAGTGACATCCCTTCACTGTCTAGCACCAGAGAACATTATTAAGAGCATACTTAATGGGGGAAAAAAGTGACAAAAAACAACACAGAATGAGGAGTGTATGTGGAGGCCAGGGGATTAATGTGTGTGAACATTTGATATTTTTTGGCCATATTTGTTTTTCTCTGGTGCGTCTGGCCGATGGTGTACATCTGGGTGGGGCCCTGTTAATAAACTGAGTGCTCAAATGCTAAACTGACTTTAGTTGGCGGAGTGACAGAAAGCTGGAAAAAAAGGGGAGGCACCTCTATTCCATCAGCAGAACCCTAATAAGATGGGCGTGGGCTTCTTGCTGGAGTCGCCTCTGCTTCACCAACTGTCTATTTACTTGTGTGAATTTAGCCTTAAATGTATGTGTGTGCATGTGCAGTCTCTCTCACACACACACAGCATTAGTTATATTAGGAGAGGCAAATGAGAGAAGTTTCATTCATAAATAGCTCACTGTAAAGCGTGTCTCAGAGAAACTTAGTACACTGTTGGCCACCACACACAGCTGGGCAAGTCATTCATTGCACAGAGACTACCTCGTGAATGGGGCCCCCCCACTCTGTGCAGTGTACAATCTGTGCAGTTGTACATGGCAGCCCTCTAGGGACTCTATAAGTATTTGTACAATTTTTGGTGTGAAAGTAAGAGGCTTTGGCTGTGTTGATTAATCTGAGAAAGCAGGTTGGGAAAGAGTACGATAAGGGAGCAGAGAGGAAGAGTAGCAATGAGAAGGAAAGGAATCATTGTTAGGAGCAGCAGCAAGTAATTCTCTTCCAGTGCCTCACCTGAAGCGCCCTCTCGCCCTACTGGTGTTACATTTTGACCCCTGGTGGATTCTAGAGCAGAAACCACAACAAAACCCTCAACATTCCACTCCACCCCTATTATTACTATAATAGAAGTAATATGATTCACTGTTAAAAGATTCCGTTTACTGACAACTTTTTGTGAACGTGTCGTGTCTGTCATTTGCATCTATAGAGACTTATAAGTGCAAAAATTACCTTTAAGTTGTCTTATATGTTTTTTCCATTGGCCTTTTCCTGTTTTACTTTCCTTTCCTCACATCATTCCCCTGAGAAAGGGAGGACAGATGAGGCACGAGATTGAGGAATTTAGAGAGGATTTGACAGGAGAGTAGAGAGCCAGAAAATAGTCCAGCAAAGTGGAAGTGAGATCATTAGAAAGAGGAAATGAGAAAGAAAGAAAAAGGCCAAAAACCAGAGAGAAGAAAGTAACAGAAAGAGAGAGAACTTGAGTCTTAAATTCAAATGATTTTCTAACCTCATCAAACATGTCTTTATTCTTTCCAATGGAGCCCATTATTAAATTTCAGTTTCCCTTTTAGAATTCTCCCATTACTTATTAGGATTCCAGAGGTTTGATTTGCCATAATTAAGAAGAAAATGGAAAAGATAGATGGGTGGGGGAGGGGAGGACATGCCCAGTATTTCAAAAATGATTTCCCTCTCTCTTCTTTTCTTAATCTCTGTCTTCTGTGTCATTTCTTTCCATCTTGGAAAAATGCCTGGGGACCATAGATAAGCCTACTGTTTGGGGTCATTGTAAAGAAAATCAGCAAAATTAAAGAGAATAAAGCTTAGAAAGGTAAGAAATGGAAAGTCAAGAAAGGAGAGAGATGGACCCAGATCCAAAGATGTGGGTTTAGCCTGGGCCCTACCTTGTTGACTTTTCATAAAAACAGTACATTTGAAGTGCTGCTTTTCCTGAAACCCTACTCAAAAAGGAGGAAAAGTGTAATTCTTCCAAACTGCTCAGAGGTTAGAAAGAATTGGAGACTGCTGTCCTCAACTAGCCTTGTCCAATAGTTGTTGAATGTGAATCTGATGAAGTTAATAGAAACAGTGATTTGATTTACTCTTGTGGGAACAGTTATTATTCTGGTTTCTGCCTAAAACAGAAATCAGATTTACAAACTTACTTTCAGTCTACACTCAGTCTAAATTCAATAGGACAAGGTTACTAATCTTTGCTTCCTTGGGGTGAAGAGTGTTAAGTGTGAGTAACGGAATGTGAAAGGGGAAAAAAGTCATTCAGAGGAGTGTGGCAAGGGGGAAAGAAATGCAAATCAGAGGGAAAATCGAAAAACTGTACAAGCCTAAGTAAGGAAAAGGGAGAGGATAAAGGAAAGGAAAGTGGAAAGAATGAGAAAGTACAGGAAAGAAAACAAACAGGGAAAATAATTAATACTTGGTGAAAACTGCATGCCAAATTTGTATATTGTACCAGCTTCATGATTTAACAGCTCAGAGTAGAATTTTGCTGCATGTTTGCTGTATCTTTCCTCAACTCCTCATTTCCAGAGCCCCATGTCAAGCTGCCTGCTAAAATTTACATAGATGGGCCACCAGGACCACAAACATGAGCTAATAAACCATAGCAGCAGAAAGGGCCCTGAGACAGCCAGTCATGGCTTCATTCCCCAACCAATATGCACTCACGTTTGACAGCTGAGGAAACTGAGACCCAGAGAGATTAAATGACCCATTAGTGAAGCAGGACAAACAGAACCAAAATCTAGGGCCTTCAGTCCTAAGCTCAGTGTTTCACAGCTTATTTCTTCACCTTTTCCTTCCAGGTTGTCTTCCTTTTCCCAGCTTACTTCATGGACTCAGTACCTCCTAGTCATGTTGCCTCTACTTTCTTTTTTTCTCTTGTTTTCACAAGTAGATAGGTGTTAAAGCTTGTTGACTGTGTGTTCAGGTCTTTTTTCATCTCACTGCTTCTTACCTGGTCAAGACTTGGGTACCTTTCACCCAGACGTTTATAATGACGTTCTGCCTCTAACCTGCTTCAGCTTCTCTTATGGACTGCTGTCAGAGTAATCTACCTAAAATGTAATATTAATTTTTTCATTTTCGTGGCGTTTCAGTGGATTCTCCTTACGTACCAAGCAGTACTATCCAAACTCCTTAGTGTGGATTAAGACTCCTCCAGACTGGCTCCTGCCTTGCTCTCACTGCTCCTAAACTGAATATGCCCAGCACTGTACCAGCCCTGTGATTTTGCCCACTCTGTTGCTTATATTGGGCTTCCCTAATAGCTCAGTTGGTGAAGAATCTGCCTGCAATGCAGGAGACCCCGGTTTGATTCCTGGGTTGGGAAGATCTGCTTGGAGAAGGGAAAGGCTACCCACACCAGTATTCTGGCCTGGAGAATTCCATGGACTGTATAGTCCATGGGGTCACACAGAGTCGGATATTCTTGTGTCCCCTTTCCTAACACAAAGATTGCCATCTTCATATACTCCTTCATGATTTTCTCTTTTGAGGAAAAAGTATGTTCTCTACTTTTCTCTTAGAGGGCCTGTAACGTTCCGACTTACATTATTTGTGCACATGTCTTGAGGCCATTTATATGTCCTGTTATTTATTTTTAATCTCTCCCAGAGTCTGTCTCAGTGCTTCATATATAATAGATGGGCACTGAATGTTTGTTCAGTTGAACAAAATTGAGTTTGTGCCAGGAGGCAGGTGAATCAGTCACATATGAGATGAAAATGAAAGTATCAATGTCCTATATTAATTTTAAATTTCCATGGCTTAAATAAGGAGTACTTCAGAATGTATGAAGAATGTACTAATTATGTGCTCAGCTACTAATTATGTATTAAGTTATAAGGCTTTTGCTAGATTTAATATTGCCTTTAGAAAATAAGAGGAAAATATTTGCCTGTAATAGCATATCTTGGGAATTTTTACAGATTTGATTTCTTTTTGAAATAAAATTTGGGATAGAAGTTGATAGATGAAAATTCTATATACTGTGAGGGAAATTTTATATTTTTCTTATAAACTATAATAGCATTTGTTTTCAGGTTCAGTTCTATAGATTAGAATATAGGTTAAAAACCACATTATAGTGAAGCTCCTCTGGTACTTTTGGATAGTAAAGTCCAGTGAGAAGGCCCAAAGATGAATCCCATTTGTATATATAGCTTTTCTATAATCATTGGCTTAAAAAAAACTTTGAGCTAATATTTACTTACTTAACATTATATAAATTTCATGTGTACAATTTTATATATTTCTGCATGTGCTCCCCCCAAAAAATACAGGTTGATCCCCTTTCCCATTTAGTTCTCCCCACCAATCATTTTCTTTTCTTTTCTTTTGTAGGACTCCTGCAAATGTAACTAAAAAACACCTTCAAATATTTCTGGTATTTTTTCCCCCTCCTTTTTAAGTTCAATGAAATGTGATTTTGTGTTCCTTCCATGATGTTCTTTTATGTGCATGACTGGAGCAGAGGTCTCTTCTCCTCCCCAGAGGTTAGACAGTCACTCAGAAGTGGGTCAGCAGCAAGCAAGGGAAGAACTCTCCACTAGTGTTTACATGACAGCCTTTACTTCAAACAGTTGTTACCAGTTAATGATCCTGAGATGTGGGAATATGTGAAGAAAAAGCTGCCAGAAGAAAACGTTAAATTCTATCACCTGACAGCAAAGCAGAAGACAAAGACAGAAGCAGGAAGAAAAGAGGGGCTAGCAGATTTTAGATTCACCAAGAGATTGAGTTATGATCACTTCCCTTCCAAAGCAGCAGGAGTAACAGGCCATATCATGTTTGATTCCACTTGCAGAGATAGCTTGGGAGTGGTTCCTGCCCTGCAACCTGGGAGGAGAGACCTTAGAGATCCTGGGAACTAGGGAACTCTATCAGCACAGAAAAGAGCAAATTGTTGCCTACTGCTTGAAAGATAGCCTTAATGTAGTCTTTGTGGCAGTTTCTGTAGGACAGACTTTCAGAAGGAAGCAAAGACTGGAAAGGGAATGCCTCAAAATGTCTGGCTCGATTCCTTTGTTCTTAGCTACTCTGTTCTAGGGCCCTGAGGTGACTGCTTGATACCAGGGATCACAAAGAAATATGGTGGGATTTGGTCCATACCTGAAGTGTCTGAATCAGTTCTCCTGCTCCTGTAAAAATAAATAGCACATTTCAAAGTTTGGCCAGTATAACTGCAAATATTTAGAGAATTACTAGGTATGAGAAAACAACCATTCTCTAAGTACTTCAGTTCAGTTCAGTTCAGTCGCTCAGTTGTGTCCGACTCTTTGCGACCCCATGAATCGCAGCACGCCAGGCCTCCCTGTCCATCACCATCTCCCGGAGTTCACTCAGACTCGCGTCCATCGAGTCTGTGATGCCATCCAGCCATCTCATCCTCTGTCGTCCCCTTCTCCTCCTGCCCCCAATCCCTCCCAGCATCAGAGTCTTTTCCAATGTAGTAATGACATATATTTAGTAAGCCAAGGGTGCACATGTGCCCGCTAAGTTGTTTCAGTATGTCCAACTCTATACAACCCTGTGAACTGTTGCTCACCAGGCTCCTCTGTCCGTGGGATTTTGCAGGTAAGAATACTGGAGAGGGTTGTCATGCCCTCCTCCAGGGGATCTTCCCAACTCGGGGATTGACCCCCGATTCTTATATCTCCTGCAATGGCAGGTGGGTTCTTTACCACTAGTGCCATGTGGGAAGCCCCAGCCAAGGGTATTATCCATTATAATACATCTTAGAGTAAAATTACCTAAACTTATGTAACATGCAAGCTGTCCAACCTATAAAAGCCATAAAAGTGAGTTGTATGTAATTGCTCTGCTAAGTCGCTTCAGTCGTGTCCAACTCTGTGCGACCCCAGAGATGAAGACAGCAGCCCACCAGGCTCCCCTGTCTCTGGGATTCTCCAGGCAAGAACCCTGGAGTGGGTTGCCATTTCCTTCTCCAATGCATGAAAGTGAAAAGTGAAAGTGAAGTCGCTCAGTCGTGTCCAACTCCTAGCGACCCCATGGACTGCAGCCTACCAGGCTCCTCCGTCCATGGGATTTTCCAGGCAAGAGTACTGGAGTGGGGTGCCATTGCCTTCTCCATGTATGTAATTACATATAATCTATTTTTATTGTGGCTATCACCTGTCACTCAATGAGGCTGTAAGGATCCCTATCATGCTACATCTCCAGACCCTAAAAACTCATTTGGGGTCGAGACTGAAAGAAGCTAACTGCTGCTGTTCAGGGGTTTCTGTAAATGGAGTCAGTTGCATTGGGAATATACGCTCTTATAGACACGTGGGGTATATTCTGGAATGGATGGGTGCCAGGGTTTGCAGTTGCCCACCTCTGCTAGCTGTTCATCACAATCTTGGTGGCCTTGATGGGAATCTTCTAGGTGAATAACCTCAATCATTCATCCAAGTTATTACAATTTCTTATAGCTTAGTGGATATAAAGTAGGGGACTAGCTGTCAGTTTTTTGGACTATTTTACTTTCAGAGATATCTTTGGATAAAGGCTGTTTTCTGCATACCTGATACCTTTTTAAAATTTTTTAATCTTTTGACCATGCTACATGGCCTGTGGGATCTTAGTTCTCAGACCAGGTATCCAACCTCCTATCCTGGCAACATGGAATCTTAACCACTGGACCAACCTGGCAAGTCCCTGTATGTCTGACTTTTAAAATTAAAATCAATAATTAAAATACTTATTTCCTTAACCTAGTGAATGCTAAAATATGAACTTATGTCAGTTAATTTTCACCAAATCTTTGTTTCTTGGCTATACTGTAATAGCTATTTTGGAAGTTTTGCTGTTTGAGTAAGAGGTTATAGGAAGAATAATTATCCTTATATAATATCTTCTCAGATAAAATACAAAGAAATAATTCTGATCCATTTAGAGGATCTGGCAAATTCATGCAGTTCAAATTCTTTAGTGAATCTTTCAAATGTAAAGGTTAAATTAGTAATTTTCTGAGAAGTTTGCAAATACTCATAACCTTTACCAAATGGGTCTGGTGATTTAAATAAGGTTGAGTTTAATGATAAAAGTTTTCAATAGACTGGTATCAAATAAGTGTACTTTAAAAGAGTAGGCACAAACTAAAATGAAGCCTGCCATTATCCTCTTTAAAACAAAGGGAAGAGTCACAGTAACACTATTGCCAAGGTATGAAAAGGAATATAAATGCTCTATAAAGTAAATCCTTCATTTCTAAAGTACCCAAAGTGACATTATAGAACTTTCCATAGTATTTCACTCATCTATATTTAAATTGTTCAATTTACATTTTAAAGGCCAATGAATTTGAGCGCAAAATACTCAACAAGGTCATTGTTTAATTTTTTTTTTTCATTGTTTCAAAGTACACGGTTAGAAAGGTGTCACCGAAATCCATGGTCTTGGAGAAGAAAAATATACACTAGAATTCATTTATCACTCTCACAGTATCCTGACTTAATCCTACAAATATCCCAGGACTAAGTATCAGTGAATCCCATTCTGTTCTTTGATTTTATTACATCTTTCAATTATAATGAACATTCTCAAATTAGGCTCTAGCTAGTAATTATGTTCCTGATGTAAATAGGCAATAAAATATAATCTATGCTTGATTAAATTGGACTTAAGAGGATTAGTTAGAACCAAAATTCATTTTTTGCTTTGTTTTTTAAATCTATTTCTTTCTTTCTTTACAGTAGAGTCAGCAGATAAATGATACAGGAAGCTGAGAGACTAAAAGGCAGAGCCTGGAAGATTTTGGGATTTGCTAACTAAGATCCTTTGTAATCTTTAAAATCCTAAGATTTTTGCTATTTATATAGGCATTCATTTTCTCATTTCTAATACTGAGCATAACAGTGAGAGTAACAAAACTTCACACTTGCAGATCACTTCAACCTAGAAACAAGTTATCCTTACAATTTTTAACGTTTTAAAATGTTACGAGCAGTCTAATGCTCAGAGAATTTTTAGGGAGGTGAGGCTTTTCTGTATGTAACAGTGGATACATGTCAGTGTGCATATGTCAAAACCCATAAAACTGTACAAGATAGAGAGTGAACCTTAAACTAGGGACTATAGTTAATAATAATATATGTTCTGTTCATTAACTGTTAACAAAGGTACCACACTAATGCAAGTGTTACCAACAGGGCAAACGGGATGAGGGACAGGATGAGGGAGGGCAAGGAGGCGGCAGTGGTGTGGGTGTCGGGTTGTATATACCACATGCTCGATTATTCTGTAAATCTAAAACTGTACCTTAAAAATGTTTATTATTTTTTAAAGATTTTTTTAAGGCACTAAAGTTAATCCAGTGCTTCAGGGCATCCATTATTTGCAAAAGGGTGAGGAAAGAAGAAGTTGAAATGATTTAAACAGTTAACCTTGTTAAGATTTTGAAATTGTGTGTTTCTGAAAGCTTAGACAGGGGCAGGTCAGAATTTGAGACATATTGAATGAAATAAAGCAGAGGAAGATGTCAGAATGATCACACCTGATTAATTACTGTTTGGGAAAAATTGCTAGACTGTATGGATCCATTTTTATCTCATTTGTTTTTTAGAAATCTTATGCTTTTCTCTGAAAGTCATACTTGTACATAGCAGAAAGTACATTTCCTGCTGAGTGGCACCTGCTTCTATACCTTTGTTTCTTACATTCTTTGTCTTTCCCTCACTCCTTCTCACTGATGATTACTTTTTAATTTAATTTATTTTTAATTGAAGGATAATTGCTTTACAATAGTCTTGGATTTTGCCATATATCAACATGAATCAGCCATAGGTATACATATGTTTCCTCTCTCTTATAACTCCCTCCCACCTCCCACCTCTCACCCCTCTAGGTTGTCAAACCAGAGCCCTGGTTTGAGTTCTATCAAACATTTACAGAAGAGCTAACACCTATGCTTCTGAAGCTATTGCAAAAAATTTTAGAGGAAGAATACCCTCAAACTCATTTTATGAGGCCCACCAACACCCTGATTGGAGAAGGCAATGGCACCCCACTCCAGTACTCTTGCCTGGAAACTCCCATGGATGGAGGAGCCTGGTAGGCTGCAGTCCATGGGGTCTCGAAGAGTCAGACACGACTTCACTTCCACTTTTCACTTTCATGCATTGGAGAAGGAAATGGCAACCCACTCCAGTGTTCTTGCCTGGAGAATCCCAGGGATGGGGGAGCCTGGTGGGCTGCTGTCTCTGGGGTTGCACAGAGTCGGACATGACTGAAGTAACTTAGCAGCAGCAGCAGCAGCAAGCAACACCCTGATACCAAAATCAGACAAGGATACCACAAAAAAGAGAGAAAATTACAGGCTAATATCACTGATGAACATAGACACAAAAATCTTCAACAAAATACTAGCCAACCAAACCTAACAGTGCATTAAAAGGATCATTAACCACAGTTAAGTGGGATTTATCCCAGGGATGCAAGGATTTTCCCAGTATTCAGTGTGATATACCACATCAACAGATTAAAGAATAAAAACCATATGATCATCTCAGTAGATGCAGAAAATTTTGGACAAAACTCAACACTCATTTATGATAAAACTCCAGGAGCTGGGCATAGAGGGAATTTACCTCAACCGAATAAAGACCATTACTTTGCCAACAAAGGTCCGTCTAGTCAAGGCTATGGTTTTTCCAGTGGTCATGCATGGATGTGACTGTTGGGCTATAAAGAAAGCTGAGCACTGAAAAATTTATGCTTTTGAATTGTGTTGTTGGATAAGACTCTTGAGAGTCCCTTGGACTGCAAGATCCAACCAGTCCATCCTAAAAGAAATCAGTCCTGAATGTTCATTGAAGGACTGATGTTGAAGCTGAAACTCCAATAGTTTGGCCACCTGATGCAAAGAACTGACTCATTGGAAAAGACCCAGATGCTAGGAAAGATTGAAGGCGGGAGGAGAAGGGGATGACAGAGGATGAGTTGGTTGGATGGCATCACCGACTCAATGGACATGAGTTGAGTAAACTCTGGGAGTTGGCAATGGACAGGGAAGCCAGGCTTTGCTGCAGTCCATGGGGTGGCAAAGAGTCAGATACAACTAGCCACTGAACTGAACTGAACTGAATAAAGGCCAAGACTGCAAGGAGATCAAACCAGTCAATCCTAAGGGAAATCAATCTTAAATATTCATTGGAAGGACTGATGCTGAAGTTCCAATACTTTGGGCACCTGATGCGACGAGCTGACTCATTAGAAAAGACCCTGAGGCTGGGAAGGCACGAGAAGAGGATGACAGAGGGCGAAATGGTTGGATGGCATCACCGACTCAATGGACATGAGTTGGAGCAAGCTCCAGGAGATGGTGATGGACAGGGAAGCCTGGTATGCTTCAGTCCATGGGGTCCCAAAGAGTCGAACACAACTGAGTAACTGAACAACAAAGAATGAAAAACCCACAATTAACATTACTCTCAGTGGTGAAAAGCTGGAAGCATTTCTTCTAAGATCAGGAAACAAGACAAGTATGTCCACTCTCACCACTTTAATTCAACATAATTTTGGAAGGCCTAGCTGTGGTGATCGGAGAAGGCAATGGCACCCCACTCCAGTACTCTTGCCTGGAAACTCCCATGGATGGAGGAGCCTGGTAGGCTGCAGTCCATGGGGTCGCTGAGTCAGATACGACTGAGCGACTTCACTTTCACTTTTCACTTTCATGCATTGGAGAAGGAAATGGCAACCCACTCAAGTGTTCTTGCCTGGAGAATCTCAGGGACGGGGGAACCTGGTGGGCCGCCATCTCTGGGGTCACACAGAGTCGGACACAACTGAAGCGACTTAGCAGCAGGAGCAGCAGCTGTGGCTATCAGAGAAGAAAATGCAGTGAATTGATTTTAAATATATTTTTTAATGCAAATTTCAGAACATCTGGTCACATAGGAAAATTTTCTGAAGTGGACTTCCTTGAATTTGAACTGATAGTTCTTCCTATGGCTATGAAGAGAAACCCTCATTTTGGTTCTTGGGCCTTAGAAGAAGCACTCACAAGAGAGGACTCCTTGCTCAATCCGACTTTGTTTCTAGGACTGGCTTCTCATAAGGCAACAGTCCTCAAACATGGTTGTACATTAGAACCACTTGGAGGCTTTTTACAACACAAAATGATGAGCTCATCTCAAGAGTTTACCAGCCATACATTAAGAACCACTGATATAGAAACCCTCGCTAGGACACAACGCTTTGCTTAAGCAGACCACCAAAATCATAATTTGAAATTGAAATTGAAATCATATTGAAATTGAATTGAAATTGACCATTGAAATCATAATCGAGATCCAGCAACACCTGGAATGTATTGATACTTGGATGTAGAGGCTCCAGAACTGTGAGAAATGTGGCTTCCCAGGAGCTAAAGAGTAAAAAAATGTTACTCTGACTTCAAGGTTTGTGAATCTTCTAAGGATCATCCATATTCCTTTGCTTCCGTGGATCCCTACTTAGCTGGGAAGAAGGTGAAAAAGAGAGTTTTGAATGATTACCCCTCAGTCGATTAAGATTTTTTTCCTGACAGAACAGGTAACTTTCTTTTATCCTTGGTGTTGGAAATGAATTAATAGTGACAATCTTGACCATTTACTGAACACCTAACATGGCCCTCTTATAACTGTTACACAGTCAATCATCTTGAAACTCCATTCCACCAGCGCTCCACCGTTTCTTCAGATCTCTGCCCTTCCTCAGAGAAGCAGTCCCTGACCACTTATATAAAATAGACCTACTCCCTCTTCAGATGCTTCTGTTACTTTTTGTTTTCTCACAGCACATTCCAGCTGGCATAATACACTCTATTTGACTATTATCTATACCCTCCACTAGAATGAAACTCTGCATGACTTATTTTCACTGATGTATGCCCAGTCTCCAGCACACAGAAGATGGTCAGTAAATATTATTGAATGAATGAATGACTCATACCTTTAAAAAGTTTGTTTCCCTGTTTTCCCCTGTTCCTTTTTATATTTAAAAAGAACTTAGACATAATTCATTACATTCCTGATTTTCATTCTTGCTAATATAGCATTTAGATCTTTATGATTTTCTCTGGTTTCTTGATAGCTGTTACTCCAGAATAAACATATTAACTTTTATTTTTATAATACCACAGTGTCTCTCACATTCATCTTGTAATTTATAATTATAAAAATATTTTTTCAGATTATTCAGTTATTCATTGGAAGTATAGAAAAGTGTAAGGGACATGTAAAGAAGAAAATAGAAGTGTAAAGATAAAAGTACCCATAATTACTCCAGATAATCAATGGCCCTAACTCCAAAATGTGGACACCATGATTCTATTTTATTTCCTTCAGCACACACCATCTATACCAGGCAAATAGCTCAGAATGCCAACTGAATGGTGTAAGAAGTTGGTGCGAAAATAAAAATTAGACAAGGTTAAACAAAATATGGATTATTGAGTTGATTATGTTATCATTCATATGTCTGAGATTATGTTATCATTCATATGTCATTCGTATGTCTGAGAATCTTCCATGACAAATGCCTGAGTTGCAGGGACTTTATTTACTTTTCCTTTATTTTTGGTCTAACCACACAACATGTGGGATCTTATTTCCCTGACCAGGGATTGAACCCAAGCCCCCTAGATTGGAAGGGCATAGTCTTAACCAATGGACTGCCAGGGAAGTCCTGCAGGGACTTTAAAGCCTGCACTTATTTACGCTTTTCATATCTTAGCATCATTTGGCATCTCCCTGCTTCACATACCTGGATTCTTCAGCCTTGAGAGTTGTGCTTTCAGAGTCCATTGTCCTTATTTCAGAGGGTCTGTTGCTCTCTTTGGACTTGTCTGTCTCATCTTCTTCTGGAGTCAAGGTAGTTTGAAAACATCTTTCACCTTCGAAAGTCAGTGTTAGGTTTGAGATGGTGACATGTTTTGAGGATTCTCTAAACTCATTCTTACTTTTTGTATCTCGTAAACACCCAGACTTCAGAATGTTTTCCATTTTTTCCTTTGAAAATAACAAGCAGCCGCAAATCAGGTAACAGAAGAGCATCACACAGAAACAGATTATTTATGAAGCAGTAATCATGTCATTCATATTTACTGAGTGCCCTCGAGTGCACAAGCACAGTGATGAAGGGATGAGGCTTGGTGTTGCACAGCTGTTGAGAGGAGCCTAGGTGGGCACTGGAGGCTGGCGGCACGGGGACCCGACACAGCACATTCGAAACCTCACACGGTCACGCACACCAGTGGCACCTCAAGAAGGAAAGTTCAGACTCAGTCACAGGGCTTCCTCTCCCTCAACTGGCAGGGAAAGGAAGGTTTTCTAGAAATGTCTTGCCGCCGATTGTTCCCCATCCAAAGTTGCTCTTGACTTAAGAGCATCTAATAGGTGACAGGAGTTGGAGGTTCATAAAAATACTAAAGAATGTTTTTCAAAAGACCTAAAATTTAGTATTCTAGTATCTCAGCCATTCTCCTAGTGTCCCTGGCGTCTGTTTTTAGCACCACTGCTCTGCCGCTCCTTGCCTCTCCCAGACTCTCTCTCAGGCCTCAGAGCCATAGGCCAGCTGGTCTGAAAGATTCTGTCTGTCTAATATCCCTGACATCTGCGCCTTCTCCCCCCTTTGGTCATTACCTAGTCCACCACCTCTATACTGTTCTTTGAAAATAATGCAGTAATCTTCTTTAAAAATTAAACATTTTTTCTGACAATGAAAGTAACATATATTTTTCATAGAATATTTAGAAAATCCTAAAAGATATACAGTGAAAGGGAAAAAATTATTGCTTCTTGATGCCACAGGCCAGAAATAACTACTGTGGTACATTTCATTCTGGTCTTTTTCTCCATTTATTTATTTTGAATGTGCCTGTTTTGTGATCTTATTGCAGTGCTGTAGCCCATATTTTTCACTTTAAAATTTACTATAAAAATCTCCCTATGTTATTAAAAACTTTGTAAAGCTACTTGAATTTTTCTAATTAAAAATTATTTTTATTATAAGAAGCAGAACATTCAGAAACCTGTAAAGAAGAAAACATCAATTGCTTATAAGACCACAACCTAGAAATAAATTATTAACAATATGACTTTCTCCTCTCCTATTGTCTGTGTATACACTTGCATTTTTATGTAATAAGGATGTGAAAGTTGCTCAGTCGTGTCTGACTTTTGGAACCCCATGGAGTATACAGTCCATGGAAATCTCTAGGCCAGAATACTGGAGTGGGTAGCCTTTCCCTTCTCCAGGGATCTTCCTGACCTAGGGATCGAACCCAGTTTTCCTGCACTGCAGGCGGATTCTTCCTGCATTGTAGGCAGATTCTTTATCAGCTGAGCCACAAGGGAAGCCCAAGAATACTGGAGTGGGTAGCCTATCCCTTCTCCAAAGGATCTTCCCAACCCAGGAATTGAACTGGAGTCTCTTGCATTGCAGGCGGATTCTTTACCAACTGAGCTATCAGGGAAGCCCAGAAATAACTATTAACAACATGACTTTATCCCCCTCCTATTATCTATGTATACAGTTGCATTTTTATGTAATAAGGATTGTAACTTTTAGTTCACTTTTCATTCAGCTTTATATCATAAACATTTTTCCAAGTAAAGAAAAATTCTCCAACAGTTTTAGCAGCTATGGAGTACTTGTTCATTTAACCCAGTATTTACTGAGTGGATATAATCTTGTCCCTCACTTTGGTTGCTCCTGAATGATATAAACATGGCACACGCCCTTTATGGTTTAAATTCATTTAGCCCTTCCTCTGTGGTGGATGTTTAGGTTACTTCTTCATTATCATTATTTTATTTTTATAAACATAGTATAGATGTGGTACAGTTAACACCTTTATAGCTAGATCCTCATTCTTATTGATGATTAATTCCTTAAGATTAATCTTACAATGTGAGAGGCCTGGGTTCGATCCCTGGGATGGGAAGATTCCCTGGAGAAGGAAATGGCAACCCACTCCAGTACTCTTGCCTTGAAAATCCCATGGACGGAGGAGCTTGGTGCAGGCTACTATCCATGGGGTCACAAAGAGTCGGGCACGACTAAGCGACTTTACTAATTCCTTAAGAAAGTTTCTTAAAAGTGAAATCACTGCGTCAAAGGGTGTCAACATTTCTAGGTTCTTGACTCATAATGATTTCAAGAAAGTTTGTTCTAATTCTCACCCTGCCATGAATCTTTAGAAACTCCAAGATGACCCCAACTTTACTAATGCTGACTGTGTTGATCTCTTATTTAACAGCTTTATGGATGAAATATTTTTTTTGTTTGCATTTTCTTATTACTAGTGAGATTAAACTTTTCCACTAACCTTAGTAGCTAGTGGTTTCTTCTGTGAAATGTCCATCTTGGCCCTCTGTCATTTTTCCATCCTGGGCCCCATGGGGATTTCTCAGCTACAGTCTACACACCAATCTCTTTACCTACAATCCATCCTGCCGTCAGAATAATCTTTTAAAAACACAGCCCCTTCACTCCCTTACACAGAGCTTTTGTGGCTAAGGTTTGTTCAAAGACAGAGTCTACACTTCTTATTTTGGCGTTTAAGATTTGCAAGCAATTTTCCAATCCTATATCTTAATATTTTCCACATATATTATGCTGCAGCCAAACTGATATATTGTTGGATATGGCTCTGTGTTTTTCTACTTTCTGGCCATTTCTAAAGCTGCTCACTTCTTTGGGGAATTTATTTTCTTATTTTCATCCTCACTTTTACTGATTGAAATTTCACCCCATCCTTCAGTGTACTTCATACATTTGTGCACATTTAAACCTTAATATAACCCTTACATGATATTAATATCCTCATTTGAGAGATGCATGTTCAGTGACTCGGCCAAACTAACATGAAGCCGGCAGGGAAGGATTCCAACCCAGGACTTTTGACTCTGATACCGAAGTTCTTTTGATCCTCCCATGCCTCCTGATACAGGGTTAAGTTCTATGGTATGGATGGTCACTGCCTATTTCAGGGGACATCTTATAACTCTTTTATGCAGGGGTTCAGGGATCAGATCTCATTCTTAATGTTAGGTTAATCAGAGTAAGTTCCATACTGTTTCAATAATCAGTGTCATGAAGCTCACCAAAGAGAGTGAAAGAGAGTAATTATTAGAGAATGAAAGTCTTTCATGTCACATACCTTTTCCTCTTGCTTGGCCTTGAGTATGTCATCATTTTCAAACACCACCCTGACCCCTGAGCTTGCCGTGACTTCACAGATGTCTGTGACTTCCGTGACTTCTGTGACAATATTTATATCTGGGGCCTCAGTGACCTCATTTTCTGGAATGTCTGTGACGTCGGTGACATCGGTGATGTCTGTGAATTCCGAGAAATCAATGCTTTCTACATCGTTGTTGGGGTTTGAACACGTGGACAGGTGTGAGGTCTGTATGGCGGGGAAAGCTGCTATATCCATGATGTCCACTGAGCCTGTGATGTCTGTGCTGTTTGTGATTTCCGAGAGGCTGGAGACTTCCGACACTTTGGAAGCTTTGGCTTTCTCCTTATTCAAGAGGGAGATGAGCTCTACCCACTGACAGAACAGGGTGTCTTGTTTGCATGCAGGGGCGCAGAGCTGAAGGTAGTAGGCTCGGCCACTCACCAGCTTTACTTTGATGCGCATATTCTCGGCATCATGTACAGAGAGGGTCACAAACTGCAGAGGGAGAAACCTGCAGACAAATGCAAATATCATCTGGAGGCCTGATTGGAAACTATCACAAGGCCTTTCCTGTTATAGACGTTTGTGGGGTGAGACAGGACACCAGGTGTGTCTCTCAAACAGGTTTGGGGAGGAGCTGGCATGGGATGGGGCAGGACCTTCTTGTGGCCACATGTTCCCAGGTCTGGCTCATGGTTTTTGAGGCTAAAAACCTTGATTTTTCATACATATAATCAGGCTCCTGAAGACCAACTCACCTGAATCATGCTCCTAAGATTATCAACTAGTACATCAGCTATTTATTACTTATTTAGGAGAAATTGTCCCATTTAGTTAGTCCTGCAAGGTTGAGACAGAGTGGTTTGCTGTGGGTCCTACAGCAAGTTGGTGGATTGAGACAAGAACAGAACTAATCCTGATGGAAGTTGGGATGGTGGGGGAGGAAGCTCCTGATCATTCAGTTCAGTCGCTCAGTCGTGTCCGACTCTTTGCGACCCCATTGACTGCAGCACGCCAGGCTTCATTTTATATAATTAATTAATTAATTTGGTTGTGCCAGGTCTTAGCTGCAGCATGTGGGACCTTCATTCCCTGAACAGGGATTGAACCCAAGCGTCTGCATTGGGAGTGTGGACTTAGCCACTGGATCACCGAGGAAGTCCCCTAGGTTTAATTTTTGAGAAGTTAAATGTGAACCAATTGTTTTGACTGCCAGGTTGTCAGACTACCTCCCCAGACTCTAAGGATGTGACTCTGTCATCTGTAGCAGGAAACAAATGAGGAGCACTTAGCATCTGTGTTTCTAGTCTCATCTCCTCCAGGGTAAAGGGTCTTTTTCTGACAGGTCGTGAACCTCTTTCCTTTGTAACTCACCTGGTGAGCACCAGATTTTCTGGAGAAGGAGATGTCAGGAGACTTTTAAATAGGGGTTCTGAATCTTTCTGGGCGGTGGGTGTTAGATGAGCCAGCAACATCATGTTAGGGGTCTTGATGGTGGGACTGGAAGAGCAGATGCCTACGGTCACCCAGTTGGCTCGGTTATGAAGGTAAATGGATTCACCTCTCCTGTTGACCTGAGGCAGAGAAGAGGAAGAGGGAAGTTCTGATAAGGTCTGTGGCCTCAACAACCTCACTTACCCAAACAGTGTAGGAATAAAGGAGAGATGAACCATGATTCTATAAAGAAAACTGAGTGCCAAAGAACTGATGCTTTTGAACTGTGGTGTTGGAGAAGACTCTTGAGAGTGCCTTGGACTGCAAGGAGATCCAACCAGTCCATCCTAAAGGAGATCAGTCCTGGGTGTTCACTGGAAGGACTGGTGGTGAAGCTGAAACTCCAATACTTTGACCACCTGATGCAAAGAGCTGACTCACTGGAAAAGACCCAGATGCTGGGAAAGATTGAAGGCGGGAGGAGAAGGGGACGACAGACAATGAGATGGTTGGGTGGCATCACCAACTCAATGGACATGAGTTTAAGAAAACTCCAGGAAGTTGGTGATGGACAGGGAGGCCAGGTGTGCTGTGATTCATGGCGTCGCCAAGAGTCAGATACAACTCAGCAACTGAACTGAACTGAACTGAACCATGATGCTTTTGCTCATGTGACTTCTTGGGGATATCACATGGTCCCTGATCTCTGTGGTCCACTGGGGAAGATGAACATTAAACAAGTATGTCACTAAGTGTCTTAAGTGTTATTGAGCACAAGTTCAGGGTACTGTGCTGTGGGGTGCATGACAGAAAACTTGACTTAGTGGGAAAGAAGGTAGGTACTTGTGTAATTACCTTTCTCAGAGAAGATATAAGTTTATTATAAATTGTAGCAAACAATTTACAGTCATATACTGTTCTATGTTGTACTCCATACAGCCAATTGGTTCTCACAGAAGTCAAACTCTTGTATCCATAACCCCAAGATAATAGTAAAATGTAGTAGAATGAATGATGAATTTTGAGTATTTGTTGCCTTTGTTTTGAATATAGTTTTATTTATAAGGTTATGCTATTTAATTCTTAATGATGTTTGTGTTTAACAACTGACTTGTAAACTTCCTGAACTCTTACCAATCAGCCAGCTCGGTACACCCTGGCCATAGTGTCAAAAAGGTCCCTAGAGGAAGGGCCTCTAAATCAGACCTGAGCAACGTGGGACATGGACTGGCTGGGCACCCAGGAGAATCTCTGCTGGCTGGAGGAGGAGGAGACGGGAAAGTGGGTGGACAGGGACGTGAAGGAAGCCAGAGAGGGAAAACACTTGGTTTCTCAGCTGCATATTAACTGCTGCAAAAAAGTAAATTACCGAAAAACTAATATATTTAGAAGGAGATTGTAGCCTACACTATTGATTACCTACCCAAAGCCGTGCTCCTATTCTTCCTGATTAATAGAATTCTGGTTTTGTCTAGGATCCACCCCTCAGGGATGGTGACCCCAGCTGATGAGTGAACTCCTCATCCACCCAAACTAGTCATGGTGGTCCCATCCCCTGGCCAGTGATTGCTCTCTGCAGGGGCATGTGACTGAGGCCTGTCCCATGGGACCGAGCCTCCTGGTGGCTCTGGGAAAGGGTTCTCAGCTCTCACAGTTGCAGAGATGAGAGGCCCCTTCTGTTGCTGGCAGCTGTCACGTCCTGCTCACATGTGATGTCCTGAAGGGAGAAATTTGTAGGTAACAGGACAAAAAGAGAGAAGCTGGGACCCTGATGGCTCCTGCAAATGAGTCACAGCCCTGTGGTTCTTTCAATCTGTATCTGTGTTAGTCGCTCAGTTGTGTCCAACTCTTTGTGACCCCATGGACAATAGCCCACCAGGCTCCTCTGCCAATGAGATTCTCCAGGCAAGAATACTGGAGTGGGTAGCCATTCCCTTCTCCAGGGGGTCTTCCCGACCCAGGGATCAAACCTGGGTCTCCTGCATTGCAGGCAGACTCCTTACATCTGAGCCACCACTTTACTCGAGATAATCAGTGTTCTTTTTTGCTCACACTTGAATCAGGTCCTTGATAACTTGCTGCCAAAGATATAGCAATCACAAGAGGTTGTGTGTGTTGAAGGGAGTAACTTATCTAGTTACGACATGGGGAAATATCTAAGTTATCGAAAGTTATGACTTCGATATGTTATGACTGCCCCCCCCCACCCAGTGTTCATTAAAGCTCGAAAATGCTTATTTGAGAAAGGTGCAGAAGAAAAATAAAAATATTATTAGGAAAGAAGCACACAGAAGGTGAATTAAATCAAAACATGACATCACATGCGTTTTGGGGTATGACTTAAACATTAGTATCCTTTGAGGCGTCACCTCCCCCACTATGACTTCTTGGGGATGAAGAGCTCTCCCATCAGTGCAGAGGACATGTGTATGTTGTCATTTCTTTGTAGAATCAGCTGAGGAGCTGCTTAAATGGGTGTGTTTTGTGTCTGACTTTGTTGTGACACTTTAAGAGGTTTCAGGGTAGGCCCTACATCATTTAATTCAGTTCTCCATTTCTCTGTCTGGATTTTTTTTCTTTTCTTTTTTGGCACCTCAGAGCATGCGAAACTTCCAGGACCAGGGGTCAAAAATGTGCCCCTGCAGTGGAAGGCCTGAATCATAACCACTGGACCAGTATGGAACCCACGGTCTGAATAGTTTAATGTTGAATGTTTAGAGGAATTTAGAACCGCTCCCAAATGCATTGAAGTTTAGTTTCATTCATAATGTAGGTACATTTTTAGGAGAAGGAAACTTCTCTCCTTGATACAACTTAACAAGTATATTTTCCTTCAAAACTAAGAAGGAAAATGCATTTTAATCCCTAGTTGTATCATAGATATTATTCTTTAAAATGTCTCCTAAGTTAAGAAAGGAGTTATCTGAATGCTTTTCTGTGGCAGAATGTTTTAAAATGATTATACTTTCTTTGTCTAATTTTGGGAAGATTATAGAATAATTTCAGTAGAATTGGGACAGAATTTCTAGGTTAGAGTTTGTTGGGAAAATTTGAAATGAATTTTCCTTTTACGTTATAATTAATTTAGATTGTTTGAAGTTCCCAAACTATCCCCTTTAATTCTATCACACAGTGCCTTTTAAAATATTAAAACAAATTTTCCAACCTTTTCCATTGTCTTTGAGAAAATTAATTATTGAGGTTATCATAACTTAATTCAGGGTTTAATTATCATTTACCTGGATAAAATTGCTCTCTAATATGGGAAGAGATACAAAAGGCGCATATTCTCCTCCATTCAACATATTTTGAAGCTCTCCTGGATCCTTGGAGTCTGGGACACAGATGTCATCTTTCTTGTCGATCCTTGTGGGAGATTTCCTGTTATTCTTCTTCATTGTGCTTACGTATAAACCTCAGGAAAATGAAGGAATAGACGTACAATGAATAGAGACAGAGAACAGACAATGAATAGGACAGAATGTTCTTATTCATTAATTCAACATATTTTATCGACATTGATGGTATTCTAGGCACTGTGCTGGGCACTGGAGATCCATCTGAATCAGACTGATAATACGCCTGCCCTCATACATATTTCCTATTGGGTTAGATGGCAAAGAATCTGCCTGCAATGTAGGAGACCCAGGTTTGATCCCTGGGTTGGGAAGATCCCCTGGAGAAGGCAATGGTAACCCACTCCAATATTCTTGCCTGAAGAAACCCATGGACAGAGGAGCTTGGCGGGCTATATAGTCCATGGGGTTGCAAAGAGTCGGATACGACTGAGCGACTAACACTTTCACTTACATGTAGGTTACTCTCTCTGGAGAGACAGAGTAAGCAAGTGAAAAAGAAAATGTTGGATGATAAGAGTTACAAAGACTCTGGATCAGATCCATGTGACAAAAAGTGTCTGGGGTGTCATGCTAGCAACAGGAATTAGGGTGGTGAGGGGAAGACTCTCAGCATATATCCCCTTACACAAACCATTATTTTCTATCTTCCTAAATAATGCTACCACTATGCTTCCCGTATTGCATAGGTCTCAAGCCCTTGTATTGTGAGTAGAGTATCGAAGCCATACTAACCTGAGACCATTTCTTCCTAAAACATTCAGCTATGACTGAGGCTTAGTGAACAGTGGATTCTGTCTAGTCACTGACAGCTGTGCATCTCCTGCTGTGTCTCTGCTCTCTCTCACAACTGCTTCAACAAACACAGTGGCTGTACATCATTGGATTTGATCTTTCATCTGCCAGAAATCACAGAATTCCAACAAGGGAACAAGGCCCCAGAAGGCAATTCTGTTCAAGCCTTCAAAAGATCACTCGTTCCCCTTCACAAACTCCATGCCAGTTCAGAGGAAGGGTCCTTAATTGGCAAGTGGTAAGCTCTGAAGATTTATTTCCACCTCAGTCCTTTCTCAGAGATCCTTCTCTTCCTTTCCCTGGCCAAGCTAGAGGGTAGTGAACATGTCTCATCTCCGTCCCAGCCAGAGTTTAGGGGCACAGAGACCACTGCTGCTTGACAGCCCATGAATATGTGACTCCGGGAATTTCCCATCAGACCTTCTGCTGTTGACAACACAATGTCCCCCTCCCCACCCCAACTTCAGTGCATCTTACATGAACACAGGGAAAGTAAAATGAGCCAAGAGGAAGTGATAGTCCAGAGGAGCCAAAATGTAAATAGAATGAGACAGAAGAAAGATCATTCAGGAATAAAAGAGAGAGATAAAATGACAAGCTGAAACAGAGGATAGAAAACAATAATCAACCACATTTATGTAGTTCTTGCTTTGTGGCACGCTATAACAGCTTTATGTGTGCTATCTCATTTGATTCTAAAAGCACTATGAAGTAGCATTATTAAGATGCTCATTTTATACACCATGAGGCTTGGAGAGGGAAAGTAACTTACTCGAGATTTTAAGTCCCCACACCATGAATCAGAACCTCACAGACTGATGAGAGGAGTTTGTGTCATTGCCTACGGTTCAGTCCTGCCTTGAGTGCTTGGGAAGATGGATGGAAATAATAATACAAGGAAGAAGGAAGTGAGGTTGGAGGAGGGAAGATGGATGAAAACATCAATTGGATTATTTGGGGCCTAAATATATGCGGATCTCCTAGGATATGACAAGAAATCATAAGAAAAGCACACTTTCAGATGAGAGAAAGGTATGACAGGAAGGAGAGGAAAGGTCAGCAGGCTTTCAGGTCAGGGTCATCAGCAATATCAGAGCAGCTATTCACCCTTCATTTCCCAGAACAAACGTCATGTCACTTTCATCCCTCTCAGCCCAGACAGACTCTCTTCTGTCAGTTCCCACGTCACTGCCTGAGGTCTAGAAGTGTTGATCCCTGTAAGCAATGTCTTTGGGACAGCGTCTTATCTTTCCCAGAAGAGGAAAAGAGAAAAAGAAAGCCTGGAGGGACTTCCCTGGTGGTCCAGTGTCTAAGACTCCATGTCCCCAAAGCAGGGGGTCCAGATTTGATCCCTAATCAAGGAACTAGATCTCACACGCTACAACTAAGAGTTTGCATGCTGCAACTAAAGTATCCCATATACCGCAACTAAGACCTGGTGCAGCTAAAAAAAGAAAAAAAAAAAAGAAAAAGAAAAGCCTGGGAAGGAGAGCTAAAGGGAGAGAGAGATCAAGAGAAGTAGTTCCATGCGGTCCCTTCCTAACCCCCATATGCACCATCACCTCTTACCTCAACTCAGGGCCAAGCCACAATCCTCTTGGAGGCAAAGTTTTAACTCACTTCAGTTTGGGCTTCCTCTTTTTCATGATGAAGTCTTTTGTGAAGGAAACAAAAATGGAAAATAAGGCATAGATAAAGGAAGAAATGTCAACACTAATCCTTACTTTCATTTCACACATGAGATCCATGCCTTAGGAAGAGTTTCATTAACTCTATCAGTGGTCAGAGAGCTGCTGTCTATATTTGAGCTGAGCTGTTTTCAATGGTCTTGATCATGGCTTTCAGTGAGTAGAGCCAGACAATCATGAGTCTGTAGCTTGCAGCAGGCCTGAAACTGCCAAATAAGTGAAACCCTGGGTTCCTATAATCATTGAGGATATTTAATAACATGAGTCTAGTAATATAGACTCAAATAACCATTGTGCAATGTAGGGTCCTGAGAAGCCTGGGTATTGTCTTCCTATAAAGAGCCAGAGCACCCTAATCAACTCTCTATATTCCCAACTGGTAGTTGTGTATATGCATACACGTACATAGGCTCATCTCACCATTTCCTCACTAGTGTGTAGTTCTCATGCCATATATTGTGAATCACTGTAGACAATCCTTTTTCCTCTCCATGAAATTCTGAAGTAACCCCCTTCAGGAATACTTGGGACCAGACCAACTACAAGTGTAATTGCTCTCAGAACTCAAGTGCTGTAAGACCAGCATGGAAACTGGTGTGGTGGGGATATAAAGGATATTGGAGTCAGACACATCTAGGTTCGTATCTGGGCTCTGTCACCTGCTCCTTTGTGCCCTTGGCCTGTCACTTAACATCTCTGAGATCAATTTCCTCATCTGTAAAATGAGGATAAAACCATCTGCCTCAACTCAGTGTTGGGCCCACTGGACACAATGATGCATAAAAACACACTGAACGGCATGCCCAGCGCACAGTGAACACCCGAATGGCACTCGCACCGATCCACCACACCTGACCCCGGGTCCAGAGGTGCACTCTCCCCATTGTTTGCTGGGCTGGGCTCCTTCTTCATCACTGCTAGTTTCAAATTTCCCAAGTTTCATTCATTCTAAGGAACATATTTTTCCTCAGCTTAAAAACTGAAATGGAGTATGTCTTGTGATCACTCCTCACGGGGTGCGTGTGTGTGTGTGTGCAGGGGGGACAGAATCTCCTGGTGGTTGTCACTTGGCTGCATGTGTCATGGTTGTTCATGTTAAATTATATACATAGGTCGTACTACCTGGGTTACATTTAATTGCCACTTAAAATGTGATATTAATGAATATCTTAAAGTCTCTTGTTGACCCTGTCTGGTAAGATTAAGAAATTTTCAGTGTAAAACTTGCAGAATGCACATCAGAGGCTTGGAAGAAGGTCCCAGAGACTAAAGTGGAGCACTCCTCTAAGGAACAGAGAATGAGGGCACAGAGGGTGATAAATACCACGTGGAAAATTCCAAGCTGTAAGAAAGCATTGAGCTATATAATTAGCTGCATTTTTCTTTCTCATTGGCCCATAAAATAATATCTTATAAATGATGGGTTTTAGATTTGATAAAATGCAGTGGTTGACTCTTGCTCATCCAGAAGTGGGTGATAAAGTGCACATTAAAAAAAAATCACTCTGACAAAGTGACAACATCCACATGTTGGAGGGTATATCTGCTGTTCATAAACACATACTACTCTGTATATGCCCTGTGGCCCTTTCCCAGTGCAGTCATTATGTGGCTCCCAGAATCCCTGGATATGAGAAAAAAGCCTCCAGAGGGCAAATGATCTCTCAGGGGAACAAGAGCAGCTTGGATCCAGGGCCACCGAGAGCGAGGAGAGGAAGGAAGGGTTCCAGGGGACTGGCCACCAAGACCAGGCCTGGCCCCTCACATCCCCTTTGCACCATGGAACAAAGGGTGGGATCAGCCAAGGAGCAGGAAATGAAATAGAATCTTTTATCTTCTCTGATGTGATAGGATTTTTGAAAATTGTTTGCTGCTAAGCACTTGTTCTGGAAATATTTTGATACTTTTGGATTATGCATATGGCTGGTAAATGTGTGCTGAATGTTACCTAGTTTTGTTGTAACTGTGGTTTGAGATTAATACTTTGTACACCAAAGGCCCCATCCCTAATCTCTTCAGTTATCTCAGTTAATTAGTCGGGACAGCAGTATTTAACAATTCTTAAAGTGTGTGAATTGTTCTGTGAAACCAATTGTGTGGCTGTACACGCACACAACATGTTTTGTCAGTAGTTCAAAAGCAGGGTCAGCTGTAACTATTTACTAGGCTTACTCTTAATACCTAGAGATAGTATTAAAGTTGTGGTATAGCTCTGTCTATATCAATATATATGTATCTCTCTCTCTCTCTCTATATATATATATATATATATCCATAGCCATATATACCTTATGTTCATAAAACTGGAAGTTTTAAAATTGCTTCATATGTGTAATATATACTAATATTTTCCCATGACATTAAATATCAGTATTTAAAAAAAAAAAAAGCAGTTACTAATCATAGTGTGGACCTGTATGGAACATCACAATCTCCTGTAAGATTTACCAGAACAAATTGCACCCAATGGTTCAGCTGGTGTTTGGGAAAAGATTTGCCCTCAAAGAGCAGTAGATGCTCCGAGGTTCACCCTCTGAAGAGCCCCTGCGCTCTGCTGCGTTCTCTCATGGGGGGATCACAGATCAGAAGCCGCTCACAGACCCCAGCCTTCTTAGCCAATGAGCAACCCTTACAGAAATAATGTGATGAACTCTGGTGATTCAAAATAACTCTAATTTGTGTGGGCTGGGCTTTCACAGGTGGTTTTTGTCTTCCTAATAATTTTATCCATGGATAGGTTTTTCAAACAGTTTTCTTGAGATATAATTTATGTACCATCAACTTCATTCATTTAAAGGGTTAGTACAATTCAATGATTTTTGGTGTATTTACAGAGTTGTGCAGTTGGCACCATAATCTCCTAATCTTACTTTAGAACATTTTCATCATTATCCATGGATACATTTTTAGTCAGGATAAATGTAAAACATGAATAATGCATTTATATCTCTCTTGTATCACCTTGTGACTGTTGAATTGTCAGAGAACGAATCATGTGAACATGGCCTTGATGATGAAAAGTCAGAGCAGAGGTGTTGGGGGGGAAATTGGCAATAGCATTATCATATTAATAAGCTGAACATTTATAGATCCTATGAAAATATTTTAAGAGTAAAACATGACTATGCAAATTCATTATGAAAGTTCATATTGTTTTGCTTTACTACTATTACATGTGCAGTAGAGGTCTATCTACAATATAGAACTCAAAAAATAAATTTTAGTACTAAAAATAGCTTAATTACATTAAAAGCTCAATGAATGTATGGATTATGGATTTACAATAAATATGTGCTGAATTAATGTGTGAATTAAAGCAGAGAAACAAATTAGGGTTGCTATAGGCCACCGTGGAAACACTAGCATCATTTCACAGATACACAGAACCCTTTGTTATATTATGTCCTAACAAGGATGGTGCATTAGTTTTCACCATCTAAGTTTATATTTTTTCCAATAATCTATGCCTTTCACCAGGCCCATTAAATGTCTTATACATTTAATTAAGCAAGTGAGATATGGAGTGCTATTACAGAGAAAGGTGTTTTGTGTGTTGTGGAGCAAGGACAACATAAAAGAATCGAGTTCTATTTGAGATGAACCCTAATTTATCCTATCACTTGCAGATTCTTCGCATCCCTTGTTTCTTTTAATTAGTGCTTTATCCTCTCAGTTTTTCTTTTTCTTCTTTTTAGTTCCAGTTAAGTGGAGATTAATTCAGCAGATAGTTACATCAGGTTGTACTTTTCTGCAGAATTATAGTACAGATTTTCATCTGAAAAGTATTGTTGGCTACTTTTAGTAAAACAAAACAGATTCCAAACTAAGTCTGATTACAGACCAGAAACCAATACCAGGATTTTAATGGGAAACCAAGCACAGAGAAGCAATGACTTGTAACATTTCAGGGATGGAATTACTTCAGCTTTGCTCTAGACTTCCATGATGTCACTAGGACCTCCCCCATCTGGGTAATGTTTCAAGAAAGACCAAGGCCCTGTTAGTGCTAAAAATAGTACAGCTATGAGGTCTCTTCACCCTGTGATGGTGATGATGATGTAGTTATTGGTTACTGGGAAATTTCTGGACCTTTGGCAGCTTGAGTTTTAATGGAAATTGGGAAGTGGAGAGAGTGGGAGCCAATGTGGAAGTGGTTTGGGTAGTTTTTCTGACCACTGAAATCAGAGAGGGCTTCTATAAATGTCCCTGAAAATGTTCTACGTGTTGGCTGTTTACTACTTTCATGGAGGCTTTGCCTTCCCTGGTATCTTATTATAGAACATTTTCAAAGCTGCACCAAAGCTGAAAGAATTCCACAGTGAACCCCCAGGCACTGACCATGTAGATTCTCCTGTCTTTTTCTTCTGTGTGTGTTGCTTCCGTAATTATGTGAAAGCTCCTGAACGATAGGTTTACCTGCCACATATTGGAGCTGGTCTCTGTAATACTACGTGGTGCTTAGAGATTCATTCCCTGTAGCACTTTGAAGCAAAGCATTTCCTTAGATTTTCCCCCAAGATTCTTAACACAGTAATAAACACATTTTTAGATTGGTCCATTGAAATCCTAGGCCGCAATTGTAGTTGAAACTGAGACGATCTAACTGTCATGGGCCCCTCTCTTCTGACAGTGTGGCTCCAGCTAACCTTTCCACTTTGAACAGAAAACCCTGTGTTCTAGATCTTCTCTCCCATCTGAAGAATCTAAAACGACTATCTCCATAAATTCATCCAATTCAGTCACTTATGGGAGAAAACTCGGGTAACAGTTTGAAAAATCAGAATTTAAAAATAATCCAGAAAACTTGTTTTAAACAAACTCTCAAATTATTTTTAAGAAGTTCAATAGCCAGGTATTAAGAATCTGTGATTTCTTGTTTGTTCCGGTTGAAACCAGAAGGAAATGAAACTATAAAGGAAAAGGGCAAGACGGAAAGAGGGTAGACATTTTGCCCTCAGATTATGAGGATTCATTCAACTCTCCTTTCCTTCTCCCTCAGGTTCAGATTAAAGTGGCAGGAGGCAGGCAGTCACTTACTGTGGAGAAGTGAGGCTGAGTTAGATCTCTGGAGATCTCCCGGATGTCTACGAGGAGAATAGTCTCCAAATAGCACGTTTTCAACTCTTCTCACATTTCTTTGGCAGAAGGTGCTTTCAGTCTACTGGGCAGGCAACTAACCACTTAGTAAAGAACACAGGAGGCCAGGCTGCCCTGGGCATTGTTCTCAGGCTCCCACATCATAAAGCGCTGACATAGTCTCTGAAGTAAGAGCAGAGCAGACCTGAAAGTAGCACCTGGGCTTAGACGTCGCCAGCACTCCTGGGGAGCCCGCCCAGCTCCGGAGCTGCAGCTCTAGTTGCTGTGTGAAGATTTCAGAGGCTTCCCTGGAGAGAAAAGACCATTTAGTCACAGGATCACCATGGAAAAGATACCGTACTGAGGAGTGGAAAACACTATCATTTATCATTCAAGTGATCATTTGTCCTTCAATCTAACTACATCCGAATTTTCAGACTTTAAACATACTAATATTTAAGCCACTTTGAGCTTCTGTGAAGAAAATCTTCAAAAGAAGGTGATGTTCTTAGAGGGCAGAGCCCTTTTTATACCCCAGTTCAGTTCAGTCGCTCAGTTGTGTCCAACTCTTTGCGACCCCATGAACCACAGCACGCCAGGCCTCCCTGTCTATCACCATCTCCCAGAGTTTACTCAGACTCATGTCTATTGAGTTGGTGATGCCATCCAGCCATCTCATCCTCTGTCATTCCCTTCTCCCGCCTTCAATCTTCCCCAGCATCAGGGTCTTTTCAAATGAGTCAGCTCTTCGCATCAGGTGGCCAAAGTATTGGAGTTTCAGCTTCGGCATCAGTCCTTCCAATGAATATTTAGAACTGATCTCCTTTAGGATGGACTGGTTGTATCTCCTTGCAGTCCACGGGACTCTCAAGAGTCTTCTCCAACACCACAGTTCAAAAGCATCAATTCTTCAGTGCTTAGCTTTCTTTATAGTCCAACTCTCACATCCATACATGACCACTGGAAAAACCAGTGTTTTTCCTTTGTTCGAAAGGTAATGTTTCTGCTTTTTAATAGGCTGTCTAGGTTGGTCATAACTTTTCTTCCAAGGAGTAAGTGTCTTTTAATTTCATAAAGGATCTTTATATCTCAGCTTCTAGTATATTCTGACACAGGCTGTGGTAGGCACCCAACCCAATAATTGTTTGTTGGATGAATGAATGAATGTAATGAAACACAGTATTCTCTGTCTGAAGATCTCCTCCCTCCTGAAGAACTGTCTTTGCTTTTCTGTGTGGCTTTCCTGTCAGACTGTCCTTCATCTTTGTGTTATGGTCGAGGGCTGCAGGTGCTCACCCGTCTAGCCACCTCCTCGCTTGCTCCTGAGGATGGAAGAGCATAAGGGGGATACTAACCAATCACTCAGGACTGGAGGGTGTTACCTTGGTGAATTCACTTCACTTGGGTCACCATATTGCAGGCTCCAACACTTGCTTTGCACAGGGCCCAGAGAACATTCAGTCTCTCAAATAAATATCGTCTGAGTTTTTGAGTGGATAATAGGGTTTCTATTTCCTTAAGAACTGTAACTTCCATTTGGGACCAGGTGCTGGGGTCAGGGAGATTACAGCATCCACTCCCATAGGATATATATCAAGGCAGCTTTCCCAGAATTAAGAACTGGATGTATCACTGGGGTGTCTACTGGCAGCAGACTCTGGTAATATCTTTCCATGTATAACTGGCTCCGTCTGCCAACAAGGGCAGCCTCTACATGTGCGAGATCAAAGGATTTCCTGTTATTTTTGCCTCAGACACTCCCTTTCCTGCTTCTATCCGGAATGCCCTCTTCTGGATGGACAAATTCTTGTTCTAACTGTGTGAGTATCATTGGCTAGATTTCCTGTCACTCATTTCTTCATTCAGCATATTTGTTGCATGATCCCGGGCCATTTTCCGTGCTTCCTGCATCAGGGCCAGGAAACATTTTTGCATAAATGTGATCTCATCTCTTCCATGTTGTTGTTACTAATTCTGATGTCTTGATGAAATGCTTCTTTCTCACTTCCATTTTTTTTTTTTTTCCTACCGGTATCTTAAAAACATGAAGAAACAGCAAAGGAGGGAAATCAAAATCATGGTATATTTTAAATATTCATCTTTAAAATATTAATTTTTTTTAACATGCAGAGTATTAAATCATACTTATAAACTGTTCTTGGAGATGATGCCATAGTTGCGAGTTTGAGGCACTCTGCTGAAGTGAGGTCCATACCAATTAGCCCTCCACCCTTGTGCCTCACGAGATGTGCCCACTTGCTCATGCCTGCGTAGGGTCCCCTCTGCTGCATGTTCTAAGCATGGGATATGAAGTTTTCTTGTCAGGTTCTGTCTCCGGCTCCCTGCTGAGTACTATCCAAGGTCAATTCTGTCGCTAAGTTTAGTGACGAGTACCTACTCTTTCCTAGGCACCACATCAAGCTGGGGCTCCAGAGGTGAACAGCCTCTGCCATCAAGTTGGGGAGGGGTGATGCCAATGGGATGCAGTGAGAAGTGGAAGCACAGATAAGGAGGACTTAGTCCAATTTGGGGATTCAGGGAAGGGTTTCTGGAAGAGTTAGTGCCCAAGGTTAATCTTGAAAGATTAGCAGCCTGAGCAAAGGCGCTGAGGCATAAAATGACAAGGTTTGAAGGGGAAACTGCAAATGGTCTGGTGTTAAGTGAAGTGGCGGGGGGGAAATGAATGTAGATGACGGAGGGGCTAGATCATGGGGGACTTTAACCGCGGCGACTGGGGCTTGGACTTCATTTGTTGCAGTTTTCTCATGAGGAGTTTAGTACAGAGAGATTTATGGCTCTGGATCAACCACTTTGGTAGCAGCGTGAAGGGTGAATTCGGGGAGGGCAATTCCAGAGGCGTCAGATTAAGATGGTAGCAGTGGGACTAGAAATGAGTGGGTTAATGTAGGAACTATTAGTAGAGTTGACAGAACTTAGTGACTAATCAGATGTGGGAAGTGAGAAGAAAGAATGACTCAGAGGTTTCTGGTTTGGGAAACTTGGGCAAATGGTGGTGCCATTAACCAGGAAATAAAATACAGGCAGAGGAACAGGTGTAGGAAGCAGGGAGGGTGGGTTCCTTGTCTGCAGGAGCCCCTGTCTAGAGTGGTGCCTTGTATTCAATAGGTGTTTACTAAATAAGTCCTTATTTTTTAAACTTCAGTGGCTTCCCATGCTATTAGGCTATTAAGGTGTGTGTGTACTTAGTATCACACCCAAGAGCCTATACATGTGTGAGCATGATCTTACTTCATCCTGGCTTCAGTCGTCCCCAACTATATTTTAGATCCTGCCCCCTCCCTCATCATGTTTCAGTCTCCTTTCTGGGGTTGTATTCTATAAGCCCTTTCCTCTATCTGAATGCTCTTCTCTCAGTTAACATGAGGGGCTTATTTTCTGCTCTGAGCTCAAATATCACCTGCTTAGAGAACCCTTTCCTCACTTCCTGGACAAGGGACTGCCTCCCAGCGCCAAATCCACCACGGTATTCCGCAGTGCGGAATACAGTGGGAGCTGGGGCTGGAACTCAGCTAGCTACATTTCTGGTTTTTTCTTTGCCAGCTGGCTTCCTGCTAGGTTCAACAACAGGCTGCATTAGACTATGGGAACTTGGAAAGCAGAGGGTGGGAAGAAGGGACTTATGTTCCTTCCGGATTGTTTTTGGATTCTGTGTGTGTCACCCTGGCAATGGCAACTGGTTCTAGCCATTCAACATCTGGGCAGTGCGCTTTCCTTGGAGGGTTGAGCCCTACCTCCCAGGGGTCTGACCTATGAGCTTCCAGATTCTGATAATTCTAACCTTTTCCTCCCATCTCCCCAGCCCTAGTTGTGGTATCTGCTTCCCATAGTTATTATCTCTGACATCTCAGAGTTTCCTTTGTGCTTTTCCACACGTCCAACACAAATTTAACTTAGTACTCCTACACTGAAGTCTCAGTGTGATTTCTGCCTTTCCTAACTGCTGGACCCTGACACTACTGAAGGTGATTTAGGCCTCCATCCAGTTACTCTCTAACATATAATAGGATTTTCTTCATAGACTTCTCATAATCTGTATTTACTTTTTTTTTTTTTTTTGCTTTTTCATCATCTATCTCCTTTTGGATACTAGAGTTTTTGTCTCATTTATCATTGTATCCCTGAATCTATCATGGAGCCTGACATATTGTAGGAACTTAATATATGCTTGTTAAATAAATTATTGAATTATTACAAAAGACTACAGGAGAAATATTGCTAACTGACTGTAAAAAAATGGCCAGAATTGAGCAATTTTTTAACCTCTTGGTTCTAAGTCAAGTTATTAATGAACCCTATAAAAATACAACACTATAACAGAGAGTAGAGGTCCATGCTTCTTATAAGGCTATTAGAATACAATGCATTATTTAACACAGATCCATCATCACTGGGATAAGATACACAATTAATTTTCTTTGCATTTTATGCTTACATAAATCCCCACTTTCTATAACTAGGAATGATAATAACTTACCTATTAGGGTTTCATGAAGATCAGGAGTTAATTATGGGTTAGATCCAGAAAGTTTTGTTGGTTAGAAAATAACTTCAAAAATAAAAGCCATCCAAAGAATCAACTTGCTGTAACATGCAACATCACTTCTTTTATTTAAATATCAACTATAATACTAAGACAATCAATCATAATATGCCATATATGCATAATTCTAAAATGTTGTTCAGTTGCTCAGTCGTGTCCAACTGTTTGCAACCCCATGGACTTCAGAATGCCAGGCTTCCCTGTCCTTCACCATCTTCCAGAGCTTGCTTAAACTCATGTCGGTCGAGTCAGTGATGCCATCCAATCATCTCATCCTCTGTTGTCCCCTTTTCCTCCTGCCTTCAATCTTTCCCAGCATCAGGGTCTTTTCTAACGAGTTAGCTCTTCACATCAGGTGGCCAAAGTATTGAAGCTTCAGTTTCAGCATCAGTCTTCCTAATGAATATTGAGGACTGATTTCCTTTAGAGTGGCCTGGTAGCCTACAGTCAATGGGGTTGCAAAGAGTCGGACACGACCTAGCAACTAACACACATCCTTCCTTCTTGAAATTCTCTTCCCTGGTTTTGTGATACTGCAGCACCCTGTTCATCTCTTCTACAGTTTTTCCTTTCATTCCATTCATGACTTTTTCCAGCAACATTTCAAAATAAGATGCTCCACAAGCCTGTCTTGTTGGCAAGTCCTTTTTTGATAAACTTTCCTATTTACCCTTACATTTCAAATATCACCTTTATGTGAGTGATCCCCAAGATTAAATTCAGCCAGCATCTCTTTTGGGAACTCCTAACCTATATTTTCAAATGCCAACAGGACATGGCTACCTTAGGGCTCCTCTGGCATCTCAAACACATGTCTAAACTTACCAGCTCCTGCAGAAAATCCATTTTTCTGACTTTATTTTTTGGGTAATTGTTGAACATGTTCCCAGTCAGCCATGACAAGAGACTTTGAATCATGTCTTCTTTGTTTGACTTCCTTTCCTAAACTTTCAATCAGTCATAAAATTCTTTCGATTTTTCCTGTTCAAAGGTGCATTCAGCTGTCATGACCTTCCCATCACCATCACCTCCACCACTATAGTTAAGGCTGTCGTCACTCCTCACCTGCACAATCACGATCAGTTCTTAATTGGTGTCTCTTGAATTTTTCCCCCAATCCAATCTATCCTGTTCAATGCTGCCAGAGCAACTTTTCCAAAAAAAAAAAAGGCTCTGATCCTATACTTCCCTGATCAAGAATCTCTAGTGGTCTAATTGTCTCTAGATAATCTGGACTCCTTACCCTGGCATTTGAGAACTTCATAGTTTGGGCCTCAAACATGTACTTTTTGGTTTTACAAATATATCAGTTTTCTGTTTCTATGGCTGAGTTTTTAGGAATATGGATTCTGAAGCCAGATTGTTAAGTCTGAATCCTGGCTCCTCCTCTTACTAGCTGTGTCACCACGGACAAGTTCCTTAACCTCTCTGTGCCTCTGTTTTCTCATTATAATAGGAATAGTAACACACCATTGCTGTGAAAATGAAACATATGAAGAATACTTAGAAAAGTGAATGGCACATATTAAGCTCTGTATAATATGTTCCATGGAACAAACAGTTACATATGCCTACACTTATGTACATACGTCAGAAACTCTAAGGACTTGGGGGTGTCAGTAAACAAACAAAAATCATTGCCATTGTAGGTCTTACATTCCGTAAAAAAAGTTATTATTAATTATACATAATTCTATTTTTGGAATGCCCTTTCTGCATTATTCTTACCCTTTGAAATCTTATCTTAAAAAGGTTCCCATCTGAACACCTCCAACTCTTTAAATCTGAATTATATTAATAGCATTTATCACATTCTACAATTCTATCATGTACTATGAAATATCAAACACATCAAATATTATGCTTACTTTCACATGTTTTTTTAGTCTTTCTTGACAGAATATAATGTCAGCTTTATCCCTATTCATCCTTGTAAAACTCAAGCACACAATAGATGCTTCATAGATGTTTCTTGGATAAATGGAGGTAAAGAACTCTTTGCATCGGTTTTCATTTGACCTCAATTAACCTTATCTTTTTAAATTGAAAATATACATTTAAAATAAAGAACATTTTATTTTCAGTTTTGGAAATATCAAGTATCAGTATTAAATATTTATTGTTCACAACTTGACTTTATTCATCACCATCATTTAGCTTCTGGTTCACTAGTAAACTAATGTTTGTTGTTTGGTTTACTAACTATACAGCATGTTAATGTCCCAGGTTACCACTGTTTGAAAAGTGCCCTTAAGTTAATAAAGAAGCCATTGTGGACAGCATATATTTTATTTGTTGTATTTTCTGTGGTCATACAGATTTTTCCCATTTCTTACTTCCGATCATGATTTTAAAAAGTCCAGGTACTTATTGGAAATTTTTTTGTTCATTACTTATTTTCCCTCCTAGTCCAAAAAACTGTAGATGTTTGATTTTTTTCTATGCCATCTGAAAGAAAAATTTAGTTTCTCCAGCTATGGCTGGGAAGACCAGACCAACTCCAGGTTCTTCCCTACTTTCTAGTCTATATTTGTACAATGCTACAGTAAAATATAGACTACCCTATATTTTAAAAACACTTCTTTATACCACTTCACCTTGCTAAGCCATCTTAACTACTGCTTTTATCCAAGCAGCACCCCATCAGAATGGCATGATAATCTTCTCTCTCTTTTTCTAAATAACAAGGCCGACACAATGGATTTTAAATAATGACCAAGGATTTTTTTTATTCATTAAGTTTCAGTATCATTACAGAAAATGTTATGGTACAGAGTTGTTTAACATTGTTTTTTCTTTGCTCTTGATTTCCACATGAATGCTGGTAACACTAATATCTGTACAAGATCAGTCTTTGATTTTATTTTTTGTTCTGTACAATTTTAAATGTATTGGTTAAAAAGGCTGTCAGCACTTAAGGAAGCATTTTTTCCCCCAGTTTGTTTGTTCAAATAAAAGGTATCCAGTTACTGCCCAAGAGTACTGTGCCACGAGGCTACTGGGATGAGAGAGGCTCCTCCCCGGACGCTCTGCGGGGATGGCTCTCCTTGAGGCCGGGCAGGGCCACCTCCCAGTCACTCTTTGTTTGGCACTGTGCACATAAACACGATACATGATAAAGAACAAGCAGAAGCTCTCTGTAAAGCAGTTATGAAGCATACTAAGAAGGGAAATCCAAGTGTTGCCTACGCTAGTATAAATAAGCAGACAGCCTTGATTTAAGAGCATAAGTAGTTGTATTTTAAAGATGAGAAAAACACAAGTTCTGCAGGCACCTACTGCTGTCTACTAAAAGCTATCGCTATCAGACCTAGCATTGAACACACAAAGCAATTTGCAAGAAAGGAAAAATTTGCTTTGATATAATCAGAATAGAGTTGTCTGTTAAGATTTATTTTTAGGTGTTTTTTTCTTTAAAAGGTATTTAAATTCTTTTGAAATATAGTTCAAGATGTTGACTATACAGATTAACTTTTATCCAAATCAGAAAAACTAGCTGTGCCGTTGCATATTACAGGATACAGTCAATGATATGTGGACATGCATCAAAGCTTTCTCCCACGGGTGACCGTCATAGCCGTCCGATGACCATGACGTCCACCACCTCGCCCTTGTGGAGCTCCACGTACTGCTCTGTCTTTGGAGGAAGCATCAGTAACCCGTTGGCGCTGCGCATGCTCATCAGACGGCTGCTCATCTGATTACCTAGGAGGAAATACCTTATTACAGCGGCAGCAGCGTCACAGGGTATGCATGTGGAGCGCTTGTAGTTCTTCTCAAAATGAAAACTGATGAACAGAAACACAGGTCTTCAAGAGGAAGAAAGACGATCCGACTTCCCAGTATCTTTTTCAGGTGACCTAGCTACTGTACCCTACTACCTTCTCATTGAACTTTAAAAAATAAACATTAAAAAATATTGTTTAAGAGAAGGAAACCAAAATTTTACAGCACTGTGGAAAAGGCCATTGATTTTCTCAATTCAGGCTAACGTGTGATGTGTGTCTAAAAGAGAGGCTTCTAAAACCTATTAAAATAATTATGATAATAACAGCAGTGGCTACCATTTCTTTTGTATTTACTTAAGTGCCAGACAAGGTAGTAGGCATTTTACTTAACTACTTTATTTAATTCTCGACACCTCAAAAGAGGTTAGGTAACTTGCCTATGGTCCTACTAACTAGGTGGTGGCCAATTTGCCAGCAATCTCTGATGGCAAAGCCCATGTACTTACTCACTGTGCTAACTGATGTTTGCACTTAATAGTATCTTTGTTTAAATTTTTTCTGGAATTGCATCAAAAGTCAGGTAAAATATGACTAGAGAAGTTGGGGATAAAAGTTTAAAGTCTACAGCAGGTAACTATAGAACTCAATTAGCAAAGTGGATTTCTGAGTCCTTAGATCTTACCAATATCTAGAGGACAGTAAAGGCTACAGACAATCACAGTCTATTTGGGTTTTAATGTCACATTTCAGCCCGGCATAGCCATAGTCCCCTCCTTTTCCTAAAACCAAAGTTTGCTTAGAATTTACTGCTTGAACAAACAGATAAAAATCTTCTGTAATTCTAGATTTGTATTTCAAACGTTTGTCTAGAAATACAGTTCCAAGGAATAAATGAACAATTATTAGTCTTTTTTACTCTTGCTGTTATGTCACACTATTTAGGAATAACTTAACATCTAATCCCTCAAAAGGGAAAATGTACAATAATTACAAAATTAGGTATACTCAAGGAAGGAGGTTATACATAAATTTGTGTTTTAACAGAATGGGTGCAAAGAGATACCTGCAGGTGTGAATGACTAACCTGTACTCTGTGCCCAAGGTAGTGGTTCTTGGTGATGCCAAGTCAGTATACACCGATGGTATTCTGGGCGAGGATCCAGCTTTACATCACATGATAACTACAGGAAAAAGAGGAAAGGAAAACAAACTCAATCACACTTAAACTTGATCACCTCTTAAAACTATAGGGTGGTGGTGGTCGTGCAGAGTGCAATGGACCGGGAAATATCCTGGCATTCTGCTGTCTCCACCACGGCCACGTTATGCT
This sequence comes from Oryx dammah, assembly GCF_014754425.2. Classification (NCBI taxonomy): domain Eukaryota; kingdom Metazoa; phylum Chordata; class Mammalia; order Artiodactyla; family Bovidae; genus Oryx; species Oryx dammah. The sequence goes on from NW_024070210.1 coordinate 23,852,151, forward strand.
CTTAATATAGGAAGTCCAGAGGTTGGGTTGCTCTGGTAAGAAGAGAAAAGAAGGCTAAGAAGTTGGTACTTGCAGTACGGAAAAGGGTAGATGAAAAATACAAAGTCTATTTTTGAAGTCTAATTTGACCTATGAATTGAGAAATTAAGGCAGATATTTTAACACTGAAAATAAAGGAGGTAGACCTCAACAAACAAGCTCAATATACATTTATCTGTCTATCCATTCATTTGTCCATGTATCCATCCATCCATCAAACAGATTTATTGAGGTGCTAATTTAGCAACTCATTCATATACTTATCTTTAATATAAAAGGAATAGTTACTTTCCTTCATTTTTTAAATTTTCACTGGAGTGCAACTAATTTACAATGTTGTGTTAGTTTCAGGTGTAAAACAAAACAAATCAGTTACACGTACATCTCCTCATTTTTAGATTCATTTCCATGTAGGCCATTACAGGGTATGGAGTAGAGTCCCTTGTGCTATACAGTAGGTCCTTACTATCTTATATATACTAGATACATAGCAGTGTGTATAGGTCATCCTAATCTTCCAATTTATCCCTTCCCTCTCCTTACTCTCTGGTGAGCTTCCCTAGTGGTTCACTGGTAAAGAACCTCTTGCCAATACAGTAGACATGGGTTTGATCCCTGGGTTGGGAAGATTCCTTGCAGAAGGAAATGGCAACTCACTCCAGTATTTTTGCCTGGGAAATCCCATGGATAGAGATCACAAAAGAGGTGGATACAACTTAGCAACTAAACAACAACAACACAACCTCCTTACTCCCTGGTAATCATGTTTGTTTTCTACATCTATATGTCTACTTATGTTTTGTAGGTAAGTTCATTTGTACTTTTTTTAGGTTCCATATATAAGTGATATCATGATATTTGTCTTTCTCTGTCTGACTTACTTAACTCAGTATGATCATCTATAGGTTTATCCATGTTGCTACAAATGGCGCTATTCCATTCTTTTTTATGAATGAGTAATATTTCACAGTGTATTAAAAAGTAGAGACGTTACTTTGCCAACAAAGGTCCATACAGTCAAAGCTATGGTTTTTCCAGTAGTCACATATGGATGTGAGATTTGGACCATAAAGAAGGCTGAGTGTAGAAGAATTGATGCTTCTGAACTGTGGTGTTGGAGAAGACTCTTGAGAGTCCCTTACTGCAAGGAGATCAAACTAGTCAATCCTAAAGGAAATCAATCCTGAATATTCATTGGAAGGACTGATGCTGAAGCTGAAGCTCCAATACTTTGGCTACCTGATGTGACTCATTAGAAAAGACCCTGATGCTGGGAAAGATTGAAGGCAGGAGAAGAAGGGGACAATAGAGGATGAGATGGTTGGATGGCCAACTGACTCAATGGACATGAGTTTGAGCAAGCTCCGGGAGATGGTGAAGGACAGGGAGGCCTGGCGTGCTGCAGTCCATGGGGTCGCAAAGGGTCGCACACGACTGAGTGACGGAACAACAATTATTCTAATTAGGCTTTCTCTCTGGAATCTAGACTAAAATTCAATTCAAGGGTGTTTCTCCTTAATTAAATCACACTCAACTCTTTCATATATTACTTGTTTATATGCTACTTCATATCTACTGAGGGGGTAACTTGCCCTTGTTCCTTATTTATTCTGTGCTTACCTGAGGACAAAAATCTCTGTCTTTCAACCTCTCCCCATGGGTGTGTGTGTTCTCCAGTTCTAAACCATAAGAACTATCACATGGTTGTGTCATTTGCTACATGTTTAAGCTCTTCCCCAGCAGTGGCGCTGACTGGCTCATGGATGGCAGTGCAGTGGAGCAAATACTAGACTGTGAAGATACCAGCACCTAGGTTCTACTCCCAGTCTTACTGTTAACTGGTGTGCTGTACTAGAAAGCTATTTTGCTTTCCCATACCTGTTTGTTCATCTATAAAATGGGATTATTTGTTTTAAAGGAGTATATTTATGTTAATTTAAGAAATAAGAACTGCATCAATTTGAAGTGAATGAATTTTTTTTCACAGCCTCACAAAGAGCTGTTCCTTTTGTAGCAAGAGATGAAGCTAATCAGGTTTTTGTGGTGTTTTACTGAAATGCAGAATACTTTATTCACTAATATATTTAGTTGTACTGACATTATAGTTCTGGTATATTTCATCAGTTAGCTGCAGCTTAAGAAAGCACCTATTTACTATGAGCATCAGTGCTTAAAATAATGATGTACCATGAGTAAATATACACATGTATTTTGGTGGAAGAACTATATCTAATGGAGAGAATTAGAAAAGGAAAAAAAGAAAGGTCAATGGAATGAAATGAAAAGCCACAGACTGGGAGAAAATACCTGTACAAAGCGTGCCTGATGAAGACCTGCTATCCAGAATAAACTCAACAATAAGGACAGGAACAATCCAGTTATAAACTGGGCAAAAGAACTGAGCACTGTATCAATGAAGACGCACATATGAGAAGTAAACATGTGAAAAAATGTTCAACATCATATAGGGAGGTGAAAATTAAAACAACAATGAGATACCACTAGATAGCTACTAGAAAGGCCAAAAATCCAAAACACTAGCCACACCAAATCCTGTTGAGAATGTGGAAGAACAGGGACTTATCACTGGGGCGGGAATGCAAAATGGTACAGCTACTTTGGAAGACATTTTGGCATTTCCTACAAAACTAAATATATCTTATCATGCAATCCAGCAATCACATTCCTTGGTATTTACCCAAGTGAACTGAAAGTTTATGTTCATACAAAAACTTGCACACAAATATGTTTAGCAGCTTTATTCATAATTGCCCAAACTGGAAGCAATGAAGATGGCCTTCAGTAGCTGAGTGGATAAATGGTGGCATATCCAGAGAAAGGAATATTATTCTGTGCTAAAAACAAATGAGCTATCTAGCCATGAAAAGTCATGAAGGGAACTTAAATTCATATTACTAAGTGAAAGTAGATTATTTGAAAAGGTTACATAGTGCATGATTCCAACAATGTGATATCTTGGAAAAGGCAAAACTATGGAGACAGTAAAAAGACCAAGGGTTAGTAGGGAGGGAGGAATGAACAGGCAGAGTGCAGAGGGTTTTTGGGTTGTGAAGTGTGCGACACTACAAAGGCGCGTGATATGTGCTAAGTCGCTCAGTCACGTCCGACTGTGACCCCATGGACTGTAGCCTGCCAGGCTCCTCTGTCCATAGGATTTTCCAGGCAAGAATACTGGAGTGGGTTGTTATGCCCTCCTCCAGGGGATCTTCCCAACCCAGGGGTCAATACATGTAATTGTACATTTATCAAGACCCACGGAATACACAACAGCAAGAGTGAACCCTAATGTAGACTATGGACTTTGGGGGATAATGAATGTGTCACTGTAGGTTCATTGATTACAACAAATGTACCACTGTGGTACAGGACGTCAACAGTTGGGGAGATTGTGTGTGCGTGCGTGCGTGTGTGTGTGTGTGTGTGTGTGTGTATGTATGGGGTGGGGAGGAGAATTAATACAGGAACTCTTTGAACTTTCTGCTTAATTTTGCTGCAAACCTGGATGTGCTATAAAAAACAAAATTTGTTAGTTAAAAAAGGGGAGAATATTTTGTCCTTCCCATCTTTTAGAGAAGTGACCTCAAAGAATTATCTAGCATAGTAAGTAATTAACGTAAATATAGTATAATAAACTTGTTATGGAGCCATTTATATGGTATAAAAGGGCACAAAGAAGTAAATAATCAGCCTTCTTAGGGACACTGGGAAAGGATTCACAGAGGGCATGATGATGCCTGAGTCTTATGATTAAGGAATTTTCTAAGCTGAGAAAAGAGAAGGTGGTGGTTAGGAGAGACCCTCCTAGGAAGGTGATCTCATGCTCATCCTGGAGACAGTAAAAAGCTTGGTATGGTCAGAATGCAGGATGGGAAGCAGATAACACTGGAGGGAAAACACGCCTTGGGACGGAGGGCCTCCTATGCTCACTTGAGTGTCTGAATTTAACCCTGGGGTCATGACAAGCATTGAAGAATTTTAATTGGAGGTGCTGACAATGATTAGTTAGACAGAAAAGGGATTTAAAAGCAGGCAAGATTAGAGGAAGAGAAACCATCAAATGCTGGTGCCATTATTCAAATCAGGTTTATTTGGCTACAAAACACAGGGGATGTGGACGGTGGAGGGGACGTTGGGAGAACGGTGAAGATCTGGAAGGCTGGAATAAGGAATGGAAAAAGCTGATCCACAAGATATAAAAGGTTCTTCAAGGGGAATTTTGGTCCCTTCTGAGATTTGTAAATTGGAAGTGATAACTCAAAAAGATGTACACTCTTCTCCAGCTGTACTCAGTGCCCTGGGAATAAAAGTGAAGGACAAGAAGGGAAAATTGATTCAACTTTGTGGATTCTTAGAGTGATTGTAGTAGAAGCAAGGAGAAGCAAAAAAAAAAAAACAAAAACAAAAAGAAAAAACCTGAGGGTGTTAGAAAAAGTTGAAGTGATACACCATAGGATTTAGGCTGGATGAGAAAAGGGTTAAAGCCAGGAGAGGCTTTTGGACTGAGGAAAAAGGGTGAGGTGTTTGAATTCTTATATCTACTGGTAGGTAACTTGTCATTGTTCTTGAACTGTATACCAGAGTTGGTGAGTTTTGAGATGGAGCACTTCATGGCATTGAAAAGGACAGGCTTTTCAATGTGAGCGGCTGAAGCAAAACTAAAATTATCAAGAATTATGGAAATAAAGCAACTGATGATAAGAGGTCAGGCACAAAAGAAGACTTTTAGACAACTGCCGAAACCTGAATGTGTTTGGAACATTTGCTGGTGATTATATGGGAAGGTGAAAGCTCCAGGAGACTCGGGGGGAGAAGTTGGACTAATTGCTACACAGACTAGAGAAGAGAGTTCGTGAGAAAACAGATGACAAAAGGGGATTCTATTTGAGTGGAGGCCCCAGGTGACATGCTCTAGGCCCTGGCTGACATTGAGGGCCTGGACTTTGTTTGAGTCTTGTCAAAGCTTCCAAAGAGTGGTTTTAAAGGAGCATGACATTAATTCTTTACAGTACTAGAGAAGTTATAAGCACTGATTTCATTAGTCTAAAAGAGAGGGACTTGAGCTCATTTGCCCCACAAATCATCTGAAATTTATCATGTAACATTAAAATTCTTATGCATGCTGGTACAGATCAGTTTCAACTTCATTTTCCCAAAGTTTCTATAACCTAGTTATAATTTTCATCTCCTAGTAATAATAAAACTGGCTTACACTTCTTATAAATCATAGATAGTTCTATCATTTTCAATATCTGTTTTAAATCAAACTACAGACCATAATATTTTCACATAACAGGCATTCAATTATATCTTGTGAAGATCAATGACTAACCTTTTTAAAAAGCTGAATTATGTTCCATTGTACAGATATACATCATTTTCCTTATCTATTCATCTGTTGTTGGAAATCTGGGTTGCTTCCTTATGTGTGCTATAGAGGATAAAGCTACAATGAATGCTGGGGTGCAAATATCTCTTTGAGATCCTGATTTCAATTCTTTTGGACATATAGCCAAAAGTGAGACTGCTGGATCATATCATATTTTACTTTTAATTTTTGACGAAACTCCATACTGTTTCCCATGAGGCAACATGGATATACCTAGAGGACATCATACCAAGTGAAATAAGCTAGTTACAAAAGTACTGCCAGATTCCACTTACAGGAAGTATCTAAAACAGTGAGACTCACAAAGGCAAAGGATAGAACAGTGACTGTCAGGAGCTGAGGGATGGAAGAAATGGGAAATTGCTGCTCAATGGATATACAGTTTCTGTTATGCAAGGTGAATTAGCTCTAAGGCATCTGCTGTACAGTATATTACCTATAGTTATGTGGTACTGTGCATGTTAAGATACTTTAAGAGGATAGTTTTCACATTAAATGCTCTTACCATGAAACAAATCAAAGAACACAAGGGGATTTCTGGAGGCAATGGACGTTGTTTGACTGTGGTGATGGTATCATGGGTGTTTGGTTTGTCCAAATTTTTCAAAATGTCTACATTAAATATGTGCAATTTGTGTATATAAATTATACCTCAGTAAGTCTTAAAAGAAAGAAAAGCACTGGCTTAGTATTAGTTTAAATTGCCAGGAAAATTGTTCATTAGTTACAGAGAAACTATATTACATAGTTAGTTGACTAGCAGTAAATCAAGTTGAAGTTAGTGTGGCGAGAAGGGACTGTAATTTCTGACCCACTTTTACTGCAGGTATAACTCCAGCCTTAGTAGTCCTTTTCCAAACGATATGGTCACCCTCTCCTTCTTCTTCTCTTTCTAGTCCTCTAACTGTCTTTTTCTGAACTGTTTAAAATTGATCAGGGGGGTCACAGAAAAAGTGATCAAATAAATTGCTATTCTCTGTAAATTTACCTAGGGAAAAGAGAATTTTTATCCCTCCTTCCATAGGGTTTAGTATTAGTTTAGTATTCTATTGACCATTTTGTCATTACATATCCATTCCTAAATGGACTTCTAGCTGAAGAAAATTATTCCCTTTAGGAGTTGTGGAATAATGTGGGAAGGGAATAAAGGGGACTCCTTTCCCTTTGTTTTCTATCATGAAGAGAGGTATATAATAATATTTTCCCACAAAAGTGACTCAATGGACGTGAGTTTGAGCAAGCTCTGGGAGAGGGTGAAGGACAGGGAAGCCTGGTGTGCTACAGAGGGTCGCACAGAGACTGAGTGACTGAACAACAATATAAAATTCTAGATGTTTGTTTTGTGCAGTTAAAAAATCATATCCTTATTTGTTATTAGGCTTCAGTTTTGGTTTCTGATCATTAGGAGACATTACCCTGGCTTTGATGATGGTTGGCCGAGGATCCAAGATGCCTTGCATCTTTCTCAGTGCAGGCACAACAAAGAGATTGCAGGTGACCACGGCTGACACAGGATTCCCTGGAAGTCAAGCAAGCAGTTATTTATAGTGTACACATAGAAATGCACCCCAAAAATCATGAATGTCTACATCTTCAGGTATCCAAGCGAATGAAGTGACTAATCACTAGCCTTCCTCTTTTGAATCACCTTGAATCCAAAAGGATGCCAGAATAGAGCTATAGTCAACCAAATGGCACAGAACACTTGGATCTACCAGTGAAACGCAGACTTCTGATGCACAGAAGCTGCTGAACACCATTTATTTTTGCTTTCCTGAGAGCCATACATTGAAGCCCTTACTAATCAGTTTGTACTTGCTATAGTTTTACTGATACTTTTATACAGTGATATGTGACTGTGTGTGTGTGTATATATAGTGGGGGTAGGGAATGGCTTGTGCTTTTAGATTCCCTTGGCCTGGCTATGTGATGCTAATTTCATCACCAAAATAAAAGGCAATGGCTGGTTTAGCCTATTACTAGCTAAAACCATACCTTTAATTTTCTTCTACCTACAAAAACAGTTAAAAAGAGATTTTTTTAAAGTTGTAAAGTGATGAGTGACACAATTATTTCAGTAGAAAAAATTGTTGTTTTTCTGAGTTATTCCACAGGATAGCAGACTCTTAGTGACAATTAATTGCTTTACTCTTGAATCAAAATGTAAACAGATGGAAATTTTTCTGGGAAAGCAAAAAAAAGGAAAAAGAAAAAAAGCTCAACAATGATTACAGTATTCCTGTAATGCTACTGCTTGATAAAATTACTCTATAAAAAATGAATTGGTCGATGTAAAAAAAAAAAGAGACTAGAAGAACCAACACCAAAAATCTGAAAATAGTGGTTATTTAGGGTAAGGGAGATTATGGATAACATTTCTTATTGTTTAAGTATTTTCTAATGTTTTACAGTGAACACACGTTACTAGAGTGTTTACAAAGTTAAAAAAAAGAACAAGTAGATACACAAGACTTGCAAAATCCAATTCTGAGTTTTCAAATCCTTGTAAAAAGAACCACTTTGCTGGTTTTACAATCTGAACGTGTGCACTGTTGCTGCCCTCTTTTGGTACCTTCAGGCTGAGCATAGAAAATCTCAGAGGAGCAATGTGAAAAGTAGGCTATTTAATTGTAACTTCTTTGGCAGATAAACAACACTTTGTTAGTAATGGCAAAACAGGCTCCCACTACAACATACTTCGTAGGTCAAGTCATATCTTCTGTAGACAACATAAACAGTCTCTTCTAAGCAAAATGAAGCTAGAAAGAGGTTATCCTTTTTCTACCTAATGGTGTTCAGAGTATCTAGGGCTATATTAAAGGCCTTAAGGAGTTTTATACCACAGATAAATTTTGAGACTTAAGCTCTACTTACATGTCCTCTCTCTTAATATGAGAGAAATCAAACCTCTTTTATGCTTACAGATAAGGGGCTTTAACAATGTTTTTAAAGTTCTAAAATTTTTTGCCTGCCTTTTCTATCTCTGAGATTTATTAACTATAAAAAAGCAAATAAGCATCCGAAAGCCACCAGACTTGTAAATCTGAAAGGAATAAGTAGGTTATTTTTTGAAGGAATCTATGCCAAAAAATAGAGAATGGAACATTGCTTACAGATCAGAGGATAATATTAGAAGTTGAAAAAATAACAAGTAGATGCAATGTTGTATTTCCGTTGTTGTTGTTGTTCTAGTATCTGCAGGGGTGATTCAAGGCCCCTTGAGCACAATACTCGAGTTGCGGGAGTTGATTATATTGCTAACTTTGATCAGTGTCCTTTAAGTACCCCAGAATGATGTAGTAACAGGTAACACTTATCATCTTAGAGTCTGAACTGGGCTTTGAAAGGTACTATATAATTTGACTTTTGCACAAGCCCTATGAAGCATATATTTGCCCCATTTTATAGATGAAGAAACAGCTTCAGAGAGATTATGTGATTTGTTCAAGGTCATAACAGTATGAAAAGCTGGGGCTTGAGTCCAGGTCTTTCAGATTCCAAATCATGTGTTCTGATAGGGGACTGGTCACCTGGGGCACAAAAAGATTTTGGGTATTTTTCCAGAAAAAGCAAAAGAAAGTATTTAAGGTATTCTTACCTGGTAGTGCAAAGATTATTTTTCTTACACCATCAATATCTAAAGTTGCAAATGTCGTTGGCAGGCTAGAAGAAAAATAGAGGATATTTGTTAGTGACTGCTAAGCAATTTGATGAGTAAATTAAATACTGCAGTTTTCTTGTTATATGATCCTTCATAGATCACTTACTCTCTAAAAATACTTTTCTGTTGACTCTCCTTTAAACCTTTATAACCTGCAGTGAAGCACAATTAAATTAATTTGTTTTTACCATCTTCTGTTTTTAACCAACACTTCCTGGTTTTCTGTAGCTTACTTTGTTTCCTTCTTGCCACTGCCAAAGAAGTGTATCCCAAACCCCAGTTTCTCTAGACCTTTAGTTTAACAATTTCTAATGCATTTATTTCCTGCTGACCAGTAACAACCATTCTTTTTATCAGACAACCATCTGGTAAGACATGTCTATCAGATAACCACCTATTGCTGAAGATGAGTATTTCTTAGCCCTTTAAGACTATACTTAGCAATAAACATTAAAGCTTCCCCATGAAGGGAATTTTTTGAAACATCAAAACAAAATATCATGACTAGAACAAAATTAAAGCAATAATAATTTTTAAAATTTATTTTTTTAATTAACTTATTTTAATTGGAGGCTAATTACGTTACAATATTGTGGTGGTTTTTGCCATACATTGACATGAATCAGCCATGGGTGTACGTGTGTCCCCCTGTTCTGAAACTGTTCCCACCTCCTTCCCCATCCCGTTCCTCTGGGTTGTCCCAGTGCATCAGCTTTGAGTGCCCTTAAAGCAATAATACTTTTAAAATATTTTCAAATTATATTTCCTTATTTCCTTAAGGGTCTGACAGGAATCCTCATCACGGAGGTGATGGAGAGGGGTGTGAGTGGCATGAAGGGGGCAGGCAGTAAATACGAGTGATTTTTTTTTTTCTATAGACTACCCCTCACACAGAATCTCAGCTAAAATTTTTATTATATAAATGAAACTTGAATGATGCAAAATTCTTAGGGAATGCTGAAATTTCCACGTAACTAAAAAAACTACCCAACCTGTTTTCCTTTTTACTATTTTCACTGATGGGCTGCATGAGAAAAGGATCATTCACGCAGAAGCTTTTGCAGTAATACGATGAACATTAACATTTTTGATGAATTGCAGCCCTCATTCTTAGCCAATCCTACTCTGCTGTGATACAGTGATCTTGGGTCACCAGAGTGTTAAACCATAATACAGCAGCACACGCTGCAATGTTTCTACAGCTCTCGCTTCTGCTTTTTCTCCCCCTAGTGTTTTATTTTTTGGGGTCCCCTTCATATGAGACTGCCATCATCTCGACCCTTAAAGCTGGCTTTAGGTTTGGGAACTGGAGAGTAGTAATAGTTATATTGTTAGAATAATAATAATAATAGAAACTACCACTTTTAAAGAAACATCTAAGCATTATATCCATTATTTCATTTAATTCTTACAAAAATCCTATGAAGTGACAATTATTATTCCATTTTATAGATGACGAAAATGAGACTCAGAGATTAAGCAGTTTAGCCAAAATCACTCAGATACAAAATGGGGAAACAAAGATTTGAACCAAGGTTTTTCTAACATTATGGTTCATAATTAGATAAGGCTCTCATAGGGTATGCTGTTAAGTGTTACTATATTGGTTTCATAACATCTATTTTTGGCTACTGAGGCCTCTTTTGCTTACTTCCTGATTCTTTGATGTATTTTAGAAAACAGATTTGACTGTCTTATCTATTTATAGATAGGTTATTTGGCGATTATTGTTACTGTGTGATGAAAATAATTTCCAAAGTACATTTTGACAACAGCTATGTTCAATGCAGATGACCCATAAAAACTGTGATTGGTAGATCTGGTTGATAATATTCCAAATGGTTTTTCAGTATCTTTTTGTCTAAAATGAAAGAGGTTAGCTGCATTCTGAATGCACGGTATGTGGGAAGAGTAAAGCTAAATTGTTCTTCAGCTTTTTATATTTCTTCTTGTTCTACTATTAAGTAGCAATTACTTTAAATTCTTATCTTCAGACAGTAGAAAATTCTGGCCAATTAAAGGAAGCCCATTTAAAGTTCTAAACCACTTTTTTGTAGCAAACTAAAACTAAGAGTAAGGAGGGAGCACATGACACCTTCCCTCTATGTATTTAAAGCTAATTTAAATCATCTTTTGAATCTTGCAGGCAGGTACTGTGATTTCTCTAAAGATATTCGTTTTAAAAAGATTCCATTATAATAAAACATTTTGTAATTGTGCACTGCTATCATGACTGTCTTATTGCTAGACTATGAAGTTTCTGTTTAGGATCTGGAAAGCTATTTCCTTAAAACTCAACACTTGTTCCTTTTCCCTCTTGAGATCAGAATGTAACAGCTTTTAGACTTTAAGGCAGGAGAATAAATAGTAGGAACTGATGAACTCCTATAGCTGAAGTGAATGGTAACAACAGATTAAAAATAAAATGAGTACTTATTATATATCATAGGTGCTGAGATTAATTTAAATAATAGATATTACACAAATATTTCTCCCCTAGAGGTAAGGGCAAGTAATGTCAGCTTCTTTCTCACTGGAGAGAAATAATCAATTCAATTTTTGCACTTAGTGAGAAGTACATTGACATATTCATGGGATGTTCTCTGTATTCTAATCAAATTAGTACTGCCCATGGGGACAGGAATTTTAAAAAGTCTGTGTGTAATCACAGCATAAAGATATTTGCTTAAGACAAAATATTCTTAATAAGACTGATCCCAATCCAGCAGCTTCAACAGTAAAAAGGTCCTGTCAGTGGTGGCCATATTGAAGCAACTACAGAAATTCAACCCTAAGAATTTTGAATTCTATTAGATTGTGGAAAGGCGTTAGGGATTATCTTAACTTGATACTTAAACATGAAGCCCAATCTCTGTCTTAGAACCTACATGAGGTGCCCAATCAATCAGGGAGATCAGAAGGGCTGGCTTGACACTTAAAGGCTTCTTTCTAGAAATTTCTGCCATTTCCCGGCTATTTCTGCTATTACAGCTCACTTGCAATAACTGGTAGGTCCCACCTCTACTCTCAGGGTCCACATGAGCACCCATCAGAGTATAACCCTGAACTAAGCATCATCACTGTTGTCCCTGATAGCACAGCAGTGTGCTGAAATGCTCACCTACACACTGAGGCCTTTCAACACTGTTTTTTTATAACATTTATGTATCACAGACTTAGAGAGCAGCAGCTGTCTGAACAGACAGGCTATTGCTTAAAGATATGGCCACACATATTTTATCAACACCAATGTTTGCATTCTTTGAGGATTTATAATGGATCACAAAACCTCCAGCCATTCCTCAGGGAGCTATTAATTTTTAGGAGATATGTAAGACCTAGGTATGTGTTCACTTTTCTTTCCTCATTGGAGGTAGTAAGCATTATGAAATACTATTCATGAAGTATTCTTGCAAAGAAAAAAAAGTGAATCTGAATCTAATCAAACTTTTAGATCTAACTTCTAGTGGACAGAACATACTGGAGAGAGAGAGAAACAAGTCAAACACCACCACAAGGAGGCAATCAGCCAAATCTATTCACAAGGACAAAGGATTCAGTTTTTGCAACAAGTCAATGGCATAACAAAAATGTGGGAGCAGGGGCGGGTATTAAATGTTCTTGTTTAATAGAGAGTCAACAACCAAATACATTGAGTAGACCTAACTCAAATCCTAATTCAAACAAAACATACATAAGAAGGCATACTCTTCCTTGACATTCGGGAGACTTTTCAAATATGATCGGGGCATTAGATGATACTCAGGTGTTCTTATTTATTTTTTTAGGTGAGATAATACCATTGTGATTATGTAAGATAATAGTGCTATTGTTATTATTAATATTTGAGATGTATACTAAAATGCCATGTCTAGAATTTGTTTTAAAACAATCTAACCCTCTGTCCTCCCAAAAAGGTAAAGGAAGGGATTGATAAAACAATTAAGGAGAAATGTTAATAGTTATTGAAGCTGGGTTATGGGGTATAGAGAGTTTCATTATATTCTCTGCTTTTGTGTATGTTTGAGAATTTTCATACTAAAATGTTTTTAAGTGAGAGAAGGAGCCAAAAAAGAGAAGTAAGGAACTAGACATGGAAATTAAAAGGAGAAAAGATTTGGAAAGTTGCTTTGCTTCTTTTTAAACCAGATCCAATGTTTAATAAAGAAGATTAATTCCCATTTCAGATAGGATATATACTTTTTCAAAGAACTCTAATACTGTAACATTCCTTTATTAGAATAAATAATCCATAATAGAAAATGTAATAGGAAAGCATTTAAAAACTTTGTTAGTCAAAGCAAGCCAAACCAACCCATATATTAGATAAGAAGATTATTTTCATACCCTGGTTTCATAAAAACCCTGCCAAAATGGATCTGGGCGTGAAGATCAATGTCCAGCACCTGCTTGAGATAGTCCTGCAAATATGAAAAATAATCACTTTACTTTCAAACATTTCAATATCAGACTTTCAGACTTTAAACGAAAAAAAAATGTATAAGATTGAAATGAAAAGAAACACCCATTTTAGTGGTTGATTTATGACAACTATTTCTTCATTCCTCATTCATTTATTCATTCAGTAAATATTTATCAAGTATAATATATGTATGCTGAATATCAATCAATATACAGGGAGATGCAGCCTTGAACAAAAGAGGCAATGTTCCTTCTCTCATAAAAAGAACATTCCAATAGGAGTAGTTAGAGAGTAAACCAAATAACCACATTAACATACAAATTATTACTTGATAGGCTGTTGTCTCTCTTTCAGGATAGAATTTTGTCTGAGAAAGGGTGTTAATAAATATGGCTTAAGAAGTTGTGCTTGGGCAAGGAAGCCACATGTATGTATCCCATGCTGTTCTGCTTAATGAGCTTGAAGTAATGTGCATTCCTTGAGGAGAGACTTGGACATTTAACCAAGATTCAATTCAGTTCAGTTCAGTCACTCAGTTGTGTCTGACTCTGTGACCCCATGAATCACAGCACGCCAGGCCTCCCTGTTCATCACCAACCCCCGGAGCTCACTCAAACTCATGTTCATCGAGTCAGTGATGCCATCCAGCCATCTCATCCTCTGTTGTCCCCTTCTTCTCCTGCCCCCAATCCCTCCTAGCATCAGAGTCTTTTTCAATGAGTCAACTCTTCACATGAGGTGGTCAAAGTACTGGAGTTTACCCAAGATTACCGAGTCTAAATAAGTCAACTGAAAACTTAGGGAGGGCGCTCTAAACAGAAAGTTAAGGGAGATTAATTGCTCCAACTTCATATTCTGCGACTACAAACACAACCAACCTAAGGTTATGATCAACCCAGAGCAATCCGACAAAACCTGATCTGTGGAAAGGAAAGGCAACAGTGCCTTGTAGTTGGTTTCGTAAATATAAAGAAAAAAAATAGCAGTTTAAAAAATTTCTCCAAAGTAATGCAACTTCTGTTACTGAGTTTCCTGCTCACTAATTCAAGAGAGTCTAGTATTCTACTAAAATATTAAATATTTCACAAGTTATGAGACACTTTATTTTTAAAAGCTCCTTCCTTCTATCTCTACAGCCTCAGCCAACATCATCTCACCTGAATTACTGAAACAGGTCTCTCTACCAATTCTCCAATTCATTCCCTTGACAGTAGTGAGAGAGACAGATCTGATCAAATCACTGTATAACACTTCAATAACTCCATGGTCTCCAGAAATAAGTTTCATCTTTTAAATGATCATAGCTAGGATTCTTGTATTGATATTTTCTACCTTCTTTTTGCCAATCATTGCTCTTATCAGGCAATCCATTTCCCACCAGCCCCATTCCTCTTCAATCTCTCTCAACATTCCTACAAGTCAATATTGCTGTCAGTTTTCACACTTTCTTGCCTCAAATAGAAAAGCAGAGACATTGCTTTGTCAACAAAGGTCTGTCTAGTCAAGGCTATGGTTTTTCCAGTAGTCATGTATGGATGGGAGAGTTGGACTATAAAGAAAGCTGAGTGCCGAAGAATTGATGCTTTTGAACTACGGTGTTGGAGAAGACTCTTAAGTCCCTTGGACTGCAAGGAGATCCAACCAGTCCATCCTAAAGGAGATCAGTCCTAGGTATTCATTGGTAGGACTGATGTTGAAGCTGAAACTCCAATACTTTGGCCACCTCATGCAAAGAGCTAACTCATCTGAAAAGACCCTGATGCTGGGAAAGGATGAGGGTAGGAGGAAAAGGAGATGACAGAGGATGAAATAGTTGGATGACATCACCAACTCAATGGACATGGGTTTGGGTGGACTCTGGGAGTTGGTGATGGACAGGGAGGCCTGGCATGCTGCAGTTCATGGGGTCACGGAGAGTCGGGCATGACTGACTGACCGAACTGAACTGCCTTAAATCTTTGAAAATATTCTGCCTTTTGTCTGGAATACTCTTTCTTTCTGCCCTCCTCTCTCTATTCTCAATCTCAAGTCTCCCCTCAATTCCCAGGGCTGGACAGTAGATTTATTACTGATTCATGATTATTTTTAGACTCTGTTATTAGATGAAATAATTTAGAATTTTCTTGATGAACTGATCCATGTAAATACAGGAACAGGAAATGTCCCTCCTCTTAATATCTAGTAATCCTTTTTACCTTAATTTTCTCTGATATCAAGATAGCCAACTAGCTGTTCTTTAACTTTTTTCTCATCTTTTACTTTCAAGTAGCTGTGTCCTTATATTTAAGGTGAGTCTCTTACAAGCATCATACAATTTGTTGTTTTTTAAAATCTAAAATGACAATTGTTAATTGGAGGACTCAGTCCACTTACGCTTAATATAATTACTGCTATATATTTTTAATTTTATCTATTTGTTTTTATTTTTGGCCGTGCTGCGTCTCTGTTGCAATGCCTGGGCTCTCTAGTTGTGGTGCATAGGCTGAATAGTTGCCAGGTGTGGGCTTCGTTCCTCTGCAGCATGTGGAATCTTGGTTCCCCGACCAGGGACTGATCCCACATCCCCTACTTCACACAGCAGATTCTTAACCACTGGACCATCACGAAGTCCCTCATTACTGCTATATTTGGATATAAAATTATTGGCCTCCTATTCGTTATTTGTCACTTCTGTTTTTATTTCCTTTTTTCTCCTTTCATGTCTTCCTTTGATTTACCAAAATTTTTTTGTTTTTAAATTTTCTTTCTCTTCTATTTGCTTGTTAGTTACACATTCTCTTATTGGTTGCTTTAGAGATTACAAAATGCATTCTTAACTTACTACAGTCCATCATAATCTGGTATTTTCATCATTTCCCCCAAATGTAAGAACTTTAAAACATGTTAATTCTATTTATTCCTCTTTGCTTTTTGTGCTATTCTGTAGCATATATTTTACAGACATTATAAATATGAATGTGTGTATATATAACTATTATATAGACAACATATACTCTATATTTAATATATATTTATATACATGTAAACCTCAAGACATTATTTCATATAATCAACAATTCATTTACATTTACCTACATATTAACCCTTTCCTTTGTCCTCTAGTCCCTTCTAGCATTTTCATGCTTCCATAATCTTTCTTTCACATAGCTTTCATAGTTATTCTTGGTGGGAGAGTTGGTCCAAATAAGCCACTCCATCATAGTAAAGGCAGAAATCTCCAGGCCTTTCTTTTATGCTCTTATAGTACCAAGTTTTCTTGACACCACACACTTAGGTACTATGGCAATTACCTGATAACTATCTGTATTCTTTACTGTACTATATAGTTTGTGAGAACAGGGACCCTGTAAATATATTTATAATGAGTCCATAGTGACACACACACGCCTTTCATTCATCCATTTGTTAGTTCAACAAATATTTCTGAGTGCCCACTATGTATCTATTTCTGCTTTATTGACTATGCCAAAGCCTTTGACTGTGTGGATCACAATAAACTGTGGAAAATTCTGAAAGAGATGGGCATACCAGACCACCTAACCTGCCTCTTGAGAAACCTATATGCAGGTCAAGAAGCATCGGTTAGAACTGGACATGGAACAACAGACTGGTTCCAAATAGGAAAAGGAGTATGTCAAGGCTGTATATTGTCACCCTGCTTATTTAACTTATATGCAGAGTACATCATGAGAAACGCGGGGCTGGAGGAAGCACAAGCTGGAATCAAGATTGCTGGGAGAAATATCAATAACCTCAGATATGCAGATGACACCACTCTTATGGCAGAAAGTGAGGAAGAACTAAAGAGCCTCTTGATGAAAGTGAAAGAGGAGAGTGAAAAAGTTGGCTTAAAGTTCAACATTCAGAAAACGAAGATCATGGCATCTGGTCCCATCACTTCGTGGCATATAGATGGGGAAACAGTAGGAACAGTGGCTGACTTTATTTTTCTGGGCTCCAAAATCACTGCAGATGGTGGTTACAGCCATGAAGTTAAAAGATGCTTACTCCTTGGAAGGAAAGTTATGACCAACCTAGATAGCATATTCAAAAGCAGAGACATTACTTTTCCAACAAAGGTCCGTCTAGTCAAGGCTATGGTTTTTCCAGTGGTCATGTATGGATATGAGAGTTGGACTATAAAGAAAGCTGAGCACTGAACAATTGATGCTTTTGAACTGTGGTGTTGAAGACTCTTGCGAGTCCCTTGGACTGCAAGGAGATCCAACCAGTCCATCCTAAAGGAGATCAGTCCTGGGTGTTCATTGGAAGGACTGATGTTGAAACTGAAACTCCAGTACTTTGGCCACCTCATGCAGAGAGCTGACTCATTTGAAAAGACCTTGATGCTGGGAAAGATTGAGGGCAGGAAGAGAAGGGGATGACAGAGGATGAGACGGTTGGATGGCATCATCGACTTGATGGACATGGGTTTGGGTGGACTCCGGGAGTTGGTGATGGACAGGGAGGCCTGGCGTGCTGTGGTTCGACATGACCGAGTGACTGAACTGAACTATGTATCAGGAATTCTATTTGTGTTAGAGACTCACTAGTAAACCAGACAGACAAGGTCCCTGGCACAAAGATGTCCTGTTATAGTTTACTGGGGGTGGCGGGGGGGAGAGCCAGCCTAAAATAAGCAAACTAGTGTGGAATATACTCTGAAGGAAAAAAGCAGGTGCTAGGATAGAGAACAATGGTGTCAAGTGGAGAATAAGGAAAGATTGCTTTTAAACGGGTGGTAAGGATGAGGAGGATTCAGTCATGTGAGGTGTGGAGGGACAAGAATTCCAGGCAGAGAAAAGTATATACAAAAGCTTCCACAGCAGTAAAGAGTGTGTCTAGAACTGAAAAGACAATGGAAGGTAGTGAATGAGCAGGCAAAAGGCATAAGTGGAGGCTGAAGAGACAGGCAGAGGCCATTCATGCAGGGCTCTCTAAGGATAATGATACAGAGTTTGGAAAGCATATACACTCATTACATATTTGTTAAATGAATGAAAGTATTTTATTTTTCTTGAAAAAAGTCATCTTTGTTGTAAAAAATGCCCCATTTCAATTCTTTTTTGAACATGAAGAAATGCTTCGTGTTTCTGTTGACAGAAAGCTTGTACCAGATGTAGCAATAAAGGCTGAGAATCATCATCGCTCTTGTTTTTTCTATCTCCAAAAACAGCAAGGATCTCTGATGTTCTGAGAGCTAGATCCAGATATGAAAAAGAAACATGAATCATTGAAGGAGACTGGTCTTTCACTCAATTTAAGCAAGAACAAACAATGTCAGAAAAATTGTGAACAACTTTGAAATGGGTAAAAAAGATTATCTGATGTCCAAATAACCTTCTGGGTTATTTGTGCCTTTCGTTATCTTTGAGCTATTCTACAAAAATTAGTCTGCAGAAAAATAATAGTGAACATGATTAGTATCCAAAGAAATAAAAATCAATTCTGTCAGTAGAGTTGTAACTGACTATTCTCCTCCAGATATAGAGCAGTTTTACATCTATTAGAAAACTGATTTCAGCATTTTGGACCACCTATCTGCGTCTGTGTTTTTTGAATTCTTAGAACCAGTTGTAATATCTTACTAGTTCCTTCACTAATTAATGAGTTAAATAAAATCTTTGATACATGTTAATTTTATAAAATAAAATAAATGAGATTCATGATTTTATCTTTCGATTCTGAAGGCTCCACAGAGATGCCATATTGATTTATCTGACAAAGCCAAGTAAACTTGATTGTCAGAAAAGTGTTACTTCATGGGTGGTTTAAACCTGGATACATTTTCCCTTGGTTTCTGCAAGCAGCAATAAAACTTGAAAACTGCTAAATGTTGGTTTCTCTACTTTTGCCTCCTCTATTAATTTTGGTTCTATTTCTGTTTCTGTGCATGGTCAGTAAGGTAGTCCCCCTTGTAGCAGCAGTGACTGAGAATTTGCTTTTATGGTCTCACCATTTGGTGACTCCTATAAATGGATGATTGAAATCTATTCTCTGTTGGGCAAGAGAAGACAGAGAATCTGGTTTGTTGGTTTTGCGAGTTCATTTGTCTTAATGTCATTTTGAACCTACATCAGTGAAGAATTTTTCCTTCCTCTGGGAAGGAAAACAGTTCTTTATTTGTAGACTGAGTAGTTTTTTGTTTGTTTCTGTGTTTACTCTTCCCGTGTCATTGAAATTGTAGAGATGAAGCTATATATTCTTTATGTGGTTGTGTGACTATGTGTCTGATCCGGAAAGCCATTTATCTTGCTTTGAGAGTGTGAAATGTTTTCCTACTTCTGGAGGATATTCATAAATTATATGACTGTAAGACCACCATCTAGAGTGGGCCTTTCTCAGGGCACACTGCAGATTCAGGGTGTCCCCTACCCTGTCTCTGCCCTTGGTGGGAGCAACACAAAAGCCTCTCATTCCCAACTCTGGTTTCACCAGGACTTGGAGAGAAGAGCCCTAACCACAGGCCCACAATAAACTTTGCTTTGCCAACACACCAAAATACTTCTATTGTCTCTTAAATTAAAGGTGCCCTATTCTGATTGACTTAGAGAGATTAAGTACTTACATAAATCGAATATTCCTAAAATTCACAGATAATAAGAAAATTTATCTTATAATATTTTAAATATGCTATGCTAAAAAAATATTCTTCTTACAATTTCAAGAATCAAAGTTCACACAGTTAAGGTAAATCTTTGGCAAATGAGACTAGCTTATTATTTTGGTTAATAAGTAAATCCAGCCATGCTCTTTCTCTTATTTATCAGTGTTAAGTAGACAAATGCATTTTATTTTGCCTGGGTTTGTTTTTTCCTAAAATTATATAGATTAATTCATCAAAGAAGCTAATGCTATTCTTATATAATACTTAAGATTGTGAAAAATCTAAAATTTGGTTCAATGAAATTGAATCATTATTCTGAAAAATTTTTAAATAGTAATTATGTTTGTAGAATGTTAGCTTGAAAAAATAATTTTCAAGATCTTTAAGTAATTTAAAATCATAAAGTTATTAAATTGGTTAATTAATGAACAATCATGGGAAACCTAGATGATTTCTCAGTAAGATAGAACACTGGATCACTGTTTACTAAACATAACTTGAAGCTAATGTACTTTGCCTATTATTTTGATATGTCATCGGGAGGATATACCTTTGGGTTGTGTTAATGAATCTGTTTTCATTTTTGCTCCATTAAGAAGGTGAAAATGGGGATGTGTCTTTTCTACAAAGCTGTATTCTGTGTGTATATGAACTTAGCTAGTCTGCTAAAATGCTTACATATGAGTTGTCAATTATCTATGTCCCCTAGTTTTCACTATGAGATAGACATTAGTTATTTTCTTAAATATTGGAGTAATATGACAGACAAGTATAATTATATGTATTCTTTCATTTAAACAATTAAAGACATACAATATTCAAAACATTTGGTCTCAGGATGCTTTATATTCTCTTAAATTAAAATCCATTAAGGATCCTTGAGCTTTTATTTATGTGGCTTATGTATATCAATGTTTACTGTGTTAGAAATTAAAACTAAGAAGTTAAAAGTATTTATTTGTTGGTTCATCTGGAAATAGCAATGATGAACTACTTCACGTTAATGTAAGTAATTTATTGTTTATGCATTTTATAATTAAAAACTCTCTTTAATGTTCAGCTTAAGAGAAGTCAGGTAGATTCTCTTATTTGCTTCAGTATTCAGTCTGATGAGATCATACATCTTCCAACATTGGGAAACTTGCTATTCACTCATGAGAGAAGGAAAATAAAAAAGTCAGATAAAGACCTAGTTTTATTATGAGGATAGTTTTAACCTTGCAGACCTGCTTAAAGAATCTCAAGGACACTCTTGGATCTGCAGACCACTCTTAGTTCTAAAGCAAAGTGTCAGGTTGTTCCAAAACATTTTAAAAAAGCATAAAAAGGATAAAACTCTGAAAGTAACTTTGATTTGCCTTGGTTTATAATACCTATGTTTGAAATGAAGCTGAGGTATATATTAAAATTTTAGTAAGTTCACTCAGTTTTGATGAGCTTACTTCTTGGGTTTACTGACCAATGCTTTCCCTATGATATGTAGTGTTTTTCTTTTTGTGTAATCTGCCTTTTTGTGCTTTTTGTTTACTTTATTTTGTCTTTGATTATTTAAGGAAATAAAAAAGCATAGCAAGCAGGTTCTCTATGCTTGTTTTCAAATATTTTATTGTTGCTTTGAAAAATTAGGTAACCAAGAACTGTTTCTTAAATATCCATGATCTTAATTAAGGACTCATTTTATTTGGACAACTCTTTTGATTTTGCCTTCTAAAGATCAGACCAAAATATAGAAAAAAAAATTGCAGAATATTTTTTAAGCCTAAAACTATGTTTGAAATTTCCTAGAGGGCTCCTAGAAAGTCATGAAGGTTTATTCTTTTATCTTATAAAAAGAGACATTAGAAATAGGTTTGTTTGATGTTACCATTATAAGAATTTCATGGAAAGGACGTTACTGTTACAACTGAGAAGAGAGGCTCAGTGTGTGCTAGGTTAGATTCAGGCAGGTAAAATGTCATTAATATAATATTTCAGAAATTATATGCTTTATGGGAAGTGTCTGTCTGGAGATTTGACAATGCTTATACTGTCAATGATGTGTTTTCACCTTCAGGGAAAACACTGACCAAAATTTTTTATGAAATTGTTACATACTGTATCCAAATACAGAGTCTTACTTTAATATCTTTTAATATCTATTTCCTAAGGAAAGTTCCTGTTTTACTTTGATGCTGGCGTAAAGGCACTGCTGTAAGCTATAGTAAATAGTCTGTGTCTAAACAAAGACATATCCAGAGCACTAGGAAAAAGGACCTTCATAGGAATTTTGAACAATTGATGCTTCAAAGAATAGTCTCTAGGGTATAGACCTCTGAGGTGATACAGCTTAGGTCACTTTTATACAGTACCAGTGGACTGAGTCAGGAAACCCAGGACCCTCTAGAATGGAAGCAGAAGGTGTTAAGAAAGCAGACTGCTAAGCCAAGATCTTGCAGAACAAGAAACATAGGACTAAATGAAATAAGGGAGACAAAAGGATATTTTAACAAATTGTTTGTTTGGAATACTATTGATTAGTTTTAATATTCTACTGCTATATGGCTCTAGGAGCCATACTCAAGGTGACCTATATGATTAATTAATACCTTTGGTGCTAAATAATCAGGGCAAACCTATGAGACCAGCCCTTTTTTCTGATCATGTGAGGTGAGGGAGACACTGTTATGAAGAACTCAAAGTGAAAGTCGCTCAGTCGTGTCCGACTCTTTGTGACCCCATGGACAATACAGTCCATGGAATTCTCCAGGCCAGAATACTGGAGTGGGCAGCCTTTCCCTTCTCCAGGGGATCTTCCCAACCCAGGGATCGAACCCAGGTCCCCCACATTGCAGGCGGATTCTTTACCAGCTGAGCCACAAGGGAAGCCCTAGGAAGAATTAAGAGACTTTGAAATAAGAAGAAACAATTACTGGGTGTTCAATCTAGGGTACCCTTAATGGTTATCTATACCTTTCATCATGGCATCTGGTTCCATCAGTTCTTGGGAAATAGATGGGGAAACAGTGGTAGACTTTATTTTGGGGGGCTCCCAAATCACTGCAGATGGTGATTGCAGCCATGAAATTAAAAGACGTTTACTCCTTGGAAGAAAAGTTATGACCAACCTAGATAGCATATTCAAAAGCAGAGACTTTACTCTGCCAACAAAGGTCCATTTAGTCAAGGCTATGGTTTTTCCAGTGGTCATGTATGGATGTGAGAGTTGGACTATAAAGAAAGCTGAGCACCGAAGAATTGATGCTTTTGAACTGTGGTGTTGGAGAAGACTCTTGAGAGTCCCTCGGACTGCAAGGAGATCCAATCAGTCCATTCTAAAGGAGATCAGTCCTGGGTGTTCTTTGGAAGGAATGATGCTAAAGGTGAAACTCCAGTACTTTGGCCACCTCATGTGAAGAGCTGACTCATTGGAAAAGACTCTGATGCTGGGAGGGGTTGGGGCAGGAGGAGAAGGGGACGACAGAGGATGAGATGGCTGGATGGCATCACCAACTCGATGGACGTGAGTTTGAGTGAACTCCGGGAGATGGTGATGGACAGGGAGGCCTGGCGTGCTGCAATTCATAGGGTCACAGAGAGTTAGACATGACTGAGTGACTGAACTGAACTGATACCTTTCATTGTCTTTGAGCTATTTTACAATTCTGTAGGTGGTGGAGAATTTATAGTAACGCATATAATTCCTTAGGTTTTAGGGCAAAAAGCAGATACATAAAAAATGAAAACTTTTTGAAAAGGCTTTGTGGAGGAAGAAGTGGGACTGGGGAGGGATTTTAAAGGAAGCAACTATGAAGAGTCATTTTTCCTTGGCTGAGAAGAGATTCGAGGTCTGTGGGTCCCACATGCGGCAGGGGCCCCTTCCCTCTGCTCTAAGGCTTCCAGCCTCCCCCTTGATCTCAGTGCTATTAGTATGATCTCCAAAGAGCAAAGACCTGAGATATACAGTAACATGACAAGGACACTCTAGATGTATCCTGTGAAGACTGGTGACCAGACCTGTATCTCCTTGATGTCCTGCTGCCTCTCAAGCCCCTGCCCGTTCTTTGGTATAATTCCTGGAGGCAATTAATTTTGTAGTGGCTTAAGTAAACTTCCTGCCAGTTGCATAGTACCGGTGCTCATAGTAGAATTTAAGTTTAAACAAGTAAATAAATTTCTTGCATACCCGAGTTTCTGTACTTAAAAATCATGTCTGCTAAATAATGCTGCTGGATCTTTCTTTGACTTACTTTCCTGTGTATTCAGTGACTGATTTTCAGACTCAGCCCTTGGGCTAAAACAGATGTTCTCTCTCTTATACTTTTCTTTCTTTCTGCTGCTGAAGTACACGGGAATTCTTTTGAGGACTAGAATTTGCAGGCTGGCAGGAGTTTGCTGCATTGATACTTTGTCTCTTTCTTCCTGGTTCTTCTCTCATCTCATACCCCCTCGAGGAGGTAGGAAGGACAATTATTAGCTCCTGGTGGCTCAGATGGTAAATAGTTATCCTCCAATGCAGGAGCCCTGGGTTCAAATCCCAGGTCAGGAAGATACCCTGGAGGAATGGCAACCCACTCTAGTATTCTTGCCTAGAGAATTCCACAGACAGAGGAGCCTGGCAAGCTACAGTCCATAGGGTCACAAAGATTCAGGCACGACTGATAACACTATGGAATACTCTGGGATGCCAAGTTCTTAAAATAGCCTTCTTAGTAAATTAAAGGATTATTGTAAATATCTTACTACACAGAGAGTAAAATAAAGAAAACCAATATGCTTTACTATATTGGCTGTTTACCTGTGAGCAAATCCCTAGGATAAATGACATCTTTGTTAGCACTAATAAAGAAGGTTAAGATTGAGTGTTCTGTTCTTACCATAACTGAGCCACAACTGCCAAGCCTATGTTAATTACAAGCTTGCTGCCTCTTCAGAAGTCCTGGAAAAACAAACTTTTGGTCTGCCAAATGGTTACTGTCCCATTATTAAGTTCATTAGCAACCAAGAAAACTTTTACATGAAACACTCTAGAAATAATAAATATAACACTTAAGTACTCTTAACCTCAGGGTCTGCTCTTATGATGCTCAGAGCCCCTCAGGGAGCTTGATGGTAATGCAAAGTATTTTTTACAGCTTTGCGACAATGCAGGCCTCAGCCCCTAGGTTTTGTGATCTTGGGAGAAAATGGCAGCAATCTGCTCAAGACCTCTAGGAGACTTTGAGGGAAGACTATCCCAGCAATCTGCCTGCTGTGTGGAGAATAACTATTAATATCTATACTTTAACACCCTCACTGCTGGATTTAATTTGAGATGGTAAGCTGTCTGACCTATTGTACTGTATCCCTTTTAGAATGCTCAGGAATTTCTGAACCCCTGTGGATTTCCAGCTTCGTGGGGGTCTCATTATGGATACAAGATGTCTACCAGACCACTGTTAATCAATCTTGTTTCAAGAACCCCATTTTTTTCATACCTTTTCCCCCATGGACACACCCCCTGATGTGATGATGACATCAGCACGACTGATACCCTCATTCAAGGCATTGAGTAAGTCATCTGGGCTGGAAAAAAAAAAAAAAGACAGACAAATTAACACACAAGGAAAGATTCTTATATATAGTGCCTGCTGAAAACTAAACCACCTATTCAGTGAGTAGGCATTAATGTGAGCATAGCACTAAATTCTGTATGAAGTGGGAATCAAAAAGGTCTCTATGCAGTAGGAGCATAACTTGTGAAGAAAGAAACTTTTAAGTGCAGAAGTAGTGGTTACTGGTACTTTCATGGGCTTTTTGCTGTATATAACAAGGCGGTATAAAGAGGGGACACAGTAAAGTGTAAGTAGGCTGTCTTACCCTCCCAGTTTGCCTAGGAATATCTCAGATTTGGTTTCATGTAACATGAAAGTTACATGTTCTAGGAAATTTCAGGCATACCAGGAAAATTGATCACTCTAGGTGCTAAAGACTTAGGACCCTTTAGAGGGAATATGACTTAATTTGGTTAGGTCTTGAGGAATGGGCTGATTTTTAAGTACAGCATCATTTCATATTTTATCCAGGAGTGACAGAGGTAAGAAAAGAAACCTGAGATCGACCCAAGAGGCTCTACAAGAGACAAAGCTGGGAGGTGCACAGCACAGAGATTAAGAGTAAGAGCTCTGAACTCGGACTGCCTGAGTTTAAATCCTGGTGCTCCGACCTGGGAGATGTAGAACTTTGGAAAAGTGAGAAGTTGCTTAACCATTCTTTGCCTTAGTTTTCCATCTATAAAGTGGGGATACTATAAGGTTGTTATGCAGATTAAGTAACAGGACATATAAGTTTATGGAATAAAACCTGGTACAAAACAAGTTTTCAAGGAAGTTTGGTTGTTGTTGTTGTTGATATTACTGGGAGTACTGAGAGAAGTCATCACACAAACATACCCAACAACCTGGCAGAGTTCAACTTTAGCATATTTGGCAGTTTTTATTTCAGAGAATATCAATGACTAACACAGAAGGATATCATAGATTGGACCTCAAAT
This sequence comes from Oryx dammah, assembly GCF_014754425.2. Classification (NCBI taxonomy): domain Eukaryota; kingdom Metazoa; phylum Chordata; class Mammalia; order Artiodactyla; family Bovidae; genus Oryx; species Oryx dammah. The sequence goes on from NW_024070210.1 coordinate 23,878,796, forward strand.
ACATTCATAGAACTATATTTGAAAAGTCCAAATGGCTCAATAACCCAGGCCTGGTTTCAGCCTAAATAGTTCCATTTACTATTAGGTTCTCTTACTGAATCTAGACAGAACTCTCCTGCGCCCCAAGCACTGGTCTGTCCATGAGTATACTGGAGGTTGCTTGGCTTTGGTGAATGAACTCTCAAGAAGACAAAACAATAGTAAAAGTTGAAAAATGGCTGACATGAAGTTCAATCTATAACACAGAGATCCTTTGAATTCATCCAGTTAACTGCTTATGCAGCAAAAAATACTCAGGCATTTAATGAAGGAAGGATTTATGTGTAAACATTAAAAAGAAAAAAACTTTAAAAAAATCCCTGAAATGGATTTTGAAGTTAATTTGGTTAGGTGAACATCTTGGAAGAAATATATTCAAAATGGGTATATTTAAATTATTCTTGGACTATGTATTTTGAACAGATTTTTCATCAATCTTTTTCATTTTGCTTTAAGGAAAAAAAGCAAATTATCCTCTGTATTGAAATACTGTAAGATATGAATGTGATGGATTCTTGATTACTATATGCCCAGCACTCTGGTCCCTTTGCCTTGTTGGATCATTAAGTTGAGCCAAATGGTTGGCCTATGGAGAAAATGGTAAAGCATTACAAGCACAGGGTGATGTGGAATGTGATTCAGGTGAATGGTCAGTGACTATTATCAACACATAATAGAATTTTGTGCTAGTATAAAGAGACATTAGCTAATTCCACCAATTTTACAGTATTTCATTCATAGCATGTTGACTCTACAGGGTTGTAAAGTCACTGGAAACAAAGTAGCAGTGACATACACAATGACATCTTTGCATATGGATAAAGTTCCTGGGACAGGCTAGCTGATGACTGCAAATAAGCATACTTTTCCATGATTTGTTTCCTTATTTATTGTTTTCATATTATCTGGGAAAGATTTTTTCCTATTTTTGTAAAACTGAAGAGTCATCAACTTTCCACAGGAAATTTTCTAATTTGTAGAAATAAACTAAAAGGACTTTTATACCAAGCAAGTCCTTACTGTAATTTATTATGTTTCAAAGAATACGCTCAATGCTGCTTTCTACTCTGAGGGTGGTGGATTCACAAAATCACTGAATCTTAAAAAGTCGGAAAGGTCTCTGGGGGTCACTGTGCACCCCCAGTAGCACAGCTCTGAGCACTCTGGGGCTGGCGCTTCTCTGTCTTCCTCTGCCTACCTCTTTAACTCTACCTTCATTGTGTAGATCTAGTACGAGATCATAGCTTAGAGGGATAGGCAGCCAAGTGTGGCAATTGTCAGAGGATCTGCACCTTCCTTTATATTGCATGATATAACTCCACCTGTTATTTCACAATAAATCTCTGAGGTAGATTGAACAGGTATGAATTATCCCTAGTTTACAGAAAAGGAGAACGCTATTCAGAGTGGCAAAGTGGTATATTAAAGGCTAGGTGGAGCAGTACGGGGCAGAGCTAGGATTAGAACCTCTGCTTCCTTGTCAAGTGCCTAAGTAGAGCAATTGTCTAGTTTTTTTCAGGCATATGACATGTCATAAAAGGAAAGTTCTCAGCAGGATAGACAATTGTGCAAAAGCATCAAACAGAGGACGCTAAGGCAGCAGGTGAGGATCTGTCTGGGATGACAAGATAAGTGCGTGTGTGGACATGTTAGTACATTTCTGGGGAACTGAATTCTGAATCCTATATTCAGATGAAAACTAAGTTAAGATTTGATTAAACGTAACTTAGGACTGCTTACAAGTCATCAATTTGCTCTCTTTTTTGTGAGTCATAATATATTCTAAATGATGAAATATTTCTAACACAAAATAATAGTGTAACACCCATGTATCCATCTCTCAGATCTGACAAATGCTGATATTTTCCTGTATTTATTTTTTATTCACTCACCTCAACCTTTTTACTTTTAAAAAATAAAAATTGAGTTTGCTTTCTAAGACTGAGATTACTCTGAATGATAAAAAATAGGTAGTAAAGATTATAATCATGGATATTACAGTAGGCTAAAAATAATTCATGATTTTATGTTTTGTTAAACAGAGAGCATAGCATATTAATTTGCTTAAAGAGAGGAGAGTAAAATGAAAACACAATATGGCCTTATATGTCTTATATACGACATTACTTCCATATATAAGATCAGTTGATAGTTAAGAAATAAAATTAATGACAGTAATTCTCACATTTTCAAAGAACAACACACTCTCACACTTATGTGTTAGTTTTACAATTATACGATGTAGGCAGGACAAGAGAGGTCAATGAAATTCACAAAGGCAGTGACAGATTCAAGGTCACCTACATTCATTTTCTATTCTTTTAAACTATAGTAGTTATTCATATTGTGAAAGACACTTTGTTATATTATTTTAGAAAAATAGCTATTTATCATTGTTATCTAACAATATATATCTAATTTGTGTATGCCAAATAGTGATGATCAATATCCAATAAAGTGTACTTTTTACATTTGAAATATAGTCTCACCATTGCCGCTGGAAGGGATATGGAATTAAGCAGATTAAACTTTACATATATATATATATATATATATATATATATATGTATATATCAGTTGCTTCCCTTTCCTCAAAGAGCAGCAGGTCTTAAAGGGATACTGTGATATCATTTAATTCTTAATTCATTAAAAACTGCAGTATTAATTAGGAGAGTGATTAACCATTTTTAAAGATAAATCTAATACTAGTATTAATCTTGATTTACTAACACTTTCCACTTTCACTTGAAATTAGCAATCTACCCACGGTTCTTTGAGAGTATTGATATTACATAAAAACATCTAAAAGCTTCAGTGCTAAATGATTCAGTGCTAAATGCTAAAAATTTAAATGCTCAGTGACAGAAAAGAGAAGTGGTAATTGAAGGCTTGAGAGTGTAGGGCCTAGAATCAAGTTGTTTCTACCACTGAGATGATTTTGAAAAATGAACATCATTTTTTTCGGGTCTCATTGTCCTTACTTTTAAATGAAAATTTGGACGAGGTCCTTTCCATGTCTAACATTCACTGATTTAAAGCACTAGAAACTGATTGCGATCTAGTTTAAGACTGACAAAAGAGTATAAACCTAAGAATGTAAATAAATTTCAAGGATAAAAAGAAAATCTTACAAACTGTCAGACAGATTAGATTTACTAACAAAGAAGAAAAGAATATTGGCTTTGGATTTCTTACCTACAACACTAAACACTGTAAAACAGTAGATTAACATCAATGTACTCTGAGAAAAAAGGCTTGCAACACCCAAATCCTATACCCAGTCAGACACTCTTCATCTATCAGTATAGAAGAATATAAAAGAACTAAACAGAAATGCAAAAGTTTAGATAATAAATCAGTAAGTAATGTTACAAAAAAATGACTTTAAACGAAAAAAATTTAACCAGATCAGAGGTCTCAAGATAGGGGAAGATGAAGAGTAGAGAAAACACTAGTAACACACACACACACATACCCACATGCATTTAGAAAATATATAACTAAATCTAAATGAATAATAATCAAACAGGGAAATTATAATATATATGCTAAACATGGATTCCTCAGAAATTGTAGAGATGTATTATACAAAAGAAAACTTAGTCTAGATTTAAAAGCATTATTTCAGCAATGCCTAAAAGTGGGGGGAGTGGAAGTAGCTGGGAGAAGTAAAAGTATTCTCAAAGTCTCAGTGATGTAGGAGGCGCAGGGAGGAAATGGGAAGGCTGTGCAGAAGGGGTATAGTGAGTACCTTTTAAAAATATAACAGTGGAGAAATAAATATTTGATTATTAGTATCAGAATTTGGAAGGAAAGTATGAGGGGGATGGTAGAGTACCCCATACTTTCCAAAATAATGAGTGACGGGGAACAAATAGCACCTGGATTAAACCAACAACAGAGAAAAGGACAAGGATAACAAAAGTTCTATTAATAGTAAAAATAATGTAAGATGGAAGGAAAAATATCAAGGGAATATTTATAGCAATCTTCACGGTAAAGCAAAATGAACTACAAGCTAGGATCAGGGTTACAGTAACTTAAGGCAAATGTAAGATGTAGTTTTTTAAAGCTCAAATCCCATTTGGATCTTATTTATAAGTGATACACTTAAAAGATATGAAAGAATAAAAACAAAAGCTATGGTAAAAGGCACCAAGCTAATGTAAACATGCAAAAAATCAGGAATGGCATTTTGATGTAAAAGTGGAGTTTAAAGTCAAAAGAACTAAACAGAATAAAGAGAGGAAACAAGTTGTGATGAAAGGCAAATTTATAAAGCTGATACAATAATATATGTCTGCCTCACAAGACATAGTCTAATTTTATCTAGGCCTCTTGATTGTCCTGCCAACTCCTTGCACACTGTAGGCACTCAATAAATGAACTGAATGAATCCTGACATCAACTTAATCTCTCCACTGTAGCTTTGGGAATGAACAGTATACAGTATTTATAACTATAATGATATTATGGGCAAATAATATTATCTGTGGATGGAAGAGAAGATACTACTTAAATTTATATAATCATAAATAGTATTTCCTTTGAAAGGCTGTCATGTAGATGAGGGAGTTAATTTATTTGGTGTTGCTCATGAGGGCAGAATTAGTACTAATAGCTGAAAGAAACAGGGATAAAGACTTTGGCTTAGTGTAATAAAAAGAAAAAAAAATCCCTGCCATAACAGCCATCCAAGAATAAATGTGCTATCTCATGAGGCAAATAACATCTTTCTCAGCAAAAGTATCAAATAAAAACTTGATGGCCAGCTGTTAGAAATTTTCTACTGAGTAAAAGAACAGTTAATACCTATATTTCTCACACTATTCCAAAAAACTGAGATGCAAGGAATGATTCTGAACTTATATACAAGGTCAGCATCATCTGATAGCAAAACAGTCAAAGATATCTCAAAAAAAGATTATAGGCCAAAATCACTGATGAACATAGACACATAACTCCTCAATGACATATAAGCAAACAGAATTCAACAATATACATCATGATCAAGTAGGATTTATTTCAGGGAGAAAAGGATGGTCTAATATCCACAAATTAATACAATATACCACATTAAGAAGAAGAATAAAAATCATACGATCATCTCAATAGATGTAGAAAAAGCTTCTGGCAAAATGCAATATCCACATACAATAAAAACTCTCAATAAAATGGGTTGAGGCTATGTACCTCAATATAATAAAGACCATATATGACAGACTTACAGTCAACATCATACTCAATGGTGGAAAGCTAAAAGCACTTTGAAGATCAGGAACGAAACAAGGATGTCCACTCTCCACTTTAATTCAACATAGCATTGAACATCCTAGCTGCGGCAATCAGACAAGAGAAAGAAATAAAAAGGATCCAAAATGGAAAAGAAAAACTGCCACTGTTTGCAAATGATGTGATACTATACACAGAAAATCCTAAAGATGTCAGCCAAAAAAACCCTATTAGAACTAATAAATGAATTCAGTAAAGTTGCAGGATACAACATTAATATATATAAGTCTGTTGTGTTTCTATACACTAGCAACAAACAATCAGAAAGAGAAATTAAGAAAATAATCCCATTTATAGTTGCATCAAAAAGAATAGAATACTTAGCAATAAACCTAAGGAGGTAAAAGACCTGTCCTTAGAAAACTATAAAACACTGTTGAAAGAAACTGAAGATGAGACAAGCAGAAGGATACATCAACTGTGTTCATGGATTGGAGAAGTGATATTGTTAAAATTACTGTATTACCCAAGGCAATCTACAGATTTCACATAATTCCTATCAAAATAACAATAGCATTTTTCACAGAACTAGAATAATTAATTTTAAAATTTGTATGAAAACACAAAAGGCCATGAATAGCCAAAACATCTTGAGAAAGAAGAACAAAGTTGGAGGTATCAAGCACCCTAATTTCAAACCATACTAAAACTACAGCAATCAAAACCATATGATGCTAGCACAAAAACAGACCCACAGACCAATGGAACAACACAGGGAGCCCAGAGACAAACCCACAAACTTATGGTCAATTAATCTATGACAAAGGAGGCAAGAATATACAATGAAGAAAAGATAGTCTCTTCAACGAATGGTGTTGGGAAAACTGGAACAGCTATTTGCAGAAAAATCAAACTTGTCCAATTTCTTACACCATATACAAAAATAAACTAAAGATGGGTTAAAAACCTAAGTGTAAGTCCAGAAACTGTAAAACTTCTAGAAGAAAACATGAGTAGTATGCTCTTTTGGTGTTGGGAAAATTGGACAGCTATTCGCAGAAGAATCAAACTTGTCCAATTTCTTACACCATATACAAAAATAAACTAAAAATGGGTTAAAAACCTAAGTGTAAGTCCAGAAACTGTAAAACTTCTAGAAGAAAACATGAGTAGTATGCTCTTTTACATTGGTTTCTGCAATATTTTTTTAAAATAATTCTCCTCAGGCAAGTGAAACAAAAAACAAAAATAAACAAAGGGGACTATATCAAACTAAAAAGCTTTTGCACAAAGAAGGAAACTATCAACAAAATGAAAAGGCAGACTATTGAATGGGAGAAAATGTTTGCAAAATGATATGACCAATAAGGGGTTAATAGCCAATATACACAATCAGCTCATACAACTCAGTATCAAAAAAACCCCAAATAACCTGATTTAAAAATGGCAGATGACCTGCATAGATATTTTCCCAAAGAAGACATTTAGATGTCCAACAGGCACATGAAAAGAAGCTCAGGTTAACTAATTGTCACAGCATTGCAAGTCAAACCCACAATGAGGTATCAACTCACATCTGTCAGAATGGCTATTATAAAAAAGACAATGGTTATCATAAAAAAATAACAAGTGCTGGCAAGAATATGGCGAAAAGGGGGCTCTTCTGCAGTGCTAGTGGGCTGTAAATTGGTGCAGCCACTATGGAAGACATCTTGGAGGTTTCTTAAAAAATTAAAAGTACAACTACCATATGATCCACCAATTCCACTTCTGTGTATATTTCCAAAGAAAACAAAACAAATATTTTAAAAATATACATGTACCACTATGTTCACTGTAGCACTATCCACAATAGTGAAGATGGTAACTAACATTGTGGTGATCATTTTGTAATGTATAGAAATATTGAGTCACTATGTTGTATACTAGGAACTAACAGAGTGTTGTAGATCAATTACAGTTCAATAAACCAACCAACTAACCCATGAAAAAAGAGGTCAGACTTGCGATTACCAGAGGCAGGTAGTAAGCGGGGAGACGGATTGGATAAGGCAATGGAAAGGTACCAAGTTCGAGTTAAAAGATAAATAAGTACTAGGGATGTAATGTTCAACATGATTAATTAACATTGCTGTATGTTATATATGCAAGTTGTTAAGAGAGTAAATCCTTAGACCTCTCATCACAAGAAAAAAAATTTTTCATTTCGTATCTGCACAAGATGATGGTCACTAAATTTACTGTGGCAATTATTTCATGATGTATGCAAGTTAAAAGATTTTTTAAAAAATTTTTTATTGGAGTAGATTTACAATGTTGTGGTAGTTTCAGTGGTACAGTAAAATGACTCAGTTATATAACTCATAAATTCACTCTATTTTAGATTCTTTTCCCATAAAGATTATTACAGAGTTTCGAGTAGACTTCCCTGTGCTATACAGTAGGTCCTTGTAGATAACTATTTTATATATAGTAGCCTTATAGATCAATTCCAATCTCCCAATTTATCCCTCCTCCCCTTTCCCCCTTATACCCAAAAGCTTGTTTTCTACATGTGACTCTGTTTCTATTTTGTAAGTAAGTTCCCCGTTTTTTTAGATTCCATATATAAGCAATATCACACGATATTTCTCTTTCCCTGTCTGACTTACTTCACTCAGCATGACAATTTCTAGGTCTATCCATGGTTTTGCAAATGACATTATTTCATTCTTTCTCATGGCTGAGTAATATTTCAGTGTGTGTGTGTGTGTGCGTGCGTGCGTGCGTGTGTGTGTGTGTGTATCTCCCACATTTCTTTACCCATCCCTCTGTTAATGGACACGTAGGTTGCTCCTATGTCTTGGCTATTGTGAATAGTGTTGTGATGAACTATTTACAATAGTGCATGTATCACCTCGTACTGGTCAGAATGGCATCATCAAAAAATCTACAAACAGTAAATGCTGGAGAGGGTGTGGAGAAAGGGGAACCCTCTTACCCTGTTGGTGGGAATGCAAATTGGTAAATCATTATGGAGAACAGTAAGGAGGTTTCTTATAAAACTAAACATAGACTTATTATAAGTCAAATGATTATACTGTACACCTTAAAATTATACAGTGCTGTATGTCAGTTATATCTCAATAAAACTGGAAAAAATTGTATTTGTCTTAACTTACTATAATCCTGATTCTGGCATAAATTTTTTTTTTTTTGCTTTCCCATGTAGTCTACTGCAAAGTCAAAACAAAGACAGAACCTTTACCCAAGATTAGATTTATGGATTTCAGACAGAGTATTCAGAATGCAAATGCAGTTTTATTTTAAAATATTTAATATAAACACACAGATGGACAACAACTGCTAATTAGTTTCTTGTTTCATCTGTTATGCCAACTGTGAGCTGCATCATTCTAAGAAGACTGAAGATGACGGTAGGAGGGTGAGAAAAAATTCTAGGATTTGGAGATGAAAAAATAACGGCTGTTGATCATACAGAGATCACAAAAAGGGTAAAGAGAAACTAATCATATACTGATTTCTTCGGAAGTCAAGGAAGGATAAATTCCTGAATAATGAATATGTCCTGGGTGTCTATTTCAGGTACAGGATCAAACTGTATATTTATATAGTCATCATTTAGTTCTCCATCATTCCCACTGGGTTTTTAAGTACTATGGAATCATATAAAAATAGAACAAAGTATGGTCACCACCTTTCGGTTTACAAATCAGTGCAGAAAACAGATGAAAAAATTTAGAAAATGAATAAAAGGAGCAATTAAATTAACATTGATTGATTGAATTTAAATACATTAATTAAAATGAAAATACAAATGAAAAGAAATGTTACAAATGTTGAGTAGAAGAGAATGATCAGAAGTGGCCTGGAATAATTAGGAAAGGCTTTCTGGACATATTGCTTTTTATGAGGGCCAGGTCATATGAGAAAATTTCTAAAATTACAATAGTACCTAGAGGTAATTCTAGGAAGAAACGGTCATGTCAACCGTAATAGCAACTCTTAAGGATTAAAAAAGGCAAATGCAGTAGCCATGAAGAAGTCTATCATTAAGAGTAGGAAGACTCTTTTGTCAATACCATAATGTTTGTTACAATAAAAAATATTTTTGGTTAGCCAATAGAAAATAAGTGATCATAAAATAAATCTATTATGTTGACTTAAAATTAAAACTTTGTATTTTGAGCAGAAAAGGGTATTTATTCCATAAGGGAAGCTGGTACTTTATAAAGAGGATATGAGCCAATTAAATCCAGATCTAAATTTTGTCTGATAATATGAGATCTCTAGTTCTACAAATTAAGTACTAGGAAGCTAGGATATGTTTGGTTCACAAATTGGAGGATGTTAAGGCACTGGGCTTTGCTCAAATAATCACTGTACTGTTAAGTCTAGCTTGTTAATTCCTGCTAACTGTGCCAGTTTTAAAAGAATCCAATTTGCTATCTTACTGCTGTTCCTCTTGTTTCATGCTTTAATGCAAGGAGGCAGCTTCACAAATTGGCAGCAGTAGGATCAGGAAATTTAAATCCAAACATCAATTTATGACAGAACCAAACAAGCCCAGCATGATTTGAATGGGGTAGGCTTATGGGATGGAGATTTTCCAGAAGGGGGAATTCTTTTCTTAATTAAGGGAATTTCCCAGCCCTCCAGCCCCTGAAAGGCTAGAATAGAAAGTACAAGTCAGCAGTTTGAAAGCCACATTTACCAAACTGTTTCAAAACTGATGTAGAAATATAAACAGCTCAATAGTTAAACTCAGTTTTAGGAATGATATAATTCAATTAATGCTGAATTTCATTAAAAAAAAAATTTCCCCAAGTGGATTTTGTGTATTTGAACCATGATCACTGTTTGTTATATTTAAGAGGTAAATGGTAAGTTCACCCAAAGTCAGTAGAATAACTCTCCAACTTTTAACATTAGAAGCTTCCTAAATCTATTTGGAATTCTGCTTCCCCATCCCAGCCCACATTCTTCAGAAATATAAAATGAATCATCCTAGGTACAAAGCTTTTCATTTTCTTTTTTTTTTTTTTTTTGCGATGTGCCTCAGTTACTAATTTAGTTTTGTTGTCAGAGCCATATTTTCTGATCTGCTCCCATGGCGAAGGCACCCACTTTGAGGGAACCCTGGAAGATTCTTCTGGACAGTTGCACAGTTGGAAGTTTCTCGGTACCATGGAAAAGGAGGGTGGTATAGGGAAAGAAGGCAGGGTTGTATAATCTGGAGGAGGTACTCCTACTAATGGCTGTAGACACAGGATTACCAAGATAGATCTTGTCCTGGCTTTTAAGGAGCTTATTAGTGTGATGGGAAAGAAAACAACTCTGGCTCAACAGGAACAAATCCTTTTCTTACCCTGTTTAGGCCACATCAGGACACTGAGGGAAAAGAGGAAAATGTAAACATAGAGAAGCACATATGTGCCAAATGCCTAATATCTTAACCAAGTCGGGCTGCAACTGTCGTGGCTGGCACACACAGTACTCTGTATTTACGTAGGTATGCAACCATCCTCATTTGTCTAAGACTTTCTCCACAGTAGGGAACAACAGTTCATGCTGCCTAGGAGGACAAAAGGAGGCTAACAGGTTTTTGAATCAGTCACGGGGAAAAGAAGATTAGGACATCTACTGTTCCATATTCAAAGCAGAAACAGGATGGCACTAGGAGTAATTCAGTCCTGTAAACACCCACTAGTTTCTATCTGTTTGATATCCCCAGCAGGCTATATTCAGTGTTCCCCTCTTTCCTTTCCTATTACTTCCTGGAATTTATTGAGTAGCTACCATGTGCTGGCAATATTCTAAATGCTAAGGATAAAGCCATGAACAATTTGTTCCACATGCCTACCACCAAGCAGTTGAAGACAGCAGCTCTTTTATTTATCATTTTACCCCTGCTTTCACTATAGCTCTGCATACATCAGTCGCTCAATAAATGGTCATAAAATGAATAATATAGAAATTTAAAAGCTATCAAATAATTGTGGGTATACGGTAAGATTTAGTTATAAAGATCTTCACCAATTACTCACAATTGAGAAAGATTAGGAAACAATCTAATGTCTGTCAACAAGGGGTCATATCCATCAAGTCAAATTATACTTTTTACTATAGAATAATATGTATGCAGGTCAGGAAGCAACAGTTAGAACTGGACACAGACTGGTTCCAAATAGGAAAAGGAGTACATCAAGGCTGTATACTGTCACTCTGTTTATTTAACTTATATGCAGAGTACATCATGAGAAACGCTGGGCTGGGATGAAGCACAAGCTGGAATGAAGACTGTCTGGAGAAATATCAATAACCTCAGACACGCAGATGACACCACCCTTATGGCAGAAAGTGAAGAAGAACTAAAGAGCCTCTTGATGAAAGTGAAAGAGGAGAGTGAAAAAGTTGGCTTAAAGCTCAAAATTTAGAAAACTAAGATCATGGCATCTGGCCCCATCGCTTTGTGGCAAACAGATGGGGAAACAGTGGAAACAGTGGCAGACTTTATTTGGGGGCCTGCAAAATCACTGCAGATGGTGACTGCAGCCATGAAATAAAAGGACGCTTACTCCTTGGAAGAAAAGTTATGACCAACCTAGACAGCATATTAAAAAGCAGAGATATTACTTTGTCAACAAAGGTCCATCTAGTCAAGGCCATGGTTTTTCCTGTAGTCATGTATGGGTGTGAGAGTTGGACTATAAAGAAAGCTGACAGCCAAAGATTTGATGCTTTTGAACTGTGGTGTTGGAGAAGACTCTTGAGAGTCCCTTGGACTGCAAGGAGATCAAACCAGTCCATCCTAAAGGAAATCAGCCCTAAATGTTCATTGGAAGGACTGATGCTGAAGCTGAAACTCCAATACTTTGGCCACCTACTGCTAAGAACTGACTCATCTGAAAAGACTCTGACTCTGGGAAAGACTGAAGGCAAGAGGAGAAGGGGATGACAGAGGATGAGATGGTTGGATGGCATCACTGACTCAATGGACATGAGTTTGAGTAAACTCCGGGAGTTGGTGATGGACAGGGAGGCCTGGCATGCTGCTGTCCATGGGGTCGCAAAGAGTCGGACACGACTGAGAGACTGAACTGAACTGAATATGTAGGTATTAAAATGACATAGCGGAGTACTATGTAATGATATGGACAGATGTTTATGATGTACTCAGTAAAAAAATGGAAGGAACATGAAAGGTGAAAATGAGTATGGGTGTTAATTGCTCAGTCTTATTCTTATCTGACTCTTCGCAACCCCCTGGGCTGTACCCTGCCAGGCTCCTCTGTCCTTGGAATTTTCCAGGCAAGAAAACTAGAGTGGGTTACCATTCCCTTCTTCAGGAGATCTTCCTGACCCAGAGACTGAACCTGGGTCTCCTGCATTGCAGGCAGATTCTTTACCATCTGAGCCACCAGGGAAGCTGAAAATAAGTACAATTTCTTGTTTTTTCCTATACACATTCACATACACATAAACTCTATACAGACACAGAATTAAAGACAAGATGAAGAGTAATACTGGGAAAGATCGATGAAACTAAGAGCTGTTTCTTCAAAAATATAAACAAAATGGGTAAACCTTTAGCCAAATCAAGAAAAAAGAGAGAGGACCCAAATAAATAAAATGTACTTCTTGCCATGCCTACATATCTTGCTGTGCTAAGGTTCTGATGTGGTCTTGTTCAGAATTTGCTCCTCCAAGTCAGAGAACTTCGTTTTAAGTGGTTAGTTCCTGTTTTTTCAGGACAGCAGACTTACCCACGTGTTGGATATCTGATTTGAAATAATAAATATTAATATGTAAACGACTCATCCTCAGGTAGAATACTTAAAACACAAATGGAACTCTAAATATTTGATTATCAGGAAGTATTGCAAAGTAAACAGAACAAACACATGGAGCCAATGACTTAAGTTCAGTTTCAGTTCAGTTCAGTCGCTCATTGGGGTCCCCTAAATAGCCTGGATCTTGAGAATTGGGGGAATAAGGAGATTAACTGTCTCTTGACAGTTTTTTGCTATTCATGGCTTTCCTCCTTTCACTTCTCTAAAAGCTATTTCTCTTTCCCTTCTCTTAAAGTACTGACAGAGGTACTTAGATGGTGAGTAGGGGAAAGGTTAGAATAGGCCATCTGTGAATCTGGGTCATTTGTAAATTGAATTAATGCAGGTCTGAATATGAAATTATTATACATTCACATTGCACGCACACACTTTTCTCTTTCCCATACTCCTTTTCTCTCCATTCTCTCCCACTCCTGAAGATACTTTGAACTTGGTATAACAAATTACCCAAAGGTAATAAATGCTGCAAAAGTGGTTCCAGTAGTTGTGGGGGGAAAGATAAAAGAAGAGATTATAATAGGAAAGGACTTTTCTTTGTATGGAAGGAAGAGTGTATTTTACAGTAAATAAGAGTTATTTAGGGGTCCAGAAAATAAAAAATAAATCCTCCTGCCTTTTTTTCTGTCCATTTCTATAAAATCTAAAGATCTAGGATTTTGCAGCTCAAGTCCTTTTCATTCACTCATATATACAATCAGTACTTAATTTCAAAGTTAAATTTTCCTCTCTGGCCTTTGAAATACTGACAATTACTATTTACTTAGAGGTTTTATCTATTAAAATGGATATAGAATATTTAGTTTATTAACCTTAATATTAGTAAATTGTGGGTGCTAAGCCTAATTAAGAGGATAGTATGGTAGAGGAAAAGGAGAAAGATCCTGGAGTTAGACAGGGCTGGGATGGACTTTTTATTTTGTCTTCTCCATTCTCTCCCACTCCTAAGACACTATAAACTTGGTATAATAAATTACCCAAAGGTAATAAATGTTGCAAAAGTGGCTCCAGTAGTTGTGGGAGGAAAGATAAAAGGAAAGATTATAATAGGAGAAGGTAAGACTCTGAACAACTTATTTAATTTTTTGGGGCTTCAGTAGTATTGGGTTGGCCAAAAATTTCATTTGTCTCATAGGTTTTCCCAAAACATCTGTGAAAAAACCCAGAAGAACTTTTTGGCTAACCCAATATTATCTACAAATGAGTATAAAAGACACTTATCTGGATCTGTTGTTCCATGAGGCCTAGATAAGTGAAAAAAGTGCACTATAGTGTTATATATACATACTAGGTAGTAAGTAAAGATTCGTGTCTCTTCCCAGGTAAAGACCGACAAGTTTGGAGTGAGGAGGCTGGAGGTAATGGATATGGATTAGCTGGAGAGGAAAGAGAGGAGTGAAATAGAATTGAAATCTTCCTTGTAGTTCTTACTAATAACTATCTTATTCATCTCTATAGTACCAAGTGAAGTGAAAGTTGTTCAGTCATGTCTAACTCTTTGCAACCATATGGACTGTAGCCTGCCAGGCTCCTCTGGCCATGGAATTTTCCATGCAAGAATACTGGAGTGGGTTGCCAATTCCTTCTCCCTGTAGTACCAAAGACTGAGACAATGTCTGATATAGCATAACACTTCATGAAAGTTTCTTGAATTATTAGAGTACTCTTGCTAAGTCACTACAGTTGTGTCCAACTCTTGGGGACCTCATAGACTGTAGCCCACCAGGCTCCTCTGTCCATGGGATTCTCCAGGCAAGAATACTGGAGTGGGTTGCCATGTCCTTCTCCAGGGGATCTTCCTGACCCAGGAATCGAACCTGTATTCCTATGGCTCCTGCATTGCAGGCAGATTCTTAACGCCTGGGTCACTGGGGAGTATGCTTACCCATATATAATAAAACCCCAATTCTGCCATAAGTACATAATTTGTACCATGGAAAGATCATATTCGTAGCAGAACAGATGGTGAGTTGGAAGAGAACAAGACTTGAAGCAGGGAGGCCAGTTAAGAGGCTAGTCTCATGTGTCTAAACAAAAAGTAAATGGAGCCCCAAACTAAGCCAGGATGGTAGACAGGAAGAGAGAGGAATGTATAAGAAATACTGATGGGGGAAACTGTAAGGGATTTAAATGCAGGGGTGAGTGAGAGCTAGAAGTTTTCCATTCAGGTTTCTTCTGGCTTGGGAGACTGGGTGGCTGGTGTGGGCAGTTGCTGAGCCAGAAAACTCAGTTTAGTTCAGTTCAGTTGCTCAGTCATGTCCAACTCTTTGCGACCCTATGGACTGGAGCATGCTAGGCTTCCCTGTCCATCACCAACTCCTGGAGTTTACTCAAACTCATGTCCATTGAGTCGGTGATGCCATCCAACCATCTCATCCTCTGTCGTCCCCTTCTCCTCCTGCCTTCAATCTTTCCCAGCATCAGGTTCTTTTCAAATGAGTCAGCTCTTAGCATTAGGCGGCCAAAGTATTGGAGTTTCAGCTTTCAGCATCAGTCCTTCCAATGAACATTCAGGGCTGATCTCCTTTAGGATGGACTGGTTGGATTTCCTTGCAGTCCAAGGGACTCTCAAGAGTCTTCTCCAATATCACAGTTCAGAAGCATCAATTCTTCAGTGCTCAGATATCTTTATAGTCCAATGGTCACATATGTACATGACTACTGGAAAAATCATAGCCTTGACTGTACCTTTGTTGGCAAAGTAATGTCTCTGCTTTTTAATATGCTGTCTAGGTTGGTCATAACTTTTCTTCCAAGGAGCAAGCGTCTTTTAGTTTCATGGCTGCAGTCACCATCTGCAGTGACTTTGGAGCCCCCAAAATAAAGTCTGCCACTGTTTCCCCATGTATTTGCCACGAAGTGATGGGACCAGATGCCACGATCTTCGTTTTCTGAATGTTGAATTTTAAGCCAACTTTTCACTCTCCTCTTCCACTTTCTTCAAGAAGCTCTTTAGTTCTTCACTTTCTGCCACAGGAGTGGTGTCATCTGCATATCTGAGGTTATTGATATTTCTCCCAGCAATTCTGATTCCAGCTTGTGCTTCATCCAGCCCAGCATTTCTCATGATGTACTCTGCATGTAAGTTAAAGAGCTCAAGGACATGGAATAAGATGGCAGTGGGGGTGGGCAGTGAGAGAGGAAAGGAGGGATAATGAATTTAGTCTGGACATGTTGAGTTTGCTCTGCCTATCGAACTTAAAAAGAAAATACACCCAGCAAGCAGGTAGATCTAGGCATAGAGCTCAAGACAGAGATCAGATTTGGGAGTCAGCATAAAGAATTAGAAGGAAAGATAGTCAAGGGTGAGCCATGGTTGACACTTATACTTGGAAATGAGCACAGGAAGAGATGCTGCCAAAACCAAGAAAGGATAAACTACTAATAGAGAATGAAGAACCTGAAATGGTGAAGTGCTAGAGAGGGATGTAAGACTGTGATAGACCTAATAACTGGGCTTTGCAAGCATTTTATTTGTGTTTATAGAATAGACACATACCATTTCAATGAGGCTTTGTAGTGGTGGTGATGGTTTACTCACTAAGTTGTATCTGACTCTTACAATTCCATGGACTGTAGCCCAGCAGGCTCCTCCTCCGTCCATGGGATTCTCCAGGCAAGAATCCTGGAGTGGGTTGCCATTTCCTTCTCCAGGCGATCTTCCCAACCCAGGGATGGAACCCGCATCTCTTGCACTGCAGGCGGGCCCCTGCACAGCAAACAGATTCTTTACAGGACCCACCAAGGAAGCCCTGGTACATGACTAAATATACGACATTCTCATTACTTCCTGTGACCCATGGACCAGTGGCTTGATATCTTAGGAGCCTGTTAGAAATGCTAAATCTTGGCCCACTCCAGTTTTGCTGTATCAGAATCATCATTTTTAATAAGCTCTTTAGATGATTTGCAAAGATTCACAATCAGTACTTCTGAACTGAACAAGAAATAAACTGTTGTTCTTATTTCTAATAGGTCTCCAACTTTAGTCCAAGTGATAACACCTGGTCAAATTATCTTTCCAAAATAATGATTTATTATGTCAATTCTGCTTTTAAAAAAGCTGTACATTTAAGCAACTTGGGTAGTTTTGCCTGGATTGCAAATCCTTTCAAAATTTGGCCTCAAATTTCTATCAAATTTACATGTATCCTTCTTCTTAAACCTCCTATTTTAAACAGTCTGTTCTGACCTAAGTTGTTCATTTCTACTTCTCCATTTTTGTTCATTCTCTGTTTCCTACTTGGTTAACACATTCTTCCTAACTACATAAATCCTATTCATTCTTTCTGTTCTAGCTAAAAATGCACCTTTTTAAAACTCTCACAGACCATTCCAACCTATATGATGCTTGTTTTGACATATTTATATTTATTCTCTTTTCTTCATAATGATAGTTAATTTCAAGAAATTTAGATTGCATTTTCACCTCTGCCACTCACTTGTATAATGCTGGGAAAGTTCAATTAACATCTCTGCGTTTAAAAATTCATCTTTTTCATACACGTGGCCAATAGGCACATGAGAAGATGCTCAATATCACTAATCTATCAGAGTCACAGTGAAATGTTGCTTCACACTTGTCACAATGGCTATTATTAAAAAGACCACAAACAACAAATGTTTTATAGAGTCTTATTCTTCAATTTTAACATTTACTGTTAAAGTTATAAAAGGTGATAAGAATAAGAGCTGAGAAATCTAATCATGTAGAATTTAAACCCGGACTGAAACCTTTTGAAAGTAATAAGAATAGTACTCTTACTCCCTACTCTTATCTGCCTAGCTGAGTAACGGTTCTGTGCTTGCTGACATTTTGAGTTATTTCTCTCCCTGCTTTAAACATAGGGTAGTTTCTCCCAAGACCCTGCTTATTTCCCTGGAGAGTTTCACACAAAGGCTTCGGAATAACAACCTTTGTTTCATAAGCAAATGTCTTATAGAGGAAAGAGAAGAATGAAGAGGGAGGCAACCTTCACAGAATATCAACAGGCTACAGATTAAATGTACCTTGTTTCCTCTGCTAAATTCCCAGCAAAGATTTCCATCTGAACAGTTATAAATTCTTTCCTCCCACATTCCACCTCTGCATTTTAAACCATTTACTCTGGGATTTTTCAATATAGCACTCTAAGACTGAGGAAGTTTGGATTTGCATCAATTGTACTTTAAAAACTGTTCTCAGTTTTATGTAAGGTATACAATCCAAGAAAAGAATACACTAAAGATCTGCATATTCTCAGAATTGCCTATATCTTGCTTATAGTTTTGTTGTTCTTTATATGCTGTTTTCAAGGTACATTAATTATTGGGAAATGTCTATAGCAAGTCAACAATTAGCCCCAGACAATCAAATATTAGCTTATCAACACAGTAACCTTTTAATGGTGTTTTGGCTTTCATAGAAAGACAATGCAGCATGTAGTATATATATCAAGTTACTTCCTTTTTAATACAAAAGTACATTAGGAGGAGAGAATGAAGAGAATTATAGTCTAGGACAGCATAAGGTAAAAGTGATACACACAAACAAAAAGCACCTTTTACCTAATGATAGTTCTTAGAGCTCATGAACACACTTGGTGGCAGGGCCAGAGCCAGCAACGGGTGGGAAACAAACTCAAAATCTGGTGAGTTGTTCCTTAGAACTTCAGGCCTGCTCTGTGCTGCTGGAACTCCTGGATTCATCCTATTTCTTTTCAGAAATTAATTTTTGTCATCTTTAAAGGTGTATCTGCATCAGGATAATTTTTAGATACCTGAAGTTTATATGACTGTCTCAATGTATGTTAGGACTTGCTCACTTAGGCTGGCAGCAGAGGGGCAGAAGGAAGTATAAAGGAAGGGATGTACGCATATTTATATTTTGATGATAACCATCCATGTGTGTGCATCTCTTTATTGTACAATAAGAATGCACTGTTAAGTATTCAAAGGAAACTTATTTCTTTAATAGTTTACATCAAATAATGATGAATCCTCTTAGAAGTATTATCCTTGGTGTATGCTGTTGCTTTATGTCTTACTTTTAATTGAACATTAAGGAATGTAGTATTTTAATCATAAGTCTGCCAATATCTTTATCTAGAGGACTGTTGCCATTTTTGTCTTTTCTGAAATTTTTGTCACCAAGAAGGCAGGATTGCATATTTTTTTCCTTCCAGATTGAGTTGGTGCAGTGTATTATAGCTTTGGGACCTTGAAACAGTAAACATTCCTGATGTGTGAAACAGCATGATACATAACTGTATGATCATACTTCCATAAAAATGGATGCTTAGCTGTGCAATGCACAAATTAACCTAGGATGACACATCAAATGGTAAACTGCCTGTGATTATGAATGACTTCGCTTTTTGCATTTTTTGGTTTCCTATTATACACGTTAACTTTTAAGAAATAAGTGTTATCTTAAAAATCTTGAAAAAAAAAAAGACAAGTTACTGGTCAGGTCCAAATTTAACCCACTCCTTGTCTTTTCAGTGGGTTCTTTCTTTCCCTTCCCAGGGCTAGGGAGTCTGAGTCAAGTTAATACTGGTGACCTGTAGTACTGACTTTACCAGCATGGGTTATAAGTTGGTTGTTTACTTACCTATGGATTTCTCTAGCACTAAACTTTCAGGTAATTATAAATAGTGAATTAAAAAAAAATGTTTGAAGATATGTCTAACAGCCTCTACTCTAGTATTCTCAGAGAAAGAAAAAACCAAGAGGTTAGAAGAGAACTTTAAAAGGTGAGATTAACATTAAAAACTATTACCTTTCAGGTTACTGGCAAGATGGTGTGTCTTAGGTCTGGACTACACTGTGTCCGGTTTATAGGTGTCTGAACATACCTTGTGGAATGGTAGGGCAGAGCCTCTTCAAAAGCACATTTGAGCCTTGGGAACGCACTCATTGTTAAAGAAGAAGGAGTCAGGCATAATGAGCTTTTCTTAGTGACAAGGTGATGATAAGACAGAAAGAGGCAGTTATGGGTGACAGATACATCAGGGTATCCGTCACTCAGATCTGTTTCCTACCTTTGCCTCTAGGAGGCTGATATTTGAGGGTTACTAAGGGCAGGCACACCTCTTGTGAACTGGAAACAGTGCCTGGTGAAAGGTGGCATGTTGCATGGAAGGGGCTACTCAGGAAGAGCAGACTTGTTCTTGATCACAAGTGAGATGCAGTTGGAGATTTAGAGAAATACGTGGGGAATTTAGCAGACAGCTGAGTTAATTGAGTAAAGGGGGGTAATGTGCTCTTGGAGATGGTCAATTATAGTCAATGTTCCTCCCTTTGTACTTATAGGCGGGTGAAGCCTGGAGAAACTCAAGTTATATAAGAATACAAAAATCAATACAAAAGTCCTAGAAAATAATTGTACTTAAACTTCAAAGCATCAGTTAGTGCTAATTTCGACATTTCTCTCTTACTCATCTCACCTGTATCTTCCTTATCTTTCTTGAAACTAGTAAAAGTGTGAATAGGAATAGCACCCATGGCAGAGCAACGTATTTCTCTGGTTGTACAAGGCTTTCCAGAAAAATGTCTACCACTAAAGGAAATAGACACCTCCACAAATCTTTGGCTTTTGAAGAATGAAATAAGTGGAAATTATGGTATTAAATCCCTTTCTCTTTAGCAACAATCTCACCTAGTTAGTATCCCCCAAATTTGTATTTGTACCACAACAACTTCAAAATAAAATCCAATACTTACTTGTCTCCCACAATTCCCAAGTTGATTGTGGGGTAACCATGTTCCTGAATTGTTGCTAAGAGGGTTGAACGATTGCTGTCTCGAATCTTTCCAGGTAAGAGGTCATCTTCAGGATTTAGCAACTACAAAGCCAAAAAAACCACCACAAATTATTTTCTTAGGATAATACTGCCTATTGTTAATGGAAAAAAAAAAAAGATCTAATAAACAGAGTTTAGCATATCTAGCACCTACAACATTATCTGGCATGAGAAAGATATATGCTCAAAGGATCTTTGGTAAATAGTGAAAGCCAGGAGAATGAGAAAACATTTCTCCAGAATTAAAAAACATGCAGAAATTCAAGTGACTAAACAGTAGGCCAAATATCACATCAGCTTTGGTTATAATTTGACAAAATAGTGCTCTGGAGATAGTGGCCTTCCCACTGGCTGTTTACTGGGTCAAACTGAAAAAAAAAAAAAAACAGACACAACAAACTTTCTATTTTCTCTTTCACTAATATTTTCTAATCTTTCACTGAGAATACTTAAGGTAGAGACTCTGACATGATATTCTCAAGTCTGAAGAGACTGATATTTTCTCTTCTCTTTCAAGCTTTTGTATATCTTTTTTGAAGCAGGATCAGTAATACTGAAAAAGTTAAACTTATCTGAAGGAGACGAAGCCAGATATTTTGTCTCTATTAGCAAGCTTACACAAGTAATACTTAACTTCACACACACACTCACAATTCCATGACTTTGAACTGAATCACCCTTTAGAGACTTAATATCTACAATTATATGTCAAAAAAGAAAATTATAAGAAGTTTCTTTTATGTTAGGATGTCCTAATGAGGCAGTGTGGCACAGTAGCAAGAGTCTACCTTATTCAGATGAGGTTCAAATTCAAGTTGCCCAAATATGTTATGCCATAATATTCCCATTTATAATACACAGTAATAATAATAACTATCTTGAAAGGCAGCTATTAGGACTGAGATAATGAACACTCAGTTAATATAGACAAATAGAAAATAAATGCAATTCTCTGTCCTTTCTTTATTATATATAATATTGAAAAAGCCCCTAGTTCCAATTGTCCTAAATATTGTTACTTCTACATGCTAGTATAGATGGAATCAGTTGACAATGTGAACATAGATTTACATTAGATTATAAAATACTGAAGAGGAGGAGGTCCTTAACACACGCACACACACTCAACATGCAACTTTATACAATTTTAAGATGTACTTTGATTTCAGAAAATTAGAAAATGAAAAAAAAGTACATCTTTGAAGTGAGAAAACCTGGAATATTGTCTTAGGAGACTGAAGACAAGCCTGCATACTTCAGACACTTAGGCTGTTAATATGGTTAATACCAAGGACTTTCTATATCAGTACTGCCAAGCAGTAACCTCAAACCTTCAGTCTTTCCTTCTGACTCATTAGTGATACCATGTGGCTGGACTTTTGGCTTTATGTTGGAAAAGTAGTAGCTTTTCAACCAACTGTCCCCTTAAAATATCTGGAGAAAAACTTTGATCATCTTATTCACTGTCACCTGGGAGACTTCCCTTCAAATCCTGTACTAATCTAACTTAATCATATGCATGTGACATTGCAACCCACTCGTATCCTTTGTCACTGGCAGAGCTGGGAAAGAGCTATTGCAGAGCTACTGAAGTACTAATATAGGTTGATTTTCTGATCTTAATTAACACATAGTTATTGAACTTATTATAATTTTACAAAGGCCAAGACTTACAGCTTTTTAACTGCATTAATCAGACAAGTTCCAATGGAGAGAAAAGATATTTTTCACAAAGTGTACTGACCACCAACTAAGGAATAAGATTTCCCTGTTAATAGGGCATTTTCTTTGCCATTCATGTTCCTCTTTGTTATTTTGCTGCACAAAGTTCCAGAAATAATAGAACAATTAGAGATCACTGGCTGTTTGTCTGTAAAACTGACATAATGAAATATTAGCTAGTTAAATGAGGGTGTGGGATTTCTTTTTTCAAAGAAAATACACAGAATTGAATGAAAGAATATAAGGTTGCATACACTAGAATAAATTCACAATATTCCTCATTAAAATGAAATCTAATTTTCTAACATCTTCTGGTCATCTCTAGAATGATGCCTAAAACTTACTATAGTTAAAATACAAAAGAAAAACTACAACAGAAAGTAAAAAAGATAACCCATTATCTTCATATCTTATTACTTTCTTATCTACCAAATGCCAAATTTCAACTTCCTGTTTCTGTTACTGTCAATGGTGCCATTGTATTTCCAGCTTTCAAACATTTAACCTTTGATTTTTTTTCCCTTTGTGGTCTACAATCTTCCCAAAGGTTTCAATCCTTAATCCTTACTCCATTCCTCAATGACCCTACGTTTCCATTCACTCTCTTATCAACTCCCCATTCGTCTGAATTTCAGGTATTCAATATATCTGAATTTCTTCAAAAGCCTTATAATTGGCTATCTTGCCAACAAACTTTCTTTCTGAGAGATAACATAGATACATCAACTTGCAAAACAGGCAAACTATACCAAACCATGATATTTAACACAAACTATCTTAAGTCAAATTGTTACAACACAAGCTTATTCAGACCTATATATTCCTATAATATCATGGACAAATAGAGACAATGATAACTCCATATGGACTCTTACTCCAAAGAAAAAATGAAGCTGTTTCAGCAACTCACCTACTTTACAAAATGTGATCAGTCTCTGCCTAGACCACATTTAGAAACTACCTTAAAACCACCCATGACCAATCCCAGTCCTCAAAATCCTTTAAGTATCCTTTTGAGGGTGTGGTGCAGGAGATGCCGAGAGGAGATACCCCACGTCCAAGGTAGGCAGAAGTGCCGCGCTTTGCTGGAGCAGCCGTGAAGAGATACCCCACGTCCAGGGTAAGAGAAAACCCAAGCAAGACCACAGGCGCTGAGAGAGGGCATCAGAGGGCAGACAGACTGAAACCACAATCACAGAAAACTAGCCAATCTGATCACATGGACCACAGCCTTGTCTAACTCAATGAAACTAAGCTACCCAAGACAGACGGGTCATGGTGGAAAGGTCTGACAGAATGTGGTCCACTGGAGAAGGGAATGGCAAACCACTTCAGTACTCTTGCCTTGAGAACCCCATGAACAGTATGAAAAGGCAAAAAGATAGGACACTGAAAGATGAACTCCCCAGGTCAGTGGGTGCCCAATATGCTATCTGAGATCAGTGGAGAAATAACTCCAGAAAGAATGAAGGGATGGAGCCAAAACAAAAACAACAGCCAGTTGTGGATGGGACTGGTGGTAGAAGCAAGGTCCGATGCTGTAAAGAGCAGTACTGCACAGGAACCTGGAATGTTATGTCCACGAATCAAGGCAAATTGGAAGTGGTCAAATAGGAGATGGCAAGAGTGAATGTCAACATTCTAGGAATCAGCGAACTAAAATGGACTGGAACGGGTGAATTTAACTCAGATGTCCATTATATCTACTACTGTGGGCAGGAATCCCTTAGAAGAAATGGAGTAGCCATCATGGTCAACAAAAGAGTCCAAAATGCAGTACTTGGATGCAATCTCAAAAACGACAGAACAATCTCTGTTTGTTTCCAAGGCAAACCATTCAATATCACAGTAATCCAAGTCTATGCCCCAACCAGCAACACTCAAGCAGCTGAACGGTTCTATGAAGATCTACAAGACCTTTTAGAACTAACACCCCCAAAATATGTCCTTTTCATTACAGGGGACTGGAATGCAAAAGTAGGAAGTCAAGAAACACCTGGAGTAACAGGCAAATTTGGCCTTGGAGTACAGAATGAAGCAGGGCAAAGGCTAATAGAGTTTTGCCAAGAGCCACTGGTCATAGTAAACACCCTCTTCCAACAACACAAGAGAAGACTCTACACATGGACATCACCAGATGGCCAACACTGAAATAAGATAGATTATATTCTTGGCAGCTGAAGATGGAGAAGCTCTATACAGTCAGCAAAAATAAGACCAGGAGCTGACTGTGGCTCAGATCATGAACTCCTTATTGCCAAATTCAGACTTAAATTGAAGAAAGTAGGGAAAACCATTAGACCATTCAGGTGTGACCTAAATCAAATCCCTTATGATTATACAGTGGAAGTGAGAAATAGATTTAAGGGACTAGATCTGATAGACAGAGTGCCGATGAACTATGGATGGAGGTTCGTGATACTGTATAGGAGACAGGGATCAAGACCATCCCCAAGAAAACAGAAATGCAAAAAAGCAAAATGGCTGTCTGAAGAGGCATTACAAATAGCTGTGAACAGAGGAGAAGTGAAAAGCAAAGGAGAATAGGAAAGATATACCCATATGAATGCAGAGTTCCAAAGAATAGCAAGGAGATAAGAAAGCCTTCCTCAGTGATCAATGCAAAGAAATAGAGGAAAACAATAGAATGGGAACGACTAGAGATCTCTTCAAGAAAATTAGAGATACCAAGGGAACATTTCATGCAAAGATGGGCTCAATAAAGGACAGAAATGGTATGGACCTAACAGAAACAGAAGATATTAAAAAGAGGTGGCAAGAATACACAGAAGAACTGTATAGAAAAGATCTTCATGACCCAGCACGATGGTGTGATCACTCGCCTAGAGCCAAACATCCCGGAATGTGAAGTCAAGTGGGCCTTAGGAAGCATCACTATGAACAAAGCTAGTGGAGGTGATGGAATTCCAGCTGAGCTATTTCAAATCCTAAAAGATGATGCTGTGAAAGTGCTGCACTCAATATGCCAGCAAATATGGAAAACTCAGCACTCTATCAAGGTGATGCTCTCCCTTGTTCAGAAATTTAATATACCCAGCTTTGTATGAGCAGCAGGTTTCCCAGGTGGTCTCTGTACTAGGATCATGATAGTCATGAAGTCCCCACCACACTTAGGCAAGACCCCATGCCACCAGTATTCTCATTTTGGTTAAATTGCACCTCACTGAGGTCTTCTGAGTCTCTGTGTTTGGGGAAGATGGTATCTATGACGGTAAGTCCAGCATTTACATTAAGCTCTGATTCTTTTTTCTCTCGTTGACTGGATTCCAAATTCAACTTTTCAAGTTTCCAGGAAAAGTATAACAAATATTTAAATTGGTCAGAAGTTAAACTAAGGAGAGGAAGGCGAAAGCCCACAAATTTCTTCTCCTCTTGTACTCAGGCAGGCAGTCAAGTCAGTTCAGTTGCTCAGTTGTGTCTGACTCTGCAACCCCATGGACTGCAGCACTCCAGGCTTCCCTGTTCATCACCAACTCCTGGAGCTTACTCTCTTATACTGCTGTTGCTTTTTATCTCCTTCAAGCTTTGGGGACAGCTTTATTCTTGGGATCTTGAAAGGATCATTCACAAAGCAAGAAAGCTCAGGAAAAACAGGAAGATGGTTAAACTTTGAGCTATGGAAAAGTTCTCACAGATGCTGGTTTCTAGAAAATAAAGGTGGTTGGAAGATTTCATTGTAAGATTTGGGTGGGGATGTTTAAAACTAGTGACACTGCATTAGAGCTGGGAGCCTGTCCAGCCTGGAAGACTCATTTTATAGATGGTATGGCAGGAATACCAGAGAGGAGCAGCAGCACGTTCAAGATAACTTAGTGATGAAGTTACAAGTAGAGGGCTTCCCAGGTGGCGCTAGTGGAAAAGAACCCACCTGCCCATGCCGGAGACATGAGACATGGTTCAATCCCTGGGCCTGGAAGACCCCACGAGAAAGAAATGGTAACCCACTACAGTATTCTTGCTTGGAGAACCCCATGGACAGAGGAGCCTGGAGGGCTACAGTTCCATGAGGTCACAAAGTCAGACACGACTGAAGTGACGTAGCACGCACTGATCCTTTTTTGTTGAGCTCTCAAAGTTAGCTGAAATTTATTTTGTTTAGAAGGGGAGCAGAATATGCCACCTCCAAATGAACCTCTTTGGTACGTGGATTATTTTGAGCTGAAGGCAATCAAACCCTAGCAGACTCAACAAAAACTTTTATGATTTCCTTGACTGCCTAAGAACTTAGATAGGGGACCTGGCCCAGAAACAGAGCCATTAGCAGGAGAAAATTTTTCACCCGAAAGACCTACCTGTATGGCAGGGCGAATGACTGATTACAAAACATCTGCTCTTCTCATCTTCCTGCGAACTGCCCTTCTCCCGCTTTGAAGTCCCAGGGTCTTTTCCTTTCTCAGCTCAGATTGGCATACAAACCTCAATTGCATGACTGCTTTTGAGTCTCATATTTTTATGGGATTCCTATATGTACAAGATTAATATTTCTCCGGTAATCTGTCAATTTAATTATTAGACCAGCCAAAGAACCTAGAACCATATATGGAAAGTTTTTGTGCTCCAATTCAGTTCAGTTGCTCAGTTGTGTCCTACTCTTTGTGAACCCACGGACTGCAGCATGCCAGGCTTCCCTGTCCATCACCAACTCCCGGAGTACCCAAACTCATGTCCATTGAGTTGGTGATGCTATCCAACCATCTCATCTTCTGTTGCCCCCTTCTCCTGCCCCCAATCTTTCCCAACATCAGAGTGTTTTCCAATGAGTCAGCTTTTTGTATCAGGTGGCCAAAGCACTATTCAGGGTTGATTTCCTTTAGGATTGACTAGTTTGAGCTCTTTGAGTCTCCAAGGGACTCTCCAGAGTCTTCTCCAGCACCATAATTTGAAAACATTAATTTTTCAACACTCAGCCTACTTTATAGCTCAGCTCTCACATCCGTACACAACTACTGGAAAAACCATAAC
Source organism: Oryx dammah (assembly GCF_014754425.2). NCBI lineage: Eukaryota > Metazoa > Chordata > Mammalia > Artiodactyla > Bovidae > Oryx > Oryx dammah. Next base: position 23,906,406 of record NW_024070210.1, read on the forward strand.
TTTGACTAGATGGACCTTTGTCAGCAAAGTGATGAATCTCCTTTCTAATATGCTGTCTAGGTTTGTCATAACTTTTCTTCCAAGGAGCATCTTTTAATTTCATTGCTATAATCACTCTCTGCAGTGATTTTGGAGCCCAAGAAAATAAAGACTATCACTGTTTCCATTGTTTCCCCATCTATTTGCCATGAGGTGATGAGACAGGATACCATGATCTTCATTTTTTTGAATGCTGAGTTTTAAGCCAGCTTTTTCACTCTCCTCTTTCACTCTCATCCAGAGGCTCTTTAGTTCCTCTTCACTTTCTTCCATTAGAGTGGTATCTGAGGTTGTTGATATTTCTCCTGGCAATCTTGACTCCAGTTTGGGATTCATCCAGCATGGCATTTCATATGATGTACTCTGTATTTAAGTTAAATAAACAGGAAGACAATATACAGCCTGGACATACTCCTTTCCCAATTTTGAACCAGTCCTTTGTTCTATGTCTGGTTCTAACTGTTCCTTCTTGACCTGCATACAGGTTTATCGGGAGGCAGGTAAGGTGGTCTGGTATTCCAATCTTTTTAAGAATTTTCCAGTTTGTTGTGATCCACGCAGTCAAAGGCTTTAGTGTAGTCAATCAAGCAGAAGTAGATGTTTTTCTGGATGATCAGAGTACCTGCTCTTTGTTGCAAACTTCTATATAACTTGACTCACCCCCCCTCCTTGGAGCAGTTCTCTCAAGGTTACTTGAGACACTGTCTCCTGGGCTTGAGTCCTAAAAATTCTCACCCAATAAAAGGTAACTCAATTGTGACTATTTTTTAAGTGGACAGTTTGAAAGTACTTTTAGAACAGAGGATGAATATTATTCTGAATATTCAATGATTATCATTTTTATTGTTATGCATTGCTTCAAAATTAAATTTAAGTAAAAACCCAAAACATTTGAAATCTCTTTTGTTAAACCCTCAGGAGGAAGTTCTCTGTCTTATTTGTCTATAAGAGAAATCACTTATTTTAAGAGACCTCCTTCTTTGTTTCTGTTTCAGAGATTTAACCCTATGGTCTTGATGGAATTGTCAAGGGGCCCAAGACTGTTATAATGATTTACTTTCTCTCTTTTTAATGTACTGAAATGGAGTTGTCTGCCTCTAAGACTTTTCTCATCTTAACACAGGGAAGATATTAGACTTCTATATGTCAGTAACTATTTCCACATCCATTGCAAACAGCTCCCATACATATCATTTCTTTCTTCTTTCCTCTTTTGGAAAAATTAATTATCAAAAGTCAATGACTTAATGACTGAACAACAACAAAATACATTTAAAAATAGTTAACATGGTAAATTAAAAATGAAAAAAATGTCACTTGGTAATAAACATTTTAGGGAAGAATGATGCCTTTAAAAAACAGCAGAAACTAATACCACTTTGTAAAGCAACTTATACCCCAACAAAAATTTAAGTAAATAACTAAACAACAACATATTAAAAAAAGGAGGAGTAAGTCAGGAAGGAAGTATCCCACTCTTTATAGTAGGAAGGGAAAAGTGATGAGTGAGATTAGGCAATGGTGGAAGATGAAATTGTTGTTCACTCACTAAGTCATGTCCGACTCTTTCTAACCCCATGGACTGCAGCATGCCAGGCTTCCCTGTCCTTCATTATTTCCTGGAGTCTACTCAAACTCATCCATTGAGTTGATGACACCATCCAGCCATCTCATCCTCTGTTGTCCTCTTCTCCTCCTGCTCCCAATCTTTCCCAGTATCAGAGTCTTTTCCAATGAGTCGGCTCTTCACATCAGGTGGCCAGAGTATTGGAGCTTCAGCTTCAGCATCAGTTCTTCCAAAGAATATTCAGGGTTGATTTCCTTGAGGATTGACTAGTTTGATCTCCTTGCTGTCCAAGGAATATGAGGTGGAAATATCCAAAGGAAGTTGTAAATGAAGGCTTGCATTTACAAAAGAGGTTAAAATTAGGGCTTTAGATATGAGAAGTTGCCTGCACATATTTGGCATGAGAGGAAAAGTCTAAGGGAGAATCTGGAGAGAGTGGAGGACACAGCAGAGAACAGCATCTTAAGGGAATATACCAAGTAGGGAATAGAGAAAGGCATCATGAGGATAAAAAGGAGTAGTTCTCAGGGCATCAAGAGAGAACTGTCATAGAGCATTAGGAATGAAGTAGTTTCCAGGTGGTGGGTGAGGAATGTGTCTGATGTCAAATGATATATACATGGTAAGGAGGCTGAATATCAGAGCAGGTTTTGGAGGTTAGGAGGTGATGAGTGTACTCAGGAAAGCAGTTTTTGTACTAATGGGATTCTAAAGGAGATCAGCCCTGGGTATTCTTTGGAAGGACTGATGCTAAAGCTGAAACTCCAGTACTTTGGCCACCTCATGCGAAGAGATGACTCATTGGAAAAGACTCTGATGCTGGGAGGGATTGGGGGTAGCGGGGGGAAGGGGACGACAGAGGATGAGATGGCTGGATGGCATCACTGACTCAATGGACGTGAGTCTGAGTGAACTCCGGGAGATGGTGATGGACAGGGAGGCCTGGCGTGCTGCGATTCCTAGGGTCGCAAAGAGCTGGACGTGACTGAGCGACTGAACTGAACTGAACTGAATGAGATTTGGGAGTCTGAGTAGAGAGTGGAGAGCAAGGAAGGAAAGGCAGTATTGCTGACCTCTCTGTCAACAAATCTAGTAGTGGATAGGAGGTGACTATGCAGTAGCTCAGTGAGGAAAAGCGGTGTTTAAACATAGGTTCTCTTGTGATAGTGGTAATCTTTGTCTATTTGGATGCAGGAGGACGAGCCACTAGAGAGAAAATAGAGAACCCAGAAGACACAGGAAATAATTTAGCGATCAAAGTTCTGAGGAAGGTGAGAAAAAGCAGGCTTAAAAGTAGAAGTATTGTTCTCAGGAAGGAGAAGTACCTCTTCTTTTTAGATTGAAAGAAAGGAATATAGCTAAAGGAATGGGGAAATTTTTGAGTTAATGAGACGGGAAGAAGAGGGAGCCCTCATAGTGCTCAGTTTCACAGATATATTTATTTTTAAGCTTCACCTTTCCCCACAAAGGTAGTGAGATTATCTGCCAAGAGTTGAAAGCAGGGCTGCTGCTGAGGTTTGAAGAGGGGGTAGAATGTATGAATGAACTATCATATTGGATCTGAAAGAATGTGCTAGAAAACCAACAAGACAGTTACATCAGAATTACTGAACAACTTTAAGTTCCAGGTTGCCACTAAATGCCAGTAATTTGTAGTTGTTCAGGTAATCATAGTTCTATGAATTTTATTCAGTACTGTTTTTCTGCTTGAGAACAAAAATGGAGAAAGTGGAGAAAGGAGTCATTCATTTTGGGTTTCACCATAGTAAGCAAAGGAATAAATTGAAGGAGTGAAGCTATCTGAAGTGTTAGAGAGGGCAACTTCCAAGTGGTGAGTCATGGTCTTTAATCTGGACAAGAAATAAAGTGTGGCTAGAAGAAAAATAGTGGAGAAGGAAATGGCAACCCACTCCAGTATTCTTGCCTGGAGAATCCCATGGACAGAGGAGCTTGGTGGGCTACAGTCCATGGGGTCGCAGAGTCAGTAAATCTAACCTGATAGGTTTCAGAGACTTCCATTAAAAAGTTGGGGAAATGAAATTTAAGGAATTGGGAAGCATTGTGGAATAGTGGGAAAAGGTCATTACAGCAAAAGACTTAGGTGTGAAACCAGGCTCAATCACTTAGACGAAATATATGATGTTGGGTAAGTTGCTTTGTTTTTGTGCTTCAATTTTGTCTTACATAAAATGAAGGATAGTTATATTAACCTCATAGTGTTGCTTTAATCATAAAGCATATAGCAGTACTGGTCACAGTAGACACTCAACTTCTTATTCTTTCTCTTACTAGTAGAGACAAAGATTTTAAAGATTCTACTTTTATAGCAACAGCTGCTTGCGGCAGCCCCCAAAGAACAGTATAGGGAGATTTTAGACAGACCTTATGTGTCTAAACTATAAACTTGTTTGTACAAACACCTGTTATTAGAGTGGCCAAGGGATTTATAAAAGATGGAATAAAATAAATAGTGGACATAATTCACCTAGTTCTGTGTGTATGTGCATGAGAGAGAAAAAGAGAGCGAGGGCTGCAGAGAGGGAGGGAGAGACAGGGAAGGAGGTGGGGGAGGGAATGAATAAAAATGAATGAATGAGTTATGGAATATGGCTGAAGGTGACTGAAATTATATGAAAACTCACCATCTCTGGAAGGAATACTTATTGCTAGTACTTCGGTAACTAGGTAACAATTACACAATCTTGATTTCTTGAAGCTAATGGCAGCTGGCAGACTGCTATCCAGTTTAAAGATCTGTAAGTTACCATCTACAGTTTCAAGGGAAACAATATATTTTATGGAATGGAGAGATGATGTCATCAAGAGTCAAAATTAGAAAATAAAACTTGGAAATATAAAGGTTGGGAAAAGAGGAAGAAGGGACAGCTGCCTAAGTGTAAAAGTTACACCTCCTATCTTCTATTTATACTGATTTCCTAGGTGACCTTATGCAGTCTCATGATTTTAAATACTATATTTATATATATGTACTATTTTAAAATACTATATATATATATATGCTGATAACTTTCAAATATGTACCTTTAATTCTAACCTTTCTCCTAAGCTCCAGACTAATATGTTTAATTGCCTACTCTTAATTCTCATAAGTATCTCAAACTTAACATTTCCAAAGAAGAAGCCTTGATTTCTGCTGCCTAATCTTTCTTATCAGGGTAAATGATAACTCTCCTTAGGTCAGTTATCAAAGCTCAGGTCAAAACCTTAGAGTTCATCTTGACTTTTAACTTTCTCTTATCTTCTACTTTGACTTCTCTGGCAAATCTTTTTTGCTGATTTTACCTTCAAAATATATTCTGGATCTGATTACTTCTCACCATCTCTACTACCATTCCAGTCCAAATCTCTTGCTGGAGTACTCTTTCCACAGCCTTTCAACGGGCGTCTCGGTCTTTCACCTTTTCCCTCCCATATGCCAAATCATTCATATAGAAGACAGAGGAAGCATTTGCAAATTTAAGATATTTCATGTTCCACTTCCTCAACACTGTCTATTTAGAATAAAAGGATCTTGTTTCTGTTACCTCTCCAACTTCATCTCCTTTCACTTTGCTACCTTCCCACTATTCTTCAGCAATGCCTTCACTGCTGTTCCTCAAACATGATAAGCATGCACCACACTCCAGGGCCTTTGTGTTTGTCACCCCCTCTGCCTGGAACACAGCTCTAGTCACACGGCATGTACCTGCAATGTCTTCGCATTTCCACTCTGATTTCCCTCATCAGTGAGGCCTAATTAGCCTTTGTAAAACAGAGGACTCTATCTGTCTGCCAGTCAGGTCCAGACACGAAAATCAAAACTCCTTTGGCTTTTTCCAATGGAGAGAGCAGGAAAAGAGAGGAATTAATGCTTGGATTGGTTATAAGTGTGTTGCCAAGTTGGAGAAACAAAAGAAGAAAAGTATATCACTAAAGATCAGTAATTGCCAGAAGTCACCAATGTCCCCGGGGCTGCTGGAGGAGAGAGATGCTACTGAGTTGAGGAGATTCTACTGCTGCTGCCTTTTTCCACCTTTTAATATCATGTTAATGCATCTCAATGGCAAAACATACCTGGACCACAGAGAAAGAGAGCCTAAGAAATTGTGTTTTCAGGCTTCCAGTTTTATTGTATCAGGGAGAGAATAAAAGGGTTGATATGGAATAAGTTTCAATAGATTATATTGAATATAATTATATTATTCGATAGAATATAATGAATAATTGATTATATTGAATACAATTATTATATACCTGGCATATACCTCTTTTACTAGCAATCTTTATCATCTTACCCTGCTTTAAAAATTCATACAATTTACCACTGTTTGTTTATTGACTATCCCCCTCCTCCCATCAGAACATAAATTCTATAAGAGCAGGGGCTTTATCTGTCTTGCTTGCTGCTGTTGTCTCCAGTACTCAGAATATTATCTGGCATCAGTGTGATAGCATGCTGAGAGAGGAGGGGTTGTAAGAGTGACTGCCTCAGTGGAAAGGAATATTTTATCACTGACATTGTTTAGAATTGCCAGTGCATGCCGATAATAAAGAACAGAATGACTTGTAGTTAGTTTTACTACTGTTTTCTAATTTTCTACAGACAGTGTGTTCTTTTATGTGAAGTTAACAAAATCCTTTCTCCATTTCTAAGGACAAATTTGCACTTCGGTTAACTTTCTAGCTCAGTTTCTCTGGAAATTTGACAAAAAAAAAAAAAAAAGGTCAACTTGTTAGTAGACAGCATTTCTTATGGTAAAAATGGTCTCTGAATAGTAACTTGTGTATGGAATAGAAGGGATTACAAATGAATCCATAACGGAAAGCCAGGCTTTGGGCTTCCATGAATGAGGTAACATTTGAAACTGGGCATTTCCCTTGTAGGGACTCTGGAAACTGCCTAAGATTGTTATAAGAAATACTGATTCCTCTGCAGGGCCTGGTGCTTTTATGCTGATGGTTCTCATACTCTTCTAGTAGAACTCTTATTTCCTGCACCTAAATGTTACTTGAAGAACAAAGAGAACAGTTGTTGGATGGCTGTATGAAGTACTATGATGACTGGTCCCACTGAAGAAAGCCTGATGCTCCCCTCCTGAATGCTGAGTTTCCTTTTTAATATCTCAAGAAACTGGTTCAAGGTATAGATTACTCATATCTTCTAAGTCTGATGTTTACTTAAGAGAACCTCTGGTGGGTATTTCAGCATGTAACAGATGCTCAACAAACATTTACTGAGCAAATGCATGAGGTTGGAAATGTATGACCACAATTATTTAATTACTGGATGCTATTATTTAAATTTTAACATGCACAGTTTGTCAAAATTAACAAATGTCTACATCAGCTATTCTGTGTGAGTTATAGTTTGCAACTCTGGCTTCCCAATTTTAAAATGATTCTTTCATCCTGAATAAGCTCATGTAGTCACAAAATACAAAGCAGGTTCTGAGTGAGTCTATATAGACATCTTGTATGGCCTTCTTTGGGCTGCCTAAGGCTACTGTTCTGCTTATCAATATACCACACTGGATTCAAGAGGTGGCATATGTGAAGCCATACATATCAGAAAAAATCAGAACTAATACTTAAGTGGAGCTTGTGCTGTGAGTGAGTAAATTATAGACTTATCACATTAATATACAAATGTAATTACTTTTGGCCTCTTTGATATAAATGAACAATTTTTTTCTTATTGTTTTCTGGCTATCTGAGGATCTCAAGCCTTCAGGAGAGATACTATGCTTTATTTATCTCTTTTATCTCTAGTTTCCAGTATAGTGTCTGGCATAGAAGTACTCAATAAACATTTGTTGAATTATATGGTGACAGAGAATCATAAATTTAATAACAGCTAACTTTGGATGGAAGTAGGGAGGAATGTCAGAGCTTCCCTGGTAGCTCAGCTGGTAAAGAATCTGCCTGTAATGCAGGAGACCCCAGTTCGATTCCTGGGTTGGGAAGATCCCCTGGAGGAAGGCATGGCAACCCACACCAGTATTCTTGCCGGGAGAATCCCCAGGGACAGAGGAACCTGGTGGGCTAGTCCACGGCATTGCAAAGAGTCAGACACGACTGAGCAACCAAGCACAGCAGAGCACAGGGAGGAACGTCAAACTACATGGAGCTCGAGATCGTGGAATTTAAAAGCATTACTCCCTTGGGAAACCATGTAAGTACAGCAGGCCAGAAATTGAAGGGAAAGAGAGTCACGCAGGATCTGCCAAAGCTTCTTCAAAGATAATCAAGTCTACAGGGGCAGGGAACTAAAACTACAAAATCTTCTTTAGGTTCTACCATGTAGGTTCCATCTCTAGTCTCATCCTGTCACTATTCCCTACTACTAGTAAGTAGTTTTAGTAAAGAGTATAAAAGGTAGCTTAAAAAATACTGCCAATGTACTCTGGGGGTGTAACTGAGAATCCAGACCTACAAAGTCATTAGGAGGAAAACAAAAAATGTAGCTTAAATAAAGTTGCCTAATAAATAGCTGTCTATTAGTTTGCTCATTCTACCTAGCTTTCCTAAGGTCCATGAAGTCACTTAGATGCACAAAGCATATACATAAATCTCAAATAAGAACAGTTCATTAAGTCAATCAGTTGAACAGAAATTTCTTTCTGATGCTAAACATAGTGTTGGTTGGTCCTAAGGATAGAAAATCATCACTGTGTAGATCAACTAAAAAGAATGTTTCTTTTGGGTCAGTCAATAGTTTTAGGGAATGACTAGTAGAGCTGAACATGACTGAGCGACTTCACTTTCACTTTTCACTTTCAGGCATTGGAGAAGGAAACGGCAACCCACTCCAGTATTCTTGCCTAGAGAATCCCAGGGATGGAGGAGCCTGGTGGGCTGCCGCCTATGGGGTTGCACAGAGTCGGACACGACTGAAGTGACGCAGCAGCAGCAGCAGTACACCTATTTAGAGAAGGAAATGGAAACCCACTCCAGTGTTCTTGCCTGGAGAATCCCAGGGATGGGGGAGGCTGGTGGGCTGCCGTCTATGGGGTTGCACAGAGTCGGACACGACTGAAGTGACTTAGTAGCTTAGCAGTACACCTATACTGGGAAGTAAACAGATGTAGAATGCTGATTTATCTCTCCATTATCAAAACAAAATATTCTTTTCTTCTGTTCTTTCCAAAAGAGCTATAAGGGCAATAGACCCTTGAAAATGTTCATTTCCAAGTCTAAGAAATGAAAAATAATGGTAGAAATGGATTATTTTCAGAATGTTAGAGATTAAAAGAGAGATAGAAAAAAAATCCTGTTAATCTTTTTAAAAATAGTATAAGATCTTAAGGAATAACTTGAAAAAAATCTCAGTAGTTTCTGATTCTGCTTTTAGGCTTTGAATTTCCAGCAGATTCACTTTTCAATATTCCTAGTTTGGCCTTATAGCCTCCAATTGAAGTTCTGTATAACCTAAGCAAAGAGGGAACAGAAAGTTTTTCAAAAGTTCCCAGAATACTGACTACATTTCCCTTCCTAAATTAGGACTGAAATGACATTTTGACATATTCTGAATAGCATGCCACTAGAGATGCTATCTTTAGAGAGAAAAATGATTTTCAAATCCTTCCTGGTGACTAAAGATCACATGGAATGTTAAGCAAGAAAAAGGGATAGCCATGGTGTCCCAATTCATTGAATTACTTCTCCCACAGAGGTGGCCCATCATCTCAGCAGCCGAGCAGGCACGATTCACTATACCAGCAGACTAAGTACTAGGTTTGCACAGTTGAATATCTACAGCTAGCAGTCAATGTTCTGTTTATATGTACTGAATGTGTGGAAGGCCATTGGTTGTAATATTTCATTCTAGCAAATGGAAAGGAATGCTTCTTAATATATACTTTCTACTTCTTCCTTTTCATCTTCTGTACTTGAACTATCCCGAGGCCCATTTATTATTCCCTTGTTATAGAAACGTGGTAAGATCTATAATCCTTAATATTCTATTCACAATATAGAACACGGAATGTCAGAAATGCTCTTGTCTGAAAGTCCCACTACCCCTCTTCCCTTGCCACCCCGCCCCTCCCCCCGCCCTTTTTACCTCATTCCCTGTTGACATGACTGCAACCACTGGAAACTTATTAACTTCAACCTCTGTAACACCTACAGTTGCCAGAAGACCAATCTCTGAGGGGCCCATGTGGGTTCCTTTGGCCAAAACGCATTCCCCTCTTTTAATGTCATGGCCAATGGGTCTGAAAATCAAAGCAGAACCATAAGCAGTACGACTAAGAACAATATTTTCTCAACTCAGAGGGAAACTTTAGTCTCAGGGAAAGAGGACACTCAAGGGGGAGAACGGGAAATGAGGCATGGAACAGAGTACTAAAACGAAGAGATTTTTAAAACTCTATGCTTTTTTAATTAAAAAAAATTAAATCACACAATGGAAGACAGAAATAGATTTGTTATCTATTGCTGTTAAACAGGAATATGCTACTTTATGTTTGAAAATTTTTTTACAAATTGCTTTGTAACACATTATAGTCAAAAACACCAACTGCAAACTTTCTTTGGTGTAAGGCAGGCATTTCTATGAAAATATCTAATGCCATTCCAGAGCCTGTTAGCCTTGTGGTGAAGAGAATGATGCTAATGAGGTGACAGCCATGGAGATAATTTCCATTAGGCCACTTAGACTGGCCCAGTTTTGCTGCCACCCCATTCACTTTTCCCCCACAGGAGTGGAAGAAGTGTAGCTTTGTTACAAAACGTTGAATAAATTAGGACTAATGGAATCAGGGCAAACATAGTCAATCATGAGAAAAATCATCTGAAGGATATACACTACTTATAATAAGACAGTAGGCTCAACTTTGTATATAAGGAGTAGCACATCATTCCATTATTATTGGTAGTTGAGGAGGGGCTTTCAGCTAATTATATAAATACTCAACTTTGAGAGTATCTGTGTTAATATAAAATTCTCAGTTACCTAGGGGTAAGGATGGGAAATTCTGGATTATCTAGAAATAGGATCAACTATGGCCACCTAATGTGAAGAGTTGACTCACTGGAAAAGACTCTGATGCTGGGAGGGATCGGGGGGCAGGAGGAGAAGGGGACGACAGAGGATGAGATGGCTGGATGGCATCACTGACTCGATGGACGTGAGTCTGAGTGAACTCCAGGAGTTGGTGATGGACAGGGAGGCCTGGCATGCTGTGATTCATGGGGTCGCAAAGAGTTGGACACGACTGAGCGACTGAACTGAACTAACTGATGGATTATGCAGGCTTATGACTTTGCCTCCTTCTCAACTTGCTTTTGAATAAATCATTTGCCTTTAGTAACGTCGTAAAAAAGTAAGTAGGGCAGACATGGGATATATAATTTAGAAAAATCATTTTGCTACTGGTTAAAATCCCTGAAAGCTAATGGTTAATTGACTGAGCTGTGAATTTATAATAGCCATGCTTTCCTGAGTTCATGATCATGGTAGAAACAAAAGTTGGCTATATGTTCTATGTCTTATGAACTTACCTGATATCTTGGCCTGGCCGAGCTTGCACCAGAATTCGTACTTCAAGCTCCTCAGTGCCCTATGGTAACAGCAAATCATGTAATTTCAAACAGAGCAATCTGACTGAATTTCGATCAATAGAATTTAGCTATTCAGATGCTTTCATTATCGGATAGGCTCAGAATATATAAAGATACAGAGGAACAGGAAATCCTTTGCAAAATCCTTTGAACATGAATTTCTACCACAGGTTCCTGAAAAATTAGGCTTGATCCCAAAGAATAAATAAACATTTTCACTGATTCTCATACTTTTAAAACATGTACCAACTCAAATATTGACTCATACTTTGTAAATAGCATTCTCAAGGAAAAACACACACACACACATAGAGAGAGAGATCTCTACTCTCATAGATACAGTGAATGTGTGTGGAGGTAACTATTCTGTTCCCATAAATCACGGGTTCAATACTATGCCAAAATTCCCAAATATCTGTAAAAATTTCAGTGAAGACTTACAGTTTGCCTGGTAATAGATTTCTATAAATTAATGGTGATCATAATTTTTACATTTATGAACTGTGACTAATATTGTGATATTGGAACTGTGTCCTGTCATCTGGCAGAGTGTGTTCTGGATTTCAATGCTCTGCTGGCTTCCTTGATGCCAATAAATTTGTTGGGCCGTTTTAAGAGCAGGACAATGTGACCTGTATGCCAAGAGCTGGATTTTATAAGCCTTACTTGTGGGAAGTAAGTACTTGTGGGTGAGAAAAAGGAAAATCCTCAAATGAAGAAAAGAGGGTATATCTCAGCATGGCCAAATTTTACTATATGTTCAGTCTGGGAGAATATATTTTGTCATTTATTCTTGTATTAAAAAATACAAGATATCTTAAACTTCTTCACAAAACAAAATCATAAATCTTCCACTGAAATTTTTATTCCTGACTGATCCTCTGGATTCAATAACTGCCAGTAGTTCCAGTGAAATATAGGCCTACTTAGAGGCCTTTATTTATAAAAGAACAGAGTCCTTTATTTTAGGAAATAGAGGGGGAATTGACATAAATTTAATGTTTCCAGACCGCAATTTGGTGGCACAGATTTTCCTGAATTATAGAAAACCAGAGCTGAAAGGGTCATTTGGTTTAAATGCTTGGCTTAGTCAAGTATTCAAGAGCTTGCCCAAAGTTCTTTGTTAAATTTTTTGTAAATTCTTCACATTTTATCAGAAGCTAATTTTGATGAGCAAACTTCTCAGCTAGATGGTAGGACAACAGTTAATATCATTGCTTTTTTATCTTGAGGTAGTTTCTTTCCTTGCTTGCAGATGCAATTTCTTGGCTCAAATGTGGTTCAAATTCTGCTGTAATCCCAGTAATGGTCATAAAAACAATTTCTATAATAAAAGGCTTTCAAGCCTAAGGCAATTCCTTATTCACTATACACTACAGTGTAAGGTCCTAACATAAAACAATTGGGCTAATCTCACAAACATTGCAGAAAATGGGCATGACTTATAATACTGCCGCAGGAATGAAGCCATAAGACCTGGTAATGACGTACATCATCGGATTCCCTGATCAGTTCAGTATCTTCCACTTGCACTACTGCGTCAGCACCACAGGGGATTGGAGCACCTGTTGTAACCCGCATGACTTGTCCTGGCATTACTGTCTGAGTCGGCTGGAAATAGAAACACGCAAGAAAGAGGTGATTTACTTTGCTCCTGCAAAGGAAACTCTTGCAGATGTAACAGTTTTTGAAACAAACCATAAAAGGAAGATCCCCTGGAGAAGGAAATGGCCACCCACTGCAGTGTTCTCCCTTGGAGAATCCCATGGACAGAGAAACCTGGTGGGCTGCAGTCCACAGGGTCACGAAGAGTTGGACATGACTGAGCGACTAATACTTTCTTTTTTTTTCACTTTCGTAAAAGGAGAATATTATTCATTTTGGGAAAATATAATAAAAGTCAAACAGGTACACTTACACCAAAGAGGCTTTCACTTGACTTGAGGTGATGTCTATCAGATGATTTTCTTGGTGCCCTGCTTTCTTTTTGAAGAACTGCCACTTATATTTGCCACTACTGTCTCTCACTCGGTGTGAATTTTCTAATATATGTAAAGTGATATGATAGTCTTTAAAAAGTGCCATGCAGTATGATTTTTATGAATGACAACTATGAAAAACCAGCATGTTAATCATTTGCTGAAGTTCTGATGTTTGACAAATATAGTATTTTATTAATAAACATTTTGGTTAAATAAAGGCAAACCAGAAAATTTACTGCTCTTGAAATCTTTATAAAATATATTAGTACCATGCAATTAATAATAAAAGTTTAGCAAATATAATTATATAATCTAAAAAAACTGTACATTTTAAAATGGTTAAGATGGTACATTTTATGTTACATATTTTTCACCACATTAAAAAAAAGGAATGATTAAGGAAAACTATCCTTCCACTAAATGTACAATCAAAGTAAAACTGGAAATTCATTTGTTAGAAAAGCCTTAAGAAGCTTATTTCTATGTTATTGCTGCAAATAATGCAACCGATAGCTAATATTTGTGGAATACTCAGTCTATGCTAGGCTTAGGGTTAAGTGCATTATTATGTTTCAGAATATAAGCCCTATAAAGACAGAAATTTGTTTCATTTTCTGTTTGCCTTTTTAGCTCACATCATCATTTTTATCCTATGCTGTGGCCTAGAGGCTGGTCTTTGCAGATTGTTTCAACTGGGTTCCCATCACTCTGGCTTCTGGTTAAGTTCAGTCAGTGGGAGGGGCTAACAAGAGACTCACTGGAGAAAACCCTGATGCTGGGAAAGACCAAGGGCAGGAAGAGAAGTGGGTGAGAGAGGACAAAATGGTTGGATGGCATCACCGACTCAATGGACACGAGTTTGAGCAAATTCTGAGAGATAGAGAAAGACAGGGAAGACTGGCATGCTTCCGTCCATGGGGTTGTAAAAACATGGACAGACCTAGTGACTGAACAACAAGAGACAAGAGGGTAGGAGAGAGAGAAGTACAATTTTTATTTCCCATGCTGTTTCCCTGCTGGGTTGCAGTTTGGTGATGGCTATGTCATATCTAATAGCACTGATGCCACATTTCCTATTAGGTGGCCCTCTCCCATAGCTATCAATCTCCCAGGTCCAGGTACCACTTTCTCTCTTTGCCCCTTCAGACTTAAAGGTGGGAATGAAATCTTATTGTTGTTAGCACCTGAATGTTTCACATTCCTTTGTCAGTTTCCTTTAATCCTGTCTATATCTTCGGTAGAGTACTTGCATGCATCTTTAATCACTCCCTTTGCAAACATATTTATTGCTCTATCATCCCAAAGCCTAGAGAGTATCTGACACAAAATTGGCAGTCAATAAGTATTTCCAGAATGAATGAATAAGCATGCATGATCTCATTATCACAATAACTACATGAAGCATATAATCCTTCTTGGCTTACAATTCCAGTGATCTCATTAATTTTTTCCAACAAGTCATTGGAGAAAGATTCTTGAGATCAGATCTGGCATTGAGCTGCGTACTTTATATCCTCTTATTCTGATATTTGAATAAGAGACATTTCAGGTTTATCCAGAAATACTTTATTCTAATGTAAATAAATGTTCAAACTACTGCACAATTGCACTCATCTCACACACTAGCAAAGTAATGCTCAAAATTCTCCAAGCTAGGCTTCAACAATATGTGAACTGAAAACTTCCAGATGTTCAAGCTGGATTTACAAAAGGCAGAAGAACCAGAGATCAAATTGCCAACGTCTGCTGGATCATAGAAAAAGCAAGAGAGTTCCAAAAAAAACACCTACTTCTGCTTCATTGACTATGCTAAAGCCTTTGACTGTGTGGATCACAAAGAAACTGTGGAAAATTCTTAAAGAAATGGGAATACCAGACCACCTTACCTGCCTCCTGAGAAACCTGTATGCAGGTCAAGAAGCAACAGTTAGAAACAGACATGAAACAATGAACTGGTTCCAAATTGGGAAAGGAGAACATCAAGGCTGTGTATTGTCACCCTGCTTATTTAACTTATATGCAGAGTACATCTTGTGAAATGCTGGGATGGATGAAGCACAAGCTGGAATCAAGATTGCTAGGAGAAATATCAATAACCTCAGACATGCAGATGACACTACCCTTATGGTAGAAAGCAAAGAGGAGCTGAAGAGCCTCCTGATGAAAGTGAAAGAGGAGAGTGAAAAAGCTGGTTTAAAACTCAACATTCAAAAAACGAAAATCATGGGATCTGGTCCCATCACATCACAGCAAATAGATGGGGAAACAATGGAAACAGTGACAGACTTTATTTTCCTGGGCTCCAAAATCACTGCAAATGGTGACTGCAGCCATGAAATTAAAAGACGCTTGCTCCTTGGAAGAAAAGCTATGACAAACCTGAAAGTCGCTCAGTCGTGTCCGACTCTTTGAGTCTCCATGGACTATACAGTCCATGGAATTCTCCAGGACAGAATACTGGATTGGGTGGCTGTTCCCTTTTCCAGGAGATCTTCCCAACCCAGGGATCGACCCAGGTCTCCTGCATCGCAGATGGAGTCTTAACCAGCTGAGCTACCAGGATTTGTCTGACAAACCTAGACAGCATATTAAAAAGCAGACATTATTTTGCCAACAAAGGTCCATATAGGATAAGGTATGGTTTTTCCAGTAGTCACATATGGATGTGAGAGGTGGACCATAAAGGAAGCTGAGCACTGAAGAATTGATGCTTTTGAACTGTGGTTTTGGAGAAGACTCTTGAGAGACCCTTGGACTGCAAGGAGATCAAACCAGTCAATCCTAAAGGAAATCAATCCTGAATGCTCAATGGAAGGACTGATGCTGAAGTTGAAGCTCCAATACTTTGGCCACCTGATGTGAAGAGCTAACTCATTAGAAAAGACCCTGATGCTGGGAAAGATTGAAGGCAGGAGGAGAAGGGGACAACAGAGGAGGAGAAGGAAATGACAGAGGATGAGATGGTTAGATGGCATCACCAACTTGACACGAATTTGAGCAAGCTCCTGGAGATGGTGAAGGACAGAGAAATCTGGTGTGCTGCAGTCCATGGGGCTGCAAAGAGTCGGACACGACTGAGCGACTGAACAACAACAACACTGTAATTTTCTACCAAGATAATACATAGAATTAAAAAAAAAAAAGTTTAGGGCCCAATGCATTAATTTGTTTCTTCAGCACCAGATACTGCTTATTATCTGGTACATTTTTAAATTAACTAAACATGACCATTTTGCAGTGTGGTGATTTTTTTATGAAAAGTATGAATATTTGATATATTTGTTTTTTAGTAGAGGTGTTAATGTCAAAACTATCTTACGAGCTTGTGCAATTAAAATATTTAATACAGACTTAAAGACTTTTTCCTGCTCCAAGTGCCTTTTTGGGAAAGTGAATCCCAAAGTGAGTTTCAGGTAGTTGCTTCTTAAGCTGAAGTGTGTTAGCCTGCAGGCTACCTCAATTTAGTCTGGATCAATGTACCATACTATGCAAATTTACTTTAAGTTTTCAGGTTATACCTGTAATTTTCCCTACTTCTTGGCTTAAACTAAGTCTTAAGAAGTGTTTTTTGGGTAGCTATTAAAAAATTTGGCTCCTATCCCAAAATAGTAATTCTAATGCTAGCTGAAGGATTCCTACCAGCTCACTTATATTAAACCCAACGTAAAACATACTCCCAGATATACAAAGATATTTATATATCCACTGAGAGTAGACATATAAATGGCAATTGAATTGAATCAACTGGAAAAACTCTAGCAATACATGAGGTACTTCCTATAGATTGCTAAGAATACTCCTTTTAATTTTTATACTTCATATACTTTGAAAGTTGAAAGTGAAGTCGCTCAGTCGTATCCGACTCTTTGCGATCCCATGGACACCAGGCTCCTCCGTCCATGGGATTTTCTAGGCAAGAGTACTGGAGTGGGGTGCCTTTTCCTTCTCCAGGGAATTTCCCGACCCAGGGATCAAACACAGGTCTCCTGAATTGTAGTCAGATGCTTTACCATCTGAGCCACCAGGAAACTGTGGCTCATATACTTTATATAAAGTAAAAACTATCCGAATCTTGATTTTTCCTTAATAGAGGTACTGAGTTGGATTTTTTGAACTTTGTCCAAAGATAGCACTTCATAATTGCATAACTGAAATTGAAAGTGTCCAATGCCATGAAATTAAAAGATGCTTACTCCTTGGAAGGAAAGCTATGACCAACCTAGACAGCATATTAAAAAGCAGAGACATTGCTTTGTCAACAAAGGTCCATCTAGTCAAGGCTGTGGTTTTTCCAGTGGTCATGTATGGATGTGAGAGTTGGACTATAAAGAAAGCTAAGTGCCAAAGAATGGATGCTTTTGAACTGTGGTGTTGGAGAAGACTCTTGAGAATCCCTTGAACTGCAAGGAGATTCAACCAGTCCATTCTGAAGGAGATCAGTCCTGGGATTTCCTTGGAGGGAATGATGCTGAAGCTGAAACTCCAGTACTTTGGCCACCTCATGCGAAGAGTTGACTCATTGGAAAAGACTCTGATGCTGGGAGGGATTGGGGGCAGGAGGAGAAGGGGATGACAGAGGATGAGATGGCTGGATGGCATCACGGACTCGATGGACGTGAGTCTGAGTGAACTCCAGGAGTTGGTGATGGATGGGGAGGCCTGGTGTGCTACGGTTCATGCGGTCGCAAAGAACTGGACACAACTGAGTGACTGAACTGATATTGAATGCTAATCAATAGGACCAAATGGTAAGTGACTAAGATCAAGTATTTCATACATCAATAAAGTATGTTGTAAATAAAAAACTGTCTTAGTGGATGCAGTGGCACTCTAGGTCTCAAGCATATGTACTTTCAATAAACGAGCAATTTCGCTTTTGCAAGATCCCTGAGATTGATTTAAAGTGTGTGTGTGTATGATACATCCATTAGAGATAAAATACATCCCAGGTAATTTGAGTAAAAACCCTGTTTTTTTGTATAGTGTTGATCTTTTTTTCCTATCATACTTTTATGAGAACTTACAAGAAGCTGGCAATTTATAATTTCACAACTTTTCTTGTGCTTCTAGTTTTCAGTTGGAAGTCATAACTAGTAATAAAGTTTAAAGGTCCATAAGATTCTTAACAATCTACTACCTATGCCTAAGTATACTAGGCTGTGACTACCACAAACACTACTAGGTCTTGACTTACACTATACTATCTGCTTGGTATGGTCCTTTTTCATTTCTGTTTTTGTAAAAACTCTCTTACGCCCAGTTCCAGTGTTATTTTCCTAACCCTTCTAGGATGAAGTGCTTAACCTCTCTATTGTTTTCCACAGCACATGACTGACAGCATTAGTTTAACACTTAATATATTGTATTATATTTAGTTGTTTATACTCTGTCTCCTCCACTAGATATAAACTGTTCAGAATATTAATCATGTATTAATCTACTTTATATCCCTACAACCTAGCAGAGTGCTTGGTACAAACTGTAGGTGTGCTTGATAAATGTTGGATAGACTCAACTGAAGATCAGAGAAGTATTCCTTGAATAATTAATATTTTGGAGCTTTGTTAAAAAATGGATGCTTTAGATGTCCATTGTTGATGTATATACATACCAAGAGGTGAAGTAAGTTATAAGATCACAATCTAAGTTATTTATAAAAAAAAAAAGGGACCCAAGACTAGTTGTTCTTTTTGTTAGGAAAACAGTCATGAAGACTGAAATAAGCCTATGTATAGCATGAAAAAGGATCTAATTACTATAGTGCTAGGCTCAGTGTCAGAGGCTCTGTACACATACTCCTTGGTAGAGGTGAGGGAGCTAGGGTTGCCACCATTAGCATCATATGCTCCTGTGTACTTCCTCAACCCCTCTCTATTTTTAGTACATATGGGAGGATTTGCTAAGGTGTGGGACATAGCTTTTGTTCAACTGCTCTATTTATTATTTCCTCCTTTATTTTTATACAGTGCTTATGAGTGCTTGGTCACAGCAGAAAAGTGTGCTGGTCTTTTTCTGATTCTAGTCAAAAAGGAAAGAGCTCTTTTAATCAACTTTCACAGCTCACTAGATTAACATTTGCTTCCTACTGAACAAGATGATGCCTACCGTACACTCTAAGTTTGAAACTGTTAGACACTTGTAAACTACTGGTCTAAGATGCAAATTGTTTGTTCCTAAACTTGTTTGTACCAGTTTGTGGCGATAGCTGCTACTGTATCAAGTTATTTAAGTAAATATTCCATAAACCAATGATATATGAGGGTAAAAAGGGTTCTATTTTTCCTGAAAAAATTAAGCTAAACCTTTGGAACATCTCATTTAAAAAAGTCTGCTAAAAAAGAACTCCTGTCAAATTAGGTGTAGGTCAAACGACTGTAAAATGTACTGTAAAAATATAATAAAAATCCTGAAGGAGTCTATACTTAGACACTGTGCAAAGGTCCTTAAAATTTCTTCCACTTTAAAGAAACCAACACTAGAAATCCCATATAATGCCCTGTGGGTATAATAGAAACTCAAATAGTAGATACTTATTAAAAGAAAACCCTTGGCTCTCCATCAGATTAATGACAAATAAATGTTCATTAATTTAAATTTATTTTAAAAGATAATTTGCCATTTTTAACTTATTTCCAATCAAATGACCAATTACTAGTATCAAAAGCAGTTAGAGGACTTCTATTATATGTCCACTGTGGCCCATTAGTACTTCATTTTTTTTTTTTAGTACTTCATTTCTTACTAGAAATATATGTATATCTGTTCTCTAGTTAGCTCCCTAATGAGTAAAATTAATCAAAATGATTAGCATGTACACCAGTGGCGGATTCATGTCAATGTATGGCAAAACCAATACAGTATTGTAAAGTAAAATAAAGTTAAAAAAAAAAAAAGATTAGCAAGAAAGATGAAATAATTTGCTTCTTCTAAGTTTTCCTGTTTATAACATGAGTTGGGGAAAAGTCTGAGAAAACCACTTAGAAATTATAGCTCTATTCAGAACATTAATGTTTATACTAAGAGAAAGATTCATCCAATCACAGGGCTGGAAAATGCTTGTGGGGCACGTCTGTGAGATATACTAATAACACTGTGTCCATGCTGCATATGACTAGAGGCAGGTTCTTTCAGTTAGGAAAGAATTCATTTGATTCTTTCTCAGGGGAATCATCATTTCATCTCTTTGATGACCCATCTAATCCTTCTCTAAAATTTCCATAAAAACAATGGCAGAAGTTCAGGATTAGACTCTGAAGGTCCATGAAACTAAAATCTTTAGGGCCTTTTTCAGGCTTATGAATCTCACCTGTTCACCAGCTTGGGATTCTCCAATGATGAAACGATCTCCTGGGCCATCAGCAGCTGTAAGAGGAACAGAAGCAAGAACAATCATCAGAATGCACCTATGGCAAGGAATAAGAACCTAGTCTTGGAATTCTAAAAGTTGACTCAAATGATTAGGCAAGGCTTCAGGAAATTGGAACACTTTTCTGATCACCTAGCTTAGAAAAAAGTTTTGTTACTGTAATACTAGTTAGATCGTTGGTATCCACAATTTACAAGTACCAATAGGAGTGGTTCTAAATGTGCCCTTTCCTGGTGTCTTTGGAGACAGTTTTCTTGTTGTTCCATAATTTCCACTCTTGTACTTTTAAATAGGAAGTTCTTTTAGTCTATCCTCCTAAATAAAAGGGTATGTATGTGTGATGTGTGTGTACACACTCGTGGAGACTTATACATGAAGTGGTGGTGGTGGTTTAGTCGCTAAGTCGTGTCTGACTCTTGCGATCCCATAGCCCGCCAGGCTCCTCTGTCCATGGGATTTTCCAGGCAAGAATACTGGAGTGGGTTGCCATTTCCTTCTCCAGGAGATCTTCCTGACCCAGGAATCGAACCCAGGTCTCCTTCATTGCAGGCAGATTCTTTACCGACTGAGCTATGAGGGAAGCATGAAGTAGGGCAAGGAGATCCAACCAGGCCATTCTAAAGGAGATCAGCCCTGGGTGTTCTTTGGAGAGACTGATGCTAAAGCTGTCCAGTACTTTGGCCACCTCATGCGAAGAGTTGACTCACTGGAAAAGACTCTGATGCTGGGAGGGATTGGGGGCAGGAGGAGAAGGGGACGACAGAGGATGAGATGGCTGGATGGCATCACCGACTCGATGGACATGAGTTTGGGTGAACTCCGGGAGATGGTGATGGACAGGGAGGCCTGGCGTGCTGCAATTCATGGGGTTGCAAAGAGTCGGACACGACTGTGCGACTGAACTGAACGGAACTGATGCTTGAAGGAAATGAGTTACAGAATGAAGTAACTCAGGTGGAGAAGGTTCAGTACCTTTAATAAGTGATAGTGAGAGAGCTAGGATTTGAAAACTCACACCCTGAATTTCCAATACAACATTATTTTTTTATGAAAGATCAAAATGCTGCTAAAAAAACAAAATACATAGGCAGTGCTGCATCACAATTTCCACTGACTGCTTATTTTTAAACTGGAAGAAAACACTTTCAGAATTGAGATGGAGAAAACTTCCTATCCAATTTCCCCCCACATACAGTACAGTAATGGCTGGATGAAAAAATACTCCTGAAGATAAACGTATTTAAAAGGGTTTTCTTCACATACGATGCGGATTTCAGACCAATACTACTGTCAAGGCAATATGTACCTACTGAGTTTTATGATCATGACCATTAGCTCCTTGTAATCAGCATACAGCAAGGGTCTTGGGGCACACACACAGCAAAGACAACAGTGTTTATATGAATTTTTTAATCATATTTGCAGCCATGTTTATAAATAATAAAAAGCATTTTCCCTCTTTTAGAGGAGATATAAAATTCATTGTTTCTTTATGTGACTGCAAAGCCGTATTTTTTCTAAAGGCTTATATATACAATGCAATATAAGTCACTTTTTTTGTATAGCTGGCTTTGGTTAACCTAATGTGGAGAGGAACAAAAATTAACATTAGGTGTCTTCTACTTACTATATGTTGTATCTTGTGCTTTTTAGACTTTGTCTCAGTTAATAAACTCTTGGCTTTCTGGTGTTTTTTTGGAATCCTACTATATTAATATTTTCAGTGTTTACCTGTAAAAAAGAGACTACTGCAGTTTTCCTGAATGGCATTCTTATTATGCTGCTTTCATGGGTTCTTTTTTCTTTTTAATGAAACAGTTTAAAACAGATAGAGAAATCACTGCTTCAACAATTTTCAACATTTTACCAATTTTGTTTCATCTATATCCACACTCAGTATTTTAAAACTAATCATAATTTTCTTACTTTAGAAAATTAAGAAGTCAATTATCTTTCAGAGTTTTGCACTAATTGCATCTCAAATCTGAATAAACATTTTTATTTTTCTGCTAGAGATATTATTAGCTTTCTGCCTCCCCACAGCAACCCAGACGCTTTCTTTTTTTGCCTCTTGAACAAGGGGAAATTAGCATGGTTTTAGAGTAAAAGTTGAATCTGAATCCTGGTTCTGACTATTATTAGCTTTAGGATTTTCAGCAAATTACTAAATTTTTCTCTAAACTTCTGTTTGCTTGTTGATAAAAATGGGAATAACCATACTTTAAAATATGGTTTTAAAATATTTAAAATAACCATATGTTAAAATATACCTTTTAAGGCTTTTTCTTTCTTTCATTTATTCACTGAGTTTCTACTGAGTGTCTTCTATGTCCTAAGTGTCATACTAGATGCTGGGACAGAGTAGAGAGTATAACTAGTTGTTGTTGTGTAGTAACTAAGTTATTTCCAACTCTTTTGCAACCTCATGGAGTACAGCCCCCCAGGCTCCCCTGTCCAAGGGATTTCCCAGCTAAGAAGAATGGAGTGGGTTGCCATTTCCTTCTCCATGGGATCTTCCTGACCCAGGGGTTGAACCTGTGTCTTCTGCATCGTAGGCAAATTCTTTATGACTGAGCCACCAGGGAAACCAAAGTAAAACTAGATACTGTTTCTATTTTAATGCAGTGTCAATTTGTTGCAATGTTTTACACAAATAGAGGTGGGCTCTAAAATTATCTTGTAAGCAATTTTTTAAATGAAAAATAGAAAATATATTTTATCACACATGGTAAAGATGAGTATTATTTCAGAAACTTTTGTTTATATATATGCATGCATGTATATTTATATGTACTGTATATGTATATCCTTGGTTTATGATATATAATGTATTTAGTGCCTGTCTTTTTATGGGTGTGGTGAAACCAAAACTCTTAAAGCCATTGAGATAGTGAGGGAGATAGATTTTAATGTTAATCAAATAGTCACATTAATGAATATGCAAATATAAATTAAGAAAACCACTCTAAAGGAAAGGAACACAATTTAATGAGAGCATACACTGAGAGTACCTGAACTACCCTGGAGGGTCAGGGAAAGCCACCTTGATATAAAGGATTTATGATTTGAATATGAAGGATAAGCCAGAACTAAGTAGACAAAAAGTGTGTGTGAGGGAGGAGAGGTGGTAAGGGGAGAGAGAAAGTGGAAATGGACATGCTGCATCTAAAGATATTCACCTAAAGGAAAGAGTGTGTGTAAAGGCTCTGGTTCTTGTCCTCCATCTATCTTATAGTCTAGCTACTCTCTCACGTACCGAGAATAACAAGATGACTCATATTTCAGCTCCATAACATATGTTACTCCCACTGCTTGGAGTGTCCTTTCCTTCTCCCTGCCTTCTGGTTAAAAACTTTTTAGTTTTTAGGACTCAGCTCAAGTGTCACCTTCTCTAGGAAGTCATATCTGACTTCCTTCCCCTTTCTCTTTTATTTCCCCAGTGTATTCCTGAAGTAACTCTAATTATGGTTTCTTAATGTATTTGTAATCATTTGCTTATTTGTCTCAGGGAAATTCCTGGTACCTGCTGAAAAATAGGTATTCAATAAGTGTTGAATATATGAAGTATTCGCAAGTGAAAGAAATGAATGAGTGTGGCTCCTAAGAATCTTTTTAGAAAAATAAATCCATGAATGAAACAATAAATATTTTCTAATACAAAATGCTGTATTTTGAATGCCTTCCTTTTTTGCTGGTTCATGGTATATTATTTTCTTTAAAATGTGAGTCAACATTTACCATCTTCAGAATGTTTAGAAAGATTGCTCTGATCAATTCCATATAACTTAGGTTATATCTAACATAGTGCTAAGCTCATCACTGATGCTCAGTAAATACTTGTTAAAATAAAGAATTGAACTTTGCTTTTCCATAATACTTAGGTAGGAAGTTTGTAAACTGTCTTGTATGCATTAGTATTGTGCTTTGTAAATTTTCTTAAATAATTTTATAAACATGTGTATTTTATCTCCAGCTAGATAATAAGCTCATTTGAGGTAGGGATCACTTCCTAGATTTCTTTTTTGAAACTGTCTGCTCTTCAGTCCTCCTGTTTCCCTCTTCACACATTCTAATACGCATACACTCAAAACACTCATCTCAGTGTTCTGCACAAGCACTCCAAGCAAATGTCATTATATAATGAGTGGCTAGAGATAACATGGGGCCAAGCTGGTACAGAGTGTCAGGGAAGCCAACATCTGAAGCAGTCTTTAAGTGAAAGAAGCAAGATGCTTTGTTACCAAGGAAGGTACACTAACTGGGGAGAGAATATGTCTCACTTTAACTAGGTTCTCCACTATCCTCTGAAAATTTCCACCTGGGAACTATGCCTCTCTGTTGTTGGCTAAGGAAGGTTTAGTCAACCAACATTATAGAAAGTCCCTGATATTAATGGAGGAGTCCTTTTTACCATTTCCCTTTTAACAGTGCTTCTCAACTCTTAATGTACATTAAGAGTTCTATGTACATAGAAATCACTTAGAGAGCTTGTTAAAATACAGATTCTGATTCAGTAGGCTGGGATAGGTCCTGAGGTTCTACATTTCTAACAAGCTGATGCTTATGCAGCTGGTTAAGGGACTACCCTTTATGAGAAGCAGAGCACTGTAAGACTGAACGGAATCCAGACAAATTCAGACTAATAGAAAACTTAAATAAAAAAATTAGTGAACTACAACAGAAGTTCTGATTTTATACCAACAAGGCTCATTATTTACATAAAGGCAGAAAGGTAATGATCAATCTACCTAACTTGTTGATATTTATTTTAAAAACCTATTAAAGAGATACGTAAAAAAAAAAAAAAAGAAAATGGTTGCCATTTTCAAGATGAATTCTACCAGCTTGGGTGGGAGGGGGCAGAAGTGGAGGTACAGTGGCAGATGAACCTAAAGCTTGGAAAGAAAGAAACTAAATCAGCCACAGTATGCCATTAGAAACAATGGATGGATTGCAAGGATTTCTGTAAAGGCTTAGACTCTTTCCACCGGCCCCCACCCCTCAATTCTGGCATTTTGGTTAATAGCTTTTCTTTTATGTTTTGCAACTGTAGAATTTAATTTGAAGGAAGTGATAAAAGCAATATAAACCAAATCCTAACAGCAAATGCACTGTGTAAGCAATTTATAAAGCTTAATGCTAGACCCTGAAGCTGCTTCCACCTCCATCTTTTTAATGTGGAAACACTTTTAGTCTTGTTCACCTCTTTATTTGAAGATCTCTGATTATATCATTTGATATAAAACTGATAGCATTAGATAACTATTCAACGTGGCAATATACAGAAAATGATCATCCTAAGGCTATTTGCCCTAGAATTATCCCTCATTTTCATTTTCTAGTCACATGGGAGCTCTCTTTAAATCTCTTATAGCTATTCACTTATTTTCAGTAACAAAAGTCTCATTGTTTCCACATTAGGGTTGAATAAATGGAGGCCAGAGAGATAGCATAACTTTCAGAGGTCCTAGGAAGTATCTTCAATGGAGGAATAAGGCAGAGGGACTAAGATTTTGTTTACTCTAACTATGGAACCAAACTAAGACTGGTGGATAGGCAACAGGATAATAGTATTTCTGTGTATACTAAAATTAACATTATAGGAAGAGTTTGGAGTGGTGGCAAAGGTAGATGACAATACTAACACGACAGGATCAGTACTTGCTGCACTTATACTGAGAGATTAAATCTGGTGAATTGTTTGGGATTTTAAATCTGTTGCCTGGAAAGCAGGGAGCAAGGAGTAGTACAGGTGAATTAGAAGGCATTTCATATTCTTTATCATCATCTTCCAGGAGAAAAATGCCCATATATTGTTAGTATTGGGAAAAGATATATTATTTCCTTAAATATATTATTTTAAGCTTTTTTGAATTAACTAAAATCAATTATTTCAAATTATCTCTCGGCTCACTTGAGTAGTACTCCTATATCATAAGGCTCTCTTCTTCATCCAAAGTGTCCTACGGTGGAAGACTAAAGGCTGTCAAGTGAATTGGAGAACCAGCTACGGCCAAACAGGACTTAACTGGACAAAACAGAAACTCTTAAACATGACTTTTGTGACAGAATAAGAACTAGCTCAAAATTAAAAAGGTTATACAGAATTTTAGTATGTACTTTAACCTACTGGGAGGAAGTACATAGATGTTAATAGCAGCTAGACAGTGATAATGGGTAATTTAAAAATGTTCTTTTTGATTTTCTATATTTCCATAAGCATGTATTTAATCAGCATGTAAAAAAGAAAAAAAATATTAACTTAAAATGCAAAGATTCTCTTAATTTTCCGGAATTGTTTGCTGCACATGGTTTTTAAAATAATTATTGGCTTGTTTGTAATTTTTCCTTTGCCTAAATGATACCTAAACTAATTCTGAAGCGATAAGTCTTTCAAATTGAACATTTTCAAGAGAGTGAACTTGGTATTGAGATATCTTTGCCTTTATTAATGAATCAAGAAGCAACTGTGAGACAACGGGCATCCACATCTCTATAGGAGGCTGTGAATGCCTCAAGATGATTAGCTTAATCAGTGTGAAGGGAGAAATAACTCTTCAAAAATATGAATAAAACTATTGTATTGCTTCTAGCTGGTAAGTGCTACTTTCGTTTTCTCTGCTTATATCTTTCAAATTCATTCCCTCCTCCTCCTGAATGTAGTTTTAGATTTATTAATTTACATCATCATTGCTTAATTCCTGTCTTCTTTATACTCTATTCTTTCTTATTCTTTAAAAGCTGTTCCTATTTCTTTAGCTACTTGTTACTGTCTTGAGTTTTCAACCCACATACCTTAAAGCAAGAGATCCTCCAACTGGTTTGGAGTTTTATCCCACATGTTTCTGAAGGATACTGGCTAATGCTTAGTGATCCAGAGCAAGTTAGGAACCTCTTTACACCTAGAGGGTTAGCAATGTTCACAGGTGCCACGGGTTATTACTGGAAGGCCTAAGGCAAAGGCAGAGGAGAAGAAAAACAGGGAGAATAAAGGGAGTGGGGAGGAAGGAATGGGAGTAAAGGAAGACAGGGTGGAGAGAAAGGTACAGGAAGTAGAGTGGTAGAGAGCCACAACAGCAGCCTCAAGGCCGCTCTTCCCCACAACACCGCCTAGGGTGGTGTTACAGCACAGAAAAGACTTAGACCGTGCCTTTTTGTTCACTGAGAACCTTTGCTGCCTTAATTGTGATATTGATCATAATTAACCAACCATTCCAACTTTGAAATGTAACCATTTCCACGATGGTTTTCCGTTATATCTCTGTTATATGTTCCATATCTTAGAGAACTAGCAATACTTCACAGGAAAGAAATAATGTGAATTAGCTGCATGGCAGCTTGTCTGCTGAACCTTTTATACTGTGAGATGCCATTTTAAATGTCTCTGTGTGTTTGTGTACATGTGTGAAATAACTAAAAACACCACCACTTTAAAACAATAGACTATGATAGTCTAAATGGTAATTTTATATATACATGTCTCTGATAAGACTGTACAGTTGCAGAAAGGCTCTTTCATTGTTCATGTGGGCTAACTAAAAAAACCAAAAGCAATAGTTTTATATTGAGCTGCTGCTACCTTAGGTAAAAATCACAGAACAACATTCTGTTTTGGAATAATTCTGTCTCATATTATTTACCTCCTCACTTTCTCCTACTTTATATTACTGAGAATGTAAAAAAAAAATAGACTTTCTTGTCCCTTTGGTGTTTTATCTGCTGTAGTTGTTTGTTCTACTCTGGAAGTAAGAATTCTTTTTCATTTCAAAACAATCCAAATGGCTACCAATTAAAAGTTCAGACAGAAGCTACATTTTAGAGGGAATAAGAAAGAAGAGTCAATGAGGCTATCAGAATACTAAATTAATTTTTTTCTGAACAGTATTCATCTTAATAAACATTATAGAAGAAATGAACTTAGAAAACAAAGGAGGCAGTGGGTATTTGTTATTTGTTTTCAGCTCTAATTTAGATAACATCACCGACTCAATGGACATGAACTTGAGCAAAGTCAGGAGATAGTGGAGGACAGGGAAGCCTGGCACATTGGAGTCCATGCGGTTGTAAAGAGTCGTACACGACTTAGTGACTGGACAACGAAAACAACTAATTTAGTGAGATCAAGCTAAATTAGGTGCATTTAAGATAGTTTCGTGAGAAAGAATATACTAGGAGGAATTAACCTCTCCATTGTTCTATGAGAATAACAGTTCAGATAATGTTATCCTTTTTTAAGAGATGGTTTAAGTAAATATGATTGATAATAATAGGTACTATTATGAAACATTAAAAACATTGAGAGCTTTTTTTTATGCCAGATACTTTAAGACTTTCTACAGTCCCACTTAGTCCTCACAATAACCTGTTGGGGTAAGTATGGTTATAATTATCATAGTTTTATAGACAAGAAAACCAAGGATCAAAAAGTTGAACTGATTTGCTTAAAGTTACACAGATGGAACTGGTACAAGAGCCCAGATCACTTTCTTTGCTTGAAGTCCATAACTTTAACCATTTGTTCTACTGTCTCCAACACAGAAAGATACTCCTAAGAGGTGGTGATACAACATTGAGGAGATCAGTGAATATATTTAATCACAAGAAAGAGGAAAATATTTTAATAGTTAGATACAGTATAAAAAAATAAAAAATGAAGACAGTCAACTAAGGGACTCCATAAATGATCATTAGAAAGGAACTGGCATTCTTAAGAGCTCTGATAAACTGGGAAATGCTTTTAGCCATTTCTTCCATGATGTCAGCCAATATAATATAACTGATATTAGTTTCTAAGCAATTCAGTTGCATTTTCATTTTGTGTTTTCTTAAATTGGGCTTTAGGGAGGCAAATGATTTTGCTTTTGAGCTTTATCCCATCCCAGGCAATTCTGAAGGCGTGAACTGCTGGTACCATCTGGGGCTTTGGAGCTCTGAAAAATAGGACCTTCTAGGGATTTAGAGGTTTCCTCACACTTGCTTTCTATGAAGCTCTTATTGATGTTTGAATTTAAAGCAAAGGAAAAAAACTGGCCCACTTTATCCCCTGGTGGGAGTCTGCTTGTCTTCTTGGCCCTATAGATGTTTTCCACTAGAAAACATTTGGAAAACTTCAGACTAAGACTGTCTGCTATCTGGTATATGTAGAGGCCAAAAGAATTATGGCACAGTATCTTTACCAATCTCTACATATTTATTTGTGAGTAAGAATTTTCAAGTAACTACAGTATTTTCTCTGAAGTTTTACTCAAGATTGGGCCAGAAAATATATAGGTGTAGGTTAATATTGTTATCTGTGAATGAATTTTGACAACCAAGGGGGAAACAGATGTAACAGTCATTAGGTACTTGGGCTGAGTCAAACATCTAAAAACAGAATACTAAAAACAAAGCAAAAAAAGCCAACAAACCCCCCAGAACCAATGTGAGTATGTTGATACTCAAGAAAACCAAAATATATTTACCTCGGACAGCATAGCCATCTTTTACTGACGCTGGGAAAGGGGGTAGGTTGTCTTTTGCATATACATCTTGAGCAAGGACTCGCCCCATTCCATCTGTAAGAGAAAGAAAAGGAAAATATGGATGTTAAGTGCAGTGGGTTAAACAGGTGGTCCTAAACAAGACGGACCTAAGTACTTGTCTGACTTATATAAATATAAGGCTTGTATAAGGGCTCAGTCAGATCTCCTGATTTCTATCCCAAGGAATAGGCGACAGAAGGAAGAGATGCCTCCTAGTGTCTGAAATGAAAGATTAGATCAGTCAATGAATAGTAACACTTGTAGGGGTTATTTGAATACGAGTAGCTACACAGTCAGAGAAGGCGATGGCACCCCACTCCAGTACTCTTGCCTGGAAAATCCCATGGACGGAGGAGCCTCGTAGGCTGCAGTCCATGGGGTCGCTGAGGGTTGGACTTAACTGAGTGACTTCACTTTCACTTTTCACTTTCATGCATTGGAGAAGGAAATGGCAACCCACTCCAGTGTTCTCGCCTGGAGAATCCCAGGGACGGGGGAGCCTGGAGGGCTGCCATCTATGGGGTCGCACAGAGTCGGACACGACTGAAGTGACTTAGTAGTAGTAGTAGTAGTAGTAGTAGTAGCTACACAGTCATCAAAGATGTGTTCAAGTTGATGTGTCATAAACCCTTTAACAACTCCTAGATGATTTTCTTTAAAAAGTAAGTTCTTAAATAGTCATAGTCATTGACCCAGTGATTTCACTTCTAAGAAAATGGACAAGTCTTCCTGTATGTGTTTATTTAAGAGTTGCTTACATTAGTGAGAAATGGAAAGAAATAAAAAGATTAACAATACAGAAATTTAAACAGTGATGTATCCTTATGACAAAATATTATACAATATTTGTATTTTATAAAGAATATTCACTGACACAAGAAAATTCTTATAATATGCATTTTAAAACATGTAGAACTATACATGTAAAGTATAATCTTAACTACGTTAAGATATATGTGTATAGATCAATAGAAAAAGATGGGAAGGACATACATGAAATAAGAAAGTATTTGTTTACTGCAATATGTTAGAATTATGTATACTTTTATACCCTATGCTATACTTTTCAGAAAGTTTCCAAATTTTCTACAATGATCACATGTAATTTTTATTTTTTTCTTTTAGAAGAGAAAAGTAAAGAAAGGAGCTTCCTTAGCATTCTATTTAACTTCAGCCAAAATTTTGACTTTATTAACTTAAAAAAGCAGTGACTAGAAGAACATCAGTAATGTATTGTGTGAAGTGGATATTCAAACCACTATTCATATACTCTGGATGACAAGCATCTTTGGTGAGCTCCCAGGAGTTTGATTTCATGCCAATAAGAATAAAAGTTTCAAGAGTCACGACCAATTACTTAAATCCTCTAGTCAGAATCTGCCCTTATTATTATCATTACTCTTGCTATTCAAGAAGTAATATAATAATTAATAGGAGGTAGAGAAGGAAGAAGAAGAAGAGGAGGGAAAAAAAAATCAAACTTCACTCCAAAGACTATAGGTATATACAACTTGATTTACACATTTGTATAGGTTTAGAAAATGCTATTGTTTCCAGAGCTGGATGGATGAGTTTTCTTTGGTCTGTCTTTTGTTTTTAGCTTTGTCATTCTTAGCTACTTTGGGTCCTCTGGTTTCCAGAACCCAGGACAAAGAAGTAAGTACAGACAGATTTTAAATTTTGTACTCTGATCCAACTCTGATCCACAGTAATAGTGATATTAACCCTTTTTAAGGAAAGTGACACCTGAATTGGGAGAACTAGCTTAGGTACCTTCAGGAGGTTGAAACTATTCTGGAGCTATCCTGAGCTATGGACCATATTTTGTAAGACCAGGGAAGTGGTGGGACTAGAGGGCCTTGTTTGTATACATATATACAACATTAATTCCCAAATGAACCTGAAGCTATAAGGCAGCCTTTGATAGTGGACCCTATGGCATCTGCTTAGGGTCAACATAAACTACTTGGGTTAGCTCCTTATCTGAAACTATTCCGTCCAGTGTGGTGAATGAAAATGGAAGTGTGACACCAGTACAGATCCCAAGAGAATAACTTTTCTGGGATTTGAATAACTCAGTAATAGTATTTAATAATCAAAGATAGCACTAGGGCTAAGATCTAGTTTATCTAGTAAATGTTTATATAGCATTTTATAAATTACCAAGTAATATTACATATATAATTTCATTTAATTCTTAAAAAAATCTAGTAAAGCATTATTATATTCATTTTAGAGGCAAATTACGAGAAGTTTAAACAGGTAACCTACCCAAGATCACATATTTTACAGATGCCCAAGAAAGGACCTAAATTTAGATCTTAGAACTTCAATCATTAATACAATGGCAATAGCTACATACCCTTCATATACTGCTCTTCTTCTGTTCTAACATTTAAAAAAGCTACAAGGTGAGTCCTCAAAAAATTAAAGATAGAATTACTATATAATCTAGCAATTTCACTTCTAGGTATATATTCAAAAGAAGTAGTAGTAGAAACTTGAACAGATATCTGTGTGCCTATTTTTATAGTGGCATGATTCACAATAGTCAAAAAGTGGAAGTAACCCAAGTATCCACTGACAGATGAGGTGGTAAACAAAATGTGGTACATACATATAGGAATATTATTCAGCCTTAAAAAAGAAGGAAATTCTTACATATGTTATCCATATACATATGGATGAAACTTGAAGGGACTATGAAATAAGTGAAAATAGCTGAAACAAGCCAGCCACAAAAGGCCAAACATCGTATGATTTCACTTTTTTGAGGTAATTAGAGTATTCAAAATTATAGTTATCAAAAAGTAGAATGGTGGTTGTTATGGGCTGGGAAAAGGGAAAAATAGGAAGTTATTTTTTAACGAGTATATAGTTTCAGTTTGGGGTGATGAAATAGTTTTGGAGATGGAAGGTAGTGACAGTTGCAAAACAACGTAAATGTATTCAGTGTCACTGGACTGTACAGTTAAACATGATTAAAATGATAAGTCTTATTTGTTACCACCGCCACAAAAAACTACAAAGAATGGCTGTCATCAACAGTTAACACATGTATTTTCCCTCCCTAGGTCCTTGCCAGTAGCTCAAGAGAAGTGATACAATCTCATCAAGACTCTTTTTACTTCTATATTCCAGGAAGAAAGAGGCTGAGCACTTAGTATGCTAAGTTCAAAAGCCTGTTGATACTGACAGTCTTAGCTACTGCAGCAGCTTAACATAAGTTAACTAAGGTCTCACTGATGGCCAGTTTAGAGAAAAGCGTATCAGCTGACTTGATTTCTCCCTTTAATGCTTGTGTTACTCATATATCTTATTGTGCAATTCCATTCTGGATGGTTCCTAAGGTACAGGGTCCGAGTGAGTGAGTGAAGTCTCTCAGTCGTGTCTGACTCTTTTTGGCCCCATGGACTGTAGCCTACCAAGCTCCTCTGTCCATGGGATTTTCCAGGCAATAGTACTGGAGTGGATTGCCACTTCCTTCTCCAGGGGATCTTTCCACCCTAGGGATCGAACCCGGGTCTCCCGCATTGTAGACAGACGCTTTACCGTCTGAGTCATAGGGTCTACTCAACCACAATTTGATGCAATTAGATTCTGGAAACTAAAGTAAAAATCCTGTTATGTAAGTTTCCAGTAATAATTGCCCCTCCTTACTGCCACTTTACCATATACATAAACACTAAAAAATAGCCTGCAAATCTGAGGAGAATCAAATAATAATGACAGATTGAGATGTACATATGACCAGGAATTAGTGTTTATTTAATTATTTATTGAAATATAGTTGCTGTAAATGTTATATCAATTACAAGCAGAGAATATAGTGGTTTGCAACATTTAAAGATTATACTCCATTTATAGTTACTATAAAATATTGGCTATATTCCCTGTGTTGTACAACATATGCTTGTAGCTTATTTTATATCTAATAGCTTGTACTTCCTTACCCCTATATTGCCCCTTCCTTCCTCTCCCCAGTAGTAACCTCTAGCTTGTTCTCTACTATGTGAGTCTGCTGCTTTTTTGTTATATTTACTGGTTTATTTTAGATTCCATGTATAAATGATATCATACAGTATCTTTCTTTGTCTGACTTACTTCACTTAGCATATATAGTGTGTGTTAGTAGCTCCATCGTGTCCAACTCTTTGCATAGACTGTAGCCTCCCAAGCTCCTCTGCCCATGAAATTCTCCAGGCAAGAATTCTCCATGGGATCTTCCTGACCCAGGGGTCGAACTGGGGTCTCCTGAATTGTAGGCCGATTCTTTACTGCCTGAGCCACTGGGAAAGCCCCTTCACTTAGCATAATATCCTCTAAGTCCATCCACATTGCTGCAAAAGGCAAACTTCATAATTTTTTTATGGATGAGTAGCAGTCCATTGTGTGTGTGTGTGTGTGTGTGTGTGTAATGTCTTTATCCATTCATCTGTTGATGGACACTTAGATTGGTTCCATATTTTGGCAATTATAAATAATGTTGCCATGAACACTGGGGTGCATGTATCTTTTTTCATTACTGTTTTTGCTTTTTTGGATACATACCCAGGAGTAGAATTGCTGGGTTATATGGTAGTCCTATTTTTAGTTTTCTGTGAAACTTTCATATTGCTTTCTGCAGTGGCTGTACCAATTTATATTCTCACCAACAGTGTAGGTGGAGGTTCCCTGTTCTCTACATGCTATAAGTGAGTTATTTAAATGCCACAATCTACCCAAGATTCACTAGGCTACAAAATAATACACAGATCCTATTTTAAGAATTCTGTAGCACTAGCGTAAGGCTTGCCCAGCATAATTTGGAAAATGTTTATACTGAGATTGAGCTTTATTTCTGACAAGTGTCTAGTTTCTGATACAAAGAATGATCTGCTGCACCTTAAACATGGGGGGCTTTTTCTTATTTCTATGCCTTTGCAAATAATGTTGCCTTGGACAGGAATATTTGTTTCCTTCTCCTTTCCTGTGCCTAGTGAATCTTAGGTATCCCCTAAGTTTCAGCTCAGATATCATGTCTTTGGTCTTCTGCCTCTAAACAAGAAAAAAAAGTTCACTGACTGATTTATTTATTCATTCATCACCAACACTGGGAACCTACTATATGCTAGACACCGCGGACAAAAATACTAGTAAGACCTGGCTGATTTCCTCAAGGAATTCACATGTAACAGTATATGTGAGAAAGGAGAATATGGAAAAATAAAAATATGACTACAAGATAGTACAGCATGGGCAGTGACAATATATCATCAGGGTAATATGGGCGTATACAGAAAAAATCAGCTCAGATCATGAGCTCCTTACCGCAAAATTCAGGCTTAAATGGAAGAAAGTAGGGAAAACTACTAGGCCATTCAGGTATGACCTAAAACAAATCCCTTAAGATTGGAGGTGACTGGACAGAGTGGATGGGGGTCCATGACAACATACAGGGGGCAGTGACTGAAACCATCCAAAAGAAAAAGAAATGCAAGAAGGCCAAGTGGCTGTCTGAGGGGGCTTTGCCAATAGCTGAGGAAGGAAGAGAAGACAAAGGAGAAAGGGAAAGATACACCCAGCTGAATGCAGAGTTTCAGAGAATAGCAAAGGAGAGATAAGAAGGCCTTCTCAAATGAACAATGCAAAGAAATAGAAGAAAACAATAAAATGGGTAAGATTAGAGATTTCTTCAAGAAAGTTGGAGATATCAAGGGAACATTTCACGCAATGATGGGCATGATAGAGGACAGAAATCATAAAGATATAACAGAAGCAGAAGAGACTAAGATGAGATGGCAAGAATACACAAAAGAACCAAAGCTATGGCAAACCCAGACAGAGTATTAAAAAGCAGAGACATCACTTTGCCAACAAAGGTCTGTATAGTCAAACCTATGGCTTTTCCAGTAGCTATGCATAGATTTGAGAGTTGGTCTGTTAAAAAGGCTGAGCGCCAAAGAACTGATGCTTTCAAATTGTGGTGCTCAAGAAATACTCTTGAAAGTGCCTTGGATAGCAAAGAGATCAAACCCTCATTCTTAAAGGAAATTAACCCTGAATATTCACTGGAAGGATTGTTGCTGAAGCTCTAATACTTTAGCCACCTGATGTGAAGAGTCAACTCACTGGAAAAGACCCTGATGCTGGGAAAGATTAAAGACAAAAGAAGGGGGCAGCAGAGGATGAGATGGTTAGATAGCATTACCAACTCAAAAGACATGAATGTGAGCAAACTCTGGGAGATAGTGGAGGACAGAGGAGCCTGTTATGCTACAGTCCATGAGGCTGCAGAGTCTGACATGACTTAGTGACAACAACAATAGGAAAAAAACCCACCTAATCAACAGTTCGTGGAACATCAAGAAAATCTTCCTAGATGAGATACCTACGCTGAGTTTTAAAGTTTTAAGTACAAACAAAGTAGGAGAAGAGTGGGGGGCATTTTCGACAACAGAAACAGGATCAAGGGAATTTAAACTTAATCTTATGAAAATGGGAATCCAATGAAGGATTTTAAGCAAAATAATGACTTCAAGTTAACCTCCTAGCAGCATTTAAATCTCTTCAGAGATAATGGAACTTTTAAGGAATAGCACTTTTTAATAGAACTTTTTAAGTGCCTAGTGACAAGATATAGAATGGATTGGAGGGATTATACACAGTCTTCATATTTTTCAAACATTTGTATCCATCTGTTATGGTACACTTTCCACATTACATTAGGTTGTTTGTGAAGCTATTATATCTTGACTTCTTCATTAAGTTGTTAATTCCTTGTTTTCACAGCATAACTCACCTATCATTGTATCCCCAGTACCAAGCACAGTGCTTGGTACTTAAAAGGTACTCAGTAAGTGTTTGCTGAATGACTGAGTCAATGAATGAGTACATTAATGATTAGGACTAAGGAGGGAAATGTTGGATAAATAGAGAAGAGAGTCATATCAATCAAATATTAATACAAACAACTTCACCCAAAGAATATATATAATACAGAAGGCCATCTTGCTAACTTTTACTTTCATTATTCCCCATTTAGACTCCTTTAAGCAAATCTTTTTGTATAATGGATGCTTACCTCCATGATTACAGAAATGACTTCCCTAAACCTGGACATTTTCCTTTTGTTATCAGTAAATGTCCATCATCTATTTCAAGACTTCATTAAAGATATAGGTTCTCCTTGATGCCCCTCTGAATACGACTCTGTATATTCAGTTAGTAGTATATCAGCAAGTACTTGCAGAGTTGTGTGTAAGAGTTCTCAGGGTGATGAGTATGAGAAGTGTGCATTTGGTTTCTTAAGTTTCTGAAGACACAGAACTGTATTTTTTCTTTCCTTTATGTCTAATCAAAACAATAAATACAGGTTATATTCAAAATAACTTTTAGCAGCCTAGACTTCCAGGAATCTTTGCTATTATTTAAATTCTGTTCTTCTTAAAAGGGAAGGATAAATCCAAGAGAAATGAAAACATGTGCTGTGTTTACTTGCTCAGTTGTGTACAACTCTTTGCGACCCCATGGCCTGTAGCTTGCTGGGCTCCTCTGTCTGTGGGGATTCTCCAGGCAAGAATACTGGCATGGGTTGCCATGCCCTCCTCCAGGGGATCTTCCCAACCCAGGGATCAAACCCAGGTCTCCCGCATTGCAGGAGGATTCTTTATCATATGAGCCACCAGGAAACCCCATGCATACTGGAGTGGGTAGCCAATCCCTTCTCCAGTGGATCTTCCTGACCCAGGAACTGAACCAGAGTCAATTGAAGGCAGATTCTTTACCAGCTGAGCTACCAGAGAAGCCCAATGAAAACATATGTCCAGGCAAAAACTTGTAAACAAATATTAATTGCACATTATTCATTAATACTCAAAAGATGGAAACAATCCAACAGTCCATCCCTTGATGAATGGATAAATAAAAGTGATGTATATTGGATTAGCCAAAAAGTTCATTCAGAAAAACCCAGGAAAGCGAGTGTTAGACTTCCAGTCCAAGTCCAAAGGCCTGCAAACCAAGGGGGTTAATGGATAAAAACCCGATACATACAATGAAATATTATTTGGCCACAAGAAGGAGTGAGGTACTAATGGAAAACATAAAGCATTGCTGAAAGAAATTATAAAGAAGATACAAATAAATGGAAAGACATTCTTTGTTCAGGAATTTAAAGACATAATATTCTTAGAGCCCATGCTACCTAAAGTCACTTATAGATTCAACGTAATCTCATTAAAATGCAAACAGCATTTTTTTAAATATAGAAAAATTCATCCTAAAATTCATATGCAATTCCAAAAGAATATGTCCAGATGAGATTAGTATTTGAATTGGTGAAATAAATAAAATATATCACCCTCCCCATGTGGGGGTGGCATCATTCTATCCACTGGGCATTTGAGTAGAACAAAAGATGGAGGAAAAAAATGGTCCCTTTTGCTTCCTCCCTGCCTTTTGACTTGGGATGTTGCCCTTGGATGGGCTTTATCCATTAACTCCCTTGGTTTGCAGGCCTTTGGACATGGAATGGAATTATAACACCAACTTTCTTGGGTCTCCAGCTTGCAGATGGCAAATCATGGGACTTCTCAGCTTCCATAATCATGTGACTCAATTCCTCATAATAAATCTCTTCCTATATATAGTCTATTGGTTCTGTTTCTCTGGAGAGCTCTGTTTAATACAAATGGAATAGAATAGAGAGCACAGAAATAAACACTCATGTATATGGTCAAATGACTTTTGACAAGGGTGTCAAGACCATTCAATGGGGAAAGGATAGTTTTAAAAAAATGATGTTGGGAAAACTGGACAGCTACATTTGAAAGAATGAAGCTGGACTCTTATCTTCCACCATATACAAAACTTAACTCAAAAAGGATTAAAGACGTAAAACCTGTAACTATGAGTGAGGTTGGGGAGGCTTCCTGGTTTGGAAGGATTCCACATGCTGTTGGGCAACTAAGGTCTTGCACCACAACTACTGAGCCCATGTGCTGCAGATACTGAAGCCCATGTGCCTAGAGCCTGTGTTCTGCAACAAAAGAAGCCACCACAATGAGAAGCCCAAGCGTTGTAATGCAGAGGAGCACCCACTTGCTGCAACTAGAGAAAGCCCATGAAGAGCGATGAAGACCTAGAGCAGCCAAAAATAAATAAATAAATAGTAAAAAAAAAAAAGGAATTGTACACCATGATCACATGGGATTTACCCCAGGGATGCAAGGATTTTTCACTATCTGCATATCAATGTGATACATCACATTAAGATATTGAAAAATGAAAACTATATGATCCTCTCAATAGATGCAGAAAAAAGCTTTTGATATATTTCACCATCCATTTATAATAAAAACTCTCCAGAAAGTGGGCATAGAGGGAACATACCTCAACATGATAAAGGCCATCAATGATAATCCCATAGCTAACATCATATTCAATGGTGAAAAGTTGAAAGCATTTTCTCTACAATCAGGAATAGACAAAGATGACCATTCTGGCTAGTTTTATTCAACAGCTTTGGAAGTCTGAGCTATAGTACTCAGAGAAAAAAAGAGATAGAAGGAATCCAAATTGGGGAAAAAGTAAAACTGTCATTGTTTGCAGATGACATGATGCTATACACAGGAAATCTGAAAGCTCCTTCTAGAAAATGATTAGAGTTCATCAGTAGATTCAGTATAGCTGCTGGATACAAAATTAATAAACAGAATTTTTTTGCATTTCTATACTAACAGTACAAGATCAGAAAGAGAAATTAAGGAAACAATCTCATTTATCACTACATCAAAAAGAACAACAATAACAAAAAATACCAAGGAATAAACCTACCTAAGCAGGCAAGAGATCTATATTCTGAAAACTGTAAGATGCTTAAGAAAGAAATTAAAGATGACACAAACAAATGGAAGATATTAATATATGTATTCTTGGACTGGAAGAATCAATATTGTTAAAATTATACTACCCAAGCAATCTATGGATTCAATGCAATCCCTATCAAATTAACCAATGACATTTTTCACACAACTAGAACAAAAAATTTTAAAATTTGTATGTAAACACAAAAGACTCTGAATAGCCAAAACAGTCTTGAGAAAGAATGAAGCTAAAAATTCAATCCACAATCCCTTACTTCAGACTATACTACAAACTGGCACTAATCAAAACAGTATGGTACTGGCACAAAAACAGACTTATAGACCAATGGAATAGGACAGAAAGCCCCCAAACCCATGTACTTATGGTCTATTAATCTACCACAAAGTACACAAGGATATATAATGGAGAAAAGACAGTCTCTTCAATAAGTGGTATAGGGAAAACTAGATAGCCACATGTAAAATAACAAAATTAGAACATTCTCTAACACCATATACATATACAAAAATTGGAG
The DNA here is from genome assembly GCF_014754425.2 of Oryx dammah. Lineage (NCBI taxonomy): Eukaryota > Metazoa > Chordata > Mammalia > Artiodactyla > Bovidae > Oryx > Oryx dammah. The sequence goes on from NW_024070210.1 coordinate 23,946,826, forward strand.
AAGGAACTGGCAACCCACCCTAGTATTCTTGCCTGAAGAATCCCATGAACAGAGGAGCTTGGAGGATTAGAGTCCATTGGGTCACAAAGAGTTAGACACAAATGAGTGACTAGCACACATATACAAAAATAAATTCAAAATAGATAAAAGACCTAAATGTAAGACTGGATATCATAAAACCCCTAGAGGAAAACATAGGCAGAACACTCCTTGTCATAAGTCACAATATTGGGGGGGGGGTCTGTCTTCTAGAGTAATGGAAATAAAAAGAAAAATAAACAAATGGGACCTAATTATATTTAAAGGCTTTTACACAGCAAAGGTAAATCATAAACAAAACAAAAAGTCAACTTATGGACTGGGAGGAAATGTTTGCAAACAATGCTACTGACAAGGGATTAGTTTCCAAAACATACAAATGGCTCATACAGCTTTAATATATACAAACTGAACAACTCAATTAAAAAGTGGGAAGAAGACCTAAATACACATTTCTTCAAAGAAGACATACAAATGGCCAACAGGCACTTGAAATGATGCTCAATATCACTAATTATTAGAGAAATGAATAGCAAAACTACAATGATGCATTACCTCACACCAGTCAGAATGGCCATCATTAAAAATCTACAAATAATAAATACTGTAAAGAATGTGGAGAGAAAGGAACCCTCCTACACTGTTGGTGGAAATGTAAATTGGTGTAGCCACTGTGGAGAACAGTACAGAGGTTTCTTACAAAGCTAAAATAAGAGTTATCATATAATCCTGTAATTCTACTCCTGGGCATATAGCCACATAAAACTAATTTAAAAAGACAGGCACCCTAATGTTCATAGTCAAACATGGAAGCAATCTAAATGCTCGTCCACAGATAAATGGATAAAGAAATAGTGTGTGTGTGTGTATGTATGTGTGTGTGTGTGTATATATACATATATATATAAAGTGGAACAGTACTCAGCCTTAAAAAAGAATGAGATGATGCCATTTGCATCATTTGCAACATGAATGGACCTAGAGATTATCACCTTAAGTGAAGTGCGTCATTCAGAGAAAGAGATATATCTCTGAGATATATAACATCACTTATAAAGATACTGCTCTAAAATGATACAAATGAACTTATTTACAAAACAGAAATAAACTCAAAGACATAGAAAACAAATATATGATTACCTAAGAGGATTGCCGGTCAGGGGAGAGATAAATTAGGAGTTTGGGATTTATATATATAGACTACTATATATAACATAGGTAATCAACAAAGAGTTACTATATAGCTCAGAAAATGTTACTCAATATCTTGTAATAAGCTATAATGGAAAAGAATCTGAAGAAGAACACACACACATATATCTGAATATATATGTATACATATAAAGAATCACTGTGCTGTGCACTTCAGACTAACAGAACATTGCATATTAACTAAAAGTAAAAAAATTTTAAAACTGGGAAAGGATTTGAATAGATATTTCTCCAAAGTTGATGTATGAACTGCTAATATGCATATGAAAAGATGCTCAACACCATTAATGATCAGAAAAATGCAAATCAAAACTACAATGAGATATCACCTCACACCCATTAATTGGTTACTATCAAAAAATCAAGTGCTGATGAGAATGTAGAAAAACTGGAATTCTTACATAGTAGAATAGTACAACCAGTATGGAAAAGAGAAAAAATTTCCTCAGAAAATTAAAAATAGAAGTACCATATAATCCATCAATCTCACTTCTGAGTATATATCCAGGGTCTTGAAGAGATATGTGCACATCCATGTTCACAATAGTGCTATTCATAATAGTCAAGAATGGAAGTGTTCCAAATGTCCATCAACAGATGAATGGATTAACAAACGTGGAGTATATATCTAAATACTATCACATGGCCCAACATGGACAGACCTTGAGGACATTAAGCTAAGTGAAATAAGCCAGCCATAAAAAGACAAATACTGCTGACTCAACTTATATGCCATATCTAAAGTAGTCAAATTCTTAGAAACAGAAAGGAAAATGGTGGTTACCAGGGGCTGGGATGAGGAGGAATATGTATGAGAAAATTTTGGAGATATGTTTCACAACAATGTGAAGGTACTTAATGCCACTTAATTGCAATGATAATCTGTTAATTTAATTAACTTAATGATGTTAAGATGATAAATTTTATGTTTCTTACTATAATAATTTTTAAAGAAGGAATGAGATATGGATCCATGTTACAACATGGATAAACTTTGAAAATATTATGCTAGGTAGAAAACACCAGTAATAAAAGACCCATTATATAATCCCATTATGTGAAATGTTCAGAATAGGTAAACCTATAGAGATAGAAGTAGTTTAGTGGCTGCTTAAGACTGGATAGTGGGCTAGGGGGATAGGAAGAGGATGATAGCTAAAGACGGTGGAGATTCTTTTTGAAGTGATAATATATTCTAAAACTGACATGGTGATGACTATACATATCTGTGAATAAACTAAAAACCTTTGAACTATATAATTTATGTGGGTGAATTATATGGTATATGAATTGTATTTCAATAAAGCTGTTATTTTTTAAAGGGCAAGAATAAGAGATTTTTTAAAGAAGAATATTTCTCTCATTTTAACATATATAATTATATTAGAAGAGTAAAGAAAAGTCATATTTGAAGTACACATATACCATCTGGTCTTTATAGATCTTTGAAATATCTTGGAAAGAAAAATTAAACATTTCCTCTGGAAAGAAAGAACAGCTTCATGCTTAAGGTTATCAGCATAAATCTAATAACAGAAAATCGGCCAATTTTTATTTTGTACTCATACTAAATATAAGGAATTCTATCTTTAAGGTAAATTAGATCTCTATTAGATTAGTTCTGCTTTTGGAGTTGATACCAAGTTAACTTACCAGCAGCATTTAAGTCTTTTCAAAGAGAAAAACATGTATTACCCCAAGTTTCTTTTTTCCCTAAAGGCCTAAGGCAAGGGAAAGGATTTGACAAGAAATATGCAATTGATTGGAAAATGGTAAGGCCTTCCAGTTAGCAGCAAATATAAGAGAGCTGAGGGATAAATGTAAATATACACCAGGAAGTATATCAATATATATCAGGAGGATTCACAGATCAGGCAATGACTAGCTCTTCCAAGCAGTTAATATTAGATTTCATTCAATGTCTCACCAGATGATCGATTTGGGAACTTACAGAGTATGTAGTAGTGCTGCAAAATACTTTATTACTTGGAGGTGTCTCTTGCTTACATTTAAATACTGTCATGGATCTTAAACCATCTCTTCTCTTTGCCCATAGGTGGAGCCAAAGTACTACTGTTGAATAAACGTTGGGCGTGTGGTTTCAGAAAAGCAGCAGGCAGCAGTAGACTAGATATTAATCATATGACTGGTTGGCACTCAGGAAGACCCCTTGTGTGGGGGGAGTTATTTTTACAGTTACACAATTGAGTATAATTAACTCACTTAGAAAAAAAATCAGACCTATAATCCTGGCTAAATCATCCCTATGTCACAAACGAGTAGACTAATCTTCCTATTTCATACCTTCTTCTATGAATATTATTATATATTTTCACATACATATTTTTCTCTTTTAAAAAGTATTATAAATATATCTCATTTTGGGTCAGAAACAGGGAGAAGTACATCTGTTGTGGTCAGTATCTAAGAAGGACACTTCACTGCCAATCTCTAGAAATGCTTAAGTCTTTTGTGGAAATACAAAGAACTCAGGTCAGAAATGCCAAAGTCTTTGGTTATAAAGTCTTAAAAAAAAACCCTAGAGCTTGTAAAATAATGCTCCTAAGAAAGCAGAAGCCTTTCTATTCATACCTTAGTTTTTTTCACTGTTAACTGAAAGACATTGGGGATAACAGGGAATTCTAGAATATTTTAATCTGCTTTACAGCAGCTAGTACTGCACCAAGTATGAATTTATAATGTATTCACATCATGTATTTTATAAGCAAAGATGAATCATAAATGGTAGTGTGACAAATATTATCTCCATTGGTATTTCTCTTATAAGAAACCAAAGGAAGGTATGTTTAATTAGTAGAGCACTTGTTCCTTAAAGGTCTTGCTTGCAGATAGGAGTTGAAATAGTAGATATAATAAAGGACAGCTCAGAGACAGAAGAAAATTCACCTGTAGCCAAAACACATTAAAATAAATAGTAAACTTTGCATATACATGCACTTCTAGGTTCTTACTTTAGAAGGATAATTTTCATACTGATTTGAGACATACTCTTGGAGAAGGCAATGGCACCCCATTTCAGTACTCTTGCCTGGAAAATCCCATGGACAGAGGAGCCTAGTAGGCTGCAGTCCATGGGGTCGCTAAGAGTCAGACATGACTGAACGACTTCACTTTCACTTTTCACTTTCATGCACTGGAGAAGGAAATGGCAACCCACTCCAGTGTTCTTGCCTGGAGAATCCCAGGGACGGGGGAGCCTGGTGGGCTGCTGTCTCTGGGGTCGCACAGAGTTGGACACTACTGAAGCGACTTAGCAGCAGCTGCTGTAATTAAAAAATTACAAGACGCTTAACTCCTTGGAAGAAAAGTTATGACCAACCTAGACAGCATATTAAAAAGCAGAGACATTACTCTATCAACAAAGGTCTGTCTAGTCAAGGCTATGGTTTTTCCAGTAGACATGTATGGATGTGAGAGTTGGACTATAAAGAAAGCTGAGCACCAAAGAATTGATGCTTTTGAACCGTGGTGTTGGAGAAGACTCTTGAGAGTCCCTTGGACTGCAAGGAGATCCAACCAGTCCATCCTAAAGGAAATCAGTCCTGAATATTCCTTGAAGGACTGATGTTGAAGCTGAAACTCCAATACTTTGGCCACCTGATGTGAAGAACTGACTCATTTGAAAAGACCCTGATGCTGGGAAAGATTGAAGGCAGGAGGAGAAGGGGACAACAGTGGATGAGATGGTTGGATGGCATCACCGACTCAATGGACGTGAGTTTGAGTAAACTCTGGGAGTTGGTGATAGGGAGGCTTGGCAAGCTGCAGTCCATGGGGTCGCAAAGAGTTGGACACGGCTGAGTGAACTGAACTGAGCTGAACTGAACTGCACTGCACTGCACTGAGCTGAACTGCACTGAACTGCACTGAACTGCACTGCACTGAGCTGAACTGCACTGCACTGAACTGCTGTAATGGAATGAACAGAGGACTAGGAGTACGGAATCTTCGGCTCCGGCTGTTTTGAATCATAGCAAATTTTCTAAGAACATTATTAACCTCTTTGGTCCTAAGTTTCTTTGCCTTTAAAGTAAGAAAGACTACTTGATCTCCAAATCACTTTCTTTTTGTAAAATTATAAGTATTTCATATAGTATACTGTTAACATTCCTTCACAGATCTACCCTATGTATATGACCTTGAGAGCATCACTTCCAAGCACTTCTGTATACATGATTTATTCTTAGTTTTCTGGGATTCTTGCTGAACCTTCACAGAGATATAGTAAGTAATTTTAGAGATCTCACGGTGGCAAATGGCCTCAAAGATTCATTGATTCTGGATCTCTCTTAGGAAATGTGCACATCTCTCTACAGGCTTCTGTAATTGTAGGTGTCAGCGTATTTGCAGAGGCAAAATATTTGGAATCTCCATCCGCATACTTTTCCTACTTAGTGATTGATAGATGAAATTGGATAGTTAGAGGTGCATTCAGCTGAAATCAGAATGAACTAAGAAGGTTTGTTCATTAAAATGCAAATATCCCTAGAAAAGATAACAGCTACAGTGAGAATGAGTTTCTAATCTTTTTCTGGAGAGAAATCTCTTATCTTCAGTAAGAGAATTATAGGCCATATCTGACTCACAACTCAATTTATAGTGATTCACATTTAGATCACTCAACTTTTTATACCCATGTTGTTTATTAGAGCATTTATAACAGAGGAAGATCAAATATCCCAGTCATTTCTATTATAAAACACATGAACAAAGTGCTATGCGGACATGGAGGAAGAAAACTTAACTCAGCTGGTGAAACGGAGGAGTGGACACCAGGAATGCCTTCATGGAGGAGAGCTTCTTAAAATTTACTCTTAAAAAACATGTACTGGGAAAATGGGGAGATGTTGGCCAAAGGGTACAAATTGTCAATTATAAGATGAATAAGATCTGGGGATCTAACATAAAGCATGGTGACTATAGTTAATAATGCTGTATTGTATACTTGAAATTTGCTCAAAGAGTAAATCTTTAGCATTCTTACCATACACACTCATACACAGTCAGTAACTATCAAGTGATGAATGTATTGATTAGCTTGACTGTGGTAATTATTTCACAACCTATATATATATATATGTATATTCAACATGGTTGAATACCCTAAAGATATACACTTTTAACTTACTAATTATGCCTCAATAAAGTCAGACCAAAAAAAAAAAAAAAAAAAGAGTACATAGTGACTGAGCAGAGAAATAGGATAAAATTGTCCTAAGCAAAAGACAGTAGAGACAATGGCCTTAGAGATAAGACCATAAAAGGTAAGGAACAGCATGGCAAGTTTAGGGGAAAGCAAGTTCTGATGAGAAGGAACTGAAAAAGTAGGAAGAAATTAGATTACAAAGGGCCTTATATGACATATCAAGGAGTTCTGAATTTAATCTGGAGTTGTGTGGAATACTACTGAAGGGCTATATGCAGGAATGTTAGTTAATATCAAACTCGCCATTTGAACAGATTACTTTGGAATCAAATTGGAAAATGGATGGGAAGATGCTAATTGGGGAAGTGAAGGCTGTTAAAATAATCCGGGAAGATAATAATATAGACTTAAATTAAAATGAGAGAAGTGGGAATGGCAAATAAAGGGTAGATTCAAGAGGACGTAGAGGAAATGAGTATTGTAGCGGTAAAGAAAATAAGTTTATCTTTTTCTTGGATAGACATTTCTCCAAAGAAGACATACAGATGGCTAACAAACACATGAAAAGATGTTCAACATCACTCATTATCAGAGAAATGCAAATCAAAACCACAATGAGGTACCATTTCACACCAGTCAGAATGGTGGGATCCAAAAGTCTACAAGCAGTAAATGCTGGAGAGGGTGTGGAGAAAAGGGAACCCTCTTACACTGTTGGTGGGAATGCAAACTAGTACAGCCACTACGGAGAACAGTGTGAATATTCCTTAAAAACCTGGAAATAGAACTGCCTTATGACCCAGCAATCCCACTGCTGGGCATACACACCGAGGAAACCAGAATTGAAAGAGACCCATGTACCCCAGTGTTCATCGCAGCACTGTTTACAATAGCCAGGACATGGAAGCAACCTAGATGCCCATCAGCAGATGAATGGATAAGAAAGCTGTGGTACATATACACAATGGAGTATTACTCAGCCATTAAAAAGAATACATTTGAATCAGTTCTAATGAGGTGGATGAAACTGGAGCCAATTATACAGAGTGAAGTAAGCCAGAAAGAAAAACTCCAATACAGTATACTAACACACATATGTGGAATTTAGAAAGATGGTAACGATAACCCTGTATTCGAGACAGCAAAAGAGACACAGATGTATAGAACAGTCTTTTGGATTCTGGGAGAGGGAGAAGGTGGGAGGATTTGGGAGAATGGCATTGAAACATGTATAATATCATGTAAGAAATGAATTGCCAGTCTAGGTTCAATGCAGGATACAGGATGCTTGGGGCTGGTGTACTGGGATGACCCAGAGAGATGGTATGGGGAGGGAGGTGGGAGGGGGGTTCAGGATTGGGAACTCATGTACACCCGTGGCAGATTCATGTTGACGTATGGCAAAACCAATACAGTATTGTAAAGTAAAATTAAAAAGAAAAAAAGTTTAGTAACAGTGATGTTAAATTTAGTAGCAGCAGGTATACATCTATTGTATGAGTTTGGAACTCAGGCAAGGTCTGGGTAAAGATATAGATTTAGCAATCACTTAATAGGTGGTACTTGAAACAACTGGTATATGTGAGGTTATCTGAAATAAAGTGTAAGATTTGAAAAGGGCCAGAGACAAGCTGAAAAGAAAGTTCATATTCAAGGAATTGACAAAGGAAGGCAAGCTTACGAAAAAACCAGTACAGGAAACAAGTGCCACATTGTTTATCTGTCTCTCTCCTGTACTATACAGTGAGAACCATAGGGTGGGGTTTTATTTTATTCATCTTTGCATACCTGGACTTAACACGCCTGGTATTTAGCAGATTTTTAATAGATACTTGTTGAATAAATTATATTTCTATATATGGTATTGTTTTCTACACACCTAACTAAAGTGCCTAGGAGGATTAATTATAATGCTCTTTTGCATTAAAAACCAAGTGTGATCCAGCTCAAAGGGTGAATGCAAACCTAACTATTATTTCTCATCATCATGGGTGGAAACACTTGACAAGAGTTAACCACGCATGAAGAGTTTGCTTACTTATGAGTGACAACTGATTTGATGAACAAATGAAGGAGAAACAAACATATGACAGGAAAAGAGAATCCATCTGACAGTATCTTTTTTTCCCTAGAGGAGAAACAGAAACAGCCATTTCCAGTTCTGTTTTTTTCCTTAAAAGTCCTGGAATTTCTGTCTAAATGTGACCTGGCATCACAGTGAGATTCTTTTAAGGACTGATGATAAGAGAAACTACCCTGATATTATAAGAGGCCAGGTATGGTTAACTTATTTTTATAGAATGTAAAGCACTATTAAATTTTTTCCAACTTAATTTTACTTTCATATTTTCTGAAGATGTCTTAGTACTGATTGACATAAAAATACCTAAGTATCTGCATATAATAACAGAAAGAAACCATTTCATTAAAATTGATTTCTGAAATCACACAGTTAATTTCTAATTCCACTTTAGTTTTACTATCTTTATTTCCTTTAATAAGGAATAAAACAGAAACAAAAGAATAGGTTTAAACCTAACGACATACATGTCTAAGAGGATATAAGTTAAAGAAGTAGGACAGGTGTAAATTAAAGCAATTTTTGCCTAAGTAGGGCCAGAGACCAAAGAGCTAGCATCTGGCATTTAATATTTCACTAGCTTTAGGCCTTTTAACATAATTTTATCTACTATTACTTTCTATATTTTAATATTGGCAGAAGAGCATTATCATGTAGAAAGAGAACAACGTTGAGCTTTTTTCTTTTTTCTCTTTTGGCTGTGCCACACAACTTGCAAGATCTTAGCTGCCTGACAGGCACTGAAGCTGGGTCACCTGAGTGAAAGTGCTGAGTACTAGCCACTGAACTGCCAGGGAATTCCCAAGAATGTTAAGTCTTGAGTCTCAATTCCATTCCTTTTCTGCTGTTTTGAGTTTTCTTGTAGAAAAATTAGAGTGCTTGTATAGACGTTCTCTAATATCACTGAAATTTGACTATTTTACAATCTATGAATAAAGTCATTTATTTGTAAAATCAATACTTCTGCATTGTTTTTATTTGCACAACAAAAACAATTTAGAAACTACATTTTATTCAGACTGCACCTGAACTGGATGTTTAGAAAGGGAAGTAGCTGGTTAAAAACCGCAAACACTGGGGAATACTACCTTTCCATTATCTTTCCACAAGCTGGTCTCAATGTGCTACTAAACTAAGAGCAGAAAATGAGAGGATAGATGAAGCAGAAAAACTGAGATCAGACTGGCTGCTCAGTGATCCACAGATAAATTAATTAATGTAGTATTTACATTTAAAAACATGATTTTCACAAATGAAAATAATTACCAGACAGATTACTTATCTCTCACTTTTATCAGAAAGGACATAAGGCAGACCACAGTCAACTATTCTCCTCATTCAGTGCTGACAGCCTTCTCTTGAGAATATTGATATTTTGATGAATAGGAGAAACACAGTTGAATTTTTCCTTTTTTTTAATGTAAAGGAAGATTTATGAGTATTTTACTCTGTATACTGTTAGACTGATCTTAGAGTTGAGTAGAAATAAGAAGTGAAAAGAAAGATGGTAATAACTGTGATAAATGGTTAATAACATTTCTTTTTCAGGAAAACTGTGTATTAGTGTTAGAGTAATCTTGTTTGGAAAAGAATGAAAATAAAAGGCAATGGGCAAATATAACAGTACCTCGGTAGTTGATGATTTCTGTCCCAAGCACCGGAGTCATCTCCAGGACTGTGATAAAGGCTTTGTCCATAGACGTTAGAGGAAAAGGAGACATACGGTGTCTTCTAGCCACCTTGGTGATATCGACAGCACTGTGACCTAAACAGGAAGATAAGTAACTAAGAATATGATGCTGAAACCTGATTAAAAAGTGGGAATGGCTTATAAACAACAGTAATTCTCAGTCTTCATTTAATATGTCTAGAAATGAAGATTACAGGGGGAAAATTTTTCTACTGCTCCCCAAATATAGCCTGCTTTGGCAGAACATTAAATTGTTAATAATTTTATATCATGTAGCAAAAGCTGGTGAAGTTTAATGATGATACTGGCTAATTCTTTCTCAGTGCTTACTATGTGTCATGGCACTATTCTAATTAAGCTTCACAACAACCTAAAGGGAGTATCATTATTATCCTTATTTACAGATGAAGAAAATGAGGTTTACATATCTTGGCCTAAATCGTAAAGATAGAAAACAAAGAGCTAGGATTCAAACCTAGGTAGCCATGCTTTAGAGTCCATGTCCTTAGTTAGTATACTGAACTTTTACTACTCAATAAGCCAGTTAGTGAAAAGAAATATACAAGCTTAAGTTTATTTAGAATTTCATAGGAAATTCTCTTTCTTCTAAAAAAAGTCATAGAAAAATATTAGTTATGTACTCCCAGTGTAACCCTATCTAGTGTCATGGCATTCATATTACCCATATACTAAAACTTCTAATTTTATATCTTCAATCCCAACCTCTACCTTCACCTCTAGGTTTATATGTCATCCAAACAGTTGGTGGATAAGAGTAGATATCTACAAATGTATAAATCATCAAACATGCATTTGAGTGTGCAACAGGCAACTCAAACCTAGCATGTTCAAAATCAAACTTTTGATTCCCCATCCTCCTAACCTACCTACACGATATCTTATTCTTTTGCAATTCCCATCTTGGTAAATAGAAACTCCATTCATTAAGTTATTAATTCAAAACCTTGGTGACATCATTGATTTTTCTATTATTATCAGAGCCATAGTGAGTGAAGTGAAGGTCGCTCAGTCGTGTCCGACTCTCTGTGACCCTGTAGACTATACAGTCCATGGAATTCTCCAGGCCAGAATACTGGAGTGGGAAGCCTTTCCCTTCTCCAGGGGATCTTCCCAACCCAGGGATCGAACCCAGGTCTCCTGCATTGCAGGTGGATTCTTTACCAGCTGAGCTACCAGGGAAGATGTCTCTAAATCCCATCATTACTCACCATCTCTATAATTACTACAATAGTTGGAACCATCATTTATTTCCCGGGACATTGAAGAAGGTCCTAACTGGTCTCCCTGCTTCTATCCTTGTCCCATTATAATTTATTCTCCACACAGCAGTTACAATAGTCCTTTTAAACTGTAAGGTGAATTGTATTCATCTCTGCTCACAAACCTCCAATGACTTTCCAATTCACTCAGAGTAAAGACTTTGCTATGGTCTACAAAGCCCAACATATAGTCTACACTGTTCTCCTATCATTTTACTGTTGTTCAATGTGCTGTGGGCATACTGATTCCTCGCCTGAGAAAGCCAAATATGTTTCTCTTCAGGGTCTGCATACTCGCCGTTTCCTCTACTTGGACATTCTTCCCCAGATATTATGGTTCCATTCATCACTCATTTCTTTCAGGTCTTTGCTAAAATATCACTTCATCAGAGGCCTTTGCTAGACATCCTATAAAGACTATTACCTACTATCACTCTTTATTCTCCTTACCTATTTTATTTTTCTTTGTGGAAAAAAACATACACACACATGTATGGATATTCATATTTATATACTTATATATTTATAATTTTCTAATGTAAGCTTCATGACAGCAGCAACTTTGTCTTTTTGTCACTGTTGTTATCCTCAATACCTGGAACAGTACCTGGTACACACTAGACAATAGTTTTTGAATTAATGAATGTATCATTTAATGACAGAAAGGGACTTCTTAGAGTACAATGTCTTCATGTATACGTATACCTGGCCTTTTCTTTGAAATCTTAAAAGTCTATAGCTCAAAGGGTTAACATAAAAGGAGTAACTGCAAACACTGTTGCTTGGCTATCCGAACAAATATCCATAATTCACTTCTTCTGCAGCTGCCTTTCACCTAAGACTGGCCATACAATATGTTTATAGCCACCTAAGTTCTCGCCAGCAAGATGTAGGAAGTAGTCCCTGGGGGCAGGCTTCCTACTACAAATAAAAAGATAAACAGGTAAAACTTTAAGAGGAGAACATGACTAGCTACTGGGAGGTGCTATAGTCATTTTCAACTATGAGACTAGAAACCCATAGAGTAAGTATGAGAAACAAGGAAAGGAAAAGAGCCAGAATCCCTGACGACAGTGTTGAGCTACTGTACAAACCCTGGACTGCCTGCCTCCAGACTTTTGATATGTGGGACAAATAAGCTCCTACTTCTTAAGGGGGCAACAGAGGATGAGACAGTTGGATGGCATCACAGACTTAATGGACATGAGTTTGAGTAAATTCTGGGACATAGTGAAGGAGAGGGAAGGCTGGCATGCTGCAGTTCATGGGGTCACAAAGTCGGAAACGACTGAGTGACTGAACAACAATGACTGTATATATCCCTCAGAAGTCTGTAAGTTCCTGGTCATTGTAATTTATTTAATTTAGTCCTCCCATCCCACCTCCAGAGGCTACTTCAGATATATTCATTGAACTCACAGGTACCGTCCCATACTTTTCATTCTAAGACAAATGACATTGTCATAAGTAGTCAAAGAAAAGACATACAATATACTTATTTTTCATCCATGGGCAATCATGAAATCACAAAATTTTTTAACTTTAAGGACCTTAGAGATTATTTAGTGCTAAATATGAAAAAAAATTTCTACTTCAAGGTGAATACTTAGAGAAGGATTTTGTGTGATTAATCATTTACTTATAATTGAACTGTAAATTTATTCACAACTTTCACTGAAGTCCTTGTTTTGTCTTTAAATATTATCAATACATATTGTCACAATCAGTATAATTGAAAAGCATGATAGATGCTTCTGCATTTTATTTAGATTTATAGATCTCAGATCTGGTCTTTTCTAAGATATTCTTTACTCTCTTTAGGGTGAAAATTATGTATAATCTTATAAAAGCTTTTTTTTTTTTAAGTTTGGTTTCTGAGGGAAAAATTACACTTTTTAACTGTACAGAGGTTATTTGTTGAATGTGCTTTGTAATGGAATTTTTGTTATTAGAAACCAAGTTTGATTATCAGCGATACACACATCCATTCAACAAATATTTACTGAGTGTATTTTATGAGCCAGGCACAGTTATGTACTTAGTCTACACAGACTAAGATACAACCTGCAATGAAGAATGTTTCAGTTCAACAGAAAGGAAAGGTATGTAAGTAAATAAAAAATAAAGGCAGGAGGATATCAAACCACCTCATTGTTCTCTAGAGGTTGGTATTTTTTTTTTAATTAAAAACTGCATACCAATTTCCATCAACCTGGAAAAATATTCCCTGTCTTTATAATAATTTTGTACTTGCTTTTATTTTTCTATGGCATGTACCATCTTCCACCTTATGGTGTAGACATTTAAGTATTTGCCCTGCTTATGCTAGCTTATCACAAACTCTTTGAAGGCAGAACCTGTATCTCATTAATCTGTGCATCTTTTGCCACTTTTAGAGTTATGCTTTCCTTAGTAGATATTGAATAAATACTTGAGGTATGAATGAATGGGGCTTCCCTAGTGGCTCAGTAAAGAATCTGCCTGCAGTGCACAAGACCCAGGTACGATCCCTGGGTTGGGAAGATCCCCTGGAGAAGGGAATGGTTACCCACTCCAGTATTCTTGCTTAGATAATTCCATGGACAGAGGAGCCTGGTGGGCTACAGTCCTTGGGGCTGCAAAGAGTTGGACATGACTGAGCATCTATCACTTTTCATGAATGAATAACACATCCTCAAACCAAGTCTAAAGTTGGGAAGGGAGAACCAAAGTGTTGCTTCCTTTTCTGCCCAGTGCTTCTCTAAGACCTTCTGTATTTGTCAATTCTCTTTCACAAAGTGATTGTGTCACTAGATACATAATCCAAACTTTGATGCTAATGAGTTAACACTCGCCCCTCACTAAACTGTGTGTCATCAGAGCAGACTTCTGGATAAAATAACTGGAAAAAAAGTCTCAAAGGAGAAGTACTTTAATTCTCTGGCACATCAGCAAGTGTGTGCATGTGTTCTCAGTAAGTGTTTACTGAGCAACTTTCTATGTGCCAAGAGGCTTCTTCCCACTCAAGACCCACCCAAGATCGCACAGTGGAAATAATCAGCTACTTCACCAGTAAAGAAGGGTTAACTTGGTTGTGTAAATATGAGAAAAGTAGTACTTGTGGCTTACTGTCTAGATATAAAAAATAAAATTAATGAAGTAAGCAATAGTTGTGCTTTTAAAAATTGAAGTGTGGTTAATTTACAATGTTTTGTTAGTTTCAAGTATACAGCAAAGAACATATATATATATGTGTGTGTGTGTGTGTATATATATATGTGTGTTCTTTTTAAGATTCTTTCCCATTATAGGTTATTACAAGATATTGAGTATAGCTCCCTGTGTTATACAGCAGATCCTTGTAAAAACTACCTATTTTATATATAGTAGTGTGTACATGTTAGTCCCAAACTTCCAATTTAGTTCTGCCTCAACTATTCCTTTTGGTAACTATAAATTTGTTTTCTATGACTGTGAATCTATTTGTTTTGTAAATAAGTTCATTTGTATTAATATTTATACAAAGTTCATTTGTATTAGATTCCAGAAACAAGTGATATCATATGATATTTGTTTTTTCTGGATTACTTCGCTTAGGTCAATCCATGTTGCTGCAAATGGGATTTCATTCTTTTTTATGGCTGAGTAGTATTTGATTGTTTTATTTTATATATATATATATATATACATACACACACAACATCTTTATCCATTTCTCTGTAGATGGACATTTAGATTGCTTTTAGGTCTTGGCTGTTGTAAATAGTGCTGCAGTGAACATTGTGATGCATGTATCTTTTTGCATTAAGAGTTTTGTCCAGCTATATGCCCAGCAGTGAGAATGCAGGATCATATGGTAACTTTTTAGTTTTTAAAGTAACTTCCATATTGTTCTCCACAGCGGTTACACCATTTACATTCCTATGAACAGTGTAGGGGGTTCCTTTTTCATCCTCTCCAGTGTTATTTGTAAACTTTTTGATAATGGCCATTCTGACTGGTGTGAGGTGAGACCTCATTGTAGTTTTGATTTGAATTTCTCTAAATAGCTGCTGTTTTTGCATAAACGGAATTACTAAATAACATTAATATACTTAGTTCTGTTGTATCCCTCCCCACATGCAGGAAGTCTATGTGTTATGTAAGATTCCATTTAGCAAAAAACTGTAGCTAAAATAAGTTTTAAAAAAAACTATCGATCTAGGTGATTCAGTATTCTCATTTTCAGATTGAAAGTGGACAAACCATGCTCGAGGGTCAGCCCCAGGGACACACACACAGAGGAACTGGCAGCTGCAGGTACAGGCTGAGGAAGCACAGCACCACCAGTTAGCTCAGGGGCTCATATGAAAGCCTCTCATGGGCTGGCATGGGGAAGCTCCTTTATTAGAAGGCATACATTTCCAAAATAAAGCTGGTAAGCAAATACTTGTTTCTTTTGTTTGGTTTCCATTAAAAACATAATTTCAACTATTTTCTGATGTTGATGCCAGTGATTTATAAGAAGTTTTAAATTGAAAGCTTCACAAAATTTAAGAATATTTATCTCTGACTTTTCTTATTTCACAAGTTATAACCGCAAAGCACTTCTACCTGTCCAGGACTATTGCAGAACTCAGTCAGACAGGAAAAAGGATCAAGAAATATTCTACTCCAAATCTTTTCCCTCTTCTTGATTTTGAGCTCAAATAGAAATCTGATAGAAGAGAAAAAATTTGGGAAAAACAGTATGCACTTTTGTCTCTGTCTCTTACACCAGATGAGTTAATACAGCCTAGCAGGCAATTTTCATTGAGTGGTCCATAAAATCCATTTATCTAGAAGTAGGAAATGAAGGAAAGAACAATTGTTAAAGAGTAAGAAGGTTATAACAAAAGAAAGTCTGGGTTTGGGACAGTGAGTTCAGTTCAGTTCAGTTGCTCAGTCGTGTCCGACTCTTTGCGACAGAGAAGGTATCCAAAATTTGCATAGAACTTTTCCTACAAAACAAAAGCTATTTCACAGTCATAAATATATTCTGATGGCTACCTTATAAATGAACACTAATAGTCACAAAGAAAATGTAAAGGTACTAGGCTCCATTCAATTTATGTAAACTATAAAATGAAACAAAACTAACAAATGTGAAAATGTGTCCTGAGATTATACCATTCAAAGAAATATTTATTTAAGCTTATTCAAATAAATATTTATTTAAACTTATAATAGTAAAATTTTCTGGTGATGTATGGTAATGAGGCAGACTAACTACTCTGACAAAAAATAAACTACGAGGTAGTTTAGGATATGGGATCCTTATATGGGAGTAGGGGTGGTGGTGGGAAAAGGAAGTCTAGACATCTTCCCTACTCATAAATGTCCAAACTAAGCAAAGAGTAACAGGCTGAATTTTTATAACACCTACATTGATGGCATTCTTATATGAGGGGTTTAATTTTCTGAAGTAGATTTGTGGGATTAAAGCAATTCTAAATTAGCACAGATTGATGACCTAGAGGTTTCTCTAATAAGCTTAGGCTTCCATTAGTAAAATTTAACTTGTCTCATTTATTTTTTTCTCATGTATAGGTTCAGAATTGGGGATGATTATATGTGAGTTCAGAATCTGCAGATAAAGTACTTAAAATATTACTGAGATTTTTCTATCTGGCATGCAGCATTTATAATCACTAAAAAGACAATATATGATGTTCACTCAGGATCGCCATCATCCAAGACATGTTTAAATACTAATGGCAATATCTATGTTGTACAAGGCCTTTAAAGAGACAAAAAAGTACAAATGGATTCCTTTCTATTGAGTAAACTAAGGTCTTTGTAATACAGCAGTAACATTTTTCTTATGGCATAGACATATTAAATGAAACTGTTTATACCAGTGGAATGACTTTTTCCCATTTCAAATGCATCCTTTTTAATCTGCCAATTCTTAATATACAATGTTTCACCTTGGCTTGAAAATCCACTTTTTAAATTAGAAGTAAGTGAAGAGAAGATGCTTTCAGGTGACAGAACAGAATATAATAGAAACAAGATGTTCATGCAAGTTCTTGATTAAATTCAAAACCTCAAGAGGAAACTTTATTCTTCAGAACAATCAGTAAAAGAGTTCCCAAACTACCCAAAGTGTACATCATTATTCATTCTTTAGATACAGAAAATCTCAAGGGAGAGACCTGGTCTGCCCTATTAATATTACTGCCTCTGTTTCCCATGGTATCTGCAGCTTCAGTTTCTTGTATTTCTATTTCCTGGTTCTTTCTGAACACAAACCACCTAAGATAACGAATAACTTTCCTAGGAAGCTTAAAAAGCAAAGATGATAGTAATTTTTTCAGGTTAAATAACTAGGGCATTTGGTAATTCAAACAATGTGTGGCTCAGAAATACAAAAAGCATTTAGTCTTTTATATAAATCTCAAATTAAGAGGAATCAGGTCCAAACCTCTAGGGAAACACTGGCAATGATAGTGTTTGCAGGCTCAGGTCTACAGGGAACTCTGTATAACTGAAAATAAATTTCTTATATTGCTTTCAGTTTAATACTCTTTCTACCTGTTTATTCAAGATAATGAGCCTCAGAATATTGGGTTGACCAAAAAGTTCGTTCTCTTCTCACTGCTGTTATGAAAACCCAATGGAACTTTTTAGCCAACCCAATATTTCTGATAAAACCTAAAAATTATGAGGGAAAGGATTGTGTTAATTTGTATAAGAAGTATTAAAATAAAGTACCCCTGGAATTTATGGGCCTCAAGATACAAAACAAGGCATTGTTGTCACAAAATGTTTACTCTAAAATTTTTATCAATGGTTCACTATCATCGCCAGGATAAAATTTAAATTCTTTAGAATTTAATAGTATACAAAACTTTTCTTGCTTCCTTTTCAGTCATCACACATTATTCCATCATTCAGAAAATTAATAATATTGTAGATCTTGGAATACACTGCACTATTTCATATTTTCCTGCTCTTGTATGTTTTCTCTGCACAGAATAAGTTTTCTCTCATCTTTTTGTTTTTGTGGGAAATTATTCTTCTTTCACAACTTTCTTTGGTAAGCAAATATTCAAATAGTGATGAGAACATATATCAAAGGATCTTAGAGTCAATATGAAAAGGTTCCCATTAGTCAAACCTGGGACAACTTAAGCATCAAAATAAATTAGGATAGTAACAGATAATCTATTTAATAAAATGATCCATAAAAAATTAAAATCAATGAGTATATAATAGTATAAGGTAATGATTAAATAAAAGTCTTCATTACAGCAGAATGACAACTGATAAATGAAGAGAAAGAATTAGAAAGTCACCACTTGGCAACTATCATAGTAGTAATTGGCTCAACAGTAATAATTGGTTCAGGCTTCCTTGGTGGCCCAGATGGTAAAGAATCCACCTCCAATGTGGGAGACCTAGGTTCAATCCCTGGGTTAGGAAGATGCCCTGAAGGAGGGCATGGCAGCCCACTCTAGTGTTCTTGCCTGGAGAATCCCATGGACAGAGCAGGCTGGCAGGCTATATATAGTCCATGGGATTGCAAAGAATCAGACACGACTGAGCAACACAGCAGAGTACCATAATTGGTTCACAGTAATAACTGGTGTAAAAATCATCAACGGATACTAAGACTAGAAGATGAAAATCTCAAGAAAAACAATATATTTATATAGTCTCAACATATCTCCCCACAAGATTCTTATTAATCACAATAGTGATTTTATAGTGGAGAAATCTGGCAGATATTACCTTAACCAAATGATCAAAGTTAAAATCACCAGTAATGACCTCATGAAATTCCTAAGAATGTATTAAGGACATGAAGTCACATATGAGGTATTACTGTCAGAGATGCATAACCTGAACCAAACTATCGGGAAACATCAGAAAAGTCTAAATTTGAGGAACATGCTACAAAATAACTCTCCCACACTCTAAAAATGTCAAGGTCATGAAAGACAAAGAAAAACTGAGGAACTGTTCCAGACAGAATAGCCTAAAGACATATAATAGCTAAAAGTAATGCATGATTCTGGACTGGATCCCAGATCAGAAGAAGAGAATGTTTTTTTCCCTTTGGCTACAAAGAACATTATTAGAAAAACTGGCAAAGTGTAATTTGAATAAGATTACATAATAGTATTATGGCAAGGTTCATTTCCTGATTTTCATAATTATACTGTGCTTAAGAATATTATTTTCTTTTTTAAAATTTTCTTCGGTTTTTAAAAAAGGACATATACATTTGATGCATTAAGGGGCATCATGTCTGCAATTTACTCATAAGCAGTTCAGGAAAATATGTATATTAATATGTAGAGAGAAATGGCAAAGTAAATGTGGCAAAATGGTTAACACTTGTGGGAAACCGGGTGAAAGAAACAGGAATTGTTTGTACTATTTCTTGCAGATTTTTTAAAGCTTGAAATTATTTTAAAATTTAAAAAATTAAAGAAGTTTTTTAATGGTCTGCCTTTTATGGAGAAATGCATGACCATTCCATTTTTTCCTACACTGAGGCACTCTAAATACTTTATCTCAGAATTTCACTGCATATTGTATTCATTACATATCTTACAGTAATTATACTTTTTTATATACCTGTCTGCTTTCTTAATTAGATTATCAACTCTTTGAGAAAGGAAAAGATGTTTTAAGTCAAGGCCCAATGATACTGTGCACATGTGGTCACAAAGAAAATTCTGGTGAATGAGTTTCTAAATGTTTGATTTCAGTCAGTCTGGAATATATAGATTGCCAAAGAAGATGGGCTGTAGAGATGTATACTACACACAATTTCAAACTCTATTCTGTTCATTAATTCAATGTTCTTCTTACGAGAATGACTTTTTTAAAAAAAATTTAAATTTATTTATTTTAATTGGAGGCTAATTACTTTACAATATTGTATTGGTTTTGCCATACATCAACATGAATCCGCCACAGGTGCACACGTGTTCCCCATCCTAAACCCCCCTCGCAACTCCCGCCCTGTACCATCCCTCTGGGTCATCCCAGTGACCAGACCCAAGCATCCTGTATCCTGCATTGAACCTAGACTGGAGATTCGTTTCTTACATGATATTATACATGTTTCAATGCCATTCTCCCAAATCCTCCCACCTTCTCCCTCTCCCACAGAGTCCAAAAGACTGTTCTATACATCTGTGTCTCTTTTGCTGTCTCGCATACAGGGTTATCGTTACCATCTTTCTAAATTCCATATATATGCGTTAGTATACTGTATTGGTGTTTTTCTTTCTGGCTTACTTCACTCTGTATAATTGGCTCCAGTTTCATCCACCTCATTAGAACTGATTCAAATGTATTCTTTTTAACGGCTGAGTAATACTCCATTGTGTATATGTACCACAGCTTTCTTATCTATTCATCTGCTGATGGGCATCTAGGTTGTTTCCATGTCCTGGCTATTATAAACAGTGCTGCGATGAACATTGGGGTACATGTGTCTCTTTCAATTCTGGTTTCCTCGGTGTGTATGCCCAGCAGTGAGATTGCTGGGTCATAAGGCAGTTCTATTTCCAGGTTTTTAAGGAATCTCCACACTGTTCTCCATAGTGGCTGTACTAGTTTGCATTCCCACCAACAGTGTTAAGAGGGTTCCCTTTTCTCCACACCCTCTCCAGCATTTATTGCTTGTAGACTTTTGGATCGAAGCCATTCTGACTGGCGTGAAATGGTATCTCATTGTGGTATTGATTTGCATTTCTCTGATAATGAGTGATGTTGAGCATCTTTTCATGTGTTTGTTAGCCATCTGTATGGAGAATGACTCCTTTTTCAAAGACAGCTGTAAAGTAAACATTTGTTAGCAATGGAGTGAACACTGGGTTTTCCTCTCTTTACCTTTTTGTTAAAAAGTAGTGTTATTGTAGTAGGGAAAAGAAAAAGAATAATGAAAATAATATGGTAATTGTCACTTTTAGCTAAGGTCAAGTAATCAGGGAAATGGGCAAAAAGCTAATGCATGTACTACCAAGCTAGAAGATAAAATGAGAACACTGTAGACAACACTGTAAGTAAATCTTTATCAGTTATTTCTGAGATCAAAAGGGTTACCTATAGAAAAATTATAAGGCCAAAAGGAGGAAAAGTAATTCACTTCCCATGATCAGGTGTGAACTGTCTTAGCAACTGTCTTCCTCTGGCTTTTATTTTAAATTTGTCACACATAGGTAAGTTAAATATACAAAATTAAAAGTAAACTGGTGAAGAGCTGCCATAACAGGGTAGAGATAGAAGTGAAGAAAACACAGTATTAGCAGACACAGTGATTAAAGAGAGTAGCTAAAGTAACACTAGAAAAAGGATAAAATTATTTTGAAAGTGAAAGTGAAGTCGCTCAGTCGTGCCCGACTCTTTGCGACCCCATGGACTGTAGCCCACCAGGCTCCTCCATCTATGGGATTCTCCAGGTAAGAATACTGGAGTGGGTTGCCATAAAGAGCTTTAAATGTAGGAATCAAGTGTCAATATTCCTAACAAAGGAAGCAAAGTGTTTTGAGTTGAGGTGGCTTTAGATGATCAACAGGAGTTCTTCATGACTGTCTTTATAGGTCTGGATTTCACAACAAAGTTTCTTAAGGACTGAGGATTCTTAAGGAAGGTCTCAATTCAAGATCCCTGGTTCCTGCCCTTACTAGTGGCACTAATGCTTTATATACATTAAGAATTGTGAGTTCTGGTTATAGCCATTATGGCAGCTTTCAGTTTTAGACACAATTTCCCCCTTTTCTGCCCCCATCTTTCATCAGACCTTTTTATTTGCTTACACTATTGGTAATTACCTTTTGCTTTGCTGTTAATTCTGGTTCAGGAACGTAAACCTCAGAGCTTGATTTATATTTCCGATGGCTCATCCCTGTCTTGCTCTATGATTTCTGGTTTGGTGCACTTTGCATCTCTAAACACTAGCTTCCTTTGTGAGGTGGCTAGAAACCCCCTTTTAAACCTTGAGTAGTCAAAAAAGCTGGCCAAGAATTCTCTTATTTCCCAAAGAGCCTGTCAGGATAGTTTCAGATGTAGACACACACACACACACACACACACACACACACACACACACACACACATACACACACATATACAAATGAAAAAACACAAAGTCAGCTAGTCAGCTTCCATTTGGAATGTTT
Source organism: Oryx dammah (assembly GCF_014754425.2). Classification (NCBI taxonomy): domain Eukaryota; kingdom Metazoa; phylum Chordata; class Mammalia; order Artiodactyla; family Bovidae; genus Oryx; species Oryx dammah. The sequence goes on from NW_024070210.1 coordinate 23,969,435, forward strand.
TCATTGTGTCAGTGTATTGAAATGCAAAGTTAAATTTTTGTTTTCTTCAGTACTGAAATGCAAAGTTAGAATTTTGTTTTCTTTATTAGGTCCTTGTTTTAAACATTCCCTAGACAAAGGTAGAGAAAAAGTAATTTTTCCTTAGAAATCAAAAGCTATTAAATCTTTAAAAGTAGAATCTGACAAGTTCCTTTTAGAGTATTAACTAATTAGTCTCTATAATGGCCTGAGAAAAAGGACCAAGAGAAGTTAAAGTTATCTTTGCTATTAGAGAAATTTTATCAGCTCATAAAAGTCTCATTTCTCTTAATCTTTCCTTTATGGTGCTGTTTCTCATATTATTAGGTATAAGCACAAAAGCTTCAACTTCCAGAATACCCATCCTGTATGTTAATTTCAATGATAGACTAATCAAAAGTAAATTTTGATTCATATCTTGTAAGAGGTAAACACTGTTAAACATGGTCTTTAGGCAAGTAGTAGATACTACTTTGTATGGCTGAGAAAGGAAATCTTAGAATAGGTAATCTGAGAATGAAGAAAATGTGAAGACTGAATCAAGTGTCATTGGTGAAACAAATCTAGTTTTTACGGTATTTTGCACAATATGGAGGTAGAAACTAAGCAGTTTACACTTATTGGGCACTTGATATGATCCTGGTCTTTCCATAGGTCTTAAAAAGTATGGTTTATTCACCATTAATTCTGCTGATATGAATGCTGTAGACTTAAAAAGTATATATCATAATATGATTATAGCTTAGAAATAAAGTACAATCCAATGTATAGGCTGAATTAAAATAATTATATATGTTAGTACTAGTTATCTTTAAGTAACAGGATGAGCGGGGCTTCGCTGGTGGCTCAGCGGTAAAGAATCCACCTGCGATGCAAAGACACAGGACAGGCGGGTTTGATCCTGGGTCAGGAAGATCTCTTGGAGGAGGGCATGGCAACCTGCTCCAGTATTCTTGCCTGGAGAATCCCATGGACGGAGAAGCCTGGGGGGGGGGTGGTTACAGGTCATTGGGTCGCAAACAGTCGAACTCGCCCGAAGCGACTGAGCTACGCATGCATGCACAATAGGATGAGAGTGGATTTTTCCCTATTTTTATTATTCAGATTCTTGACTGCTACGACAACACTCAAAAAATTCAATAAATGCTGTTTATTTTGAAATAATTATTTTCTTAGTCAACTCTAGTCAATATCTTCCAAACTCAAGGTCCAAATTCTAGGGTTCTAGGAAAATTTCTCAATAGTATCTGATTTAATTGTGCTCTCAGCCATCAAAAACTTTCTACTGTTCTAGGGACAAAGTTCAGAGAAGGAACGACTTAGCAGCAGTAGCAGCAGCAGGGACAAAGTTCAGACTGTCTAGCATAATGTGCTCGGTCTTTCTTGGTCTGTTCTTTCTATTCAACTTTTTATCTCTTTGTTCTTACATATACCCTTATTCTGCTGCTGCTAAGCCGCTTCAGTCATGTCCAACTCTGTGCAACCCCATAGACGGCAGCCCACCAGGCTCCGCCGTCCCTGGGATTCTCCAGGCAAGAACACTGGAGTGGGTTGCCATTTCCTTCTCCAATGCATGAAAGTGAAAACTGAAAGTGAAGTCCTCAGTCATGTCCAACTCTCCGTGTCCCCTTTTACTGCAGCCTACCAGGCTCCTCCGTCCATGGGATTTTCCAGGCAAAAGTACTGGAGTGGGGTGCCATTGCTTAATAATTTCTAGTACACACCGTGATTCTGTCACACATCTGACTCAACTGTCATTCTCCTTCCAGTCCAACTAGCAAATAACTGTTTATCTTGTAAGACTCTGAAGATAAGGTATAGATTATATCAACATATGGTACTGTAATACATATGTTGCCCAAGTTTTAAATTTGGAGTCATTCTTGACTTTCTTACCTTCCACATGCAGTTTCTAATCCTGTCAATTGTGATTACTTAATATTTCAAAAATCTTGCTTTATTTTTCTATTATTGTTTTGTCAGCTTTCATTCAAGCTCTCATCAGATTCCTGGTTCTGCTCTCACCCTGACTCAATTCATTATCCACACAAGTAGTAGATATTATTTCAAAAGCTCCAAACTTGATCTTGCTATTTCCATGTTTAAATTCCTTCATCGGCCTTCACAATAACGTCCAAACCCACTAGCATGGCAATTAGGTTCATCTGCAAAAAGAATATGGCCAATTGAAGGTCATGATCTGGTAACTTCTTCAAGACTCTTTCCCATCATTACCTTCTTCCTCCTCCTCAGACTTAATCTCCTCCTCCATCTGCATGGCAAACTGCCTGGACAATAATAAGTTCTCCATAAATGTTAAATACCTGCATTATTATTATTTTTATAGTCATCACTTGAGATAAAAAGACCTAAATCCAGGAAGGGAGAGGGAACAGTTTGAACAAAGCAGCTGCGTTTGTTCCTCCTCATCATTCGCATTATTCCCTACTGTGCGCTGTGCCTCCAAGGGGCTAGTGTTCACGAAGAGGACCAAGGGTCTCTCTGTCCTTGAGGCTCCTGCTTGAGCTAGGCCAATAGAAGGTACTGGCAGGAGGCTGGTGAGCAGAAGAGTATGAAACTAAGGTATTTATTTCCTTGGCTTCCTGTTAGTGGAAGCTGAAACTAGAACAGCATCTAAAACCAGACTGTGGAGGACTCTGAATGCTAGGCTTTGGAGTTTGAACTTTAACGTGTAAGGCAATGGAAAACTATTTATATAACTTTACCACGGAGGCCAATATTTTAAAGTTTCTAAGTATGGGTGTAGTGCCCATTAAGATTTCTTGTAAAAAAACAAATTCTGCCACAGAGAGGTTAAAAACATTAGCTCAAAGTCATATGTCTTAACAGATCAAATTTCCAGATATTTAGTATGGTGTGCTTCCTCCTATATTACACTAGGGGAACTTTCTTTGGCTCAACTTTATTTACTAAAAATGAATTGAATACTCTCTCTATATAAGGCCCTTTATTAAACATTATGGAGTGATATTAAGGTAAACAAGATGAGATTCCTATTTCCCAGTCTCATGAACACACAAATCAGGCTGCGTTTTAAGGAAAAAGTAAAAAACAAACAAATAAAAACCAACCCTGTAAATAGTTATGCTTTAATGTAAAAACAAAATACTATGTATGATAACACAGAAAAGGGACTAACTGATTCTGACGGAACAAACTGCAAAACCTCACAGAGGAAGTAACAACTGATTTGAGCTTTAAACAATAAGAAAAAAGGAGGAACATTCAAAACAGAATGAACAAAAAAAGAGAGAAAGAACTTGTAGAGAATGAGAAACTGCCTAATATGTTTAGGGACTGGATGGAAAGGATGAAATATTAAGAAATAAAAGTGTCAATTCAGTTAAGGACAGATTTTGAAGATGCTAAGTATTGCAGTAAATGGAACACCATTCAAAACTTTTTACAGAGAAGTGATACATAAAACTGCAATACTTCACTGATGGTAGATTGGAAGGAAGAGAGATTGTAGACAGGCAGAGCAATTAGTATGCTACCGAAATCCTAAAGGTAAAAGACAATGAAGGCCAGAACTAATGCAACAGAAACTGGAGAAAGGATATTTAAAAGGGCCACAACAAACAGTTCTATGCATGACTGACTGTGCTTTGGGAAGAAGGTGAATACTGTGGTCAGATTTCAACTTTGGTTATTAGGGTAGGCAAGAATGTCATTAACTAACAGAGCAATATAGGAACAATTTGGATGGAAGGGTACTAAATTTTGGTTACTGATGGGGGAAACGTGAGATGCCAGCAGGACATCATGGGGTGATTTCAGTATGCAACATCAAGGAGTGTCTGGAGTTTGGGAGAGAAAGTAGGCCTATATTTAGGCATCAATAGTATACAGCTGGTCAATCCAATAATATACATTTCTTTTTTTCTTTTACACTCAACAATTTATAAGGGCTTCCCTGGTGACTCAGATGGTAAAGCATCTGCCTGCAATGTGGGAGACCAGGGTTCGATCCCAGGGTTGGGAAGACCCCCTGGAGAAGGAAATGGCAACCCATGCCAGTACTCTTGCCTGGAATTTTCCATGGACTGAGGAGCCTGGTAGGCTATAGTCCACGGGGTCACAAAGAGTCAGACATGACTGAGCGACTTCACTTTCAATAATTTATAAGTGTACAGAATAGTCTTGTTAACTGTATGCATATTGTTGTTAAATGGATGTCTAGAACATTTTCATCTTGTGTAACTGATATTCTGTGCGAATGGAATAATGAGTTCCTCTCATATTTCCTCCTTCCTCCAGTCCCAGTACCTACCACAGTACTTTGTTTCTATTAGTTGATTACTATAGATACCTCAGGTAAGTCTAATCATGCAGTATCTGCCTTTTTGTGACTGGCTTATTTCATTTAACATTATGACTCAAGGTTCATTCACGTTGTAGCATATGACAGATGTCCTTGTCTTTAAAGGCTCAGTAATATTCCACTGTATGTATATATTCATCCATCTGTTGATGAACATTTAGTCTGCTTCCATGTCCTGCTGCTGCTGCTAAGTCACTTCAGTCGTGTCCAACTCTATGCGACTCCATAGACGGCAGCCCCCCAGGGTCCCCCGTCCCTGGGATTCTCCAGGCAAGAACACTGAAGTGGGTTGCCATTTCCTTCTCCAATGCATGAAAGTGAAGTGAAAGGGAAGTCGCTCAGTCGTGTCTGACTCTTTGCGACCCCATGGACCGCAGCCTACCAGGCTCCTCTGTCTGTGGGATTTTCCAGGCAAGAGTACTGGAGTGGGGTGCCATCGCCTTCTCCACTTCCATGTCCTGTCTACTGTGAATAATGCTGTGTTGAACATGGATGTGCAAATTTCTCTTTGAGACCTTGTTTTCAATTATTTATTCAGAGGTGGGATTGTTGGATCATGTGGTAGTTTTAATGTTAACTTTTTGAGGAATCTCCTTACAGGTTTCCATAGTAGCTGTACCATTTTACAATCCCACCGGCAGTACACAAGGGCTCCAATTTCTCACATCCTCATCAACACTTATTATTTCTGTTGTTTTGATAATGGTCATCCCTTGCGAAGAGTTGACTCATTGGAAAAGACTCTGATTCTGGGAGGGATTGGTGGCAGGAGGAGAAAGGGTAGACAGAGGATGAGATGGCTGGATGGCATCACTGACTCGATAGACATGAGTCTGAGTGAACTCTGGGAGTTGGTGATGGACAGGGAGGTGTTGGTGCTGTGATTCATGGGGACACAAAGAGTCAGACACGACTGAGCGACTGAACTGAACTGAATACATGTAGTTTTGATTTACATTTTCCTTATAATTAGTGCTGTTGAACATCTTTTCATGTGTTTGTATATCTTTTGTGAAATGTCTCTACAAGTCCTTCACCCATTTAAAAATAATTTTTATTGTTGTGACTGAGTTGCAGGAATTCTTTCCATATTCTAGAAATTAACTCCTTATCTGATACATGGCAGACAAATATTTTGTTCCATCCAATAGGTTGCCTTTTCATTCTACTGACTATGGCCTTTGCTGTATAGAAGTTTTAAAGTTTGACGTAGTGCCATTTGTCTATTTTTGTTTTGTTGTCACTGCTTTAGTATATATCCAGGAAATCATTACTCACTCGTCTTGAGGCTTTCCCCTTATGTTTTCTTCTAGGAGTTTTATAGTTTCAGGTCTTACCTTTCAGTCTTTGGTACATTTTGAATTAATTTTTGTATATGGTGTAAGTTAAGGGTCAATCTTTACTCTTTTGCATCAAGTTTCCCCAGTATCATTTGTTGAAGAGATTATCTTTTTCCCATTGAATAGTTTTGGCACTTTTGTAAAAAATCATTTGACCATATATGAGAGGGTTTAATTTGTTGTTATTTTTCTAGTCCTTTAAGATGTACAGTTAGGTTACTGATTTGAGATTTTTCTTTTTTAATGTAGGGTTTGCTGCAAGAAACTTCCCTATTATGACTACTTTTACTGCATCTCATAAGTTTTGGTGGTTTGTTTTATTTTCATTAGTCTAAAGATATTTCCCAATTTCCTTGTGATTTCTTCTTTGACTCAATGGCTATTCAAGAGTTTGTGTAACTTCCACAGATTTGTGAATTTCCCAACTTCCTTATTCCTAGTTGGAGTATTTTGAGCTCTTTGAAATTCAATGTTCATTTCTTTTCTCAGCTTTGGGAAGTTTTCAGCCATTATTTTGTCAAATAAGCTCTATGTCCCTTTCTCTCTGTCTTCTGAGATTCCCATGATGCATATATTAATCTGCTTGATGTAGTCCTAGAAGTTCCTTAGGCTTTGTTTATTGTCTTTACTTTTTTGCTCTTCTGACTTGATAATTTCAAATGATGGTCTTTCAAGTTCGTTCTTCTGTTTGATTAAGTCTGCTATTGAAAGAATCTAGCGAAAATTTCAATCCAGTTATTGTATTCTTTAGTTTCAGAATTTCTATTTAGTTCTTCTTCTAAAGTTTCTCTTTGTTGATACTTCCACTTTGTTCATGAACTGTTTTCCTGATTTTGCATAGTTGTCTATCTGTATTCTCATGCAGACCATTTTGCTTCAAAAGAAAAAACAAAACCTTGAAATCCTTCTCAGGAAATTTATCGATCTCTGTGCCTTTGAGGTTGGTTTCTGGAGATTTGTTTTATTCATTTGATTGAGCCATGTTTCCCTGTTTCTTCATATGCCTTGTGATTTCTTTGGTGGATAGCGCTGAGCTTTATGCATTTGAAAAACTAGCCACACCTCCCAGTCTTTATGGATGGGCTTTGTACAGGGAAAGATTTTCACCAATCAGCCTGGCTAGAGATTGGAGGCCTCTGAAACGTTTTTTGGGTGAGGCAGCTTCTCTTGGCTGTGTATACAATTTCCTAATCAGAGGTTGCCAGTTTCTTTTTCAGAAGTCCATAATCTCTTATTCCTTCTGGTGTCTGCCTTCAGTGCTGCAGGTTTTCTGCTGTTGCACTGGCAAAGCAACCTACTCTTTTATTCTTAGGCATCCAATGTATGCTGGCTCAAGTGCTCTGAGTCGGGTAGACAGAAATCACTCCTTCATACAACCACACAAAAACCCAGATTGCAGGATACATGCTCTGCTCTTCTCCCTTTTACCCAATGGAGAAACTGTGAATTGGGTGACTTCTCTCCATTGCACTGAACCATGCTGGGCTCTGCACCATTACAGGCTCTCTGGTGTTGATGCAAGTTGCTCCTGCTCTCCCTTGCTTTCAGGGGCCTGTATGCACCAAAACAAGCTGGAATCAAGATTGCCAGGAGAAATATCAATAACCTCAGATATACAGATGACACCACCCTTATGGAAGAAAGTGAAGAGGAACTAAAAAGCCTCTTGATGAAAGTGAAAGAGGAGAGTGAAAAAGTTGGCTTAAAGCTCAACATTCAGAAAACGAAGATCATGGCATCTGGTCCCATCACTTCATGGGAAATAGATGGGGAAACAGTAGAAACAGTGTCAGACGTTATTTTTGGGGGCTCCAAAATCACTGCAGATGGTGACTGCAGCCATGAAATTAAAAGACGCTTACTCCTGGGAAGAAAAGTTATGACCAACCTAGACAGTATATTCAAAAGCAGACACATTACTTTGCCGACTAAGGTCCGTCTAGTCAAGGCTATGGTTTTTCCAATAGTCATGTATGGATGTGAGAGTTGGACTGTGAAGAAGGCTGAGCACTGAAGAATTGATGCGTTTAAACTGTGGTGTTGGAGAAGACTCTTGAGGGTCCCTTGGGCTGCAAGGAGATCCAACCAGTCCATTCTGAAGGAGATCAGCCCTGGGATTTCTTTGGAGGGAATGATGCTAAAGCTGAAGCTCCAGTACTTTGGCCACCTCATGCGAAGAGTTGACTCATTGGAAAAGACTCTGATGCTGGGAGGGATTGGGGGCAGGAGGAGAAGGAGATGACCGAGGATGAGATGGCTGATGGCATCACGGACTCGATGGATGTGAGTCTGAGTGAACTCCGGGAGATGGTGATGGACAGGGAGGCCTGGTGTGCTGCAGTCCATGGGGTCGCAACGAGTCGGACATGACTGAGCGACTGAACTGAAATGAACTGAACCAAGACAGAAACCAGCTCCTTGGGCAACCTTGTGAAAAGCTGGAACGTTGGATATACTCTTCTTTCTCCTTCTCTCTCCAGCGAGAGACTATAAGCCAGGGCAAAAGAGATCACAGGTAAAGTGAAAAGGCTCTTCTTACCCATTTTAATGCCCTGCTCTTGGCTTGTTTGTGGTTTTGCCCACATGTGGGTACTGCAACATCTTAACTAGTATCTGGAGTTTTCATAAAGATATTTTGGTCCATATATTGTTAAGCTGGTGTCTGTAGGTGAAACAAGGGTAGGACTGCCTTTTCTGCAATCTATTAACTCAATGTTTTTAGCTATATCAGATACAATATTGACAATGAAGGGACTAAAAAAGATTGGCTAAAAGTAATAAATGAGTCATAATTTTTCATACAAAATAAAAATGTGATAATCTTGGAAAATAAGACAAATGATATCAAATTTAAATTGAAGGTAAATACTTCTTATGGAATTATTAGGCTTTACAAATGAAAAAGTATTTAAGAAATTGGTAAATAAACAATTTAAGAAATTGGTAAATAAATTGGAAATAAGATGAGAAAGTTGAGAAGGGAGGTGCTTATAAATAGTACCTCAAAAATATTTATGGAAGAGAATTACTAATTATGCTTAGATGTATAAAGAAAAATTGAATACGTGATGATAAGCAGTTGTTGTCTGATCTAGTAAGTGCCAACTTGGGGGTAAGGAATTAGTTTACAGAAGGAGAGAACTAAGAAAATTTTCTAGAAATAAGAACTGCAAGAAATTAACATACTTCAAGAACTACTTCATAATTCTCTTTTCTGAGGAATATGAAGAAAAAAGAAAGCTTCATGTTTTTTTCTGGCAAGGTGCAGAAAATTATCTAGAAGATTTATCTACCTAAAATAGGGTTGAATGGTATTAAGACTAAAACCATAAAGTAATGAAAATATACTCCAGGTAAGAGGTAGTAACAGGTCCCAAGTCTAGGTGACAATAGTAAGAATGAGTGAAGGAATAAAAGCCAGAAAAACAGAAAATAATTTAAAGTTAAGAAGCAGTTAAGAAAAACAGTATTGGTAAGAAGAGGTTAGCATTTCTGCTAATGTCTACTGTTTTCCTTCTCTGCTCCCCTTCTGATTTCTTACTCTGGATGTTTTGCTGTCCCTTGCCTCCTCTGCTTGCCCAAGGTTTACCTTTCATTTATCTATTCACTTACCAATTCAACTCATTTATCAAGAGACAGTAATTGTGCTAGATCCTGGGAATAGTACTGGTGAACAAGATAGATGAGGTACTGAAAGGAGCTTAGGATAGAATGGAAGAAAAAGTGAAGACAAAAAAATACCATACTGCAAGTAGGCATGCAATAAGGCATGCGACTACAAGGCACAGTAATTGAGGTTTGAGAAGCGCTCAGATTTAAGAAGTGCCTCTTGGAGGAAATACAGGAGAAGCAGAAGTTTTTCAGGGAAAGAGAAGGGACGGCAACATTTTGAAAAGAGAGTACTGTTTGCAAATTGAAAGTGTCATTTCGCTGGAGCACTGAATCCAAGGTGGGAGCGGTAGAGGTAAAACAAGAGGTAAGCAGAAGCTAGACTGTAAACAATTTCAAGGATTTGGGACTCTGAGAACAGCAAGAAGCTATTAAAGAACGAACCACTACAAGAGTATGATAGGTTTAGATTTGCATTTGAGAAAGATAAAATTGTTGCAGGGAGAGGAATAAAAGATAACACTGTAAAGATTTCTAGTTTGGACAACTACATAGATACTGATGTCACTTCTTGAGCAGACTGGGATTATAAATTTAGTTTTAGTCATGCCGAGTATGAGATACTTGTAGAATATTCAAGAATAGATCTACTAAAGTTTAGGGGAAAATATAGGTTTACTGAAGCTTTGTGAGTGGGTGATCTTGCACATGCAGAATACAGAGTGGGAATGTCTCTGAATACACTGATACTTAATGACTGGGCCCAAAGTAGGAGACTTCAGAGAAGCTGGAGAAAAAGGAAACATATTTTAAAGGAGAGAACAATACCAAGGATGATAATTGCTGACCTACCTTCCTTTAGCCTTTCCCTTTTTCTTACACCCTGGAAATAGTTCTGTATGCACCCATTTTCTTAAACCTCAATTCTCAGAGGTTGTGGTCAGATTTATAAGTTTATCTAAAATTAATGGTTCTAAAGGCTTAATTTGTTACCCCATTCAGTTTACACATTTTCATTGAAGTAGTAGCTTCTTTTTTGAGACAATGCTGTCACTCTAAAGAACATTTATTAAAACAGTAACAGTAACATCTGTAGTACTAGCAGTAATAATAATAGTAGCTAACATTTATTGAGCGACTGTCTACTGAACATTTCACAGTTCAATCCTCACAACAATTTATAAGGCAGATAGATACTCTTATTATCCTCATTTTACAGATGAGAGAATGAAGGCAAGAAATACTGAACACTTGCTACTAAGTAGAGAAACCAAGATTTGAGTATAAGTAGTCTTTTGAACTGTGGTATTGGAGAAGACTCTTGAGAGTCCCTTGGACTGCAAGGAGATCCAACCAGCCCATTCTGAAGGAGATCAGCCCTGGGATTTCCTTGGAAGGAATGATACTAAAGCTGAAACTCCAGTACTTTGGCCACCTCATGCGAAGAGCTGACTCATTGGAAAAGACTCTGATGCTGGGAGGGATTGGGGGCAGGAGGAGAAGGGGATGACAGAGGATGAGATGGCTGGATGGCATCACTGACTCGATGGTCGTGAGTTTGAGTGAACTCCGGGAGTTGGTGATGGACAAGGAGGCCTGGTGTGCTGCGATTCATGGGGTCGCAAAGAGTCGGACACGACTGAGGGACTGAACTGAACTGAGTTTAATACTAGAGTGTGTTTTCTTGTATAAAATGAGCCAGTGAGGACACATGTTTGAGATCTACAGATTTTTCATTGTATCTCAAAAACAAAATATAGTATATACATATGTATAGTATATATTTTGTTTTTGAGATATATATGCCTTATATATATATATAAGGCAACCATTTGCTCTGCTTATGTGTGTGCCTGAATTTGAGTACATTAATTTGGAGGGTTCAGGTTACGTCACAAATCATGCTTATTGAAATGTCTTTCATTACTTAAATTAGAATTAACATTTGGGACTTATAATACTTTAAATATGAAAGGGTTTTAATGGACTAGATCTAGCATTAGAGGAAATATTTATCAGACCAAAGTAGTGGAATGGTGGACAGGTTTCTTACAAATATTTAAGATCGCCATCATTAAGATGATGATGCATCATTAAAAGATGATCGATTATGTATGAGTATTATGTATGCAATATCAACATACAGGCCTGTGACCAAGAAGGAGATATAAGTGAGGTCGTAAGATAGAGAATCAATGATTATAAAATAAAACAGAAATAAACCTAGTTTCTGAAACTTTTGCCTGAAGTATTAAGATTAGCGAGAGAAACCCTAAAAATTGTAAAATTCAGTTGCTTAGAGTAAGACTAGGCAAACTTTTATGCATAAAGCAGAAAAGCAAAGCCTCATAGAAAGTTAGTAGCTGCAGATAAACTAACATCTCTCAAAATTTTCATTTAATAGTTCTGGTAAGAATTTTAATGAATGACATTGATTTCATCTACATCCCACGGAACCCTGTTCTATTATATAATTAATGTCTCCCATAAAATAGTAATGTCGTCAAGTAAATGTGTCTGTAAGATAAAATTACTTTGAAAGTAAAAGTCTATTTGAAACCTGGCATGAATGTGCTAGTCTTTGAGAACTGGCAAAACAATTTGGAAGAAAAGAGTTGCTTAAAAAAGAGGGCAGTGGTGAGTCAGGTTCAAAATAGATCTATGGGAAATCCCTTACTTCAGTAGTGACTCAACTGAATCATTATTCCAGTTTTTGCTACTGAAGTAGTAAAATCTCTTAATTCATTCAAAGAAGGAAGTCAGTTCTATCTTTATAGAACTGAAACCCCGAAGCCTCTATTTTACTTATTTTACAGTTTGTTCAAAGAAGAGTCTCCAGAAATTGGCATGGAATCTTTTACATAGTTAAATGAAGGATGCCTTTTCATCAAATTAGGGTGCAGAAAAATTATTTTGCACTCTAGGGATATTTCTGCCTAGATAACTAATGTTGGCTACTAGAATGAGAATAGAAACATGGCCTTACTACATACCATTGTTTTCATCAACCTACCTTAACCCAGAAACTTCTTGAGCAGGGAGACAAAACTGCAAATAACTTTATTACTTAACCTAGGAATTTCCTGAAAGACCCATTAACTCTTAAATGGATAATACCGAAGACAGTTTAAGCACTAAGACTCTTTTGAGCTCTCATGTGCAGATCCTTGCACTGGAGGCAGCCGGGGCACTGCTGTGGTGCAGAGCCCCTTCCCATGGAGTGAGGCACGCTGTGGGCACAGGGTTCATGCCTCCATGGCTGGCTCTGAGGTGGCCCACTACAGGACCAGTGGGTCAGGGCTGCCTGACCCTAAGCCCTGCCTGGAAAAGCAGGTGGGAGGAAAACTGGGGAGGGGTGCCTGGAGTTTGGTACAACAGATCATATTAATCCCAAATTTGTCATTGACATGCTGCTTTCACTTTAAGGCAAGAAAATGAAATATATATTTGTGTGATAAAAATTCTTCCAGAGATGAAACACACAGATTACTTTGTTATTGGGAATGGAATCTCCATGAGATACTTATTAATACATGCCATGGCCTACCCAGTTCACTGTGAAATGCACAAATACCTGAGATATAAAAGTGAACTGTACGTTAAGATCCAAAGGAAGAAAGACTGAAAAATTTAACAGTGCCACAACTACTGAGGCAACATGCTCAACTATTGATGCCTGGGTGCTGTAGAGCCTGTGGCCTGCAACGAGTGAAGCCATTGCAAAGAGAAGCCCACACACCACAGCTAGAGTAGCCCCTACTTGATGCAACTAGAAAAAGCCTGTGCGCAGCAACAAAGACCTAGCTCAATCAAAAGTAAATAAATAATTCATAAAAAAAATTTAAAAAGCAACAAAACAAAAGAAAATTTAGGCATATTGAACTTTATCAAAATTAAAACCTTTTGTACATCAAAGAACATTATAAAAAAAGTGAAGAGATAACCTAGAGAATGGGAGAAAATATTTGCAAATGATATATACAAGTTAAAGTCTAGTATTCAAAATATGGAAAGAACTCCTACAACAACAAAAAGACAATCTACTTGATTAAAAATCGAACAAAGGACTTGAATGGATAGTTCTCCAAGGAAGATACAAAAATGGCCAAGAAGCGCACGCAAAACGTTAAGGAAGTGCAAATCAAAACCAAAATGAGATACCACTTCGCTCATAGTAGAATGGTTAAAATGAAAAAAAGAAAAAAGAAAGTAACAAGTTTTGGTAAGAATATGAAGAAACTGGAATCCTTGTACACTGCTGTTGAGAATGTACAAAAGTTCAGTCACTGTGAAAAATAGTTTGTCAGCTTCTCAGAAAGTTAAATATAAAATTAATATATGACCCAGCAATTCTACTTCTTAGGTATATACACCAGAGAACTGAAAACAGGTACTCAAAAACAAATATAGGTACAGGCAAGTTCAAAGCAGCACTATTCACAACAGCCAAAACGTGGAAACACAAATCGTCTATAAACTGATCAATGCATAAACAAGACATGGTATAAATATACAGTGGAATATTATGCAGCTATAACAAGGAATGAAATACTAACACATGTTATAACATAGAGGAATCTCCAAAACATTAAGCTAAGTAAAAGAAGCTAGATAAAAATGATTACATTTTACATTCATCTAAAACTGTATGATTCCATTTATATGAAACATTCAGAGTAGGCAAATCCCTAGAGACAAAAATGAGACTGGTGGTTGTCAGTGGTGGGGGAATGGAGAGTAACTGCTTAAAGGGTATGGAGTTTCCCTATGGGGTGGTGAAAATGTTTTGCAGCTATATAGAAGTGGTGGTTCCACATGATAAATTTACTAAGTACCACTGAATTATTCACTTTAAATGATTAATTTTATATTACATGAATTTCACCTCAATTGAAAAAAAAGGAAGGACATGGTGGATTGGCTTTGTGTAGACTTTGGAAGCCATGGTGATTCATTTGATGGTTTAGAAACCAGAGGAGCCTATCAATGAGAGAAATTTTGGATCCTGTATTCCTATGACATTTAGTTAAGACTGCATCTGAAACATTACCTAAAGACTTCATTCTTGGAATTGACGACACTTCATCTCTGACTCCAGTGGAATTTAAGCCATGAATGAAATGAAATGAACTTTTTTAGTCATTTCAGATTTGGAATGGCTTGTTTCTCTGAAAAAACATAGCTCTTTTTCTCTATCTAGTTTGGCTAGGTTGTTATTAACATAATGTCTGTGTCGTAGGTACTCATGCTGACTGACACCTGAAGATTGGGGCTAACTGACTGAATACACCAAAAATTCACTATGTTCAAATCACAACTGTAACGTGTTGTTTTTACTCCTGATGGATTCCTGCAGGATTTCCTGGAGTTAGCACTGGCCCTTTTGCTCAAGCTTTGCTCAGTTTTTTTTTTTTTTTTTCAAATTTTGCTTATATGCAAAACTATTCTGTAGAGTAAAAAGGCCAAAATTAAAGTAAAATAAAACAAAGCCACACACCATACACTGGAGAAGGAAATGGCAACCCACTCCAGTACTCTTGCCTGGAAAATCCCATGGACAGAGGAGCCCGGCAGGCTACAGTCCATGGGGTCACAAGAGTTGGACACGACTTAGTGACTAAACCACCACCACCACACACCACACACGCAAAACCCTTGTCTTGCTGTGTCCACCAATCGTAACTCTTATATCATGAACTTTACTCGATCCTAATCAAACTGTCACAATGAAAACCTCAACTTAAACCTAGCTTCCAAACGTACATATTTCAATGGTGAACCCACACTGAGATGCTACTAGTACTCTGTTAAGGTAGATTTCTCCCTGGCTATAATAACCTCTTATTTGTGGGAAGCCAGCATTCAACCAACTTAGAGGGTACAGGGAGACCCAGGCAAGACAGACCCCTTCTCACCAAAGCCCAAGATCCTTGATTTGACAACAGCAAGCTCCTCTGAGATCCCTTAAGCCTTTCGCTCTGGGGAATGGGAGTGTCTCTAATCATCACAGTGAGATAAGTGAGTCTTACATTAGACCAAACACAGATTTATTTTCTTTGAGCTCCCCAACTGCTAAGTTTATTTTGTCTCGTAGGAATAAGGAACCCATCTTATTACTAAGAACTTTACCATATATCTCTGTCTACCCTTGTCATTTTTTGTTACACATTTTTTGTTAAATTCGTGTGGAAAAATATGGTGAGTAGGCCCCAATAAGTCTATTTCGCAAACTGGCTCTGGGAACCGAGAGGTTCAGGTTTATTTTCAAAGTGGTATCCTTTGAACAAGGATTACCTTATGCCTTGGGTTACCCATTTCCTTGGTCTGATTTTGTTAGTGAGAGTCTAGTTACAGAAGAGAGCTCCCCTTCAAACTTTTGATGCTCTAGAACTATAAATATGTCAGTTTGTAGTTGGACTATCTATTCATTAGGCTGGGGAGTCTGATGTAGGAGGTATCCAAGGAACACTTTGGATGGACTATTCACAGGTTCTCATTTTCCTTAGTCTAAACCTAAGTCTATGCCTCTTCCAGATCAGACTCCTACTTCTTACATGTATTTATGTTGTTCCCCAAATCTTTGTACTTATCTGTAATCTCACTAAGGACAATTTGGAATTATAGTGGCCACTTTGGGAAAATTCTGTTATGGACAGAATTGTTTGACAGGTGCTGTAGGACAAAAAAGGAACAAAATTCCAAACATCTAGTAGGCTGGATATTTTTGATTTGTGTCAGGAAATGTCCATAAAAAATTCAGCTTCCAAAACTGCTTCAAGAAATTTCTTGGTCAAGGCAAAATAAAAATAAGAAAAACTTAGTATTTGTTTAGATTCTCTAAAAATCATGTCTTGAACCTAGTCGGTTTTATCTATTTGTCTTCACCCATCCTGCTGCTGCTGCTGCTGCTAAGTTGCTTCAGTTGTGTCTGACTCTGTGCGACCCCATAGACAGCAGCCCACCAGGCTCTCCTGTCCCTGGGATTCTCCAGGCAAGAACACTGGAGTGGGTTGCCATTTCCTTCTCCAATGCATGAAAGTGAAGTCGCTCAGTCGTGTCTGACTCTTGGCGACCCCATGGACTGCAGCCTACCAGGCCTCTCCATCCATGGGATTTTCCAGGCAAGAGTACTGGAGTGGGGTGCCATTACCCATCCTATACGCCTCCATTTTCCTCTGCCCATCTCTCCCTCTGCTCCACTCCTCTTTCCTTTTGGTTGGTGAAAAACTTTCAAAACTCAGTTACCTCTTAAAGTTAACTTCCTTCAGAACAGAAAAAATTTCCCCTGTGGTTGATTTTAAGCTCTTCTTCCTCTGAGCTGAGAATCATCAATGACTTTCCAAAGCCTAGAAAGGGCACAGTGAATTCTGCAGAGCAATTTGGAATAATTTTAAGAACATACCTGGGGGTTCCAGATCTCTAACAGTTAGTTCATGTTTGTGGAAGCTTGAGATGCAAAAAACTCTGTGAGAAAAGTAGAATGTGAAGAATCTGAAGGTAACTCAGAAGAATCTGGGCTTCCCTGGTGGCTCAGATGGTAAAGAATCTGACTACAGTGTGGGAGACTTGGGTTCGATCCAGAGCGGGGAAGATCTCCTGGAGGAGGGCATGGCAACTCACTCCAGTATTCTTGCCTGGAGAATCTCCATGGACAGAGGAGCCTGGTAGGCTATAGTCCATGAGATCGCAAAGAGTTGGACACGACTAAGCAACTAAGCACGGCACAGAAGAATCTAAATTGCACAGGAAACCAGAAGGGTTTAGAAAAGCTATAGAAATTGGTCAAAATCCTTTGGAGGAAAGGAGGCTATTCCCAAAGTCCTTCCTGAGAAAGTAGACTGGGCTCTGAATTAGTCTTACAAGCAAGGAAAGGATAACTCAGGAGACTTTAGAGACAGGCTTTTTAACAGTTTTAGACAGCACTCAGGAGTAGATGTTAAAGCAGATGTGACTCCTAACTCTCTCCTAGATTTTTGTAAACAGTCTTAAGCCACATGGGGGATACAGTATGCAAGCAAAAAATGATATGGGAAATAATGCCTTTGCTAGAGCTCAAGTACCTTGCTGAATTTTTTGAGTCTTAGAATAAAAACAAAATAAAACTCATAAATAAATTGATAGCACTACAGATAAAACTAGATGTTCCTACCAGTGTCAGTAAATCTCAAAAGAGGGAATCTCTTGCACTTATCAATACTATATAAAAAAGGACATCAAAAAAGAACTGTCTTGTCTTAGCTAAGAAGCTAAAAGGAAAAAAAAAAAATAAAGTGAGTTTTGAAGATTTTTTGTCTTACTCTTAAATTCCCAGGGAGAAATTTATATAAATATTAAAGGACAACCTTGCCAAAAAGTTTTTTTAATTGATATAGAGGCATACACTATTAGTCTTTCTTTTATTTTGAAAAGAACAGTTTAAAATGTATTTATTTATTTACTTTTGGCTGTGCTGGGTTTTCACTGCTGTACAGGCTTTGTCTGGTTGCAGAGAGCAGGGACTACTCTCTAGTTGTAGTGTGCAGGCTTCTCATTGAACTGGCTTCCATTGCTGGGGAGCACAGGCTCTAGGACATGTGGGCTTCAGCAGTTGCTTGCACATGGGCTCAACAGTTGTGGTTCCTGGGCTCCAGAGCATTTTGGCACACAGGCTTAGTCTCCATGGCATGTGAAATCTTCCTGGATCAGATTCAAACCCACCTCTCCTGCATTGGCAGGCAGATTCTTTACCACTGAGCCACCAGGAAAGCCCCCACTATCAATCTTAAAACTCTACCACTCTTACAAAATCTCTCCCTTCAGGTAAAAAACTATTCAGAGTGTTTCTCAAATACTCCTTTTGTTAGTTCCACTTCATTCATAACTGTCACCTTTGGACATTTAACAAAAGAACAATCTTTCTTCTTCTGAGATATTGTATCTGCTGGCTTGCTAGGCAGGGCGTACTGTATAAATGGAATTATTAGATTAAATACTTTCCTGATGGTTTCTTTCCTGAAATCCCGAAGGACTCCCTTATTTGCAAAGAGATAATGGCTAATTTGGAAATTGATTTACCAGTATCTTTGTGCTTAAGTAGATCCTAAATTGAAGATCTAGAGGAGATCTCAGGCTTTTTCATTCTGTGAGCAAAAATTCAATGAAAATAGGGAGAATTACTGGGGCTGAAGCTATTAATGTGCAAATTAAACCACTGAAACCTATACCCTAAAGTGTAAAATACTCTCTTGAACCAGAAGCTAAAGAGGCACTAAAACTAAGAGGTAAAAGCAAACAGAGAAAAGATTCAACATAGGTTGTACTAGTTTTTTTTTAATTTATTTATTTTAATTGGAGGATAATTGCTTTACAGTGTTTCCGTTAACACTTCTATCCTCCCAATCAAAAGGCTGAATAGGGGGGATACGGATTTGTTCAGCAAATAGGGCCATAATAGAGTAATCACTTCCCACTTCCATGTAGTACTAATCCCCAAATCTATTTTATCTTTAGTGCCTCCTGAGGCTTCATATTCAACAGTGATTTATATTCTGCTTTCTTTAATGACCTTTTAGGTCAAAATAGTCAATATTTGTTTGCCTTCTCCTAAGAAAACACAAAATATATTTTGACAGTTACACTGCAAAGATTTACTGAAACACTCTTACTTTTCACAAGTCCTCAATCAGGACCTTCAAGATTTTGTATTTCCTTGCGATTCTATTCTTATTCAACATGGGGATAACATTTGTTGTGTTCTAAAGACAGAGCGAGCTCTAAAATTCCTTCTATCCACTTACTTTTCAACTCACAAATATGATAGAATTTCCAAAGAGAAATTACAATTTTGTCTAAATTCATTACTCAGAACAGGATTTATCTCAAGGAACTAAATCTCTTAAAAATTTTCCCATGTCAGTAACAAAGAGATAATTAAAAGAATTTGTGAGTTTCACTCTCGCTGGCAATGGGTTCCCAACTTTCCTGCGATTGCCATGCCAATTTAAGACTTAACCAAGTACTTGGAAAATGAACCTCTTCCCTGGGCCCTGAACATGAACAGGTCTTTTGTGAGTTAAGATTAGCTTCTCACTTACTTCCTACCTAATGAATAACACTTCATCCTTAGACTGATCCTTTGCCAGAGGCGAATCTTCCCAGATGGCAGAACTCAGTGAGCACACCAGAAGTTTCAGTTAGCTACAGATAAGAAGGTTAATATATTCATTGGCAGTAGACATGCTTTTGGGTTATTCTACGATTCTGAAATGCTTTGGAAACAAGGAACTATTCTTGACCTCAGCAGGAATCTCAATTAAGAATGGTTAGCTATTTATAGAATCTTTAAGTGCTCTAATGCTTCCTGAGGAAGTGGCTATTATAATAGTAGGGGCTCAAACAAAAGGAGATAATATGGAGGCTAGAGAAAATGTCTTGACTAATCATCATGCCAGAAAGACAGCCCTCACTGAAATTATAGCCCTTATAATACCCCAAGGGACTAACTCTTTGATTTAACAGCAAATTGAGTTCAAAGCCTCTATTACAGAATGCCAGCGATCAGCTCCAGAGTCACAAAAAAAAGGTACTACGAGAAAGCTGTGTGTAAATTGCATTATTAGCTATTTAGTAGCTCTGAAGGACCTCAAATGGAATCTTGTAAAAATTTTATATGAATACCCACCAGTGAAAGAAGAAACTTGCCACTGTATATAATTAACATTGATGGGAAACCGTTACTCTATCTCATCTGTCACCAATATAATCCTGGTAAGAAAAGCAGTACATGGCTAAGAGCCCAAATCTCAGGGCACCCTTAAACATCTCCAAATGGGTTTCATAAAGCTACTGTCTGGGTTTTGAATATGACGTAGTCATTGTTCACTTATAATTGGGATGGTTTGAAGCCTTTCCTTCATAGAGAGCTACAACTCTCAGTTCAGTTCAGTTCAGTCACTCAGTCGTGTCCGACTCCTTGCGACGCCATGAATCGCAGCACACCGGGCCTCCCTGTCCATCACCAACTCCTGGAGTTCACTCAGACTCATGTCCATAGAGTCAGTGATGCCATCCAGCCATCTCATCCTCTGTCATCCCCTTCTCCTGCCCCCAATCCCTCCCAGCATCAGAGTTTTTCCAATGAGTCAACTCTTCGCATGAGGTGGCCAAAGTACTGGAGTTTCAGCTTCAGCATCATTCCCTCCAAGGAAATCCCAGGGCTGATCTCATTCAGAATGGACTGGTTGGATCTCCTTGCAGTCCAAGGGACTCTCAAGAGTCTTCTCCAACACCACAGTTCAAAAGCATCAATTCTTCGGCGCTCAGCTTTCTTCACAGTCCAACTCTCACATCCATACATGACCACAGGAAAAACCATAGCCTTGACTAGACGGACCATTGTTGGCAAAGTAATGTCTCTGCTTTTGAATATGCTATCTAGGTTGGTCATAACTTTCCTTCCAAGGAGTAAGCGTCTTTTAATTTCATGGCTGCAGTCACCATCTGCAGTGATTTTGGAGCCCTCCAAAATAAAGTCTGACACTGTTTGCACTGTTTCCCCATCTATTTCCCATGAAGTGATGGGACCAGATGCCATGATCTTCGTTTTCTGAATGTTGAGCTTTAAGCCAACTTTTTCACTCTCCTCTTTCACTTTCATCAAGAGGCTTTTTAGTTCCTCTTCACTTTCTGCCATAAGGGTGGTGTCATCTGCATATCTGAGGTTATTGATATTTCTCCTGGCAATCTTGATTCCAGCTTGTGCCATTTAGGTATGACCTAAATCAAATCCCTTATATTATACAGTGGAAGTGAGAAATAGATTTAAGGGACTAGATCTGATAGAGTGCCTGATGAACTATGGATGGAGGTTCGTGACATTGTACAGGAGACAGGGACCAAGACCATCCCCATGGAAAAGAAATGCAAAAAAGCAAAATGGCTGTCGGAGGAGACCTTACAAATAGCTATGAAAAGAAGAGAAGCGAAAAGCAAAGGAGAAAAGGAAAGATCTGAATACTGAGTTCCAAAGAATAGCAAGAAGAGATGAGAAAGCCTTCCTTAGTGATCAATGCAAAGAAACAGAGGAAAACATAGAATGGGAAAGACTAGAGATCTCTTCAAGAAAATTAGAGACACCAAGGGAACATTTCATGTAAAGATGGGCTCGACAAAGGACAGAAATGGTCTGGACCTAACAGAAGCAGAAGATATTAAGAAGAGGTGGCAAGAATACACAGAAGAACTATACAAAAAAGATTTTCACAACCAAGATAATCATGATGGTGTGATCACTCACCTAGAGCCAGACATCCCGGAATGTGAAGTCAAGTGGGCCTTAGAAAGCATCACTATGAACAAAGCTAGTGGAGGTGATGGCATTCCAGTGGAGCTATTTCAAATCCTGAAAGATGATGCTGTGAAAGTGCTGCACATATGCCAGCAAATCTGGAAAACTCAGCAGTGGCCACAGGACTGGAAAAGGTCAGGTTTCATTCCAATCCCAAAGAAAGGCAACGCCAAAGAACGCTCAAACTACCACACAATTCCACTCATCTCACACGCTAGTAAAGTAATGCTCAAAATTCTCCAAGCCAGGCTTCAGCAATACGTGAACCGTGAACTTCCTGATGTTCAAGCTGGTTTTAGAAAAGGCAGAGGAACCAGAGATCAAATGGCCAACATCCGCTGGATCATGGAAAAAGCAAGAGAGTTCCAGAAAAACATCTATTTCTGCTTTATTGACTATGCCAAAGCCTTTGACTGTGTGGATCACAATAAACTGTGGAAAATTCTGAAAGAGATGGAATACCAGAGCACCTGACCTGCCTCTTGAGAAACCTATATGCAGGTCAGGAAGCAATAGTTAGAACTGGACATGGAACAACAGACTGGTTCCAAATAGGAAAAGGAGTACGTCAAGGCTGTATATTGTCACCCTGCTTATTTATCAACTCTAGTAATAGCAAAATTTTCTTGATTTCATGTTCCCAATCTAGACAATTCTGACCTTTCTCTCTAGTGATGGAGGCATCCATTTTACTGGGCCTATTACTAAAGACTTTTGGAAAGTCTGCCACTTACTAAGATACTTTACTGTCAACTTTACCATCAATCTTCAGCAAAGGTAAGAGAGAACAAACATAGATCTAAATATCAGATCAGCTAAACTCAGAGATTCCTGAACTTCCATGGCCTAAGGTATTGTCTTTAATAATAATGAGATAAAATCTTTCTGTGGTTCCATCAACTCTCCCACATACACCGAGGAATATCATCTTTCATTCCAAATTCCGCATTAGTGCAATCAGACATGGCTAAGTATTGCAAGGAATTATTCATGCCTTACATGAAGCCGTATAAGTAGGTAAAAGTACCCTTTCCTCAATACCCTTTTAAATATCCCTTGCATGACCTGAAGCCCAGATAAGTGGTCTTTTGGAAAAGACATCAGAGAAAAACAACTCTCAGTTCAGTTCAGTAGCTCAGTTGTGTCCGACTCTTTGCGACCCCATGAATTGCAGCACACCAGGCCTCCCTGTCCATCACCATCTCCCGGAGTTCACTCAAACTCACGTCCATCGAGTCGGTGATGCCATCCAGCCATCTCATCCTATGTCATCCCCTTTTCCTCCTGCCCCCAATCCCTCCCAGCATCAGAGTCTTCCAATGAGTCAACTCTTTGCATGAGGTGGCCAAAGTACTGGAGTTTCAGCTTTAGCATCATTCCTTCCAAAGAACACCCAGGGCTGATCTCCTTTACAATGGACTGGTTGGATCTCCTTGCAGTCCAAGGGACTCTCAGGAGTCTTCTCCAACACCAAAGTTCAAAAGCATTAATTCTTTGGCTCTTAGCTTTCTTCACAGTCCAATTCTCACATCCATACATGACCACTGGGGAAACCATAGCCTTGATTAGACGGACCTTTGTTGGAAAAGTAATGTGTCTTTTGAATATACTATCTAGGTTGGTCATAACTTTCCTTCCAAGGAGTAAGGGTCTTTTAATTTCATGGCTGCAGTCACCATCTGCAGTGATTTTGGGGCCCAAAAATATAAAGTCTGACACTGTTTGCACTGTTTCCCCATCTATTTCCCAGGAAGTGATGGGACCAGATGCCATGATAAGAGAAACCCAAGTAAGATGGTATGTGTTGCAAGAGGGCATCAGAGGGCAGACAGACTGAAACCATAATCACAGAAAACTAGTCAATCTAATCACACTAGGACCACAGCCTGGTCTAGCTCAATGAAACTAAGCTGTGCCCTGTGTGGCCACCCAAGACGAGCAGGTCATGGTGGAGAGGTCTGACAGAATGTGGTTCACTGGAGAAGGGAATGGCAAACCACTTCCACATTCTTGCCTTGAGAACCCCATGAACAGTATGAAAAGGCGAAACAACTCTAGAACCCTACTAAAGCTTATCAAGTACTGTCAGTAAGGAGCATAGTAATACAACTCTAAAAGTTTGATCTTTGGATTCATGGGGCTTCCAAGGATTCATAATCTAACCTGAACTTGTGGATTTTTAAGCTGAGGAGTTTTTAGAAATCCTTTACAAATAGACAATTCTCTGAAAGAGACATGTTCCATTCAAGACCATTGACCACATGTTTGTAGGGAGGTTGTACCCAAGATTCATAGAATAAGGCAGTAGATTTCTACATTTTCATCTGCATTCTATTATTAATTTTTATTATTTTCCTCCTTTTCTCTCCATGGTTTAATGCTCCTTTTAACTATGTTATCTATATTGCCCTATTCTTAATAATGCACTTCATTTGCATCTTCAGTCATTCATACTTGGCTGTTATTCACCTGTGAACTAGCTAATGCATACAACCAAACTGGTTTTGCACTTTATTTTTTTTTTGGTAGCCACCCAGATTTCTTTGATTCCACCTCCTGATAATGAATCTTGGTTTCCTATGGAACTATTCTCAACTATTAGGTGATTTTTCTGATGACAAACTATATATCAGGTCAAAGAGATGGAAATCTAACACGTTCTCTTAGGTCATACCTAGAAGACAAGGTTCTTGACATCACCAAAATAATTCTCTTAAGATTTTTGGGTGGGAATTAGCTTTTGTAACCAAACTTTAATAGAAATAGAACTTGTAAGGGAACTAAGACACAAGAATGTATTATTTGGAAGCTGTCATACTTTTATACACCTTACAAGTTAAGATATTATTGATATTTCTCCTTTATTTAAGATCTTCTAAACAGTCTCAACACTTTAAATTTTTTATTATATGGTGCAGAATTATTTTTGGTGACTGGCTCCAAATGTTATAACATATTTGATAAGCACATACGGGTATTTTAGGGCTTGCCTGTGGTTCAGACAGTAAAGAATCTGCCTGCAATGCAGCAGACCTGGGTTTAATCCCTGTTGGAATGATCCCCTGAAGGAGGGAATGGCTACCCACTCCAGTATTCCTGACTGAAGAATTCCATGGACAGAAGAGCCTGGCAAGCTATAGTCCATGGGGTCACAAAGAGTTGGACATGACTGAGTGACGGAAGCTTTCACTTTTACTTTAGGGGTATTTTGGCCCCAAATAGGTCACTGTGTACTCTCCAATGACTGGTATTTGATTTGTGGTACAAAAGCCTGCTAGCTACTACTTGCAGACTGGATATGATCTTTGTAAACTGATGCTGCCATTCAGTAGAGTCCCCAACATCATCCAGGATCCATTTTAAGCCATTGTTTTCTTTTTGAAGAAAGAAAAATATTGTCAGATAATTTAATTTTTATAAAAGTAAGAAAATTGGACCTCGATTTAAGAATAGAAATCTTGATCACTCCAGGGAAATTCTGGCTTTCTTTCTTCCTTTTTCAAGCCTCTTTACTTCAAACTTTACAAGAGGCCCAGAAAATAAGGAGCGTGCTACATGCTCTGATTCAGAGATGAGCAGGTGAGCAAGATAATGCTTTTTCATACTGTTCCTGAGGTCTGTATGGTTAAAGCTTTGGTTTTTCCAGTAGTCAGGTATGGATGTGAGACTTGGACCATAAAGAAGGCTGAGCACTGAAGAACTGATGCTTTCAAACTGTGGTACTGAAGAAGACTCTTGAGAGTCCCTTGGACAGGAAGGAGATCAAACCAGTCAGTTCTAAAGGAAATCAACCCTGAATTCATTGGAAAGACTGGTGCTGAAGCTGAAGCTCCAACACTTTGTCCACCTGATGCAAAGAGCTGACTCACTGGAAAAGACCCTGATGCTGGGAAAAATTGAGGCAAGAGGAGAAGGGGACAATACAGGATGAGATGGTTGGATGGTATCACTGATGCAATGAACATGAGTTTGAGCAGGCTCTGGGAGATAGGGAAGGATAGGGAAGCCTGGCATGGTGTCGTTCACTGGGTTGCAGAGTCAGATATGATTTAGGGAGTGAACAACAAAAGATAATGCCACCAAGACTAAAGAACTCCTCACTTGAAATGTTCATGAAATTACAAGGGCAGTGGCTCAACTGCTTTAGATATAATATTTGCCTTTCAAGGAAAAACATGTGTACTTTTAGGTAAGAGTGGTTTTCACAAGGTTTTATACTTCTCTGGGATCACTGATATCACAGGTCCCCAATGTCTGGGATCTAATGCCTCATGATCTGAGGTGAAGCTGATGTAATAATAACAGAAATAAAGTACACAATAAATGTAATGCACTTAAAATCATCCTGAAACTATCCCCATGCCTCCTGGTACGTGGAAAAATGGTCTTCCAGCACCATTTATGGAACAGACTTTTTTTCTATCGAATATTGCTCCCTTTGCTCCCTTGTCAAATACTGGTTGAACATATATGACTGGATTTATTAATGTGCTCCTGATTCTGTCTCATTGGTCTATGTCTGTTGTCTGTTTCTATGCCAGAACCATATGACTTAACTATTACAGAAATGTCATTGCCCTCTTGACGGGTACAGTCTACTGTCTATAAATGGCTTTGGGCAGTATGAACATTTTAACAATATTAATGTACAGATGTGAGAAATGAACCATAAAGAAGGCTGAGCACCAAAGAACTGATGCTTTCGAACTGTGGTGCTAGAGAAGACTCTTGAGAGTTGCTTGGACAGCAGGGAGATCAAACCAATGAAGCCTAAAGGAAATCAACCCTGAATATTCATTGAAAGGACTGGTGCTGAAGCTGAAGCCCCAATACTTTGGCCACCTCATGCAAAGAGCTGACTCACTGGGAAAGACCCTGATGCTGGGAAAAACTGAGGGCAGGAGGAGAGTTCAGTTCAGTTCAGTTGCTCAGTTGTGTCTGACTCTTTGTGACTTCATGAATCGCAGCACGAGAAGGGGGAGACAAAAGAAGAGATGGTTGGATGGTATCACTGACTCAATGGACACGAGCTTGGGCAAACTCTGGAAGATGGTGAAGGACAGGGAAGCTTGGTGTGCTGCAGTCCATGGGGTTGCAAAGAGTCAGACACACTTAACAACCCAACAATAACAAATCTATGAACAATTTATTTATTTGTATCTTCGAATTCATTCATACATGTCTTGTAGTTTTCAGTGAAGCAATCTTTCACTTCCTTGGTCACACTTATTCCTAAGTATTTTATTGTTTTTGAAGCTATTTTCTTTCTTCAGATAACTGATTGTTAGAGCATAGAAATGTTACTGAATTTTTTATGTCAATTTTGTATTCTGTAACTTACTGAATTTGTTGATAAATTCTCTTTTTTTGGTAGAGTCTTTAGGATTGTCTTCATATAAAATCATGTGTTCTGCATATACAGACTATTTTATTTCTTCCTTTACAATTCTGATGCTTTTTCTCTTTCTTGCCTAACTTTCTTAGACTTCTAGTAATAGGTTAAGTAAGAATAATGAGAGTAAGCACCACTGTATTGCTCCTGACCTTAGTGGAAAAGCTTCTAATTTTTCACCATTGCATATAATGTTAGCTGTGAGCTTATCATATATGGTCTTTATTATTCCTTCTACTGGAGAAGGAAATGGCAACCCACTCCAGTGTTTTTGCCTGGAAAATCCCACGGACTAGGAGCTGGCAGGCTATAGCCTATGGCTTCACGAAGAGTCAGATATGACTGAGCCACTTTCACTCACTCAGTCTTTCCATATCTATGTTTAGTTCGGTCAAATGCTTTTTCTGTCTACTTAGATGATTTTTTTCTTTGACTTTATTAATGTTAATTAATGCATCACATTTATTATTTGCATATATTGAGTTGTCATTGCATCCCAGGGATAAATCTTACTTGATCATAGTGAATGATGTTTATAATGTACTGTTAAATTTAGTTCGCTAGTATTTTATTGAGATTTTTGCATCTACATTCATCAGGGATCTTGACCTGCACTTTTCTTTTCTTGCTCGATCTTTTTCTAGCTTTGTTATCAGGGTAATGCTGGCCTTAAGAAATGAGTTTGGTAATGTTCCTTCCTCCTCAATTTTTGGGAGGAATTTGAGAAAGACTGGTGTTAATTCTTCTTTAAATGACTGGTAAAATTAAGCAGTGAACCAGTTTCTCCTTGGCTTGGGAAGATCCCCTGGAGAAGGGAACGGCTACCCACTCCAGTATTCTGGCCTGGAGAATTCCATGGACTGTATAGTCAATGCGATCGCAAAGAGTCAGACATGACTGAGCAACTTTCACACAAGTAAGTACTGAGATTAAGAAGTTCAGAGATAGAATAGCTTATGGTGATGAAAACGTCCTGAGTGTGGTTATGTGCATGAGTTACTAAAGCAGTATTGAGAGGAAAGACCTTGAACTTGTAGAACTCATAGAACTAAGAGGCTACAATGTAGGAAGGGATCTCTGCATGCATCTACATGACTATTTCATCCTAAGAAAAGATGAACAGAAAAACATGGACCATCACAATGTCCATCTGATTAATAGCCAACAAGTCAGTAAGGGCGTAACTGAAATGAAAGCAGTTCTAACAGCACAAAGATCCATGACAGAGGTGAAAAAAATTTCAAAGAAATCTGTTCTCGATACAAAATTAGTTTTGTTCTGAATCATCACAATCACTGTCAATGATCCATAATCATCTCAGGATCAACAATGAATGGAAATTATACAGTAATCATGAAAAATGTCACTTTAAAATGTTACTTATTGCTATTGTTTTATTTTAGTAAATATTCAGTCATCACTTCCCTGACTCTTAGTTTTCTCAATCTTAGGTCTTAAGAAGGAATTATAGAACTTTACATCTCCTATAATTGAAAAGCCTCCCTCAGATTCACATGTCTGTCAGACATTATGAAAACTCACAAAAGTATACAAGTTAAACAAATCTGTTTGCATTTATTTTTATATAACTCTAACATGAAGTCTCTGAGCAAAGAACTGCCAGTGTGTTTGCCTAATAGCTCAAGGTTTTCAAGCTTAGGTAGCAGATTTCACAACACAGAAGTGAGAAAATTTTATGTTAAAGTAAATAAAATAAAACAAAATTTTACCTATTTGAAGTTTTCCATTGACTTTTTTTTGATTGTTAAATAATACAGACATTCTGCTGGAAACAGAAACCATTCCATTTACTAAAACTCCCAGTGGTATAAGTAAGGACCAATTTCAGTATAGCCCTCTTGTACTTCTTTTCTTGACAATGATCAGGAAGAAGACAGAGTGATATCATTAAGTTACAGAGAACAATATCTAAAAAATTAGCATTTACACTACTTTTCTCATAGAATCTCAAAGCTTTCAAAGTATAACCATTGATACCAAATCATTTCAAGGATACAGGTAAGGAAAAGCTATTTATATTTCCTTCTTATAAGACAGGAAAATGAATAATACACAAAGTCAAATGACTTCCATGCAAATGTTACTGGTGACAAAACAGAAAAATAAAATTATTGTTTCTTCCTCCTTGGTTTAGGGCACTATGTTCTAAAACATGCTGCCTGTGAAGATAAGATCTTTTAGAAATTCATACTTACAAAATGATTATGATGTGTCCTCTTAGAAATCTTCGTTTCTTTTTTAGTTAGATTCATTAAGTGGATTTATACTATTTTAGTCTGTTCTCAAATAACTTTTTGGCAGTGCTGCAATTAAAGATGGCTGTCATGTTTGAATCACAGAGGAGCTCATTTCTATCCTAACCATTAGTGCTATTGAAGTTCTGATGTCAGCTTGCAAAAACAACTGGTGTAAGGGAAATATTCATTAATATATTGCTAATGATATTTTTGGAAGGCAAAGCTCTAAAATTTGTATTCTTGACATTAACTTTCCCCATTGTTTTATTTTATTCTTTCACTAAAATGTCATTTTTAGCTTTCTTTCTGGCTGAACCACAAGTTCTAATCCAGTAGTCCATCTGAAATAATGATATACTCACTGGCTCTGAGAATGTTCTCCTTGCTGCTGCACCTGGACTGGACCTGCAGAGAGAGCATAAACTCAGTAATTTAGGGCTCATGACAAAGACAGACAGATATGTATGCATATTTAATGGGCAAACTCCTGAGGTCTAGGAGCAAAGGCTTTATGTATCACACATATCATAACATGTCAATAAAAATGTTAGTTTATTCCATATATTTTTAACTTATCCTTTTCTTACTTAAAGAAAGGACTAATTTCTAGAAAAAAAATGGGGGCACAATACTGTAAATGGGACAAGGGTAAAACTAAAGGCATTTTAAAATTGATGTGTATTTGAAATTAGTATATGGGGAAAAATTTTAATTACCATATATTCAATTGTGAATTCAGACCCTTAATATTAAAGGCATTGTGCATATCTCTTGACTAAAATAATAATGCAATTCAAGTAATAAAGTTGTAATCAAAGAGTCCTTGATAGTCATTTTTAGTTACATATGTTAATGAGGAGAAAAGAGAAATTATGAAATTAAAGTCATTTATTTGCCAGTTCTTAAGTCTGTAGATACATCAATCAGAATCTAATGCTGATTCAAATATTTCAAAGTGGAAACATTCTTTTAAATGTTGCAAAACTAATGAATTCAAGAGCCATGTTGGATGACACTGACACTTGTTAATTTCTGAGGAAGCTGTTTAAACACCTCTTCTTCCCACTCCACAGCAGCTTGCCCCAAATGGTATACACAACAAATTAACTTCTATTGCTTAACACAGTCTACTATTGTAATGAAACAAATTATGAAAAGAATGTTGCAACTTAGGGTGGGTTATGGTTGTCCTTCCCTGAAAAAAACAAGTGTTAATGTTAAAAGAAAGAACAACAATAATTAAAAAATCACAAACATACACAAGAAAAATACACACACACATACCAAAAAAAAAAAAAAAAAAAAAAGGAAAGGAAAAAAAGGGGAAAAATAATTCCAGATGTTAAAGTTATTCTCTTTTGGCCCAGATTGTTTAGTTTTAAACACACTAGAATGAAGAAACTAGTCTGGAAGATAATATTCTTAAATGCTTTACTTATAGTTTTATTGAATAACAATTCTGGGCCAAATGGGAAAGATATTAATGACTACTTAAAATAATACAGGAAGGAAGACACGAGAGCAAGGAAAAGAAAAAGAAGAGAGAGAGGCTTGAGCGGGGGTAAATCTAGAAGATAGAAAAGAAAGTATTGCCTTATAGAAAGGGACAATATATAAATGCAGAATATTCTGCTATTTCTTATTGAAAATTTATACCAAGAGAGTAAGAATGACTAATGAACTTGCTTCGAAATAAAAAGCAAGTAGGCATACCGTGGAATGAAAATAAGTGTTAACTATATCACTACAGCCTTAAAGGAGAAAAGAAACAAATACTGATAGACAAATAATAGACAAGCTTAATAAAGAGATAAACTACATTTTAAAAAGCGATTCAAAGAACACAAGAGATACTTAAAAGAGTGAGAGAAAAATCTGGGATAGAGAAGGAAAAGAAAGGGGAAAATGTTAAAAGACAAAAACAGAGTTCAAGGAAGTCAAATGGAAGTCAAGAAGGTCTTCAACAAGATGTAGAAACGGAAGGAGCCCAAACCCATAGCGCAAAGCAATGTTTGCGAATGGAAAGCAGCTCCTTTGATCAGTAATAGTTACTCTTAAGTCGTAGCCTCTATTCCTCCAGAGTTCATCTTTAAGCCCTTCCAATCTAGAGTGGAGCTAGTGTATGGATAGAAACAAGAGATTTACAATGAACAGAGCAGTTCAGATGAGTAGTTCAAATTGTCTCATCAAATGTTTCAACAGATTATATATTGTGTAAATGGAAATGGAGGTGAAGTACTAGCTGGTTTTACCAAAAAAGCAAAGCAAACCAAAACCACAATAAAAAAACAGAACAAAAAAAACCCTCTCCCTTCCTTAGGTGGCTTAAAAAACAAAAAATTCATTCATAACATGAATTTAATAAAGAAACTCAAGTCTTGCTTTGTGGCACATAAGTTTAGAATGATACATTTCAAACAGTTTTGGAAAGAGAAATTTGGATGATGAAACAAATTCAAATTTTTAAATCTGTGAATTTGGGTTCAAAAATTGCCAGCATCAGTATAACCAATGTTTTCTCATTTACATTACATTGGCTATTCGATTCAAATTTGAGGGAAATCACTGTCAAAAATCAGGGATAAAATGAACTTCTTTACCTTAGTGATTTTGAGTATACAATAAAAAATTGAAGAAATTAAATTAAAACATTTTAATACTTATGCATGCAGTAAATGTCCCTTATTTTTATACCATGAAACTGGCTGTCTTTTTAATATTGACTTAATTTTATAAAATCCCAATATGAAGATTTTGCTTAGCTCACAATGTAATGGGGTTTATTTTAAAGGACAAAGTTGAAAAACAACTGCTGTTTTTGTTCTCACAATGTTAACTCGCTTTAGTCATGTCCAACTCTTTGCAACCCTATGGACTAGAGCTTGCCAGGCTCCTCTGTCCATGGGATTTTCCAGGCAAGAATACCAGAGTGGGTTGCCATTTCCATATTGTAAGAACAATATGGACTATAAAGAAGGCAATACAGGTCTGTCTTGAGTTCTATGGTTTTCTGTTATTGGTTTCCTTTATCTTACCCAATTTGTCAAGGATTAAAAATGAAAGGTATGGCCTTGGATGATCTATTACTTTATTCTACTGGATTTCATTATTTTACTAAAATTAACATTTTTGGTATTGACAGTTCCCCTTTTAATTGAAATAAAAACTAAAATCATGTGTAAAAACAGTATAATATATTCAAATTAATGAAGGAAATACAAAACACAAGAGACTTACTGAAAATTTAGGCAATTAATTTACTAATCAAGACTGCTTTCAGACATCAAATAATTAATTTAATTCATTTCAACATGTGTTTACATATATATAATTTTTGCTGAAGGTCACGTTGTCCATTAAGAAATCTTAAGCCATGAAACAGAAAACAAAAGGGGGGAGAGCATGTAATAAATGGCAAGGAAAAAAAGTGAAATGCTTTAAACAAAGCTGAGGAAACTTTAACAAACAACGACAATCTTTAGATACAGTTAGAGAAGTGACTTACCTTATGCTTAGGTCATAACAAGAATAGCACAGTGTTTAAAGTCAGCTCTTCATTATGGGAGGTACAATTGAAAGCCATAGGTTATAATAACATGAATTGCTACACAGAAATGAAGACTTGTTCAGCCCAACATGAAAAGCTAACTCTTATGGGAGAACATTTCAACTTATGTTTAATGCAACATGAAGAACATTTGAGGGTGTAAACATCAAAACACATGAATCTCACAACAATAAGAGAGAGACAGCCCAAACTCTCAGGAACACAGAAGATTTAATCTGTGACACATAAGGGAAGGCACATCACTCTAACATTGAAAGATGCATGCATATATATAAGCATCTACTGACAGCCCCCACCCCCAACCCCCATTCCACTTGTACACACACAGGCTCACTAAGATACAGGGAAAGAATGTAGTGCCAAGCTGTTATGAAGGAAGCAGGACACACGGAAGCACAGCAGTGGTCAAGTGATTTGAGAGGTGTTCTTCCCTTAAACCATCCCATCACCATGCTTATTTTAAAGAAGCCAGGAAAAGATCCCCTTCAATGCTGCGGTAGCCACGAGCCCCCAGCTTGAAGCTAGTGTGTGGAATTTTGATCACCGTTCCCTGCGATGTCAGGGGCTCTCCAGTGGAAGCCAGTTGTGTAATACGAGTTAGTGGGGGTACAAATGTGTGAATAACAAACACCCTTTCCCTTCTGCATTTCACAGAAGTGAGGGAGGAGAGAAACAAAACCCATGTTAAGAATAGGTTTGTAACAATATAAAGATGTATAAATATTAAAAAAAGACTACATTTGACTGCAGGTTAATCAACTCAGGTTTCATAAAATTGACTCTCTTTTGCTGCTCACCAGGTTAATTTGCATTCGTTTTCCTTGAAAAGACTTGGAATAAATCTATACAATATGGCTCATATTTAAAGATTCTGAGCAGTTGGGTCAGGTGGGGTCAAAGCCAAGAATAAAACAAATCATCTTCTTTGATGAACATTAAGAAAGCCCTCTTTATTTTTAGCATGATTTTACTGGCTGGCAGTTACATTTTAAATTTAAAAATTAAGCTTCTGTATTTAATTTGGCTTTATTTACATTTAATTTTGCTGTATATATGTTTACTTATACAATCTGAGAAATTCTATGTCAATGGTTTGTTTTAAATTTTAATATTTAAATTTTAAAAAGTAAATAATAAAGAAGACTACCTATTTAAAAAGTGTAAGACTCCCATGTACTTTTCTCTACCGTCATTAAGACTTTTTTTTTTTTTTACAATAAGCTGTTCCTGTCAAGTCAATAATATGGTTGTATGGGTTTATTACAAAAAATTTCACCTTTGGTTTTCTATTATTGATGATAGTAGTTAATTTGACCTGCTTTATTTTTTGTCTGAGACGTGTTTTAATTCATGTGTGGTATACAATTTAGTTATCAGATTTTTATTTTTTAAAGATCATTTACTTATATTACCATTTTCTCTTCCTCATCCTTTTCTTAGCAGTCCAGAATATCTTGACCTTTCCTTTAGCAGGTCTTTATTATCTTAGGCTCTGGGCCCTCCCTCCTTTAATCTTACTTTCTTCAATGGAAAAATAAAGGTTGTTATGGGACTCAAAGGAGATAGTATCTGTATCAGTGATTTTAAACTATAAAGGTGGAAACAAGTATCAGTGGTTGTTATGATCAGTGGAGCCACTGACAACTGTGAAATAATTCTGAATTATATACCCTCCTCATTATAACTTCCCCATCAGCTCAACATGGAGGCAAACTCTTATTTTTGATGGAAAGAAAAAAAGACCTCAGTGTACAGTTATATGTTTTTCTCAGTAGGAATTGAGGAAACTTTTTGGAAATGGCATAGCCATATGGCCATATGTATCCTGGTAGGAATGAAAACCACACAGTCTAAGGCTGAGCAATGTCTGCACTAGCTCGTATGGATGACTCCTTGCACTCCTGAGCTTTCAGTCCTTAGACAAGCTACTTCCTATGCTATCTGTCCTTTAAGATACAGTTTAAATTCTATCTGGGGCAAAAAATATTCCTCAGTTCCCCAACTAGAAACAATTTCTTTTTTCCTTGAACTCTGTAACAGCCTTTTTGAGACAGAATTCAGCTATTATAAAGTTCACTTAAGTACACATTTGATAGCTTTTAATAGATCTATCTGGCTGTATAATCATTACCATAATCTATTTTTAAGTTTACCTAAATTCTTAAAGCCTTTTAACTAAACTTCTATTTTAAGAGTTATCATAGTTACTTTCATTCCAATTACTGACATAGGTCCCCAAATATACTGTACATTTTTGGAGGGAAAAGGACCATGACTTTAATTCTCTTTATATTTCTTACTATATCAAATATAGTGTTTTATACAGAGTAAATATTTGTCAACTCTGAATGCTTATTTTGTAGTAATTATATATTTTTTCAATCTCAGCAGATTCAAATTTATTATTTACAGTGTAAGTGTGATCATAACTATTCCTATAGTATCATGTTTATTTATTTGGACCCGCCAATATTAAGAGAGAGAACATGAAAAAAAATGTGGATTATAGCAAAGAAATAACCTACAGAATGACTGTAAGAATTAGGAAAACAGATTACTATTAATACTGCTTAAGGTTAATCAAATAGTGACATTTGGAGTCCAATAAAGGTTTTAGGTCAGGTTAAGAAGATTTCTTATTTCCTAAGAGAACAGGATGTTTTGTATCTCATAGGTCAGCTCACTAGGATGACAGAGATATTTGATGTATCATGGTCCTTTTGACTTTAATTTTTCTACCTTATTAAACTTATTTAAGAGTAATCGATCTCTGCAAACTTCACTGAATATCATTTACTCATAAAAGTAAAATTTAAGAGGAGAGAGAAAAAGGACCTCAGATTACTTGCCTCTTTAGCCTACCATGAACAAAAGGAAAGAAAAGATTGATTTGAATAACATTAAGCCAACAACTCTACAATCTTAGACTTTTAAAATCTATTTCTTTCTCTTCTCACTTCCTTTTGCAAAAGCAGAGACTTGGTCTACAAAAGCTCTGTTCTGTAGTTCTATTCATTCATCACTTTATCTGGATAAGTTAGGGTATAAGTATTTGGCTCATCTGAGCCTCATGACCATTTATTTGTGTTTGTGTTTGTGAAATCACAATAAATATGAACTGAACTCAGAGTTTTGGTTTATTTAATGTCCTCTGGAGTCCGGTGGTATGGTTTCTGATATTTAGACATGACATTCAACATCATGAAATTTTAATTTCCTTATCCACAAAATGAGGAAAATTAAGTAGAATCATGTATGTAAAAGTAAAAACTACTGTAAAATGAAAAAGAGCAATACAAATCTAAGTCATTATTATTATCCTTATGTACATTTTAAGTCACCTATATTTTATACAGGTGGAATCTGAGACATAATGAGAATAAAGAATTTGCTTTAGATCATGCCACTGATCAGTGACAAATCATAAGACTATCATTGCCAATTTCTAGACAAAAGTGTCAAAAAAAGACTGAGGTAAAGTGTGAGGTTACCTCTGCAAGGATTAATTTAATATCGTGTTGTATAATTTTAGTCAAGCTATCTCACTTCTATGGGACTTAGTTTCTTCGCCTACAAAATGAAGATGTTTCCAGGGGTTTCAACTGAGGTTGAGGCCCCTTGGGAGAACCTGTGACTAAAAGTGAGTATTCCATTCACCAGAATGCAGGAAAAAATTACAATTATTCACCAACCTAATTAAATTTTATTACTTTTGTTCATTATTAGGTGGCAAGCTATAGTAATATTAGCAGAATCTATTATTATAATCATCAAATTATTATGCATATTTAAAAATACTGTTTATGTCACCAAGATTTCAAATTACAGAAGTGTCTAATGACATGATACTAGACTTTGTCATTTAATGCATTTTAAAAGGCAGTATTATGATATAATTTGTATTAGATATTTTGTTCATGATTTCAATTAAATTTTTTGTAATCCTATGTATTTTATTTTATATATGTTTAAAGTATTTTTCTGAAACAAAGTCTGTAGGATTTGCCAGATTCCCAAAAAGGTCTATGGAAGCAAAAAGGTTAAAAAAAAAACCCTGAACTACAACAGATAACATCTAAGCTTCCTTTTATCTCTAGGATTTTGTAACTGTAAGAAACCTTAACCACCTCCATCTGCTGCCTTTTATCAAATTACATATAAAGGAAGTCCTTCTCTTTTTAAGAAAATTAAATATTGGTCACTGAATTAAGCAACTGCCCCTTTAAAAGACCATCTCAGAAACAAAAAAGAAACATGGCTATTAAGAAGTAACAAATACCTCAGACTTTTAAAAAAAAAAACTTCTGCTTTACTTGTTATTTTCCTGTTGGTTTAGATAATTAAATGGAATAATCATTTAACATTCATCACATTTCAAACTCTCTTAACTAAAAGTGAACTCATACACACACACACATACACACACAAGTGTGAATATGTTTCATTAATTATCTTTTTAATTCAGCCATGTGTTGATCACAGGCAGAGAGCAACAAGGCTGTTATCTAACATATAACTTTGCAGGCATGTGGACAATATTTATAAGCAACATAATTTTACAAATCTTTTCCAGAGGACCAGTCTTAAATGTTTTCCCATGTCATTTAAATCACTACCATCTCATTAAATTCCACTTAGCTTTCTGAAGTCCGAGGTAAACGTGTAGAATTTATCTTCTTTCAATATTAACCTTCTCTAAAAGAAGGTGGAACTGTGGCAGGTTACACAGCTGGTGAAGTGAACAATCACCATTTAAAATAAGAAGCCTTTGTGCTGCTTTATAGGTAACATGGCAAGTTCCTTATTCTCAAAGAGAATAATATAATAGGAAGAACATGTAGAAGAATAGACCTGGTCACACCACGACTCAACAGGCAATTAATCTGAACATCAATGGAGAATATTCTTAATGTATTTCCCATTTAAAGCTTTAATTCTAAATTGAGTCATTCTCAATGACCTCTAGAAAATTTGGAAATCCCAGGTTGGTCTTCCCTTGGTACCAAAAATATTTGTGAGTTTATGTTTGTTCTGAGGATTTTAATGTTGATCATGATAATTATGAGGAAAATACACTACCTAATTATAAACACACACATGCATACACACACACATATATAATAAAACAAACCTAAATACTTTTTGACTAGTAGAGATTTTGAATTATTCAAAATATTATTCATCTCAATCTTCAGATGAATAAATGATTATTTTACAGAATAATTTATCTTCATTCTAGAGATGAAAAAGCCAGGATTGTTACTGGCTTTAGATGATACAGTATAGTAGTAATGGAACTTAACCCTCTTGACTTCTAAATCCATTTCTCTAAACACTAGTAGAAAACCTTATGTTTCTAACCTACCAAAAGCAATCACTGTATTTCTAATCAGGCCTGAATTTTCATTGACTTTCTGCTCTTGACTATTTCTGGTAGCAATGAAAATCATTTAGAATAGGCCTGTGAATGTAGGAGTGAAGAAAAACTGATGTAGCACTCTGAAACCAAACTGGATTTGAATCTTTAGGCTCTATCATTATTAGCTGTTAAAACTGGACAGGTCATAATCTCTGTTTTCTTATGTATAAAATGAGAATAATAGCAATAACTATCTCATAGGGTTGTTGTGAAGAAAATGAGATAGTATGAAATAAGGTGTTTGCTTAGAAGAATATCTGGCCCAGAGTGAACAGTGTATAAGTATTAGCTATTATTATGTTTGTTGTTATTATTATCATTCTTTTGTTTGGATGATATTCTAGATCTGTAATAAAGAAAGCTGTCTAATTTCTTTTGTGATTTTGACAGCTCTCATAAATAAGATCAAGTAACATTAGTTAGGTAAGTATTTGAATAGAAACTTTAAAAGAACTAATAAATCTCATGAAATAAGGCCCTTGTACGAGATAGGTCCAGTCAATAATATAAAAACCTGAATTACTGAGCACTTGTAATTATTACCATTTTCTAATACTTGACAGAAAACCATATTAGTTTTCATTAACCATGAATTTTGAAATGTTGAGTTTTTAACTAGACTTTCCTTGATCTTCTTCGAGTAGTACCAGAAATGCTGACCCAAAATGTGGCTCTTTGGCATAAAGATTATTTTGAGAAAGAGTAGACATAAAAGCAGCTCTGACACAGAGTAGAAGTTACCCTTTTGCAAGGGAAATTTCCATTCATAGAGCAGATTTCCATTTATACTACAGTCTCAGTCTTCTGGACCTGAAGAGAAGGATGACTCTAAATCACAAGGTCATCTTGTCAATGGAGACGGCACCGATTTAATCTGTGTAACAAACCTTACACCTGTTCACTGAACTTTTCCTGGTAATCTATCTGTAACTGGCCTTCCTGTTCCCATCTTCCATTTGTCTTTAGTTGAGGATGATATTTAAACTGGTAGTTTAAGCTATCTTAGGGAGTTACTTATTTTTTCCTAGGTAGCTCCCAAGTAAACACGAGGTATACATGTTAACAAACTTTCATTTTCCTCTTGTTAATCAGAATCACAGGTATCTCAGCAAAAATATCAAATAGATACATGAAAAATTATATTTAAAAAAGAAAAATTATTTGCCTCCTCTAACATTCTTAAATGTCATGTCATATCACTTATTCATTAAAACAAAACAATTTACTATTTTTATTGAGTATAATATACCATGTAAGAGTATGGCTGCACTGTTTTCCTTTCTAAATCAAAGGCTGTTATATTGCAGTTGTTAAAAACAAAATTCAACTAAGAAGATTTGAGGATCTACTCGGCTTTATTCAACATTACATGAATTGAGCAGCATCTCAACTAGTAATTAGTAAGGAGCTCTGAGAAGCTGAACAAATAGAAGGATTTTGGAGGCAGAAAGGTGTAAGACAAGACAAAAATATTTTATGTTAGGCTACCTTCCTTGGTATATTCAACCCTGAATATTCATCAGAAGGACTGATGCTGAAGCTCCAAGCCTTTAGCCACTGATGCAAAGAGCCGACTCATTAGAAAAGACCCTGATGCTGGGAAAGATTGCAGGCAGGAGGTGAAGGGGACAACAGGGAATGAGAGAGGACAAAATGGTGGGATGGCATCACCGACTCAATGGATGTTTGAGTGAGCTCTGGGAGATGGTCAAGGACAGGGAAGCCTGCCGTGTGTAGTCCATGGGTCGCAAAGAGTTGGACACGACTGAATGACTGAACAACAACCACCTTACTTGGGGGTGGTGGAAAAGGGTGGGGGAAGGCAGCTATCTATCAGGTGGATTGCCTCACCAGTGCCGCTAGATAGGAAATCCCAGACTGACTAGTTAAAGGTTACATTCCTGGGAGAGGCTGAAACTGCATGGCCAGGTATTAATCCTCGATTTGCTGATGTAGGGCTTAGCACAAGTGACTCCATTTTGGGCCTGTTGTTTCTTTTTAAACACAGCATCAGTTTAAAAAGCTGTGACTATTATTTCTCTAAATGCTTAATTATTAATAGTATTCATAAGGTATATGGAAGATATATAAAAGTAAACATATTAATAAGCAGCAATGATTTAGAAAATGTTTAGGAATTTCCCCTGAGGCCTAGAAATAAGAGCTAAGTATTCTGAAGCCTTATATTGCAGCCACATGTAGTGCATATTGGGCTTCCCTGGTGGCTCAGACGGTAAAGAATTTGCCTGCAATGCAGAATACTCTGGTTGGATCTCTGGGTCAGGAAGATCTCCTAGAGAAGGGAAGGCCTACCAACTCTAGTATCAAGTCTCCCATTACCTAACCAAGTAAACGGTTAACAGACATAGCTTGATACTATTGTTAGACTCTTGTTTGCAGTATATCAGTCCTTTCCATTTTCAAGTTTTGGATGTCATGATGATGATGATGATGATGATGATGATGATGATGATGAAAGTTGCTCAGTTGTGTCCTACTCTTTGCGACTGCATGGACTGTATAGTCCATGGAATTCTCCAGGCCAGAATACTGGAGTGGGTGGCCTTTCCCTTCTCCAGGGGTCTTCTCAACCCAGGGATTGAACCAGGTCTCCTGCATTGCAGGCGAATTCTTTACCAGCTGAGCCACAAGGGAAGCCCAAGAATACTGGAGTGGGTAGCCTAACCCTTCTCCAGCAGATCTTCCCGACCCAGGAATTGAACTGGGTCTCCTGCATTGCAGGCAGATTCTTTACCAACTGAGCTATGAGGGAAGCTTTGAGGTCTAGGCTTAAGGAAAGGCAAGGCAGAAAATTCATTGCCATTAAAACTGAACTTTTAGCTTACAGAGAAGACATAACTATTAAAAGTTATTTTTTTAAAAAGATAAACTCATGACTCTCATACAATTATAAAATGAACATGTGTTAAAAATTTTATCTAAAGTGTTAATTAATGAGAGAACCAAGAAGATGGTCTAATTTGTTCAAAAGAGAATAAAAAAATACACATATATGGAATATCAGGAATGTCAAAATGAATTTACACATTAATTGAGCAAAAATTAATTGCATCTCCAACCAGACTTAATATGTATTTCTATGGATTAAAATCATGTACATTACTATTCATATACTACAATTCAATACACAATAGCTCAGATGTTAAAAGGAGATGATGACCCAGAAGGATCTAGATAAGACAGCCAATACTCTTTTTCATTCATTTCAAAGTCTTTCACAATTTTACCTGATAAATTTTTGACCTGGGTAGGGTACACCTGTTAGTTGAATTTATGTCTGTAAATCGAGTTCTAGTTTTGTGATTTTTTTTTTTTAGTTTTTCTCCTAGTGTATAACCTTGGTTTCTAAGATTATATGAAATATCTACTGTAGTTACTTTTAAGTGGACTTCAGCTTTTGTGTTATTGTAATATTAAAATAAGTTTACCATATTGAAAAAATGGCATAAATTCATATGAAATTTTCATTCTTTTAAAAATGATTTAAAATATAGCTTCCAAATTGTAATACACATACATATGTGTAGTTTTCTTTTTCATCCAAGTCTAGTGAAAACTCAGTTTGAATATAAACCTTATCTTGTCAAGATTCAGGTCATGAGAAATTCATAAGGAAAAGAGAACGACCTTAATATTTATTAAATCAAGCTGGTCAACATATGGATATTTGTCAGATATATTCTTTACTATGTATTTGATATATTTAATTAAAACATGAGAACTATAAAAAAAGAAAAGAGGGAACTGATTTACCAAAGGGCATTGGTATAACACTGACTATACTCACAAATCCTTTGGCTTATATTTTTTACATTTAGAATTTGGGATCATCTGTATATCCTTTTGCCCTCTTTATTTTAAGAATACAAATGCCAAGGTTTCAATCCAAGTATTTTCCATCTTTTTTTTTTCCTTCACTAAATATATAGTGGACTGAGAATGCTGTTAAATTGTAACCACTAACATTGAGTTTCACCATTAGCCAATTTACTCCCTCAGCTGCTCAGTCGTTACATGAGGAATATAACCAGGTCAAACTCGACAGAAACACATCCACAGAATTTTCCAACTTTTAGATCTCTTATACACTAGCTATTCTTAAAATTTTCCACATAGGGAATTCTTCAGTAATAATTCTTCTTTCTATACATGCTTCTTTATTCTTTATTTACATTCTCTATAGAACTGCCTACTTTCTCCTCTTTTCTTAAATTCACCACCCATATTACTTCTTTCTATTAAATGTTAATAGCAAACAACATGGGAGAGATCAAGGGTGATTTTTCCCCCCACGTTTCTTATCTATATTCTTTACTGAACATGGGAAAAACAAGACAAAAGTTGTTGAAAATGAAATAGAAAGTGTCATTGAAAATGACAGACATTTGACTTTTTTAGAAATTCTAAAATTCAAACCTTTCAGTATAATATAGATTGACCATTATAGTATTTGTTCAATTCAGTCTCAGTCAACTGTTGATAGATTTATTTGAACCATCAACACATCCTTCCTCAGTCCTTCCTCTGCATACATATCTGCAATAAGATACTCAGGATTAGTTTACAGTCTATAATCATAGAACAGTTGTTAAGCTGGTTTTATAAACTGCAACTCTGGATGCATTAGCATTACATTTTAACTCATCTAAGCTAAAAAAGGCACACATATACTTTA
The DNA here is from genome assembly GCF_014754425.2 of Oryx dammah. Lineage (NCBI taxonomy): Eukaryota > Metazoa > Chordata > Mammalia > Artiodactyla > Bovidae > Oryx > Oryx dammah. The sequence goes on from NW_024070210.1 coordinate 24,012,405, forward strand.
GTCTTTTCACAGGGTCACTGTATTTTAGACTTAGAAATTTTACAGGTAGAAATGCTACTTATAAATTAGAGATATCTAATTCATTTATGCTAATTCATTCATTCAGATTACTTCTTTTATACTGCTGTGAACTAACAGGCCTAAAATTTAGGCACAATAATATGCTTGGGTCACTATATTAAACACAAGAGCAGCTATGTTCATCCCATTTTCTTCCTTTACAGTAAAATGAGATACACTTATTAATTTTAACAGCAATTATTAAGAGGATGACATATAGGAAACTGTATGTAGTAAGAAGGTGGGTGAATGTAAATAAGGTAATAAATAATGGACTGGAGATTCTTACAGATTATTCCTCTGTTCAAACTTCTTACACCAACCTTTAAAATATCACTGTAGACCTTAAAAACACCAATATCATCCCTGAAATTGTCTTTTAAAGTCAAAAGGTATAGCTTACAAAATTTTAAAGACTGTGTATGTAAGAAAATATTTTGAATTACATCATGACTAATCTCAAATAGCAAAATTTCCTTTTATGGGTGGGATATTTTTAACAAAGTGATTTCAAGAAAAAAAACTTGAAGCAATGATATAATATGACTACATCTACCAGGATAAATGACTCAGTAAAGCAAAGCCCAAGTAGGTAACTATCGAGATAATATTTCAGACCAAAGCCTTGAAACAGAGGTCAGTTACGTCTGAAAGATAGATAAGTAAAAGAAGAGAGATACAGGTGAACTGAAAGAGTGGCACCTATATGAACACTTTAGAAATGCTACTATCACTGACCTGTAGTAGTGAGAATGGCTACAGAGATCCTTGCTATATGAGATCCTTGCTATATGGCGGCATTTAAGGTTGAACAAATAAGCCAGTATTATTTTGACTTGTCCTTCGAATTCTTGAACTGTGCTACATGGCTCTAAAACAGATGAACTGGAGAGATTACAGGTGTATGTGCTATGTATAAAGGGAAATGAGCTAAAGAAGGCAGTTTAGAGGATTCTGAACTTCTGGTCATACAGCACTCTTTGTTCAAACTTCACTAACCTATACATCAAGGTTGGAGTAACTGATGCTTGTTTGGTTTGATCACTGTCCTTATATTTATCTGGAAACATCCAGAAAACAGAAACACTGGGCATTAGGAATCTAAAGATGAAATGACTAATTTTAGGACCATTCACTTGCTTCCCATCTTCTCAAGATGAAACTGTAATGTAAAAGGAAAAAGGAAGGTTTTTTTCACTTGGAAAAATAGCATCTAGTTTAATTCACTTGCTTATGAAGAAAAAATGCACACATGAAACAAGACAAATGCTTAACAGAACTGATAAAAGGTGCTGATCACATGATCCTTAAACCAGTGCTCCCAATAAACATTTAAAATACTGAAGGCAATTAAAAAGTTGTTTACAAAAACAGTTTGAGACTGCCATGGATACGAAGGAGTTAAGTCATATTCAGTATATTTAACACTGGATGATTAGGCTATGAAATCTGATGGCAAGACAATTAAAATCAGTCTCATTTTCACCCAAACTACTTCAGATTCTTGAGCCAAATATCTGAGATTAAAAATTGCCGTTTTCTCTTATAACCTCTTTCAGGTCTGAATGGCATCCTGTTTTTTTCTTTCCTACTCTCTCATTCACGTGCATTCTTTGAATGGATGCCTACCTCCTCAAATGAGAAGTAGCAATGACTAATTTAGCAGTCTGGAACTTGGGTCTCCTGCATTGAAGGTGGATTCTTTACTGTCTGAGCCACCAGGGAAGCCCAATTTAGCAGTATCTGACTGCAAAAGATCATTTTTCTTCCTCAGTTTTCACTTTCATTCCTGAGGAATTCCCTTCTCTGTCAAGCACTGTAGAGATGTTCATCATTAATTACTGCAGTTTTAATATTCAATGTAAAGGGCTAGATTGCTACAGAACTTTTCTTTCAGTGCAGATATACACAGCAGCGTTCTCAAAGAGCCATGCATTAGTTCATGCCATGCTTGTCAACAAGAACAGTTAGGCATGGCAGCCCAAACAGAATTAGATTTAATTGTTGTGTGCTGGGATAGCAGCAAGTTGCCAAAGAGGAAAGAAAAGGAAAAAAATAAAGCGGCAAGCCTGAGTTTTATGACTGTAGGCAATATTGACTGCAGAATGGCTAGGACAAAATTTCAAAAATAGACCCTTCTTTTCTTATCCTAAGGCAGACTTAGAAGTAGAACTAGGAAAATTGCTAATATAATTGAAAACTCTGGCTACAAAAGTCCAGATGAATCTGAATTCCATTCAGAGTTTCACGCAACACGAATTTAAAAATATTCTTAAGGTCTTTCTGAATTTACCCGTGTTCTTATAAGTTGTTGCTTTTGTTCTGCAACTGTTTAATATGGGAGAGTCAGAATAAGTGACCAATTTCTAAAATACCGAGGCAGAAGAGGGAATGAAAAACCAGGGCTTGCTTTCTTTCTCCATCTCTCTCTTTCTTTACTTTCTCTTGCCCCCTAATTTCTCTTTTTATTTTAAAAAGTTTCTTTTAATGTAAAACATTTGATACCAACATACCTTCTTTCTTCTCCCCTCTCAATTCCCAGGGATATATGCAATTTAGGTTTCCTAATCATAATACACATCTAGCTGTTATATTAAAAATAATGTTAGTTTATATAATAACATCACTATGTTTTATAAATCTTTGCTTTCTATAGTAAAACTCACATTGAAAAAAATCAAAAGGACTTGAAAAGGTAGATTAAAAAATGATATAACTACATATAGTTCACAAGCTATATGTGATTTTAATTTATCATCCAATGCATTGATAATTATTCCTGGATAAAAAATACCTCGCTGAAAAACCAAATATGAATCTGGGTTCCTAAAATATTTAAGTTGAAGAAAAGTAAGTCAATATGATAAAATTTATATACTTATGAAAAACTGATGTTATATACACATAATTACACAAGTTGAACTTTTCAAAGCTAATGGAAAGAATATTACCATACATTATTCACTTTTATTTCTAGCTTAGCCTATTGATGCTAGTAGGGTGCCTTGTGGAAAATCTCTCAATGGGTCTTTATAATTCCACATTTTGTAACTCTTATTAAAAATGAGAATAAAATGAAAACTCCTTAGAGAGATTCTGTAAGAAGACAAAAGAATACTATTTTAAAAACTCTTGAATAATAGACATGGTAGACACAGACATAGACAAAGAATTAACAAAACTGTGAATACTATAGATTAATCTACTTTGGAGAATGATAGCTGCAATTGTAAATGAGGTGTTATTAGATAAAACAGGTAAGTACCTGAAATACATGTGAAAGACTATCAGTATGGTCAGAACGGATTTCACAGGATTCAAAACATGCCCTTAAAATCAACTGAGTAGACTTAAAAAAAAAAATCAGATTCTTTTTCATAAACTGTGTCTTCTTTGCATATGTTATCCACCTTGAACTATAATGTTTACTGGAGTCCTCTCCCCTAGGGTTCCCACACAGCTCTAACGTGTCAGATGACTTCGCAGGGCAGAGCACAGCATCAAGGGCTGAAAATCTGCATTCTTCTTCATGAGCAATGTAGATAAAGAGTAACATCAAGCTTTTTTAAATTTATCCTTTCCAAAGAGGTGTGTACTTGGCAAATAAATGAAATAAGCCTTACCACCAACTTAGAATAACTGATACCATCTTTGTATAGAAAAAATGTGGCTTAAAGAAATAGTATTGTATTTCTCAAGTTACAAATTAAGACCCTAAGGACTCAAATCTATTCTAGGAAAATCTGTCCTATGCAAGTTCTTTCTTGAGAACTTATCAACAAATTAGTAAATTTTAAAATAACTCCCCATGACTATTTTGTGAATATAAGACCCCCCAAATGGTAATTTTCCTATAGATTTTTTTATGCTACCACTAAATAGCTTCACTTTTTAAGCCAAAGACATTTTTCTAGAAATATTTCCCAACACCACAGCCTGAATACACAGAATATGATTTAAAACAATAGACAATATTCCAATTTGTAAACTCCTTAAGTGAGGCCCCACATTTACTTTTTTGCTGTTTTCTATATACCTAATATGGTAATGTCTACTTTGTAGTGTAGATGCTCAAAGACACTTGATGACTCATCATGACTTGTGCTGTGCTGTGCTTAGTCACTCAGTCGTGTCAGACTCTTTGCAACCCCACGGACTGTAGCCTGTCAGGCTCCTCTGTCCATGGGGATTCTCCAGGAAAGAATACTGGCAGAGTTGGTTGCCATTCCCTTCTCCAGGGGAATCTTCCCAACCCAGGGATTGAACCTAGGTCTCCCGCACTGCAGGCAGATTCTTTACGGTCTGAGCCACCAGGAAAGCCCAATCATGACCTCCTGGTAGGGTTGCTGCTGCTACTAAGTTGCTTCAGTCGTGTCTGACTCTCTGCGACCCCATAGACGGCAGCCCACCAGGCTCCCCCATCCTGGGATTCTCCAGGCAAGAACACTGGAGTGGGTTGCCATTTCCTTCTCCAATGCATGAAAGTGAAGAGGGAAAGTGAAGTCGCTCAGTCGTGCCTGACTCTTAGCGACCCCATGGACTGCAGCCTACCAGGCTCTTCCATCCATGGGATTTTCCAGGCAAGAGTACTGGAGTGGGGTGCCATTGCCTTCTCCACCTGGTAGGGTTAGCAGTTATAAACAATCAAGTAAAAATAACTATTATTTTGATTCCAATTTTTACATTAATTCAGGGTATTAAGATCCATTATATACTTTCAAGCTCAACATATGTTTTTTATCTGCATTTGGTACTCTGACTAAACTTTCACATAGAAAGCAAAATATATACTCCTATAAAGTATTTTGATTTTGGATAATCAAAATTCAACTCCTTTAAAATTATACCATTAATATTTTAATAGGATTAAAAATACTATTTGGTATATTCATAACAAATTAGTTCTCTCATGCACAGACTATGCAGTAGAAATCACTGCTTTTAATTCACAGTCATATATTCGTTTTATTTTGCTCAGCTGGCTCAAAGACCTGTTTCTTACTTACAAGATACTAAGGACACAGAAGGTTTTTAATAAGTCAGAAATATCAGCATTCACTAGAAAGGGAAATTAGATATAATAATACATGCCATAGAAAGTATATTGCAATGTAACTATACAGACATAAACCCTTGATATAAACATTCAGTTTATAAATTCATTCAGCAAACATTGATTTATGATGCTATGGAAACATCCTTGCCCCAAATTGCTAGCTCCCTCCCACTTTTACCTTCCACAACAATGTGTATTTTAAAGAAGATGTTCTATTTTAAGCTGCTGCAAGAAGAAAACAGAATGTAAGATCCTGATGCCATTCAGAATTTGCCAGGGTGAAAATACTTTGGAGTAAACTGAATTCTGTCAGAGGTTTTAAAGCATTTTCTCAGCAAATAATGTTACAAATAGTATATAGATTCCTACATTAATCCATATATGTCTACTTGACCCTCAATTCAGTTAAACCATAGCTACATTTCAGCTTATTAAGGGTTAAACTTTTAAGAACTAGCGTAAAAATGTGGTAACCACTTATAAAGCTGTTTTCACTGGAAACTGGTTTGCCCCACTTATAAGTTGGTGACCCTCTCTAGAGTATGACATAAAGTGGAATCTAATGAAATTCAAGGACAATGCAATGATGGTGTCTAGGATGGGTTACCTGTAAATGGGGCACCTTGAATAAACTGAAGTATGAGAAAATGGCGAAAGCAAGGCCTCCTGTCCTTTCCCTGCCCCTCAAAAAGGTCATAAGACCCTCAAATAAGAGGTGTCCTCTTTATACCCTGAAGAAAGAAGCATTGTTTTTTCCAAGACAGAAGGACACCAAGAAGAATAGGAATGAACAGGTCTTACTAAGTTTCTTTCAGTTTACTATCCTCAGTTCATACTCTTTGTTCCATCATATTTCTCCATGTAACAACTGTCCGTGAGATTCTCCAGGCATGAATACTCAGTGGGTTGCCATACCCTCTTCCAGGGGATCTTCCCCACCAAGGGATCGAACCTGTGTCTCTTACGTCTCATGCATTGCAGGCAGATTCTTTACCACTAGTGCCACCTGGGATGCCCCAGCACAACATCGGATTTAACAGTTTCTTTGGGTCTTCATTTTCTTGTAAAATTTATATTAAATAAATTTGTATGCTTATTCCTGTTAATCTTTATCAGTTTAATTTTCAGATCCAATCAAGGGCCCTAAGAGGGTCAAGGAAAACTTTTCCTACCCTAAAATAATAATTATAATAAAAAAGCCTTATTCTTTTTAGCGATATTCTTCTGTAAGGTGAGGTCTATGTGCATAAATAATGTGGCCACTAAATAGGAAAGTGATTTTGGAGGAAAAAACAAGATAAATATTGGAGAAGATAAGTCAACTCATTGAATTAAAAAGGATATATCTCATAGATATATGTTCATATATATCATATTCAATATACTTGACAATGATTAGGAAAAAGAAGGCAGGCATGGTACAAGTGTTGACATTAACTTGCATCAAGTTGATAGTGCAGCTAAGAATACTTGATTTTTCAGTCAGATTGTAGCTAATAACCATAACAGAACAAGACACATTTTACTCTGTGACAGATGTAGCATATGTCTGACAGAGTTGGTTCAAAGTAAAATAACTTTACGTTTGGGCCTTTAGTATGATAATCAGTATTGATAATAATAAAACATATTTACTGAGTACTTACACATATTGTGCACTGCACCAAGCAGCCTTAACCAATTAAATCCTTAAGGTGATATCATTCCCATTTTATAAAAATATGAAGTATAGATAAGCTAACTTAACAATCAAGTGCTTATGATTACAAAGTAAGAGGCAGCACAGGGTATCAAATCTAGGATTGTGATTCACATCTACGGCTGGGATTCAAATCTAGCCCATCTCACTTTTAGCTCAATTTTAGTAAGAGGCAGCACAGGGTATCAAATCTAGGATTGTGATTCCCATCTACGGCTGGGATTCAAATCTAGCCCATCTCACTTTTTAGCTCACTTTTAAGCACTGTGAGACAACCAGTAAATATTAATTTCCACCAAAGCATGACTGTCCTTGGAATATGTTAAGAAGCTGATTAAAGCTCTTGATTCTTTCAGAAAAATGAAAAGTCTATTTTTAAAAAAACATGTTTTATGATAAAAACATGCCTCATACTCTTAGCTCTTAAGTTCACATGGTAAACGTTAGGCTATATAGAGATTTCAGTATTCAAAAAAAAAGGCAATAGGGAGAATTCCCAAAGAAGAAATTTTAAGTACAGCTTTAAATAACAAATGGTTTCAAGAAGCACTGAAATACTTAAGAATGAAAGAAAGAATTACTACATCTTTTTCAATTCTGGCAAGAGAATTAAGTATACCCACTGTATATAATGAATTAACTTCTCTTTTATGAATCTAGAAGAGCACCATCTTCACAGCAGCTTGAGAAAACAGCCAAACAAACCACTTCTTGCACTGGTTTAGATGAGGAACTCTGGTTGAGAAAGGATGTGCTTTTCAAAGGGGAAAAACAAGGTGACTAGAAAAAACTGATAATTCTATTGATCCTAAAGTCCAGGCTATAAATTCCATTGTAACCAAACGCACATTTTTGTAAACATATAAAAGAAAACTGACTTTGCTAGTAGTCAGGAAAATACTTATCTGAACCTTTAAAAATTGGAGTAGGATTGGTAGTAAACCAAATGTGTGTAAAGCTCTGAACCACATCATAGTATGGCCATGAACTGTTTAATATTCATTAAATCTCTGTAATGTACAAGCAGCAGTGCAAGCATCCACTGGTATATCTCTTATGCAGAACAGACAATTGGGTTAATAAAGAAAAGGAAAAATGGAGATGGAATGCTGACCTGTGGTGCATAAGGACACACGACAGAAGAGAACGATAGACATTCACCCAATGAGCAATAAAAATCACTTTGATGTCAATTTTCCTCAATATCAGATACAGAGTTAAAAAAAAGTTATTGGGAATTTAGATTTTGAGCCTCCTTTTGATTTAAATTGCCTGCCCATATTCCCTTTGTGTCTTGGTAACAGATGAAGAAGGTTTAGTCAGAGGCCTGAATACAACTTATTTACCAATCAACAACATTAGATTCTGACTACAATTTTGTTGAAAGTTAACTAAGAAATACTTACTGACTTAACAATAAATGTCAGCTTTATATTTTCTTTTGTTTGTGTACCAATTCTGATTCCCATCTGAATTTATAAGAGTGTGATTTTTCACAGACTTTTAGTTCACAGTTTTTTTCAAACAGGATGTCAAGGAGACTGATTGGGGTCACAGAGAACAAAGCTGCATTGCTCTATGTAAACTTCGAGTTTCAACAGTAGGGCAAGATAAGTCAAATGCACAGTTTATGAGACTCTTTCCTGCTCCTACCTTCAAGGTCAACAAGGAATTAAAGTTTAGAGATGGAGATGATTGTTGATATTGTTTGAGCCTATACTGAAGAAAAATTGTGCCAGCAACCCCTATGATTTATTTAAAAATGAAATATTAAAGTAGACTGTAGGAACATTCAGGCAGTATAGAATTAAAATAGTTCAAAAACATCGACCTAAATTAATATATGCTTCAGGGAATTAGAAAAATGCGTACAAATCTTAGGAACTCTGATACATATATAATGAAATACTCAATACTGGGTTATAATTCATGAGTTGGTTAATATGGGTTTATTAAATGCTTATTGTGTGCTAGATAAAGAAGGTAAATCAATGTCTTTACCCAACTGAGTTTAATAATCTAATAACAAAGTGAATATTATTATAGATATAGCAATTAGGGCATAATTAATGTCATTCATTCAACCCATGTTTATTGTTTACTGTTTGCCCCCAAACTAATCTAGCCTGTGGATGATAGGTTGAAACTAAAGCAGCCTCTGGTCTCTAGGAGTTCACAAAGTAAAACTTACAGTTACAATATATCATAATAAGTATTATAGTAGAATTTAGTGGAAACTGCTATGGGAATATGTAATAGATGCTCCTAATTCAGTTGGGGGTGGGAGACAGGGGAAGGTTATCAGGAATGATTTCTTGAAGCTGGGATATAGGAATACAGTTTTAAGGGAAAATTATAATTTGGGTGAAGAAAAGATAGGAAAGTCAGAGGAAAAGGTCAGCATAATTCACAGATGCAAGTGAACTAGGGAACGGCAGAAAGCATGGCTGAAACTAGTTTTAACCATGACAGGGAGTGGTAAGAGGAGTAGCTGAGGAGGTAGATAGACACCAGTTCATAAGGGTTGCAAGTGTGACTCCTTCAGTCATGTCATATTCTTTGTGACACCATGGACTGTAGCCCACCAGGCTCCTCTGTGCATGGGATTCGTCAGGCAAGAGTACTGGAGAGGAGAGTCATTTCCTTCTCCCAGGGATCTTCCTAACTCAGGGATCAAACCCAGGTCTCCTGCATTGCAGGCAGATTTTTTTTTACCATCTGGGCCACCAGGGAATCCCTCCTAAGGGTTATGGAGAGCCACGGAAAGATTTCAAGTAGTGGAATAACATTATTACATTAACATTTTAAAAAGTTCATTCTGTTATGTGTGCAAAGATGGATTAGTGATATTTGTGGAATAAATGATGAGGGTAGAGGAACTAGTCTGGATACTGATCTAATAATCCAGATTAAAAAATCCAACTAAATAATTGAAAGTGGCTTTGGAGAGAAGAGGCATAGATTCTAAAGAAACAAAAGAGGCAGAATCTTTAAGACTTAGATCTGATTGGTTATAAGGGATATAACTCCCAGGCTTCTAGTCTTTGAGTGATTGGGTAGTGTCATATACTGGATTAGTGGGTAAAGGTAAAGATTTGGGGGCTAAGTTAGATATAAAGTGCTTATAACTCTGGAGAGAGATGTGGTTTATAAACAGGAGTTGGTGCCAAGGTAGTCATTATATAGTGATGTAATGGTAACATACATGAAGCTCCTAGAATGATCCCTGACCAAAGTAAGTGCTATATCATTAGTCAGTCAGTCGGTTCAGTCACTCAGTTGTGTCCGACTCTTTGTGACCCCATGGACTGGCAGCACACCAGGCCTCCCTGTCCATCACCAACTCCCAGAGTTTACTCAAACTCATGTCCATTGAGTCAGTGATGCCATCCAACCATCTCATCCTCTGCTGTCCCCTTCTCCTCCCGCCTTCAATCTTTCCCAGCATCAGGGTCTTTTCAAATGAGTCAGCTCTTCAAATCAGGTGGCCAAAGTATTGGAGTTTCAGCTTCAACATCAGTCCTCCCAATGAATATTCAGGACTGATCTTTAGGAAGGACTGGTTGGATCTCCTTGCTGTCCAAGGGACTCTCAAGAGTCCTCTCCAACACCACAGATCAAAAGCATCAATTCTTCAGTGCTCAGCTTTCTTTACAGTCCAACTCTCATATCCATACATGACTACTGGAAAAATATCATAAGTAGAAGTAATAATAATGATGATGGATGGTGACGATCATAATAATAAATATGGTCAATTATGAGATTGATCCAGAAGTATATGGAGCTTCATTGTCCAACAGAACTCCAAATTGTCAATCAAGATTTGTTTAGATCAGAATTGGTACGCTAATAGTGGGTTAAGAGTTCCAACAGCAACTGTTTTGTATATTAGCAGGTTACAACTTAAAAATGTCACCTTTTCTTTAGGTAGGTTCTTTTTTTTTTTTTTTTGCTGCACAGTGTGTGAGATCTTACTTCGCTAAGGATGGGATTGAACTGCAGGAGTCTTAACCACTGGACCACCAGGGAAGTTCCCTAAAAGTTCTTAAGCATTAAGTAAAAACAATTAAGCTTCAATCTCTGTCCACTCAACAGAAAAAAATCAATTTAGCTTCAAAATCTCAAATCCATAAATGAATCTCACTACTGGGAAATCTAAGACACTAAAAATAAGATTTTACAGGGCTCAATTTTTTTGGGGGGGGTTTAGATACTGTTACAAAGCATAAAAGAGTTATATCTAGTATATACTTCAATTTTCCAAATAAGTCAGAAAGAATACCATTTCTACCAAGAAACAGTACTAATTTTGGCTTTGGTTTAAGCTAAGGGAATTCTAAAGCACTTTTTTTCAAAGGATTTTTAAAAAATGAATGCTGCAGGAACAAAATTGAATGTTAGTTAGAAATCTGGAAGTGAGTTCCCCCTGCTCCATCTCCCCCTTTTTTTTTAACTTGACTTGAAGGGATGAATAATAGTGTACAACTGAAGCCACCTATCTCATTACATTCATAGTATTTTATGCATTTTAAGTGTTAAGCCAATTTCAAAGATCAAGAAATAGCTAGAAGGTTGTATTTAAGCAGAGCATAGTAGGTGCTCAACAAATATTTATTAAATGAATAAATACAAGAAAAATAAGAAATTACAGAAAGGAATGGCTTTCTAATACTTTCTTAAACTCAAGTTTTGTATTGTATAGATACACCTGTATCTTCTGATAAGATAAAATCCAAAACTACATAATCAACCTGAACCAAGTAAATATACACTGTGAAAATACAAGACTACTGCATGCCATTCAGAGAGCTGATGACTTTTAAAAATCCTGAAAAGTGAAAAGCACTGTATTTAAGACAAAACAATTTTCTGCTACTCATCTGGCAGCTTTTATGACTTTGGGCAAGATATTTAACCTCTTTGAGCCTCAGTTTCCTTATCTGCAAAATGAGGTGACAATAATATCTTCTCTAAACAGAACCGTAGTGAAGATTGAGATGAGATAAAGGAGATGAACATTTATCAGGTTGTCACATCGTAAGAGAAACATAAAACCATCTATGGAGTCCACAGAGATGGGGCACTGAGTATAGAAATGTAGAAACCCTGCCACAGATGACAAAAGGAGGAACACACTTCATGACAAGTAAATAAATCTCATGTGTCATAATGGAAAAAACAAATCCAAGTGAAGCCAGAACTCATTTAAGAGCTGAGTGCTATGGAGCAAAGGCCACAGCATACACAATCCCATCCCCCCAGAAACCAGTTTTGCATTCCAACCTGAGAGCCCTCCTGCACACATGCTGTCACAGAGAAAGTGATACCCTGATGGATGCTGTAGGCTGTGACTGGAGATGATGCCAATGGTAGACTTCTTAAATACTCTCATGGGAAATGGAGAATTGCCTGGATGAAGTGGCAGAAAGAAATGAGTTATATATTTTTTACACTAGGAATCATAATCCTGGGGAATTAAGACCTAAGAGAAATGTGATGAGATGGTACCAATCTTCTCTTTCAAAGTCTTTACTAATATCACAAGTAATTCATCTGCTTTTCATTACTTTGTTTCTCTCTACAAATACACATTTTAAGAAAAAATCAATTCTCCAAAAATCAGTGTTAAGAAGGAAAAAAAAACTCTGTAACAGCTGCAATTTGCAAAGGAAAAAATTAAAGAAGATGGCTGTAATTCTACTGACTCAATAAATTAATCTTTGTGAAGTTACTGGTTTAGCAATGCCATTCTTTGCAAGGCTATTTATAAAGTTTTAAAGTCAAAGGATGATTTTCTGCTTGTGGTTCTATATACATTACCTGGTATTTTAGATAGTGCCATCTTTCTGTTTTTTGTATGACATTCAGACATAATATTTCTGCAATCAGAATTAAGTTGACAATACTGGCCTGCATATATACTAACTATAGTAGCCTGCACAAAGTAAATATATGTAGAAATAGGTTATGTCTGCAAAGTAAAAAGTTAAGATCTTAAAAATTCACAGGCTATTAAAGTCCTGTTATTTACTAATTATATTTTGAGGTACATATACTCTTTTCTCTTAGCTACTCAACAGTGCCCCTGCTTTGAACAGTAGGCTTAAAGGATATTCAAAGTCTTTTAATATTTCTGTGACTGTGGCTTATACAATTAGAAAACCCATTTATGCTATGGTTTAACACAATAAGAGTAAGAAATTAAATCTCTAAAAAGGGAAAGAACATAGGTCAAAGTTCACATAAAGTATTCTGTTAAAAGAACATGGATCTCATGAGTGATAAGCTTTTCTAGATTTTAAGATGCTGTATGTGTGTGCTCAGTTGTGTCTGACTCTTTGTGACACCATGGACTGTGGCGTGCCAGGCTCCTCTGTTTATGGGATTCTCCAGGCAAGAATACTGGAGTGGATTGCCATTTCCTCCTCTAGAGGACCTTCCCAACCAAGGGGTCAAACCCGCATCTTCCGAGTCTTCCACACTGGCAGGCAGATTCTTTACCACTGAGGCACCTGGGAAGCCCTAGACTGTACGAACCTTATACAAGCATCAAGGAGACTATTTTCCTGAATAACCCAATCAGTTTTTTAAAAGGGAGTGAATCTATTTTACATAAAAATAGGGGAATCATATGAAATTCTCATTTAATAATCATTTTGGATGCTTTCCTCTATGATTAACAGGACAAGATTTTACTAATTCATTGTAAATCTTCAGCTACCAGAGACAGACCTATACAAGTCTGCAAACTGGAATCTTTGTCATAGCCAATAAGGGTGTAATAACAAATTACCCAGTTCAAAGGAATCTTTATGGAATTAAGGTGTCAACAATCAAGTTGGCTGTTTAGGCTTTAACCATTTCAATATGATACAGTGACTGCCAGAAAAAAGTACTGTATGAAAATATACAAATTTCCCCTTAAAACAGCTAACTATTTCCCTTTAGTACCATCATCCCTTTCAGCCAAGTGCAAAGTGCAAGGCAAAATAAATTAAGGCAAAAGGAAAATAAAATAAGAAGAATGGTGAGGGCGAGCATGTTGTTGACCATGTAAGAGAACACGTGCAAAGTATACCTCAGATACACTATAGGTAGATGAGCACGAGGGAAGCCGAGCCTGGTTTTGCAGTGGGGAAAAGAAAACACTGTTAAAGTGGAAGTTATAGCACAGTAAGTGTCTCAGAAGTTTAGGAGGTTCCATCGACAACACATTTGCCAGATAATAAAACAGTCTTAAAAACAGACACTTGAGCTTGCAATCTCAAGGTTCATACTATTTGAGGAGAACCTTGTGATAAAAAAATACCTGGCTTTAAAAAATATCCATGACGGAGAGGACTACCCCAGTTAGAATCTGGTCTGGTCTTGCTGAGAAGATGCTCAGGTAAGGTTAACAGGAAAGTGGAATACTGATTACTTTTTCCTGTGGTACTACACTGATCACACTGTCATAACGTTAGCACACTACATGTGAGATTATTTATAGAATGACTCTATGTACATTTTCATATTACTCTTTAAAGAAGGTGTCAAAGCCAGCTCAGTATTCTGATTCTGATATCCTTTTCCTACTATTCCATTCTCATTACTGAATCCATTCTGTAATACTGAATCTAAATAAACAAATAAGCCAATAGGAATAACAAAAAGATATTTAAAAACCTGAACACAAAACTCTTTAGACCCATCTTTTATCAGAATGTTTCATTGACTTTTTTGTGACTTTTTCATGACATTGACTTGCTAATTTTCTGCCCTCTTGTTACTTTCTAGGTTGTCACATGACACGTTAAATATTGTGGCTTCTTTTTTCATAATGCTGTCACAATGCCATGTGAGTTGAATACTTAAGTGTGGATTTTCTAGTTACATACTCTTTATGAAGTTCCAAAATACAAAGTTAGGGTGGGAAAATAAAGAACAGAAGAAGACGGCACAGTGGAGAAGTCAGAAATGTCATTATCTGATTTGTTCTTTTAGTATATTTCTAGCAACCAGCACAGTGGAATATAATAGCAGGCACTCAATAATGGTTTGTTGAATGAGTGAATATACAAAGTCTTTTTTTCCTATCCTCAAAAACTGAATTATGTGAATTAATATTCAGAAAGCTTTATATTTATCATCACAAAGATTTGTGATAAAATGTATCACTGCCAATTAATGAGTTACTAAGACGTAGTTTCTAAAATACGATCAATTCTATACATATTAAGAAATTTAACCTTTCTTTCGGCCATATACACATCTAATTTTCTTTAGCAGGATATTAGTTCTAAGAAGCCCTTCCTCAGCATGTTTGTTCTATTCCTATAACTATACCCATAAAACTGAAAAACTTTATCTTTCAAAATAATTTGAGTCTTGTCTTTTTTTTCCTTCTCACTGCTCCATTTTCAATTACTAGGGAAATTTACTTGTCAAGGAGATCTTTTGTTAATACCGTATTTTTGTATTAAAGTCAATTCTGAGAAGGGCAATTCCATAATAGGCATTAAATCCCTCACAGATGTGTCACTTCCACTCCAAGTGATGTCTTAGGCTACTGTAGGCAATTTTACAAGTATTAGATGGTTCAAAGCACAAGAAAGGTTTTCACTATTTTTCAGTAGAACTGAAACTTCAGGATTGAATTAATTCACTTTACATGTTAAGCAAAAGCAAAATTAGGCTGTTTTCTAAAGAGATAATCTTAAAATTTATTTACTGCCATCTTTATCAATATTGTAACCTGGTCACAGTATAAAACATTACCTACCAAGATACTCAGGATGTTGCATGTTATAAATTAAATAGTAAATAAATGCCTATTATTAATGTGAGTAAATGTCAAAGAAGGAAGACTTAGGAGGCCCAAACAATGTTCTACATACAAGAACCAAAAAACATTGAAATTTGCTCAAAGAAAGAGTACACAAACAAATTGACGTTTACTCATTTAAAATCTACATAAAGATTATTCATCTAAGGAGTAATGGTCCAGCTGTTTTTCCTCATCTCAATCAAAGCAGGTTGATTCATTGTGAACACTTAAGCATTTTTAAATACTATATTAAGACATGATGTATTACTTGATCACATTAGAGTGTCTTTCCTAGTTGTATGAAATTTCCTATAGAACTTATATGATTTTATGTGGGGTCAAATAGGAAATTTGGCAGAAATCAAAAGTTAACATGGTTTTCAGAGGAAATATCTTTACTAAGATACAAGGAAGTAATAAACAGAAAAATGCAATGTATGCAGCAAAAATACTCTAAAATCACATTTTAAAACAGTTCAAAGAGTAAGAATGCAATTTATCTTTAAATCTCTGTAAGGTTACCCGCCCCTGCCCAGAAAAGAGGAATTAATAATCTGTACTTTATCCATAAGACAGTTCTATATTTGAAGGGTTTAATGTAATTTCATGGTGAGTTTACTTAGTGTGCAGGTGTGTGTGTTTGGTATGTGAAGAGAGAGAAGCTGGAAAAAATAATATAAAAAGGAAGAATAAAAATGTAAAGTAGGAAATTTTAGGGGATCAACTCTTTTCAGTGCATGCTTCCACGCAGAATGATCTGTAACCATCCCAAGAAAAAATAAGCAATTCTCCTTTCCTTGAGTTGTAAAATAATTTCACACAGCCTCTATTATAACAATCTCTTTGTCAATGTCATCTTGACACACTAACCAGTTTTAGCAGGTCTTGGCGAACAGGGAGATAGTACTGCACAGTTTAGGCTTTCTGTGCCATACGGTCTTTGTTGCAATTATTCAACTCTGCTATTGTGGTTCAAAAGCAACCACAGATTACATACAATGAAACAGTGTGGCTGTGTTTCAATAAAACTTTATTTCTGGACACTGAAATTTTAGTTTCATATAATGTTCCACATGCTAAAATGAAATATCCTTTTGACTTCCCTCCCTACCATTTAAAAATGCAAAAATCATTCCTAGGTCATGAACCCACAAAAGAGAAACAGGATTTGGCCCAAGGGTTGTAGTTTGTTGACCCCTGAGTTATAGCATTAATTTAATGAACAAATATCCTGCAGACAATTCATCAACACATAAAGAAGTGTTAGTTTAGAACTAAAGCTGGAATCAAGACACTGATCTTAAAGGCCTGTAAAATCACAACTGTCTAATTCATTATTTGTTATCCTATTTCATACTAGTCTCATTTCAGCATTTAGGAAATTACTAAACATTGAAAAACTACTCTTCAAAGACATTGCTTTCTGACTTGATTGAAACATTTTTCTTAATAAAAATACAGTCTTATTTTATGTGATATCTCCTCCCTTAACTTTTCCTACTTCAAATAATACCATCTGTTTTTTTTGTTAGCATAGCAAGTATTCATCATATTCCTTCTACTTCATCACCTTTCTTCTTAGTTCACTGATGTGCCAGTAATCTGTTTTCATAAGTCATCTTCCCTTTACTGTTTGTTAAAGTCTTTCAAAAAATTAACATATTTGATTACCCCAAACTTATCTGTATATATTTGTAGACGAATGGAAATTTACCAGGGTATTATATAGACTGACTTAAATTCAAAATTTGTGGCTTTGAGGTATTTTTATTCCTCTCATTTCTTTTTTGTCTTTATTTCTTAAGCACTTATCTATTTTTTTTCTCACTGTTTTAACATTTAAGCTTGTTTCCAGGGTCCAAGATGATAATTTTATTATTATTAAAATTACTGAAAACCAATTTAGGGTTCAGAATACTGCAGCTCTGTACAAAGTACAGAAAAAGATGATACATTCTTAATTTACAAGAATCAAGTGCATCCTACTTTCTGCTATAGAAGAATCCATGTAAAATAAAAAAGTATGTTTTCACATGAGAAATAAAAACAAAACTATTCTAAAAATAATTGCTTAATATTCAACTTTATATCACTGATTATATGTAATAAATAAAAATGCAGGGTTCTTTCCTCTAAAAAACATAATATATCACATAGATGATACCAGTTGAAGCACTGATTTAATTAAATCCTTATCCCAAACTTCTGAATGATCTCACCTTCAACTATTAAATATTTAAGTGGCAACATGGTTCTCAATCATTCCTCTCTCTGAAATATTTAGCAATGTTTCACTGAATTAAAAAGCACTCATATACTTGCTCTTCTGTGGAAATAATAAATTTCCACAAAATGAGATGGTCACGATATGCCAATTTATCTCATTTTAGAAACAAAACCTATTGATATAGCCTATGGTACTGAGAATAACTTTATTCTACATCTAAGTAACAGTTTTTAACATACAAGGCATATTTTAAGGCGTGCTCAGATGTGGCTGACTCTTTTGCAGCTCCATGGACTGCAGACTATCGGGCTCATCTGTCCATGGGATGCTCCCAGGGAGAACACTGGAGTGGGTTGCCATCACCTCCCCCATCTGCCTGACCCACGGATGGAACCTGCGCCTGCTGCAGCTCCTACACTGGCAGGTGGACTCGCACCACTGAGACACCTAGGAAGCCATTAGTTTAAAGCATTTTGTGGGAATTAACAGGAAAGGAGAAAACCTGAACATTCAGCCAAGATTTGATTTGTATCTTTTCTTAGCTGAACTCTGTAGAGAAGATACTATTATTTGCCTTTTGACAGTTTTTTTTTTCAAATTTTTGCCTACTATTCCAGTTAACAGGAATCTTAGGATGATATACTTTATATTCAGTCCTTTCACAAAAAAGGTACAACAAAGTGTGACACAGTGAAATTAAACAAAAGGCGAGGACACTGAGACTAGTTACTATGTACTCCTTGCAGTATAGGTATTGAAGAAACTGGAGGGGCATGAGAACCCAATTTTCAAAGCACAGAGCTTTAATTAACCCGAATCTAACATGAACACCCTACCATATAAACCTTAGCAAGTCTAACTTTCTGTTCTTGGTTTCACTGAAAGAAAAATAATATCACTTCCTATGACTGGTTAGGGAAGAATATGGCACTATATACATACATTATGAGACTCATTTTAGGTATTTCTAGAATGATATCCAGATGTATCTAGACTTATTTAATTATAAAATTAATAAAAATCTTTTTAATTTCTTAAAATAGTGGAATGAATTCTGGGGATGACTGTGGATGATTTTTCAAATTCTCCAAGAATATGACTGAAAAGAAAGACTGGCTCAAAAGAAAGAAGTAGAAAAATGAGATACATATTAATTTCTCCTCTATTTAGCTATCAGTATTTAATGACTGATATTACTAAAAACTGAACTTTAGTAATCAAAAACTTAATGAAGAGATACACATAATACATAGAGTACATAATTAAAAACAAAGCTGAGAAACCAGAGAATTATCATAGCACTATTATTTTTTATTCTATCCCTCATAACTATTATAGCAATATGAATTAAAAGTATGGCAATAACCTTGGGAGAAGTAAATCAGACCTAAGATTCTTACGATCTTCTTTTTAAAGCCCCAGAAATAGGAAATCTAGGTTAAATAGAGCCAGAAATTATTTACTGCAGTATTTTTGTTTTTCTTCTATTGTATTTATACCATATACCATTTCAGAGATTTTAATTCTATTTATATTGAAAAGATATACTCAGGAGAAGGACCAAGCCTTTTGAGTCTGAACTAATCAGTCACAAAAATACTATTGGTAGTATGCCTATACGATGTATGACAGTACTGAGTGACTATAAGGTATTGTTCTCCTTCAAAGTGTTGTGCTGGGTCATGAGATTAGCGATTATCTCAAGTATTTGTAGGATGTTACATAATAGTGTTCATAGTGAAGATTCTTACTGCCTAATTTTATTTTTAGGAAAAAAAAATTGTATCTTAGTTATTCCCAAAGAGTCTGAGTTAAGAGAAGTCTATTAACTCAGAATAGACCTATCTACTTTCCAGATTACCCATTATGAGACTCTAACATTGAATATTTTCCTTGACAACTGAAATGGAATCATCAAGGTTCTATCACTTGAATCCAGCACATAATTTAGAATCCTGCTGACACATCTAACAAGGGACAGAAGACACAGTCAATGGAAAAGCTCCAATGAAGTCTCATGAAAAGATCCTGAGAAAATTATACAACTGTGTAAGAAACGCAGATTTGAGGGGGAAAAAAAAGTTTTTAATTTGCATTGGAGCTAGAATGCTATTAAATCAAATGCAATGTTAGTGTGGCTTAAAGGTCATCTACCCTGCCAGTTTAATCTTTATTTCATAAATGTGAGCATGAAGCTACAGCTCAAAAAGAAAGAAAGAGATAGGGAGAAAGAGACAGAAAGTAAAAAAAAATGGAGATGAGAGGACAAACCAATCTGATTTGGAATTACCAGTCAGCAGAAGTTTAGGGAAAAAAAAATCACCGAGTGAAATCGTACATTTACTCTGAGAGAGTATCCTTTCACATTGCCTTCTAGGTGATCTCTGAGCTCCTCCAGCTTTCGATGGAGCTACATGTAAACATCAGAAAATGAATTGAAAAAGCAACTTGTTCTCTTTTCAGTTTTCCTTTTTCCTTTTAATAATAAGATCATAGCGTTATACATTCCTCACTGCCTTTGGCAAACATCTCAAAACATCAAAGATCTTTGTACAGTGCAAGAATACATGCTCAATAAACCATGACTAGGAAGAGAATATTTTAATTAAAGCATCTTTTCTCCCCAAAGTGTTAGAGAAAATAAATACCATAACTATTCTTATAATTCCCTACAGATTTACTTTAAAACTTTCTATTTTGCAGAAAAAAGATACTTAAGAATTATGAAATTTGCCTTTCTTTCCCAAACAGGATTTATGATTTAAGGCTTTATTCATATCCAAGTAAATGGACTGAACCCTAAAATCTATATTTTGTTCTTAAATATATTTATGTGTACATATATAATCATACTGTATATACACTTAAAAACAATAAACAAATAATTACAACTTGAAGTTCTATACATCCAAAGGCTTAACTTCAAGATCAACATAGGTGCACTTGCACGTATAATCCAGTTTATAGCACATGGTGCTGCAGTTATGAATGCTATTTAATCTTTATTTCACTATCAGTCATTTCCAAAAAGTTATGTCAAACTGCACCTTCTCTTTAATCTGAATTATAATCTAGTCTCAACAATAATGGATCTATGTCTCCTTCAAAATTAAAATATGATACCTCACAGGTAGACAGTGAGGAATGCTACTGATATATCATCAAGATACATAGTCATATTTTTCTGACTAAATAATTTTAGTTTGCCTTGCTTTTGAAATAGGCATATAACCAACACTTCCAAGCCCCTCTGATTATTCTTAGTGAAATAATAACAAAAAAATGCTACCCAGTATATAGCAGTGTTAGAGAACAGAGAAGATGGCTTGTTTGGAATAAAAGACACAAACATACAGACACACCCTCATCCATGTGCACTCATGTGTGCACACATACAGATAAACAACAACAAAAAGTAAAATTAAGAAGGCAGAAGAGGCAAGGAGAGAAAAGAGTGCAGAAATTAGTGCTTCATAAATTGTTAAATAGAAATAAATTGGAGGTGTGTAAAATTTTTAAATGACTTAATATTAGCCTCAAAGTAGTTACTGAATATTGGGACATTCCAGTACAGTGATTTATGTCATTTTGATTAATTTAGCAGTTATCATTGCTGTTAGGACACATGGGATTGAGATATAAGAAGTGGCTAATTTTGAAGGAGCTTTCTCTGTCTATTTTTAAAATTCAGCAAAATTTCCAACCTGCATTTATGGTGGCAGCATTAAAAGTGATTAATTGGCTATGCTTAAGGGTGATAACTTATTTATCTTTTCATCGTGATTAAATATTAGAGTACCAAGTGCCCAAGACATATTGACCAAATGGATATTTAACAACTACCAAATGGTACCATTAGATCAAAAATCTTAAGTGCTATATTAGTAGGCCACATATACAAATGGGCAAACATTTAGATAAATATCAGTTTCTTTTGAATATTATATCAATTTTTAACTTTTGACAAATAAAACAAAGGGGATTAAGAGTGCTTACTATTAGCTATATGTGAGCTCACTATAATAGCATCATATGAAATTCCTTTTCTAATTCTTAAGATTTTATATATATGTGATACATGTTATTAACTCATAACAATTATTTTTCTGGAATGAACTACAAATGGCAATGGCACTAAAATACACTTAATTACTTTTAACAAAAAAAAAGGGGGATATAACAATCTGAAAATAAATGCTGATTCTCTGTGTAACAGGAACTTAACACACAGTCAGTGACATCAATCAGAGGAACGGTTTACTCTGGAACCCCAAATTATAGGCACCTGAAATGAGGCAGGTGCCCTTTCTCTTGTTTGTGGTGCCACTCAAAGCTAGTTATTTGACAGCTTGCCTTCAGCTGGTTGCTCTATGTGTAGCTGAAACAAACAAAAGAAAATATGACCCAACAGCCAATAAAAATACTAAAATAAAACAAAATGGGATGGTGAAAAATGGAAAAAGCCCCCTTCCTCCCTCCACCCTCCAAAAAGGAAGAAGTGTAGGCTATAGACGAAATCTTGCCAAAAAATGTTAGAAACATATTTACTTTGAGGGATCCAACTCTACTAGAAACTCCTTTGCTTTCATCCGGCCGTCTAATTTGCTACAATGAGGGAAGATGGGTAAAAAAGACAGAATAAAGAAAAAGTGAACTTAAAAATTTTTCTAAACATTAGTAAATAATACATGCAAAAACATCAATCGACTCTGAGATATGTCTTAGGAGGCCAAGGAGTTAAGTAACTAACCCAGAGGCTATATGACATGCTCTGCAAATAGGCTGGTTGCTAGAATTGAGTCTTTGTTATGACTCTGTTCCTAAGATGAGGAAACGGGCACTTACTTTTGGTTATCTTGGGGACTTCTGATGAAGCAGTATCTGGCGTAGTGTTAAACATTTGCATTTGGCTTACAAAAAACAAAGAATTACAAATATACCTATGCAGAAAACTTTGTCTCTTTTAGTGTCTATTCCATTGTAATATCAGAAGGCAACAGTGGTATTACTAGATGCATGAGTGTTCCGTAAGTGGAGAGATCAGTCTTGACAAGCATCATTCTTGATAGGTGACAGAGTGAAGTTCCTCTGCTTGCTGACCCAAGCACTGAGGTTATTCAGCTGTCACTGAGGTTCCCAATTAAACAATTGTGCTGCCCAACCAGAAAATTTTAATGCCAGACCAAAGTTAGATACATTCACTCCCTCAAAACTTTCAGTTATTTCAGCTGAATTTTCCTCTTGGGTAAGACAACAAAAAAGAAAATAAAACTGCTTTTTTAGAAATTTGTTTCAAATAACTGTGTAAATGAGAAAAGGAAGATTCTAAACCCAAAGTGTTTTTATTAGATGAACTATAAACAAGAAATCTCTTTGCCTTTATTTTAATGGAGCTGTAACAATAACTAATATTGTTACAAACTGAAAAAAAGAGTCAGGGGAGACTGAAAGGAAGCTTCAGATCAAGTGCTTTTACATTATGGATTCCTTCATGTGCAGGATGACGGTCTCCATTCAGACCAGCATAGCTCGAGTTAGTTGTAATGGTCTTGCTTGTATTAGGAGACAGTAGATGAAGTATCCATGTGATAACCAATTCCCAGTGTTAAAGTCCTCAGGAAAAATAAGAAATCTGACCATATTACAAAATTATAATTTCTGGAGGCAGGCTACTGTTTTATATTTTTTTATGATATCTTTGATAGCATAAAGAGATTGCTTAGGAATACTGAGAAATACTAAGAATATCTGAGAAAATTGGATTTTCACTTTGAAAAGAGCATCTTGGTCCATAAGAACTGAGTCAACTTTTGGTTTTACTTGATATAGTCTTTATTAATTCAAGACTAATTAAATGTTATATCCTAAAGATAATCACTGATCCTTACTCATCCTTTAGTTGAAAAAAATTCTCAAATTCAGAAACAATGGATACTCATTAGAATAGCAAAATTCTATAATAAAGGGCCTCTGATGGACAGTGCATTCATGTGTAGTCATTTTCTCATGCTATTTTATTTGATCTCAGAGAACATCTTTATATCAAAAGCTATTTTCCATTTTAAATTGATATTCACAAAATCTTGATTATAAACTATGTAGTTTTATATAAAAATAGTCTAATACCTCATGTTGCTTTCTAAAAATGTTTAGAAACTGAGTTATTGTATATTAATAGTAACACATGAACACCGTTTTCTACATTATCTTTTATATCTGGAAGGCTTAAAATTACATCAAGTCCAGCAACAGGAAGTCAAGGTTACATAGGACGTTAATGACAAAGCCAAGACCAACATCCACCATTCCTGATTTCTACTTTAAAGTTGTACCCTTAATAGGCCTGGAAATAAATAGGTTGGAAAAAACCCTGATGTTTATAAGAGGCTGTATTAAGTATACAGGTCCCTGTGTGTCTATTTGTCTATCTACCCAATTTATGTTAGAAATTTTGTTACTATACTAATGCATGGAAGAAAATCTTCCTAAATCATTTCAATTCCAAATATAAGTGCTAGTACAGAAGTTTAAAGAATGAAATATAAGAAAAGACAATCACCATGAACCCTGGATGTGAAAAATAGACTATACATCAAATTAAACAAAGATTTTTAGGAGTAGAAAGCTCATCTGTCAATGCTTGACACTGATTTTCTGTGTTTAAATCTGATTTTGCAAATTCTTAACTATCTTAAGAGGAAGACTTTAGGAAACCAATGTGCTTATCAGCGCTACAAGTGGCTGTAATTCAAGTGTCATGTGATTTTTTTTTTTTTTTTTGGCTCCTGACACAGGTAATAATGCCTAATATTGAAAAACTTCAGAAAGAATTTGTAAATATAAAATTTGAGTTGTAGAGAGAAGTCAAATCATAGATTTTAAAATATAATGGTCTCATTTATTCTAGTCAACACTTAATCATCAGTTATCATGGAGTAGCATAAATAAAAGAAATTCACAGCTAATCCAAATATCTGATTACTTTTTTACTTTGATTAGAATGTAAAAGAAATAAAAGATTAGCATTTGGATAAAATGAAATTCACTCTTTATTACAACTATAAAAGCCTCACAATGATAGCTAATTTGATATATATTTTTCTGTGAGACTAAACATTCTCCATCAATAAGTAAAAGAGGTTAAACTTCAAATGTTTACATATAAGATCATTGCAATATAAATGAAATTTGAGGACTGGATGTAAAGAACTGTAGGGATTACAGGTTGGTTAAAATTATTAGGTCTTTCTGTAAATATTTTTTACTGAGATTGTAAAAGAAATAAATTAGAGGATCAAAATCATTTCAATCTTCTATTCAGCCTCTCAGCTAGAATATATTAACAAGATATCCATTAAAAGTTGTCTGAGAAGACTGCACTGTATCACTTCTTTGGCAGCATTCTGGGAATATTTCTTTAGCAATTAATTACTGGGTAATCTACCCTAAGGAATTAATTAAGAGGATGTGGCCTCTAAAATTGTGAAAAGACTGCTATTTGTATTCATCTTTTTAAAATAAGAGCTTGAATTATAGATATACTATGCAACAAAAGGAAATGCCTGGATGTTCATACAATATGAGTTGTTGATTCCCTGTGATTTAGCTTGGTTCTCCAAAACTGAGCTCTGTAAATACTGTAAAAGTATTTCCATTATTAACAAAGCAGAAAATTACCCCATCTCACCCTTATCTCTCCTGCCAATAATAAGTAGTTGTAAACAAAATGTCAATATTTTTTCAAAGGCAAACATACAACATTTTGGAGTATAAAATCATCTTTATATTAATTTTTGAAACAAAATATGAAACTTCAAGAAATTTTTGGACTGTAAAAGTCATGTTAAGGTAAGTGTCCATGTCACTAGGTGTATGCATTAATACTTCTTTTTAGTGGCAAGATTTTGTTGAAGAATTATGAGAAAAGGTTACATATTTTATACACTTGTTTTACTGATGAGAGAACTCAGGTCTTAGGATCACTAGCTTTCTAGAGACCTATAATTTTTAAAAAAGTAAATAGCTGGTATTAAATTATCTGGCTCTGAGATCTCTTCATTAAATTTGGCCTCTCATCTACAGAATAACTTATGTAGATTTCCCCTTTTTCTCCCTTAATATATTTTATATTGATTTAGATTAAGATTGTATAGATTTAAAAAACAGTTCTGTTTGATTGTCCAAGGGACTGAATTGTTTTGTTTTTAGAATTACCTAATTTACGTTTAGAACTACCTTGAGAAACAGACATTTTTAATATGCCACTTTTTTAAAAAAAGTATGGGTATCACTGACAGAAAATAAAACTTTTTTCCTAGAAATTGTCTTCTAACCAATATCACTTAACATATATTGATACAGCTATAGTTTCCTTCTGATAGTTATGATCGGAGAAGGAGGTTTTTAAAAAGTTTTACTTCAGAATTCAAAATTTAAACAAATTTGTGAATAAAGAAATTCTTTTTGGGATCTGGTTAATATTTCAATTCACTATATTTTAGGCCTTTCAGTAAAACTGGTGCTTCATGTAAAATAATTCTGTTTCACTTGCGATTTATTAAGGCAAAGTAAAAAAGAAGGAAGGAAGAAATGAAAATAAGAGAAGCAGTAATTCTGTGCATCAAGGAAAAATAATCTAATGCGTTTCTAGAGAAAGGCAAACCAATAAAAGAATAGAGAAGATCAAGGAAATACTGCAAAGAATAATGAAGAAATAAGAAGTCAAAAATAAGAATCTTGGTAGCAAGTCACAGATCTACCAACTGCCCCCTGGCTTACAAAAAAATTGTATACTTAGGAAATCCTTTATTTGAAAGGCTATGATTTCTAATGGTTTATTATCATTTCAAATATTTTTATTTTACTAGACATTTATTACACATATTATTTTGATCCCTAAGTTTCTATGATAGCTCTGACTTTGAAATCATGCAATCTATACAAAATTAGACTTTTAAGCATGCTATTTCCTGCCCACTATCTAGAGAATAATTCAACCCATGATCTTTTTTCCCCAAATTTCTTATCTGTCTATAAAGAAATTAAGAAGCCCATTATAGGTGCAGTATAAAAGAGTTATTAGGTACTTTGGAATAGATAACTTTTAAATAGTATAGTGTATGTTCTGAAGAATTATTTATTATTTATATAGCAGATAGAAAAAAGTTTGTATTCAAACTTCAACTGAAATATAATTTTTCTATCCAATAAGATTAAGAATAGAATGGTTTAGCCTGCATATAAAAATACCCTGGTATAAATACAATTATAAACACAAGCAAATAGTTGGCTTTATGAAGCAGGCAAAAGACACCCATCCTTGTCATTACCAGATCCTGTCTAAATAACAAAACCAGAGAAACTTATATTTTTCTGCTCTAGTAAAAAATTTAGATTATAAAATAACCTATAATTTAATCTCTAATTTTGTTTACTACTTTTTTAAACTACATATTTTATTTTGAGCATTTTCCCATGCCATTAAATATTCCTAAATATGACTTTTTAGATTATATAAATAACTCATATATACATATGTATAGTAAGTTATTTAACCACAGACGTTAAGGTTGATTCTGTTTCATGAATATGAATAATGCTGTGATAAATAATCTTATAATTAAATCTTTCATTCTCCACTTGATAATTTCCACCAAAAATTTCTGGAAATAATACCACTGGTTAAACAAAATATTTTAAAAATATATAGCTTGCTTGGAATGTCATACAAATTTATATTTCTGCTAGTGTGACTAGGAATATTCATGTCCCTACTCATTCTAGCAGTGATTATAATTTAAAACGTTATCAATTTGACTACAAAAATTTTAATAGATTTCTAGTGAGAGTACATTTTCCCCCACATATTTCTTTGCTGATTTTCTCTGTTTTTGTGAAACAGCTATTTACTGTTTCACAAAGGGCTAAGTAAACAGCCCTTTACTCATTTTATTAATTTTTTACCCTATAAGATGAGACGAGCTCTTTTATACTATCAAAGCTTTGATAGATTCGTTGTAATTTTTTTCCCCACATCTGCTCCACTATAAGATCTTTAGGGTCAGGTTCAGTAAGTCTATCCACTACTATACTTCTAAAACCTAGCCCAGTATTTGACATAATGTACACTAAAAATACTCATTGAATGGATTTCTGAATTAACATGTGTTGTATCTTGAATGAAAGTAGAATGAAAAGGGAGAGCAGATAATCCTGAAGTTTTGGGCAAGAACCTACCTGGCAAATTTTGGTATATGTATCATTTAAAAATATAAAGATCTAAGAAATAGTTTAGTTTGGGATATGCTCTCTAGTAAAGTCATGAATGAGACATGGCCAGATAACTATATAGATTTGAATTATGGCTATATCTAATAAATTCTGCTACTGAAATAATGATTGGACAGATTATTTTGTTGAGCTGCTTTTACACAAAACATATTCTAAACTTTTAGAAAGAAGTTTATAGGAATCAAAGATATTAAATTAAGCTGAAAGTATTAATTTCATTATTCCTTGTATTTCTACAGCTTTCAGTCCCCTATCATCCAAAACTTAGACAAAATGCTAGTGAATACCAAGAGAAAACAATATTCCATTTAATAAAGACAAAGCTTGAACTAAATGAAACAGATCTTAAACAAAGTTAGAATATTTTCAGTTAATAATCTTTATGTAGCAGCATGAAATGGAAAAGCTGAAATAAATGTAAATTATTTTACATTAATTGGACATTAACATAATATCAGAGAGAAGGGCTAAAGAGAAGGATAATATTTATTCAGTCTGTATAGAAACTTATTTCAAAGAATAGAATTATAGGCCTGCAAAGGTCTTTATAGGCTACTTAACTTACTATCATGATGTTACAGATATAGAAACTGAGGTCTACTAGTTCTAACAAAGTTATAAAGTGGCAGACCAGGGCTCAATATTTAGTGCCTGAAAGAGCAGTACTTTTACATACTCAATATTGTTGACTTTTCAAATAACTTTGGATCTATAATTTTTAAACATCCATCAGCAGATCAGTCAAATGCAAATGTTAGAAACTGCTTCTTCCAGAATATTAAAATTGAATTCACGAAGATGCAAAAATGATCCATATGAATTATGGGAACCATGGGCCTAAAAGTCTGGCATATACTTCCAACAAAGGTAGAATTAATACAAGTTGCTATGTTTAATTAAGAGAAGACTCTAAAATATTTAACTTTCAGAAGATTATCACAGCATTATTTGTAAGACTAGGAAATAGATAACAACTAGAATATGCAAAATAGGGACTGGTGAAAAAACTATGCTATACCCACAAATTAGAATACTGAACAAAGATTGATATTGTAAATGATAATTTAAAACATGTTAATTTAAAAACATGGAAATATATTCATGACATAGAAAGGAAAGAATGTTACTAAATGTATGAGATAGGTTATAATATTTATAGTTCAATAACAATAGCTAATATTTAGTGATAATTTCCTATATTTCAAACACTGTAGTCATTGATTTATATGCATTTTAAAATTTAAACCTTAAATTAACTCTGAGGCAAATGGTATTATTATTTTTCATTTTACAGATGAGATAACTAAGGTTATAGAGATGAAGTAATGTTCTGAAAGCTATAGTAACTGAAAAAGCTGAGATTCAAGGCTAAGCCTGTCAGATTCCAGAACCTGAGCTCTTAATCACTGCCTTCTCATCATGATCCATTTATATGAAATATTTGAATGCATAGGAAAATAAACCCAGGATGATATAAGCAGAGTTTTAACAGCTGCTGTTATTAAAGGTGGTCTTACAGGAATTCTCTTTGTTTTTGCTTATATTAATTTTTAAAATTTTCTAAAATGATCATGTATATTACTTTTCTTAAATAATAATAATAAAAAGACCATGGCACTTGTAGACTGTCTAACCTATAAAACTGTTAACTATTAGCTAATACTTTCTTGTTAACTATATATTCTCAGGCTAGCTAATCAAATTTCATTTGCAGCTCAGATTTCAATGTGGTGATTGTACATTTCACAGTTAAGTTATACTTAGTTTCAATGATAAATTAATTCTGTGAACATTAAATGCTAAGAAAAGGATGGGGGAAATTCCATTTTCAATTTTCATTGTACATAGAGGGGATGTTTAATCAGATGAATGAAGAAATAAAAATCAAGGTAAATCTTGTATACTTAGCAGAATGTTAAGAATACTAACAACCATTTAAAATAATTTGTAAACTCAAAATTCACAGCTAAAATATATTATTACTATCTGATTTTAGTTTTCTTTAAAATATGAAACAGTTTACCACACTGGAAAGTGACTTTCCTATTAGAAAAGATATGAAAACTCTTTATTTAAAGTCTCAAAGATCTGTTTTTCTATCAAACTAGAATAAATAGCAAAAAAAAAATGTTGTTATAAAGGAGGAGAAAATAGACAATAACGAATGAGAGTAGAAATAAGTTACTCAAAAGTCTCTAGGAGCCAGGTACTTAATGCAAACAAGTAAAGTAGCCTGGAAGGTATAAAGAAAGCCAGTTGAGTATTAATATATATCATCTGGCCTAGTAATATTAAGATGATTTTTTAGAAAGCTGAAAACTATATTTTTATTTAAAAAATCTCACCAATTTAAAAAATCTCATCAATTTAAAATGTTCCAAACTAATTATAAAAAAGGACGTCATCCCCAAAGATATCCCTAATAAAATTATCTTCCATCAACTAAGTTATAGCTTAAAAGAGGACTCTATGTGTACCTATAAGTAGAAAGGAGATTCTAGGGAAACATTAGTTGCTGTACAAATATAGAAGTAGTTTCACATTGGAAATGAGTAAAGCTAGCTGGAGATGTATTTTCTGGTTGTTATCTTCAAAAGACGTTGTGAAGTCTTCTATTGTTTTGAGTCAGGGAGGAGAAACTCTGCTCCCTTTCCTAGAATTAATCTGGATCAGAGTCAGGGTGAGTCACTTATATTAAGCATGGTACTGGTGGTCATTGACATAAAGGATAAGATCTCTGGAATGAGAATACCATTGCAACTTGGTCTAAACAAAAGAGACCCAGGATGCTTTGTAAGAAACATTAAGCACTACACTCATTTGATTATACCAGTGGTTCTTTAAGTCTGTTCCACAGACCTGTGAGAGTCCCTGAGATTCTTTCAGGGTTCCACAAGGTCAAATGATTTTAATAATAATACCAATATATTATTTGCCTCTAACACTATGTTGACATTGAAATGATGGTACAAAAGCAATGGTGGTTTGGTACTACAGTAGAAATCTAGGCAGTGGATACAAATAGTGTGAACAGTTATTGTATTATTCACCCTTGTGTCCTAACAGTTTCATTAACATTGTCCTCTCAATGAAACAGTAAATACTAACTCAATTTAGTTAAAATTTGTCTGTTGAGTGTGACAAATAGGAAGAATGAAATAAAACACTTCTGCTGTATAACAAAGAATGACAGGTGTCTCAAGTTAAAGAACTTAGGCAATAGTTTGAGTTGCAAGCTGAACTAGCCAGGTTTTGCACAGAACACTATTTTTGCTTGAAAGAATGTCTCACAAACTATGGCTATTCAGACTTAGATGTTTGATAGACATTTTCTTAAAAATGAATGAAACGAGACAGTCAACTTCGGGAAAACAAACAGGGTTTGTTGGCTTTTTTTTTGGCCAAAGATAAAACTCTATGTTTTAAGCAAAAATTAAAATTATGGAAAATGGATATCACCATGAGCTTCCAATGCTTCCAAGGAGTTTTTAATGAGTTGGTGGTTATATTAATGAAAATGAATTTTGATACACTAAACACTTGGAAGAACTTATATTTTCCATGTGATAAAAAAATACATTACAAAAACATACCTGGATATAAGATCCATTAAACATTCAGGACCGACCAATGAATTTTTTTTTTTCCCCAGAATGAACAACTTTTTACTGAGCTATAGCTGACTTCTAATGTTGCATTAGTTTCAGGTGTATAGCAAAGTGATTCATTTATAAATATATATATCTCGACATCCTTTTCCAGATCCTTTTCATTATAGGTTATTATAAGATATTGAATACAGTTCCCTATGCTATATAGTAGGTCTCTGTTTATCTATTTCATATATGGCAGTATGTCCAAAAGATTTTAATATATTGGAGTATGAAATGGCCCTTGACAGGGCTAAATTCTACAATTTAACTAACTTTCAATATATTATCAACTGAACAATTTTGCTGTAGTATCAAAGAATATCCACAATTATATGAAAAGGCTATTGAGATATCCCTTTATTTTCTAACCACATAACTGTGTGAGGTTGGATTTGTTTCCTTCAACCAAAACAATATATTCCAACAGACTGAGTACAGAAGCAGATGTGAGAATCCAGCTGTCGTCTACTAAACCAGACATTGAAATGAATAGGAAAAAAATGTAAAACAACGTCATCCTTTCTAGTAGATTTTTTTAAATTTTGGAAAACATTATTTTTACCCTTAGCAATATTATTTAAATTAACATAGAAAGGTCTTATTCTCAATTTAAAGTAAATAAATAACATTTAAAAAATTTCTAAGTTTTAATTATCAGTGCAATAAATATCATCAGCTATGACTCACATAAATAAGCCTTTGAGGTACTCAATAACTCCTAAGCATGTGAAGGGGTCCTGAGACTATTAAGTTTGAGAACTGATGGATCTGACCAACAAAGTTGAGAATATTATTGTTCAGCAACCCTCATCTCCATGAGATAGTTAACCAAAACTTATATTTTTATGTCCAGAGATGCATTTTATTACACTAATTATACTAATAACTAATTACACTAATTATATTAATAACTATTAATTCAAAATGTTTTCCAACCTTTTTGGTGTTTGTTGACTCCACATGTAGAACCCATACACTTCTACAATGTCATTAACAGCTGAACAGTTGTTGATGTGCCAATGCTGATATGACTTCAGACAAAAGCAAAGAAACCTGATGGTCAGTGTAGTTTTACTAATTTTCTTTAGGCTTTCAAAAACAGTAGAAAATAATTTGCAGGCCTCAGTCAGTGTCCTGATTCAGGCTAGAATTATAGAACTTCTTGAGTCTCCAAAGACTTGGGAAACAATGAACTAGCCATATTACACAATCATCTTGGTGTTCACAAAGGAAAGTGGTGATAATATAGACTAGTTGGTAAAAACTAGTATCACTAGGAAAAAAAACCCAAGAGAAAATATTACCTTGATACTAGATCAAATAATGCCATTTTTATATGTAAAGGGAATCCACTCCCTTTCAGATATACACATTAAAAATTGTGAGTTAAGAAAATATTCTTTATCCGGAGTAATCTAAATTCCTTTGCTCAAAGGACAATAACAGAAGCCTAGAGAGGTTATAATTCTGCATTTTGTTTGAATATAAGATTAGACATTATTATTAAAGGAACACATACTCCATAAGGATACTTTAATATATATTTAAAAATTATTTTATAAACTTTAATTAGATAGGGAAATTAATTTATATTTTCTATTTAAGAAGAGAAAAAGTAACATGCTGATTAGTCCGTGCACAAAGTTCTATTCTAAACTCTGAAGTACAAGGGAGTATGTGCAGAGATTACCTTTATTAATCTATTTATTTTAGTCAAACTTCAGATGCTTAGGGATTAAAAGGAAAATTGAACTGGTCTTTGTAAAAAATTCTCTTTTTGATGACATTGATAGGGAGTGGTGAATTGATTGAAAGTCTGGATTTTTTTTCCTTTTCAGTTCTGGTTATTATTCTCTATGTCAAGCCTCTTGATTCTAAAAGAGATGCTGCTGCTTTTCATAACTGAAAAGCAGAACTTATTACATTTGTGAATCATATTCACTTTAAAACAGAATTTGTTATAGAATTATCCTTTTAGCAAACCATTTTTTGGGAGACAATTACCATTTTAGAATTTGAGTCCTCTAGAGATTGCCCATTCATAGAATCTATATACTATTTGACTTTTTTGCTTAGGCACTATTTTACTTAGGGCAATGTAAGACTAAAATCTCAAGTTTGTTGTTAAAATACATTTCACAGAGTCCTCAAGCTAAAGGAGTGAAAATCACTTGTCATTTCAGTTAGATTTCATGAAAAGAAAATATCAGATATTAAGGAGAAATGAATTTCCCCATATACGGAAATATGTCATCCCAGCAAACAATGCCATTCTATATGGAACTTTAGAAGAGATAATACCCTGTCTTTATGAGATTGTGACGAGTGTACTGAAAAGGAAATCCAGACTTGGTTTGCTTGATAGATCATGTTTTCACTATAGGTGGAGAATCTTAAGGGATTAAAGCACAATCTAGAATAAAATATTGCAGAGAGCAAATAAAATGTGAACTCAAAATAATTTGTAATACCAACATTATAGTTGTTGACCTAACAGGAATAGATGCATACATACAATTGGACAGGAAGTGTCCAGCTTAAATGCTGCCCCGTGATAAAATGTTACAGAGGAAAAGGTTAGAACTGTTAGTTTTTAATCATAATTTGGTTATTTAACCCTTCCGTATTTTCCCAAAGACTAGGATAAGTGTTTCTGATGGTTATTCCCAGAGTATTCTGTACTTCTGCTGATAAATCATAAAATTTATTGGACTTTATTATAATTTATAGTTGCCTGCTTTATCTGTCTATAAAGCCAAGAACAGTGTTATTTGCCCACCACTGCTTTCCCAGCACCAGGCAAAGACTTATTTAATAGTTAATAACCTTGTTGGACAGGCAAGGATTACCAGTTTTATTACAGACAAAAAGCTCAGAGAAGTTGAACAACTTGCTTAATGCAGTGTAGTTATTAGGTAGAGAAGCCAGTATTTGAAACCAGGACTTCTAATATCAAGTCAAGTGCTCTTTCTAGTGTTGGTCTTTTTTGATGGTATTGTATTTCCAATGTAAGGAAAACGTATTTACACATTTTTTTCTGCACATGACAGATTGCATGCTTAATCTGAAACATGGGAGGTGGATTTTTATGGGGTTTGGCTAACAGTATTATGTACTAAATTATAAACATTCCAGCCAAGATGTAGTAACAATAATGATGTCAGACTCAACTTGTGTTCTGATTTTGTGCAAGATAATATCCCTGGGATGTCTCATATCTTAGACTGAAAACATTCAAAACCAAAATGTATTAACAATTTTCCTTTGCTTTTTCATTCCTTAGTATAGTTAACAACATCATTTACCCAAAATTTAAATTAGAACCCTGACCTTCATTTTTATTTCTTCTCTGCCTTACATTGTTATGCTATAAAATTAATTTATCTAGAATATATTTATGTGCTAAAACCTATGGCCTTGAATTTTACTTAGTATGCAAAGGGGAAAAAATCACTATTTAAAATAAAGAAGAACTGATCTGAAGTTGGATTTTGAAGTCACTGAATTAGATTATTCGTGTACTAATGAGGTTTTACAGAGAGTTTTTGATTCGTGAGTACTACCATTAACGTGGTCATTATTGCTGAACCTAATTCTCAAAACCTCCACCTGGCAAAAAAGCTGTTATTTTGTTTTCACCATTTGTCATGTTCCTGGTGAAATGCTACTCCTAAGAGCTGCCTTCTCTGATCATCCAATCTGAGATTTCCCTCCTTTTACTTTCTACTACACTTTTTCACTTCTTAGCATGAATTTCAATGTATCATTATTAAGTTATTATAAAAGTATATTTATTATAATTTGAAAGGTTATTTTTACGTTATTTTAAAGGTTTTATTTTTTATTTAATATAATTTTAAAGGTTATTTTAGATAAATTTATTTTAAAAATACCTATTTGTTTCAGCATACCTTTGACTAAACTGT
This sequence comes from Oryx dammah, assembly GCF_014754425.2. Taxonomy (NCBI): domain Eukaryota; kingdom Metazoa; phylum Chordata; class Mammalia; order Artiodactyla; family Bovidae; genus Oryx; species Oryx dammah. The sequence goes on from NW_024070210.1 coordinate 24,048,125, forward strand.
AAACTCTATGGGGGAAGAGATTACATCTATCACTGATATAAAAGTACATGTTAAAGCTGCTGCTACTGCTAAGTTGCTTCAGTCGTGTCCGACTCTGTGCAACCCCATACACGGCAGCCCACCAGGCTCCCTCAACCCTGAGATTCTCCAGGCAAGAACACTGGAGTGGGTTGCCATTTCCTTCTCCAATGCATGAAAGTGAAAAGTGAAACTGAAGTCACTCAGTCATGTCCGACTCTTAGTGACCCCATGGGCTGCAGCCCACCAGGCTCCTCTGTCCACGGGATTTTCCAGGCAAGAGTACTGGAGTGGGGTGCCATCGCCTTCTCTGTTAAAGCATCTAGTATACATTAATTAAGCAGTCTTATAATTTGAGATTTTCAATAGAAAGAATAATTTGATTGTCTTCACTTCTTTTTAAAAAGTATTCAAATTAGTTTTTCTATTATATTACTACTCTGATTCACCCTTAAAAGTTCAATTTTAAAATTAAATAATACCAAAGCAATAATTTTATCTTTGAGGTTACATTTTGGTGTTTGTAAAATTATTTAAAAGAAACAGAATCATATTCCTAGGCAAAAATAAAGAAGAAAAATTTCTGAAAAAAAAAAAGATTTTGAAATAACTTTTACTTGAATTAATTGTCAATTTGAACAGCTAAGTGTTATCTATGGAAAAATATCAAGACAAGCCACTTGTTATCCTAAGGTTTTGAAATAAGCAAAATAATAAATGTGGATTTTGGAGCAATTTTTAAAACTGTATTTAATAACTGCATTTATTAACTGTATTTAATATTCTCCTGGTAAATAAAATGTAACTCCGAAGTTTTAATAAGGTCCAAGAACTTAGAAAAAACTTAGTTTTCAATATTTATGTACACAGTACAACACTAAGAAAAATATACTGTCTTAGATAATTCCACATTCCAATCATTAAGGTCTTAATATTTGATGGATGAGTAGTCTTTCATAGTGGACTTAACATTTAGCTTTAATTGTTTCCCAGACTTCATAAATGAGTAAACTTATACAGCTGGAATTTAGTGAAGTCAAACAATAAATCATTCTGTTTTAAAAATTTGTAAGATATGGACGATATTCTTCTACCCAATTTATGTCTTGATAACTCCATGTTTTCCTTCAGTTAAAGATTCAGCTGGCTGGCATTCAATGTATGAACATATAACAAACATTTTATATCTAGAATGTTTTTATAGTTTTTCTTCATGAAGATTTAAGACCTCATTTTTTTTAACTATACAATTAATTATCAGTGACTTTTGACACAAGTCTAAAAATGATATTCAACAGTTCATACTCTGAAGACTGCTAAAAAGGATGTAGCATGGAATGTAAAAGCACTACACATCTCAAGGACTGATTGAGATCACTTCCAGTTAAATTCAACAATAACAGTCATAAAACTCATAGAAAAGCTGGAATTGAGGAAGGTAGTTAGATAAATCCTTAAATCTGATGACAGTGAAAAAGTCATAGTTTGAAAAATTACCTACAGATTTCTGAAATAAATTTACTGTATAGCCTGATAGCTAAAATCATATCCTATTAAATAAGAAGGAATGTTACTGTTTGCTTCTGATGCCAATAGTAGATCCATCCTATGGAAACTTGAAGCTACAAATGACTAATTTACAGGGAAGAGATATTCTAAGAAAAAGTATCATAGTCATAATTAGGTTTGCTACTCAGTTTATCACACACATGAAAATGTCAGGCAGCAAATAAATATCTAATCCTCTCCCTGGCTCACTGCTTCAGTACTTGGGAAAAATTATAAAAAATAAATACTAAGATACTTCCTCCCTCCCCCAAAGGTTGGCATTAAAACTTTCTATCAATTTAGATTTGTTTCCAAATATTAGGCAGCAACATTCCAAGTTGAATATGTTTGGAAAAATTTGGAATGATACTAGAGCAAGGAGTTACCCCTGCCTGGACAAGTTAAAAAAAAAATCCTTTTGGTGACGTCATTTTCCTTTGTTAATCCTGCTGTTTATTGGCCAGAAACACATTCACCCTCTGCATAAATAAATAACTGCATATCTATACAAATAAGTATGCTAAAAAATAAGAAGTCTACAACAAAGAAACAGGAGTTACAGAAAGTGATACCTATAGCTGTGAGGTTAGGCATTTTGAATGAAATTTCTATTCTATTGTTGGCCTAATACAACAATTTGTGAAACATTAGGTGATATCTATGTTATAGCCCATTAATTTTTCATTGTAATATCTTACATGCAATCCAACCTTGACAAGCAGAGGGAAATACTGGTTAGTTTTCCCAGATGTACATAGCAGAGCAGGTGTAAGGTACCAAGGAACTATACTTACTTTTGGTGTCGGGCAGGAAGCTGTAGAAAGGCGAGATGTAGCCTGAGCACGGGGAGATTCCGACGGAGTAGTACTGAGGGAGGCTGTGTCTCGTGGGAGCACCTGAACGCCACGAGAAATGATGGAGTCTGGAATCTGAACAAGAGGAAGAAGTATGGTTTAATATGCTGAAAATACCAATCACATGCAAAATCAATACCCACACCAAACTTTTTTTTTTTTTTTGGTGGGGGGGGGCGGTGCGCGGTGGCACATATAGTCAACATATAGTCAAAGCTGTGGTTTTTCTAGTAGTCCTGTATGGATGTGAGAGTTGAACCATGAAGAAGGCTGAGTGCTGAAGAATTGAGGCTTTCAAATTGTGGTGGTGGGGAAGACTCCTGGACAGTCCCTTGGACTTCAAAGAGATCAAACCAGTCAATCCTAAAGGAAATAAACCCCAAATGTTCACTGGAAGGACTGATGCTGAAGATGACGCTCTAATCCTTTGGCCGCCTGATGTGAAGAGCTGACTCACTGGAAGAGACCCTGATGTTGGGAAAGACTGTAAGCCAGAGAAAGGGGTGGCAGAGGACGATAGGTTGAAAGGCATCACTGATTCAATGGACATAAATCTGAGCAAATTCCAGGAGATGGTGAAGGACAGGGAAGCCTGGCATGCTGCAGTCCATGGAGACGCAAAGAGTCAGACATTAAATGACTGAAACCCTTTGCCGCTCAGCTCTCAGATATTTGGTCTAACTAATTAAGTATGATTGCATCCAAAAATTTGGGATAAGGTAGAAATCTTCAGATTCAATATATTTTCCTTGGCCAAATAATATTTCAAATAATATTTCATCAAAGCTTTTTTATGAGGCAGTATAGAATTGTAGAGAGGAGTAAAGTATTTGGCATTCATATACTAGCTCTGTCATTTAACACCTATTTAATTCCTAGATACTTTCCATTTCCCTTTCAGATTCATTCTCCACCCTTCTTCACTCTCTCTGGACCAAGCTAAACTGTAGAGATAGAATCAACAAGCTATTTTGTGCTCTCTGATTTCTAGCTGGGTCAGGTAAGAAGTACTATCAGGAAACTGAAGAGTTGGGGGAGAATAAGGTCTGATATTTATTCCCTTGGCTTCCTCTCCAGCAGGTCACTGTAGGCTGGCTAAGATCAGAGGTCCTGTTAGATGACCTGCGCTTATTGCTCTTTTCTGCATTCCAATTACCTGCTCTCTTTTTTGCCCCATTAGGTCTAGGAGTATTAATGATACCAATTACTACTAGTTCCAGGGTGCTGAATCATATTTTGTTGCTTTCTCTAAAATCTTCCCATGCTTTTATAAATATCATAGTCCTTTACTAAACTCTTCACAATTATCCATTTAGGTACACTGTGACTTCTGCTGGGATACTGATGGATATAATTTTTAAACTGTCATTTCCTTTATCTAAAAAATGTGGATGCTGCTGTTGCTGCTAAGTCGCTTCAGTCGTGTCCAACTCTGTGCGACCCCACAGATGGCAGCCCACCAGGTTCCCCCGTCCCTGGGATTCTTCAGGCAAGAATACTGGAGTGGGTTGCCATTTCCTTCTCCAATGCATGAAAGTGGAAAGTGAAAAGTGAAAGTGAAGTTGCTCAGTCGTGTCCTACTCTTAGCAACCTCATGGACTGCAGCCTACCAGTCTCCTCCATCCATGGGATTTTCCAGGCAAGAGTATTGGAGTGGGGTGCCATTGCCTTCTCCAAAAAATGTGGATAAATGATAGCATTTACCTCACCAGATTACTACTGAGGGCTAAATAAGATAATGCATATAAATTATCTAGCACTTACAAGTAGTTTAGTTAGTTAGTTAAGTTGCTTGGTCAGTTGTGTCCGACTCTTTGCGACCCCATGGACTGTAGCCCACCAGGCTCCTCCATCCATGGGATTCTCCAGGCAAGAATACTGGAGTGGGTTGCCATTTCCTTCTCTAGGGGATCTTCCTGACCCAGGGATCGAACCCAGGTCTCCCGCATTGCAGGCAGACGCTTTAACCTCTGAGCCACCAGGGAAGCCCCTACAAGTAGTTATTACTTAATAAATATTAGCTATTGTTATTATTATGTTATACACTAACTGATGTAAGTGAACATCATTACTGTAAAAACATACAAATGTAGGACAAATACTGTGGATTATTTGTCTTTAAAATTATTAATATTTATGTTGATTATAAAATTTGTTATTTAGGGCTATGTATAATTTAGTTCTTATTTTGGGCTAGTACTAGTGACTATAGGTCTTTTAATCTCAAAATGACAAGCTGACCACTTCCAAATTTTATGCACAAGAGGGGAAATATATATGACGAAAGAATAACCAATTAACATTCAATCAAAATATTACTTAGGATGTATAAAGAAGAAAACATCAGCCAGAATTTGTGACTAGAAAGGCACTCTTTATCTTTACACATCATCTCTTTCTCACAAAGGAAATACTACGTCCACAGGTGCTCTTTCATTTAGTTTCTGTACCTACATCCTCAATACCAAAGGTACTGCCACAATCTCTGGGCTTAATTTTTGTGATTTATGAACAATATCTGGATAACTATGATGAAAAGCAGTGGGAATTCTAAGAAAAATGGTTCCATTTGCTAGTACACTTAAATACTGAATTGCAATAAGTATTTTAAGAAACAGAGGTAGAAGCTCTTCTCTAATTTAGAAGAGCTATATATTGCCACTTACATCTAATAAGAAAGGCCAAGTATTGGGAAGAAAAAGGTCAAATGCCCCTACTGTATTTCACATAGTTCCATGTTTCTTTCCTTCATGGAAATTACCCACACTTATACTACATTTATATGCATGCTAGTTTGGTCAATGTCTCTCTCTCATACCAGAATGCACTGTCATGATGATGGAACTAAGGTTTTGCTACTACTGTATGTCCAGTGCCTAATGAAGCACCTGCACAAAGTAGTATACATGTGTGATTTCCAGACTTACACACACACAGACACACACAGACACACACACAGTTTTCACCTCCACCCCTTCAATAAACAAAAGAGTAGGAAATTTGAGGGAGACGGTAAGATTAAACTGTGAGGTACAGGGACTTCCCTGGTGGTACAGTGGATAAGAAACTGCCTGCCAACGCAGGGGATACACGTTTGATAACAAGGGGCTAATGCTTGGTCCAGGAAGATTCCACATGCCACAAAGCAAGTGAGCCTGTACACCGCAATTATTGAGCCTTTACTCTAGAACGCAGGAGCCACAGCTACGGAGCCCACGCGCTACAACTACTGCAGCCTGCACGCCCTAGAGCCTTTGCCCTACAACAAGAGAAGACACCATGATAAGCCCACACACCACAACTATAGCCTCGCCTCCACTCATGTCAATCAGAGAACACCCACACAGCAATGAAGATCTAGCACAGCCAAAAACATAAATAAATAAGTGAATAAAAATTAAAAATATTGTCATGTATATACTTTTGGGTTACTAGTTTGGAAATAGACAATAAACTATTGGAGTTGAGTCATGAAAAAGTTAGACTGGACATATACTTTGAGAATTATCACTGAAGGTGGCAGTTTCAGTCATGCAAATATTTCAGGTCATCCAAGGAAAATATGTAAAAGACCAAAGGTTGATGGTATGAAAGTATTTCAGTTTGGAAGATAAATTATTTGGTCTTCCTATCTTTAAGAAATTGTTAGAGACAAAAGAGGAAAATCAAGACAAAAGAGGAAAATCAAGACAGAGTAAACATAAGGGAAGAGAAAAGAGAAGAAATTGTTAGGAGATGTTACCAAACATCAATTATTGGAGAGAACAGGAGTAAGATGAGAGCTGAAAAGATGTCCTTGGATCTAGCAATTGTATAAGATATACAATTATATAAGATACTACAAGTAAACCAGAAAAAGTAGAAATGAGGAAGCAAGTGGGGATGATAAAGCAGCAAAATTTGTGGGGAGAGAAAAAGACATTCACTAATACTCTTTTCTTTGGTGCTTGGAATAAAGGTCTATTTGACAAGAAAAGGGGGAAATACAAGTGGGAAAGATCTCTCTAGGAGAGTCATAAACATCTGGAATAAACGCACTGATGAATGAGCATGGAGGATAACTAAGGCATTGGCAAAGGAATTCTCAATGATCATTGTGAATTCTTACAATAATAAATAAAATCAATAATGGAAGCCAATTATTCTGTTACAGAGTGTTTGTAACTTTTCCTTTTTAGAGACATTATCAATGACTCTTGTTCATGTATCATAATTCCCATATGCATTAATTCTAGGATATATACAGTCAGAAACAGAACTGCTGGTTGATGGCTGTGAATATCGTCTTTTACAAATTCACAAATTGGTTAAGCCAATTTAAAAGTCTATCAAAAGAAAATAGTAACAATTTGTCTTACTTCACAACTTAGCTCTACCTAGTATTGTCAGTAATATTTTTTCAGATGTGATGGACAGTAAAATATCTTAAAGTGGCTTTCTTCTTCCCTCATTGTTAATAAGAATAAACACTTTTTCATGTTTACCAGCCATTTAGATGCTCTCTTTTATAAAGTTCCTATTCAAGTCTTTCGCCCAATTTTCCCCTTATTGAGTCATTCTTTTTATTTAATTATTAAATTTCTGTATCTATTCTGGATAGCAAGTCTTTTATCAGTTTTATATGATATAAATATCCATTCCTACTATGCAGCTTGCCTTCCAACTTCATCATGTATTCTGATAACAGAATATTTTAATTTTTATTAAATTTTATTTAAATTTTATTTAATAGCTATTCAGTTCAGTTTAGTCGCTCAGTCATGTCCGACTCTTTGCGACCCCATGAATTGCAGCACGCCAGGCCTCCCTGTCTATCACCAACTCCCGGAGTTCACCCAAATCCACGTCCATCGAGTCGGTGATGCCATCCAGCCATCTCATTCTCTGTCGTCCCCTTTTCTTCCTGCCCTCAATCCCTCCCAGCATCAGAGTCTTTTCCAATGAGTCAACTCTTTGCATGAGATAGTCAAAGTAGTGGAGTTTCAGCTTTAGCATCATTCCTTCCAAAGAACACCCAGGACTGATCTCCTTTAGAATGGACTGGTTGTTATTTTTCAATTTGTTAATGTGGTGTATTACATTGATTGATTTGCGGATATTGAAGAATCCTTGCATCCCTAGGATAAAGCCCATTTGGTCATGGTGTATGATATTTTTAACGTGTTGTTGGATTCTGATTGCTAGAATTTTGTTAAGGATTTTTGCATCTATGTTCATCAGTGATATTGGCCTGTAGTTTTCTTTTTTGTGGCATCTTTGTCTGGTTTTGGTATTAGGGTGATGGTGGCCTCATAGAATGAGTTTGGAAGTTTACCCTCCTCTGCAGTTTTCTGGAAGAGTTTGAGTAGGATAGGTGTTAGCTCCTCTCTAAATTTTTGGTAGAATTCAGCTGTGAAGCCGTCTGGACCTGGGCTTTTGTTTGCTGGAAGATTTCTGATTACAGTTTCAATTCCCGTGCTTGTGATGGGTCTGTTAAGATTTTCTATTTCTTCCTGGTTCAGTTTTGGAAAGTTGTACTTTTCTAAGAATTTGTCCATTTCTTCCACGTTGTCCATTTTATCGGCATATAATTGCTGATAGTAGTCTCTTATGACCCTTTGTATTTCTGTGTTGTCTGTTGTGATCTCTCCATTTTCATTTCTAACTTTATTGATTTGATTTTTCTCCCTTTGTTTCTTGATGAGTCTGGCTAATGGTCTGTCAATTTTATTTATCCTTTCAAAGAACCAGCTTTTGGCTTTGTTGATTTTTGCTATGGTCTCTTTTCTTTTGCATTTATTTCTGCCCTAATTTTTAAGATTTCTTTCCTTCTACTAACCCTGGGGTTCTTCATTTCTTCCTTTTCATGTTGCTTTAGGTGTAGAGTTAGGTTATTTATTTGACTTTTTTTGTGTTTCTTGAGGTAAGCCTGTATTGCTATGAACCTTCCCCTTAGCACTGCTTTTACAGTGTCCCACAAGTTTTGGGTTGTTGTGTTTTCATTTTCATTCGTTTCTATGCATATTTTGACTTCTTTTTTGATTTCTTCTGTGATTGGTTTGTTATTCAGCAGCATGTTGTTCAGCCTCCATATGTTGGAATTTTTAATAGTTTTTCTCCTAGTCCAGGTTTGATGTATGATACTGGATGCTTGGGGCTGGTGCATTGGGACGACCCAGATGGATGGTACGGGGAGGGAGGAGGGAGGGGGGGTTCAGGATGGGGAACACGTGTATACCTGTGGCGGATTCATATTGATGTATGGCAAAACCAATACAATATTGTAAAGTAATTAACCTCTAATTAAAATAAATAAAAAAAGAATGGACTGGTTGGATCTCCTTGCAGTCCATGGTACTCTCAAGAGTCTTCTCCAACACCACAGTTCAAAAGCATCAGTTCTTTGGTGCTCAGCTTTCTTCACAGTCCAACTCTCACATCCATACATGACCACAGGAAAAACCATAGCCTTGACTAGATGGACCATTGTTGGCAAAGTAATGTCTCTGCTTTTCAATATGCTATCTAGGTTGCTCATAACTTTTCTTCCAAGGAGTAAGTGTCTTTTAATTTCATGGCTGCAGTCACCATCTGCAGTGATTTTGGAGCCCCAAAACATAAAGTCTGACACTGTTTCCACTGTTACCCCATCTATTTCCCATGAAGTGATGGGACCGGATGCCATGATCTTTGTTTTCTGAATGTTGAGCTTTAAGCCAACTTTTTCACTCTCCTCTTTCACTTTCATCAAGAGGCTTTTTAGTTCCTCTTCACTTTCTGCCATAAGGGTGGTGTCATCTGCATATCTGAGGTTATTGATTAGATAGTTAAAAAACAAATCAGTATTTTCCTTTATAATTAGTGAATTTTGTATCCTAAAAGGAAAACTTCCTGAGTGACCTCAGTAGAAAGGTAGAGTAGGTAATGTCAACAGCCCATCCCTTATGAAACAAGTGAATAAACTAACAAAAACTGTTAGAATCAACTTTATCAGAAATCTATAAACTAATCAAGTTTACAGCAGCCAAGTGCTTAATGAAAAAAAAACTCACAAAACTCCCAAATGACCCCCAATACATAGCTCAGTGATGGCTGTGAAGATGACAGAGTCCACAACTCTGGTGAAGGTTCTGGGTACTGAAGGGGAAACAAACCTTGTTCTCAAGAGTGAGGGTTGTTTGTTTCAACATTTCTGGTGGCTCACTGAAGGATATTCTCAAAGACCTGCCTTTATTTCCCCTATTTTGGAACTCCCAAATGGCTCAGGCAGCTACTGGAGGAGTTATCGATGCTGTTCAGTTGCTCAGTTGTGTCCAACTATTTGCAGCCCCATGGACTGCAGCATACCAGGCTTCCCTGGCCATCACCATCTCCGGGAGCTTGCTCAAACTCATGTCCATTGAGTTGGTGATGCCATCCAATCATCTTGTCCTCTGTTGTCCTCTTCTCCTCCTGCCTTCAACCTTCCCTAGTATCAAGGTCTTTTCTAATGAGTTCGCTCTTTGCATCAGGTGGTCAAAGTATTGCAGCTTCAGCTTCAGTATCAGTCCTTCCAATGAATATTCAGGACTGATTTCCTTTAGGATTGACTGGTTTAATCTCCTGGCAGGCCAAGGGTCTCTCAAGAGTCTTCTCCAAGGCCACAGTTCAAAAGCATCAATTCTTTGATGCTCAGCCTTTTTTATGATCCAACTCTCACATTCAGTCATGACTACTGGAAAAACCATAGCTTTGATTAGATGGAACATTGTTGGCAAAGTTATCTCTCTGCTTTTTAATATGCTGCCTAGGTCTTTTCTTCCAAGGAGCAAGCGTCTAGCGTCTTTTAATTTCATAGCTGCAGTCACCATCTGCAGTGATTTTGGAGCCCAACAAAATATAGTCTCTCACTGTTTCCATTGTTTCCCGAACTATTTGCCATGAAATAGTGGGACCGGATGCCATGGTCTTCGTTTTTTGAATGTCGAGTTTTAGGCCAGCCTTTTCACTCTCCTGTTTCACCTTCATCAAGACGGTCTTTAGCTCCTCTTTGCTTTCTGCCATAAGGGTTATCTGCATATCGGAGGTTACTGACATTTCACCCAGCAATTTTGTTCCCAGGTTATGCTTCATCCAGCCTGGCATTTCGCATGATGTAATCTTCAAAGAAGTTAAATAAGCAGGGTGACAATATATAGCCTTGACAAACTCTTTTCCCAATTTGGAACCAGTCTATAGTTCCATGTCTGATTTTAACTGTTGCTTTTTGATCTGCATACAGGTTTTGGGGGCAGGTAAGGTAGTCTGGTATTTCCATCTCTCTTAAGAATTTTCCATACTTTATTTTGATTCACAAAGTCAAAAACTTCAGCATAGTCAATGAAACAGAAGTAGATGTTTTTCTGGAACTCTCTTGCTTTTTCTAGGATCCAGTGGATGTTGGCAATTTGATCTCTGGTTCCTCTGCCTTTTCTAAATCCACCTTGAACATCTGGAAGTTCTCAGTTCAAGAACTATTCAAGCCTAGCTTGGAGAATTTTGAGCATGAATTGGCTAGCGTGTGAAATGAGTGCAATTGTGTGGTAGTTTGAACATTCTTTGGCATGGCCTTTCCTTGGGATTTTCATGAAACTGACCTTTTACCAGTCTTGTGGCCACTGCTGAATTTTCCAAATTTGCTGGCATATTGGATGCAGCACCCTCACAGCATCATATTTTAGGATTTGAAATGGCTCAACTGGAATTCCATCACCTCCACTAGCTTTGTTCATAGTGATGCTTCCTAAGGCCCACTTGACTTTGGACTCTAAGATGGCTGGCTCTAGGTCAGTGATCACACCATTGTGGTTATATGAGTAATTAAGATATTTTTTGTATAGTTCTTCTGTGTATTCTTGCCACCTCTTCTTAATATCTTCTGCTTCTGTTAGGTCCATACTATTTCTGTCCTTTATTGTGCCCATCTTTGCATGAAATGTTCCCTTGGTATCTCTAATCTTCTTGAAGAGATCTCTAGTCTTTCCCTTTCAATTGTTTTCCTCTGTTTCTTTGCATTCATCAGTGAGGAAGGCTTTCTTTTCTCCCCTTGCTATTCTTTGGAACTCTGCATTCAGATGGATATATCCTTCCTTTTCTCCTTTGCCTTCGTTTCTCTTTTCTCAGCTATTTGTGAGGCTTCCTCAGACAACCATTTTGCCTTTTTGCATTTCTTTTTCTTGGCTATGGTTTTGATCATGGCCTCCTGTACAGTATTATGAACCTCCATCCAGAGTTCTCTCTATCAGATCTAATCCCTTTAATCTATTTGTCACTTCCTCTGTATAATTGTAAGGGATTTGATTTAGGTGATATCTGAATGGCCTACTGGTTTCCCCTACTTTCTTCAATTCAAGTCTGAATTTTGCAATAAGGAGGGGAGGTTAACCAAAAAATTAATGCCAAATATATTAGTCACTGCTGTCTGGGTAAAGGAAAAAATGTGAAAGAAATAACAGCATAATACCTAAAAAACCTGGGAGGGAAGGCCATGTAATGCACTTTGAAAAGTTCACAGATATTCCTGAGTATCCAGGAAGTCATAATTATGCCCAAGGCCAGGTATATCTTTAGATGATTACAGCTCTTGCTGAGCTAAAGATTTTGCCCAAGCAGGAAGTGAAGATTAGTCAGAGCAGTAAACTGCCTAGCTGAGTGTTGAAGGTGTGCTAAAATATATACAGAGAGCTCATCTGCAAAGAATGGGAGATTTTCCTTTTCTGTATATACATATTTTCTGGGCATTTAGGAAATTATGTAAAATCACTAGCTGACCATGAAGCTAATAGAAAAGAGACTTTAGTGGTCACACACAACAAAGAATAACAGACTTGACAAAAGTAGTTCAGGTAAGTTAATCAACAAACAACAACAATTGTAACAGGTAACAATAACATACCCTGGGGAGGAAAGAGAATTTGATTTTCAGAGTTGCTACTAATAATATTCACAGGTTTCAGTTTTCAAAAACAAAAAATAAGGTATGCATAGAAACAAGCAATTATAACCTATGTCTAGCAAAAAAGAAGAAAAAACAGAAACTGTTCTTGGGAAACTGTAGACACTGGGCTAACGAGGCAAACTTTTAAATTAAGTATTTAAAATATATTCAAAGAGCTAAAAGCAACCTGGAAAAGAACAGAAGAAAGCATGGTGTTGATATATAACCAATAGGCAATATCAATAAAGAGGCAGAAATCATAAAAAGAAACCAAATAGAAATTCTGAAGTTGAAAAGTATAACTAAAATAAAAAATTCACTAGAGGGATTCAGTATCAGATTTGAGGAAGCAGAAGAAAAAAGTCAGTGAACTGAAGAGTAGAAATAAAGAATAAAGAAAGACGAACAAGGTTTAAGAAACCTATGGGACACGAACAAGTCTACCAAGGTATGCATAATGGGAATCCTATGGAGAAGAGAGAAAGTGGCAGAGAAAATATTTGAAAAAATATTGTCTAAAACTTTCAAATTTGATGAAATACATGAATCTACACTGTGAAGAAAGTTGAGCACCGAAGAATTGATGCTTTTGAACTGTGGTGTTGGAGAAGACTCTTGAGAGTCTCTTGGACTGCAAGGAGATCCAACCAGTCCATTCTGAAGGAGATCAGCCCTGGGATTTCTTTGGAAGGAATGACGCTAAAGCTGAAACTCTAGTACTTTGGCCACCTCTTGTGAAGAGTTGACTCATTGGAAAAGACTCTGATGCTGGGAGGGATTGGGGGCAGGAGGAGAAGGGGACGACAGAGGATGAGATGGCTGGATGGCATCACTGACTCGATGAATGTGAGTCTGGGGGAACTCCAGGAGTTGGTGATGGATGGGGAGGCCTGGCGTGTTCAATTCATGGGGTCGCAAAGAGTCGGACATGACTGAGCGACTGAACTGAACTGAACACCTCCAAGACACTCAAGAGGCCCCCAGCTGGCTTCACTAAAAATTTTATCAAATATTTAAAGAAGAGTTAACATAAATCCTTCACAAACTCTCCTATAAAAGAGAAGGAAAGGTTTTGTATTATGTGGTCAGTTTGCCCTGATACCAAAGACAAATAAAGATGACACAGGAAAAGAGTATTACAAGCCAATATCCAATGGACAGGGAAGCCTGGCATGCCATAGTCCATGGGGTTGCAAAGAGTAGTACATGACTGAGCAACTGAACTAACTATCCTTTATGAATATAGATGTTTGGCAAACAGTCTAAATAAAATATTATTAAACTGAATCTAACAGCAGATTAAAAGTATTATATACTATAACCAAGTGGGATTTATTCCATGATTCTAGTGGTGACCCAACATAATAATCTATGTGTAATATAACAATGTATAATACAAAACATTAATAGAATGAAAAAAATCCACATGGTCCAAAATTCTAAATGATGTAGAAAAAGCCTTTGACAAAATAAACACCTTTTCATGATAAAGATACTCAGAAAACAAGGAACAACTTTCCAAACCTCATAAATAGCCTCTTTGAAAACCCCATAGCTAATATACTACTTAATGAAAGACTGAAAGTTTCCTTTAAGATCAAGCTCAAGGATGTCTGCACTCATCACTTCTTTTCAACATTACTAGAAGTTCTAGCTAGGGAAATCATGCAAGAAAAAGAAATAAAAGGCATCTGATTTCAAAATGAAGAAGTAAGATAATCTCTACTAATCAGTTCAGTTCAGTCAGTCACGTGTGACTCTTTGCAACCCAATGGACTGTAGCATGACAGGCTTCCCTGTCCATCACCAATTTCCAGACTTACTCAAACTCATGTCCGTTGAGTTGGTGATACCACTATATAAATATATATATACATATATATGTGTGTGTATATATATATATAAAATACATAGTTTTTCCACAGAAAGAAATATTTGAAGTAATAAATTCAGCAAAGTTGTAGGATACACAAGGAACACACCAGAATCAGTTGTATTAGCACTAATGGTGAAAATTTCAATAAGAAAATTAAGAAAGCAGTTCCATCTACAACAGAATCAAAAAGGTAACACAATAAGGAATAAACTTGACCAAGTTGGTGCAAGAATTATACACCAAATCTTACCAAACATAAGAAGACATAAATAAATGGAAAGACATATATTAAAATGGCAACACTATCCAGAGGGAATTATAAATTCAATACAATCTCTATCAAATTCAAACAGAATTTTCTGCACAACTAGAAAAGCCCACCTAAAACTCATATGGAATCCCAATGGACTCCACATAGCAAAAACAATCTTGAAAAATAAAGTTGGAAAACTCATACTTTTCCATTTCAAAACTTACTTCAAAGGTGCAGTAATCAAAACAGTGCAATGCTGCCGTAAGGACAGACACACAGATCAATGGGATACAATTGGAGGTAACAAAATAAATCCTTTATACTTTTATAGTTGACCAATTTTTGACAAAAGTGCTAAGATAATAGAAAAGAATAATCTTTTCAACAAATTCTGCCAGAACAACTAGATATCCACATTTATAAATGAAGTTCTACTCTTTCCTCACACTATATTAAAAAAGTATCTCAAAATGGATCATAGACCTAAATGTAAGAGCTAAAAGTGACAAAATTCTCAGAAGAAAACAGAGGGATAAATGTCCTTTACTTTGGATTTGGTAATTGATTCTTAGATATGATACCAAAAGCACAGAGACAAAGGAAAATTTAGGCAAATTGGACATCATCAAAACAAAAAGTTTTGTACATCACAGGACATTATCACAAAAGGTTGAAAAGACAATCAATAGAATGGGAGAAAATATTTGCAAACCATCTATCTGACAATAGTTTAGTATCCAGAATATACAAAGAATAATTACAATGGAACAACAAAATATAACTCATTAATAAAATATCTCATTTTAAGAAATGAGTGAAACAACTTGAATAGACATTTCTCTGAAGAAGATATAGAAATGGCCAACAAGGAACATGAAAAGATATTAACATTAGTAATTAGGGAAATGCAAATCAAAACCACAATGAGATACTTAACACCCACTCACTGGCCCTGATATGTTTAAAAAAGGAAAATAAAAAACGTTGTTGAATATGTGGAGAAATTGAAAACCTCATACATTCCTATTAGATTTGTAAAATGTTGCAGCTCTGTGAAAAACAATTTGATGGTTCCTCAGAAAGTTAAACATAGAATTACCATATGATTCAACAATTCTATTCAAGGTGTATAACCAAAAGCATTAAAACTTGATTTTCAAACAAATGCTTGTACAGAGATGTTGATAGCAGCATTAATAACCAAAAAGTGGAAACAACTAAAATGTTTATCAACTTATCAATGGCTAAACAACATGTGGTATACTTATACAATGGAATATTTTACAGCTATAAAAGCAGAGTACCAATACTGCTACAACAGAGATGAACCTTAAAAACACGACGTGAAGTGAAAGCAGCTAGATATGAACAGTCACATATTGCATGACTCCACTCACGTGTAATGTTCAGAGGGGGCAAATACATACCCAGTATGCAAATTAGTGGCTGACAGGGGATGAGAGGTAGGGGTATGGGTAGTGACTACTTACTGGGTGTGGTATTTTTGAAGGGTGATAAAATATTCTGGAGTTAGATAGCAGTGATGCTTGCACACGTTGTAAATGTACTAAAAGCCATTGAACTGTACACCTAAAAATGGTGCATCTGACTTCAATTATATTGAAAAAGAAATCCTTCCCTAATCCATTGCTAAGCTAAATCACTTCAGTTGTATCTGACTCTTTGCAGCCCTAAGGCCTGTAGCCTGCTAGGCTCCTCTGTCCATGGGATTTCCCAGGCAAGAATACTAGAGTAGCTTGCCATTTCCTTCTTCAGGACATCTTCCCAACCCAAGGATCAAACCTGTATCTCTTATGTCTCCTGTATTTGTAGGCAGGGCTTCCCTTGTGGCTCAACTGGTAAAGAATCTGCCTACAATGTGGGAGACCTGGGTTAAATCCCTGGGTTGGGAAGACCCCCTGGAGAAGGGAAAGGCTACCTACTCCAATATTCTGGCCTTGAGAATTCCATGGACAGTTCATGGACTCTCAAAGAGTCAGATACGACTGAGTGACTTTCACTCTTTACCACTAGCGCCACCTGGGAAGTCTCTGATCCGTTACAATGAAGATTTTGTCCTATATAAATCTATGAAAGCTTTATAGTTCTGCCTTTCATATTTAGGTCTCTGAAAAAATTAGAATTGATTCTTGGATATTGTATGGGATAAGAGATCAATTTCACTTTCTTTTTCCCCATAAGGACAGCGTGTGGTCCCAGCATCATTCTTTGAAAAAAGAGCTTTTTCATTAATGTGTGGTACAAATTCTGTTGTATACCAAGTTGTTGGTATTTTTCAGGCTTCTCTTCTGTTTCATTGATCAAAGTGTTAATTCTTGCACCAGCAATGTACTACTTTATATCATTTTAATTCTTGCTATTTATAGAGCAGATCTTCTCACTTTATTCTTTTCTTATTCAAAGAGGATCGTGGTTATTTTTGATCCTTTGCACTTTCTGTTCTGTATAAATTTTAGAAACAGCTTGTCACTTTTCTCTCTCCTCTTAATTAAATACACACATACACACACTACATACAAACTGTTAGGATTTTATTTACTACCTTTGTACAGAAAAAGATAATAAAGTTTTAAAGGATATCCTTCTAATTTACTAAAAAGCATTTACTTCTGGGGGTGTATGAACGCAAATGAGAATGAGATGAGAGGATGACTGAGGTGGATGCTAATCTTACCTATATTTCATCTGTATGTTTTAATAAGAAGACTGTACTCATGTATTACTGTACAGTAAAAAAGTTTTAGTAATGAAAATTCTGGGAGGGATGTTTCAGAAATTAAGAAGTGGTAAATATGCTCAACAGCTAGGGAGAACTCAAAAAAAGGAGCATAATGTCTTGTACAGAATTGATAGTGAATAATTTTTCTTTGATAATAAAGAAGTTGAAGAAGCCAATAACAGAATTATAGGCTCTCTTGAGATAGAAGGAATAGAATAAAACATTAACTCAGAAAAATAGTTTAAGCAGAAAGGACAGTTGTTTAGCCTTGGTGTTCTTATTAATATAATAAGCAAGAGAGAATACGGGAAATGAGAAGATTAAAAGAAAAGTAAAGCTCTAAAAATTGCAATTGTTACAGCCACAATAGAGAACAGTATGGAGATTTCTTAAAAAACTAGTGAAAGAATTACCATATGACCCCAAAATTCCACTACTGGGCACATACCTCATGAAAACCAAAACTGAAAGAGACGCATGTACTCCAATGTTCACGGCAGCACTATTTACAACAGCTAAGACATGGAAGCAACCCCTAGATGTCCATCAACAGATGAATGGATACAGAAGTTGTGATATATATATATATATATATACACACACACACACACACCCAATAGCATATTACTCAGCCATAAAAAGAACACATTTGAGTCAGTCCTAATGAGGTAGATGAACCTAGAGCCTGTTATACAGAGTGAAGCAAGTCAGAAAGAGTAAAACAAATATCATATATAAATGCGTATATACGGAATCACGGAGAAGGCAATGGCACCCCACTCCAGTACTCTTGCCTGGAAAATCCCATGGATGGAGGAGCCTGGTAGGCTGCAGTCCATGGGGTCACGAAGAGTTGGATATGACTGAGCGACTTCACTTTCACTTTTCACTTTCATGCATTGGAGGAGAGGGCAACCCACTCCAGTGTTCTTGCCTGGAGAATCCCAGGGACGGGGGAGCCTGGTGGACTGCCATCTATGGGGTTGCACAGAGTCGGACACGACTGAAGTGACTTAGCAGTAGATGGAATCTAGAAAGACGGTACTGATGAACCTATCAGCAGGGCAGCAACGGAGAAGCAGACATAGAGGACAGACTTATGGACACAGGAGGGGAAGGAGAGGGTAGGACAAACTGAGAGTAGCTTGGAAACATAGAAATTATCATATGTAAAATAGGTAGCCAGTGGAAATTTTCTGTATGATACAGGGAGGTCAAAGCAGGTGCTCTGTGACAACGTAGGAGGGTAGGATGGGATGGGAGGCGAGAGGGAGTTTCTTTCAAGGGGAGGGGTATATCTACCTATGCCTAATTCAAGTTGATGTATGGCAGAAACCAACACAGCATTGTAAAGCAACTATACTCCAGGTAAAATTTAAAAAAAAAAAAAGGAATCAGTAAGAGATGAATGAAAACCTTGCTAAAGTAGTGAAATTTGCAGTGGGTTAAGTCAGCACAAATGAAGAGAAATGTCAATAACTTCCAAAAGAAATAACATTCCTATTTTTAAGAGCACTCATCTATATTTCTATTATCTTATGCAACTGAGAACACAGGGAAAACAATTTGCTTCAGTTACTATCAAATCCTGTGTAGATATGTACTGTAATTTCAACTGTGAACTACTAAACAACAGAATTCTCCTCATGAAGGGAAATTATAATTGGAATACCTATTTTCTTAGGATCTGATTATTTCTAGTTATGTAGGTATTCTGCTCTAAAGCTGTTTTCACTGATTGGGCAAACGCTTCTAAAAACTGAAATGGAGAATTATATTATCAAAATTAGAGTACCTAGCCAAAATATCATTTCCTTTTAAACTGTCTTTTGAATTGCTAGTAAGAATATCAACAAACACACAACTTTGTATCTTGATGCTAGAGAAATTCTTAAGTGAGCAGACATTTTCCCTTTCAATCACTGTTTTTACCACCTAATACTTTTATTTTGAAAAAATATTTAAACTAACAGAAAAGTTGCAAGACAAATAAAATAGAAGACCTGTTATCTGGATTAAATTTTGGGTAGCTAGTGATCAAACTTATAATAATTGACGTGAGTCTCCCAAAACAGCCATATATAAAGAAATATGGCTTTCATAACAACAATTTGCCAGTCTCCATGGTGAAGATTTGAAGTCCTTGTCTAGCCTGGTGGTTAGCTATCTCATATAAAACCTTTCCTAGTTATGTCTCTGTTTAGAGATATTTAAGGTAGGCTGAACTCTCTTAAAAATCCTATTATACATCCAAGTGTACAGTACAGGATCTGAACTAATAATAAAAATAGATTACATATGAATGCCTAAATGGGTTCTTTCAGAAAAAAAAAATATATATATCATATGTCTTTCCAGAGCTTCTAATACTGGTCAGAATACCAATTAAAGTTCTATGATTAAGCACTATGAAAATTTTACTAAAGAATAAAACTATCAAACCAGAGTATCTTGAGTTCTGTAAGGTATTTGACAAGCCATATATTTGACAAGAATTCCAAAAGTTCTTGGAACAAGATAGACAAAGTGGCTTTTGATGGGCTGTAAGAGAAATACGTCAGCTGGTTAAGCAATTAACCAATAGGCTTTCTGGTAGCATGTGAAATACCCTATCCTAAATAGCATGTACATAGTATACACAGAGTACATCATGAGAAATGCTGGGCTGGAAGAAGCACAAGCTGGAGTCAAGATTGCCGGGAGAAATATCAATAAACTCATATATGCAGATGACACCACCCTTATGGCAGAAAGTGAAGAGGAACTAAAAAGCCTCTTGATGAAAGAGGAGAGTGAAAAAGTTGGCTTAAAACTCAGAAAACTAAGATCATGGCATCTGGTCCCATCACTTCATGGCAAATAGATGGGGAAACAGTGCAAACAGTGTCAGACTTTATTTTTGGGGGCTCCAAAATCACTGCAGATGGTGACTGCAGCCATGAAATTAAAAGTCGCTTACTCCTTGGAAGGAAAGTTATGAGCAACCTAGATAGCATATTCAAAAGCAGAGACATTACTTTGTCAACAAAGGTCCGTCTAGTCAAGGCTATGGTTTTTCCAGTGGTCAGGTATGAATGTGAGAGTTGGACTGTGAAGAAAGCTGAGCGCCGAAAAATTGATGCTTTTGCACTGTGGTGCTGGAGAAGACTCTTGACAGTCCCTTGGACTGCAAGGAGATCGAACCAGTCCATTCTGAAAGAGATCAGTCCTGGGTGTTCTTTGGAAGGAATGATGCTAAAGCTTAAATTCCAGTACTTTGGCCAGCTCATGCAAAGAGTTGACTCATTGGAAAAGACTCTGATGCTGGGAGGGACTGGGGGCAGGAGGAGAAGGGGACGACCGAGGATGAGATGGCTAGATGGCATCACTGACTTGATGGAGGTGAGTTTGAGTGAACTCCGGGAGTTGGTGATAGACAGGGAGGCCTGGCGTGCTGCGATTCATGGGGTTGCAGAGTCGGACACGACTGAGCAACTGAACTGAACTGAACTGAACCAGCATGTGAAACAGCCTATCCTAAAAAAATGTTCTCTAAGTGACTAAGTGACAACATGATTAATGTATTTGCATTATTTGCATAAAATATAAGATGTCTTATACAGATTTTGAAAAAGTCTCCTTGGGGTGGATTGATCAGTTAAATGTAGCAAAATGAAATTCAACAAGAATATATGTGAGGACCTGGATTTTGATTAAAATCAATGTTATAAAAAAAACCCACAAGAATTTATGATTCATATTTATAAAGAAAAGCCACATTTTATGATTTTGTCTAGACAGAGACCTTATGAAGTATGATTATAATAGACGTTTTTAAATAAATGTAAAAATTTAAATATTCATGAGTTTGTTTCTTAACAATTATTTACACCTACTAAAATTATTTAGGATTTTTGTTGTTCTTAATGGTCTTAATCAGAGTTTTTATTATAACATGCTATTTCATATAAATTTGCCTTCCAGGAAAATAAAAATGTATAACCTTGCTGATACCTGTATTCCAGTATCAATTTCCGATTGTGTATTTGTCTAAAACTGTTAGAAAAATGTCTGCTACATAATCAGCATTTAAAAGCTGTCTGTTATCATTATTACTACAGCTGCTTAATATATTTGCTTAGTATAGGGAAAGAATATGTTGATTATTTGTTTATATCATGGAAAAGTTCTTATAAATCATGGAGAATGCTAAATATATTTTGTTTTTTTAATATGTCTTATGAAATTAGTTGGATAATATTTAATATTTTTTCATAAAATATAGTTAACAAATATTCATACAGGGTATATACTATGAGTCAAACTGTGCCAGATGTCGGTTCAGTTCAGTTGCTCAGCCATGTCCAACTCTTTGCAACCCCATGGACTGCAGCAAGCCAGGGTTCCCTGTCCATCACCAACTCCTGGAGCTTATTCAAACTCATGTCCATTGAGTCGGTGATGCCATCCAAATCTCATACTCTGTTATCCCCTTCTCCTCCTGCCTTCAATCATTCAGAGTCTTTTCAAATGAGTCAGTTCTTCACATCAGGTGGCCAAAGTACGGGAGTTTCAGCTTCAGTATGTCCTTCCAATGAATATTCAGGACTGATTTCCTCCAGGATTAATCATATAAACTAAGAGATGTCACCCTTGTCTCATGGTTGTTATAGATAGCATATACAGAAATCAAAGTGAAAGTGTTAGTCGCTCAGTCATGTTCAACTTTGTGACCCAAAGGACTGCAGCTGCTAGATGCTTCTGTCCATGGGCTTCTCCAAGCAAGAATACTGGAGTGGGTTGCTATTTCCTTCTCCAGTGGATCTTCCCAACCTAGGGACTGAACCCAGGTTTCCTGCATTGTAGGTGGATTCTTTATCATCCAAGCCACTAGGGAAGTCCCATAGAAATCAAACACATGAATAATATATAGTTGTAAATTGTGGTAAGTATTATAAAGGAAAATAACAAGGTGTTATGAGAGAGAATAATGAGAAAAGTTTAGATCGGAGAAGGCAGATTAGCAAAGTCTTTCTGTGATTAATGAGACACTGAAACTGGAACAGAAAGATACACAGAAGTTAGCCAGGCAAAGAGTGGGGTTAAGAGCTTCTCGGTAGTGGTAACAGCATGTTCCCAGAGCCAAGACAAAGCTGGATGTAAACTTAGTGAGCAATGGGGAGAGGGAGAGAAATGGTAACAGAAGGACCTAGAAACAGATCATGTAGAATCTAGCAGAACAGAAACTATCTAATGTCAAGGCTCTAGCTGTTAAAGCACAGTGCATACTATTTCCCAGATTTGAAAAAGTCTATGAACTTTACTTTAATGTAACTTCCTACTTACCTTATTGATAATAGCAATATTTTTGAAAAACTGTAAGAACATACATTTTTTACCCAAGTAATGATCACTACAAGTTTATAACAAATATATACACAATCAGTCCACAATATTACTCGATGGTCAATGTTAGGAAGAAAACAATTGGCATCCTAATAAATCAGTCCCTATATTGACATCTATCAGTTCAGTTCAGTTCAGTCGCTCAGTCGTGTCTGACTCTTTGTGACCCCAGGAAGTGTAGCACGCCAGGCCGCTCTGTCTATCACCAACTCCCGGAGTTCACTCAGACTCACGTCCATCGAGTCAGTGATGCCATACAGCCATCTCATCCTCTGTCGTCCCCTTCTCCTGCCCCCAATCCCTCCCAGCATCAGAGTCTTTTCCAATGAGTCAACTCTTTGCATGAGGTGGCCAAAGTACTGGAGTTTCAGCTTTAGCATCATTCCTTCCAAGGAAATCCCAGGGATGATCTCCTTCAGAATGGACTGGTTGGATCTCCTTGCAGTCCAAGGGACTCTCAAGAGTCTTCTCCAACACTACAGTTCAAAAGTACAAAAAAGACCTTCATGATCCGGATAATCACGATGGTGCGATCACTCATCTAGAGCCAGACATCCTGGAATATGAAGTCAAGTGGGCCTTAGAAAGCATCACTATGAACAAAGCTAGTGGAGGTGACGGCATTCCAGTGGAGCTATTTCAAATCCTGAAAGATGATGCTGTGAAAGTGCTGCACATATGCCAGCAAATCTGGAAAACTCAGCAGTGGCCACAGGACTGGAAAAGGTCAGTTTTCATTCCAATCCCAAAGAAAGGCAACGCCAAAGAATGCTCAAACTACCGCACAATTGAACTCATCTCACACACTAGTAAAGTAATGCTCAAAATTCTCCAAGCCAGGCTTCCACAATATGTGAACCGTGAACTTCCTGATGTTCAAGTTAGTTTTAGAAAAGGCAGAGGAACCAGAGATCAAATTGCCAACATCCGCTGGATCATGGAAAAAGCAAGAGAGTTCCAGAAAAACATCTATTTCTGCTTTATCCACTATGCCAAAGCCTTTGACTGTGTGGATCACAATAAACTGTGGAAAATTGACATCTATAATAGGAATATAAAAACTTTTTGGTTTTTTCAATTCAAATTTTGAGAAACTCAAACATTTATTACTAAAGATCACATAATCTTCTAAAAAAATCCCACTATGTGGCATCTGTATGAATAGAAACAAATAAGTATAAAAAAGCACACTAAGCCCATGGACATCTTGAACAGAAATTTTAATTCAATTCTGTAAACATCCATGCATTACTGAATTCCTTTCCTTTGCCAGCAAAAATTGTGAAAGACTCTGAAGTGGGCAAAAATATTATTAGCTGTCTTGTGTTGTAGACCATTTTGAATTATCTGTACTCTTCAGTCTTTTAGATATTTTACAAATTTAAGTTGTAAAAAAAATGAGAGTAATGTAGAAAGTTTTTCTCCAAGTGCCCTTTTTCACTAGGGAAGTACAATGTACTGCCATGTCGAATTTACCTTAACGGACCTTACATTCAAGGTTCCTATGCAATGTTGTTCTTTATGGCATCAGATTTTACTTTCACCACCAGACACATCCAGAACAGAGTTATTTCTGCTTTGGCCCAGCTGCTTCATTCTTTCTGGAGCTATGAGTAGTTGCCCTCCACTCTTCCTCAGTAGCATATTAGACACCTTTCAACCTAGGGGGCTCACCTTCCGGTGTCACATCTTTTTGCCTTTTCATACAGTTCATGCAGTTCTCATGGCAAGAATACTGGAGTGGGTTGCCATTTCCCTCCTCCAGTGGACCACATTTTGTCAGAACTCTTCACTATGACCCGTCTGTCTTGGGTGGCCCTGCATAGTATGGCTCATGGCTTCACTGAATTATGCAAGCTCCTTCACCATGACAAGGCTGTGATCCATGAAGGGGAATTATCCTTAGTATTTCCAAAATAAAGAAACTGAATTTTTAATACTTCAAATATGCTAGACTTAAAAAAATCAATAGAAAGTAATTCATATTTTAAAAATTCAAGTTCATATAATTAGGGTAAATCTTTGGCAAATGTGATAAGCTTAAATAATTATAATTTAAAGACTGTCTTGAAATTTTTTATATGTTAAATATAAGTATATATTTTGTTTTGCGTGGGCTGCTTTCTCTAAACACATAGAGGTTTACTGACTGAACAAGCTTAAATTACTCCTAAAGTACATGTCAGCTTGAATATAATTTCCACGATCTTTAAGTAACTTAAACTTTGGATTGATATTAAATTAATTAATGGATAATCATTAGAAATATGGATAATTTTAAAATAAGAATTAGGGGACATCAATTACTAATAATAAAATTTTTTATTGTGGTGAAATATATATAACAAAATTTACCACTTTAATCAGTGTACAATGAAATGGCATTAAACAAATATACAATGTAATGCAAATATCACCACTATCCACCACTTTCATCATCCCAAAAAGAAATTTCCTAAGTTTTAAACAGTAACTCCCCACTCCCTGTTTTCATCTATCTTATTTTCTGTCTCTATGAATTTGACTATTCTGAGTACCTCAAGTAAGTGAACTCATATAATACTTTCCCTTTTATTTCAGCTTATTAAATTCAGCATAATGTTTTCAAGTTTCATCCATGCTGCAGCATATATCAGAACTTCTTTTCTTCTATGGTTGAATAATATTTCTATTATATGTATATAATATTTTGTTTATTCATTTATTTGCTAATAAATATTTTGGCTATTTCTATTTTTTGGCCATTATGAATAAAGCTGCTATAAACAGGAGTGCTTGCTTTCAATTCTTTTGGGTATAGAAAGAGTGGTAGAATTGCTACATCACATGTTTAACTTTTAGAACCACAAAAGTGTTTTTCACTGTGGTGGCACCATTTTATACTCCTTCCAACAAAAAAACTACATAAGGGTTCCAATTTCTTCAGATTCTCTGCTTTATTTGCCTCTAATTATTTTCTGGGTTATTTGTGGGAGAAGGGTGGTGGTGGTGGTTAATAAAACACCTAAATGGAAGATGGGCTCGAAAAGGACAGATATGGTATGGACCTAACAGAAGCAGAAGATATTAAGAAGAGGTGGCAAGAATACACAGAAGAACTGTACAAACAAGATCTTCATAACCAAGATAATCACGATGGTGTGATCACTCACCTAAAGCCAGACATCCTGGAATGTGAAGTCAAGTGGGCCTTAGAAAGCATCACTATAAACAAAGCTAGTGGAGGTGATGGAATTCCAGTGGAGCTATTTCAAATCCTGAAAGATGATGCTGTGAAAGTGCTGCACTCAATATGCCAGCTAATTTGGAAAACTCAGCAGTGGCTGAGGAAAGGTCAGTTTTCATTCCAATCCCAAAGAAAGGCAATGCCAAAGAATGCTCAAACTACCACACAATTGCACTCATCTCACATGCTAGTAAAGTAATGCTCAAAATTCTCTAAGCCAGGCTTCAGCAATACGTGAACCATGAACTTCCTGATGTTCAAGCTGGTTTTAGAAAAGGCAGAGGAACCAGAGATCAAATGGCCAACATCTGCTGGATCATGGAAAAAGCAAGAGAGTTCCAGAAAAACGTCTATTTCTGCTTTAGTGACTATGCCAAAGCCTTTGACTGTGTGGATCACAATAAACTGTGGAAAATTCTGAAAGAGACAGGAATACCAGAGCACCTGATCTGCCTCTTGAGAAACTTATATGCAGGTCAGGAAGCAACAGTTAGAACTGGACATGGAACAAGACTGTTCCAAATAGGAAAAGGAGTACGTAAAGGCTGTATATTGTCACCCTGCTTATTTAACTTCTATGCAGAGTACATCATGAGAAACGCTGGGCTGGAAGAAGCACAAAGTGGAATCAAGATTGTCAGGAGAAATATTAATAACCTCAGATATGCAGAGAACACCACCCTTATGGCAGAAAGTGAAGAGGAACTAAAAAGCTTCTTGATGAAAGTGAAAGAGGAGAGTGAAAAAGTTGGCTTAATGGTCAATATTCAGAAAACGAAGATCATGGCATCTGGTTCCATCATTTCATGGCAAATAGATGGGGAAACAGTGCAAACAGTGTCAGACACTATTTTTCTGGGCTCCAAAATCACTGCAGATGGTGACTGCAGCCATGAAATTAAAAGACGCTTACTCTTGGAAGGAAAGTTATGACCAATCTAGATAGTATATTAAAAAGCAGAGACACTACTTTGCCAACTAAGGTCCGTCTAGTCAAGGCTATGGTTTTTCCAGTGGTCATGTATGGATGTGAGAGTTGGACTATGAAGAAAGCTGAGCACCGAAGAATTGATGCTTTTGAACTGTGGTGCTGGAGAAGACTCTTGAGAGTCCCTTGGACTGCAAGGAGATCCAACCAGTCCATTCTGAAGGAGATCAGCCCTGGAATTTCCTTGGAGGGAATGATGCTGAAGCTGAAACTCCAGTACTTTGGCCACCTCTTGTGAAGAGTTGACTCATTGGAAAAGACTCTGATGCTGGGAGGGATTGGGGGCAGGAGAAGGGGACGACAGAGGATGAGATGGCTGTATGGCATCACTGACTCGATGGATGTGAGTCTGAGTGAACTCCGGGAGTTGGTGATGGACAGGGAGGCCTGGCGTGCTGCGATTCATGGGGTCGCAGAGAGTCAGACATGACTGAGTGACTGAACTGAAATCAATAATAATATTAGTAGGTTGCTAACTCAGCATTTTCTCTCTTAAGTTACAAATACATGCTCTGGGAAGTAGACTCTTCCTGATTGGTCCTATCAATCGAACATAGTTTTCTCTATGCTGCGTGCTGTGCTTAGTCACTCAGTTGTGTCTGACTCTTTGTGACCCCATGGACTGTAGCCCACCAGGCACCTCTGTCTATGGAGATTCTCCAGGCAAGACTACTGGAGTAGGTTGCCATACCCTCCTCCAGGGGATCTTCCCAACCCAGGGATAGAAACCCAGTTTTCCCATGTTGCAAGCAGATGTTTTATCGTCTGAGCCACCAGGGAAGCCCATTATTTCCCAATGGGAAATCAGCAACTCTTTTTCTTTTCATAGCAGGCAGCAGATTTTCTTGTAATCAATGCATGTTGGGGACCACCATTATTATGTGGGACTTCTCCAGAAGATTTAATTTCTGTCAGTGGGATATGATTTCTTATTATGTATTTCCATGGCTCTCTTGCCTCTTTGTCTTAAATGCCTCTCACTATGTTTGGAGTTGTGGAAGCATATTGCAAGCATACAAAGTATAGTTGTAATTTTTTCACGTTTGGATCCAGTCTCCTTGAAATGACCTTTACCCTTATTTAGTAATCAGAGGGGCAAGATTTATTTATCCCTGTTTCCTCCTGTGTGTTGTTGTTGTTCACTCACTGAGTCATGTCTGACTCTTTGTGACACTGTGGATTGCAGCACACCAAGCTTCCCTGTCCTTCACTATCTCCCAGAGTTTGTTCAAACTTATGCCCAAGGTGTTGATTATGCCATCCAACCATCTTATCCTCTGTCATCCCCTTCTCCTCCTGCCCTCAATCTTGCCCAGCATCAGGGTCTTTCCCAATGAGGCTGCTCTTTCTATCAGGTAGCCAAAGTATCAGAGCTTCATCTTCAGCATCAGTTCTTCCAATGAATATTCAGGGTTGATTCCCTTTAAGATTGACTGGTTTGACGTCCAAGTAGTTCAAGGGATTCCAAAAGTCTTCTTCAGCACCATAGTTCAAAAGCATCAATTCTTCAGTGCTTAGCCTTCTTTATGGTCCAACTCTCACATCCATACATGACTACTGGAAAAACCGTAACTTCGACTATACAGACCTTTGTGAGCAAAGTGATGTCTCTGCTTTTTATTAAAAATATACAGTCTAGGTTTGTCATGGCTTTCCTTCCAAGGAAACCAGAATCTTTTAACTGCATGGCCACAGACACCATCTGCAGTGATTCTGGAGTTCAAGAAAATATGTCACTGTTTCCACTTTTTCCCCATCTGTTTGCCATGTAGTGATGGGACAAGATACCTCCTGTGTGTCACACTCTCCTACTCTCTATTCCCTTGAATGAGGTTTCTTACTCAAATATGAAACTTCAGGGATTCCTATTTTAAATTTTTCAGTTATTATATGGAAATTTTTTCATTTTTAAAAATATAAATTTATTTATTTTAATTGGAGGTAAATTACAATATTGTATTGGTTTTGCCATACATCAACATGAATCCACCACAGGTATACATGTGTTCCCCATCCTTAACACCCCTCCCTCCTCCCTCCCCGTACCATCCCTCTGGGTCATCCCAGTGCACCAGCCCCAAGCATCCAGTATCATGCATCGAACCTGGACTGGAGATTCCTTTCATATATGATATTATACATGTTTCAATGCCATTCTCCCAAATCATCCCACCCTCTCCCTCTCCCTCAGAGTCCAAAAGACTGTTCTATACATCTGTGTCTCTTTTGCTGTCTCACATACAGGGTTATCGTTACCATCTTTCTAAATTCCATATATATGTGTTAGTATACTGTATTGGTGTTTTTCTTTCTGGCTTACTTCACTCTGTATAATAGGCTCCAGTTTCAACCACCTCATTAGAACTGATTCAAATGTATTCTTTTTAATGGCTGAGTAATACTCCATTGTGTATATATATGTACCACAGCTTTCTTATCCATTCATCTGCTGATGGACATCTAGGTTGCTTCCATGTCCTGGCTATTATAAACAGTGCTGCGATGTACATTGGGATACACGTGTCTCTTTCAATTCTGGTTTCCTTGGTGTGTATGCCCAGCAGTGGGATTGCTGGGTCATAAGGCAGTTGTATTTCCAGTTTTTTAAGGAATCTCCACACTGTTCTCCGTAGTGGCTGTACTAGTTTGCATTCCCACCAACAATGAAGAGGGTTCCCTTTTCTCCACACCCTCTCCAGCATTTATTGCTTGTACACTTTTGGATCGCAGCCATTCTGATTGGTGTGAAATGGTACATCATTGTGGTTTTGATTTGCATTTCTCTGATAAGGAGTGATGTTGAGTATCTTTTCATGTGTTTGTTAGCCATCTGTATGTCTTCTTTGGAGAAATGTCTATTTAGTTCTTTGGCCCATTTTTGATTGGTTGTTTATTTTGTTATTGGAATTGAGCTGCAGGAGTTGCTTGTATATTTTTGAGATTAGTTGTCAGTTGCTTCATTTGCTATTATTTTCTCCCATTCTGAAGGCTGTCTTTTCACCTTGCTTATAGTTTCCTTTGTTGTGCAGAAACTTTTAAGTTTAATTAGGTCCTATTTATTTATTTTTGCTTTTATTTCCAATATTCTGGGAGGTGGGTCATAGAGGATCCTGCTGTGATTTATGCTGGAGAGTGTTTTGCCTATGTTCTCCTCTAGGAGTTTTATAGTTTCTGGTCTTACGTTTAGATGTTAAATCCATTTTGAGTTTATTTTTGTGTATGCTGTTAGAAAGTGATCTAGTTTCATTCTTTTACAAGTGGTTGACCAGTTTCCCAGCACCACTTGTTAAAGAGATTGTTTGTCTTTAATCCATTGTATATTCTTACCTCCTTTGTCAAAGATAAGGTGTCCATAGGTATGTGGATTTATCTCTGGGCTTTCTATTTTGTTCCATTGATCTATATTTCTGTCTTTGTGCCAGTACCATACTGTCTTGATGACTGTGGCTTTGTAGTAAAGCCTGAAGTCAGGCAGGTTGATTCCTCCAGTTCCATTCTTCCTTCTCAAGATTGCTTTGGCTATTCGAGGTTTTTTGTACTTCCATACAAATTGTGAAATTATTTGTTCTAACTCTGTGAAAAATACCATTGGTAGCTCTTTGGTTAGACACTACATATTGAGATATGCTAACATGCTTTTTGGTTGCACACCACAGTTGACCCGTCTATATCTCTAACATTTTTAAAGTACTCTATTGGCTCAGGTAACTGAGAAGTCAGTAAGGGCTTGAGTAAATGGTCAAACAATGTGACCAGGACTCAGGATCTCACTTTCTCTTCCATTTCTTAGGATTGCTTCTTTATTTATTTATTTATTTACTGGAAGGCATTACTTTGATGGTTCAAGATAGCAATTCTTTTAGAGTTATATATGTCCTCATTCATATTCAATAGAAAACATAGAGTCTATGTTCCTAGCAGTGCAAATAAAACCTAACAGATTCTCTTATTGACCTGAATTATGTGTTTCTTGAATTAAAACTGTGGCTATGTGAAATACATATGCTGGAGGATTAGTCAATCTCATCCAATTCACATGACTGGGGAATGTGGTAAAGTGTTAGGAAGAGGGAACTGCAAATGGCTGCTGGAGAGGCAACTAACAAATAACCACTACAAGCTTCAGGGGCATTCCTCAAGCTTCTTCGTTTCCTGAAAAAGCAACCTGTTGGTTTGGCAACAGCAAGTATTCAGATCACTAGGAACTAACTATTGAAGAGTTATTCAAATCTTTTTGGTTATTCAAATATTTTTCATGTAATAACATAACACACAGAATATGACAACTTGAAAGCTTGGTTATGAATAGAAAACTTCCAAATATTTCAGTTTGAAAATCAGGATTATTATTATAGTTGCTATGGTTGCTTTATAATATGAGAACACAAAAGACAGTTTGGTATATTTTGGAATGTTTATAATTTATAGTAAAGCTATAGCTGGGGAATTCAGCTGTTGATTGAAATTCTTAATCATTTTATTAACCAATATTTCCTTTTTCTACTTGGCCTCTGACTTGGCTAAGCTTGTTTCTAACCAGGTGTGGCTTGTTCAATAGATGGTGAAAGTCACCATTTGGTAGCTTATCCACCAAAAGATAACCAATACTACTTTTCCTCCTTGCATTACCCTGAAATTCTGGGTATTTTTCTTCTAAGGATTATAAACAAAATTATACTTTATTACTTTTCTTATTTTATGTTCATATCAGGGACTGTTTTTTTTTTTTTTTTGGAAGCCTTGGTCTAAATTGTCACTGCTTATTCAGTTATACTTACCAGTTTAATCTTTTCTAGCCTGACACTTTTGACAAAGTACCATTCACAGCTAATGACTTAAAGAAGTGATGAAAAAAAAGTGAAAGTATTAGTCTGACTCTTTGTGACCCCATGGACTGTAGCCCTCCAGGTCCCTCTGTCCATGGAATTCTTCAGGCAAGAATACTGGAGTGGGTAGTCATTCCCTTCTCCAGGGGGTCTTTCCGACCCAGAGATCTCTTGCATTACAGGTGGAATCTTTACTGTCTGAGCCACCAGGAAAGCTGGAAAGAAGTAATACATATCCTTAAAAGTTTCTATCTGAAGATTAGTAATATCAGCCTTTGTACAAAGCCTCAACTCTCTAAATGGTTATAATGCAAACAGAGTTATAGAAAAGAAAGATGCAAAACCATAAGAAAAAAAAGCAAGATTGATATAAATTAAATATTATTTTGATCAATCTGTTTAGATTTTTAAAACTTAATGTGATCTTCTTACGGGATTATCTTAATTAAGGCAGGCAATATATTTAAAAGTATGTGATGAAATTACTAAATAAAAAGACTTCTGAGTCATGAATTTCTTGGAAATCATGTGATGAAAGTTCATTGCCACATACTATAAAATCTTAATGATGTTAGAGTACTTCAGGTACAGGAGAAACTATTAAATTCCTTGATGGAAGATACTCAGTGGCACTTATATTTTCAACAAAAAAGCACTAGTGAAGGTCCTTCAGAATAAAACACATCTTCTGTAATAAGTTACAGCCTACCTCTAAGGACAGGAGGTAGGTTGTATGCTTGCAAAATCATTAATGCAAAAGCCTCTTGTCTTACCGGTTCCTCTGCACTGCCTGTTGCATCATGGGAATAACTGATGAGACCAGGGATGGGCTGCTCACCGTGTGCCATGATAACAGCAGGACTGGTGTAGAATGGATGCTTCTAATGCACAACACATAACAATGATGAATACAATGAGAGGAAAACATGAAACTATACAAGCAAAATGACTGGAAAGGAAAAAAGTTGAAAACAAATGGAACACTGAAATGCCCAAAATTCGCAAATGTATAATGACAAAATCAGCTTAGAATTCAGATGGTATACGCTTTTTTTAAAGGTTGAAACTGATGGTACTTTTAACTCTTTTAATTAAGAGTAAAAGAAAGAGAACATATGATGATTTAATAATGTACCTATTTCATCATTCAGTTCCATAAAAACAAAACAAAATGAAATAAAACAAACCTCACACATAACTAAAATACTTACTACCCTAAGTAAGGACTTAATGGGTCACTGAATGGATCTGGAGATGGAATGATCCAGTTTTCAGTGAAGGAACCATCTACTGGTTGTCTGAATGGACACTTCAAAAGGATCTCTATGATTCTTTCCAATATATATGTTCTCAAAAAGTCCTCTCATACTAAGCTCATAGCTGAAATTTTGGAACGAGCCATAAAACTTTAGGAATTACTTCATAAACGATTAGATTCTTTACATTCTCGATCAATGAACAAGCATTACTTCCAGAAGGGATATGCTACTGTCTGAAGATTTTAAAGTATACAAGGTGGGTTATACGACATATGGTTAACAACGTAAATCATGTTCTGTGACTCTGACATGATGATGAAATTTACAGAAGTAATGTATGGTACTATTTACTGTACTAAATACTGTATGGTACTGTATGGTACTGTATGGTACTATTTACTCCCAGAATTGCTTGAAGAGAACTTGCAATATTTTGATACTGCTTTAATAATATTTATTGCTTTATTAAATTAAAAATACAAATACCTTACATCCATTTCTTCTCCATATGACTGGTGTAAATTGTGTCCAACAGTTAAATAAATGGTAGTTAATTGATGAAAAGTCTTGTCTTTTAAAAAAAATATATTAATCTTTCTCAACTAATTCTTTGAACCATCTTAGGTCTCTTACCCTCTTTTGATGCTCCTTTAAGAATTTGTGAATGTTTGATGTTCTAAATACATAAACATTATATATTTAATATGATCACAAAACTGACATCTTCACAGAGTTCTTAAATGTCACATTGTTTATCATGGGAGCTACTGCTTCAATAGGTAACAGCAGAATCTTTAATGCCTCAGAACTCAAAACAAAACTTAAATGTTTCAAGAACTCAACATAATGGAGGGAATACAGCTGTAGAGTGTCATGAATATCCCAGTTCTTTTTAAAGGATGCCACAAAATTGTATTTAACTTATGGAAGAATGGGATGGAAAGAGAGATGAAATCAATACATTTACCTATGGGTCCTTTAGATCTCTGGGTCTCTCTCAACAGGCTTACCTTGGCTGCAATGGCTGCTGCAGTTATATGTGATGAAGAACTATCTTCTGTTGAAGCAACACCACTATCTTTCTTCTCTTCTTCCTCTTCCTCACATTGAACCCCTTTGTCTTCTGTCTGTTTATGGGGGCTAGTTGTGGGAGGAGGGGAAAGAGGTGGTGGCGGGGAAGGTAAATCTTCAAGTTCATCATGAACTTCCTTTACTTTTACAATGGCATCACGTAAAAGGTCAATGGCATGAGGTAGGGCTGGTAGTATGAACTGAAAGCATTCCTGTATGCAAGAGGAAGGAAAAAAATGAAGATAAAGTATTTTTATAGGCATGTAAAATGGGAGCAATCAAATTTATTTGTGATTTTGGATTTACTTGTGATTTTCTCTCCATCTATCTTAAGAATGAATCATATTTAATGTATTGTCTTTGCAATGCGAAATATGAAGTTAGCTGGTATATATTACAGTATTCTCCATAAGCTGAAGAACTCCATTATATAAACACACAGCAATTTTTTTTTTAAGTAAAACTTTTATACAACTTTGGGATTTAAAGATACATTATGAGAGAGCAGGTAACAGTTTTTACCTTTCTGGTAAAAGAAGGATACTAGAACTAACAAACCAACTGAATACTGAACTATTTTATTCAGAGAACTTAGGTTCTGATTACAATTGTAAAATAAAGATAGACAAAATTGTGCAATATGTAAAAATGGATATAAGTTTGTGCAGCATAAAAGTCAAAACAGTCTTTCTCTCTCTTTTTTTTTTTTTTTTGGAAGGAGGTGAAGGAAAGTACAGCATTTATTGTAGGGTGCTAATAAGTAAGGAGAATAGGCAGCTAATGCCCAAAATATGTCCATTATCACCTATTATCACCAAAAGAAAACAGGTGAGAACTTTAAAATCAGAAAGTAAGGACAGATATATCTGGAGAGTATATTTGGGCAGAAGTCTTTCTCTTTCACATGTGAAGCAACTTACCTTAAAATCTAATATGTAAAGAAATATCAGTTACTGGAATACCTGGAAGGTAACTAACCTTTTACCCTCCTGGAAAAAAATTGTATAGTAAGGAATTTAATCAAAGAGAGGTCTGGCCTTTATTCTCTGCTTTTGGGAGGTGATCTCTAGTTCCTTATTACATCATGCCTG
Organism: Oryx dammah; assembly: GCF_014754425.2. Classification (NCBI taxonomy): domain Eukaryota; kingdom Metazoa; phylum Chordata; class Mammalia; order Artiodactyla; family Bovidae; genus Oryx; species Oryx dammah. The sequence goes on from NW_024070210.1 coordinate 24,083,194, forward strand.
ATAAGAGTGTCTCTGCCTGGGGGCTTTAGCCATTGAACAGTCTAACAACATGGTTTATTATGAGGGCTTTGGGAAACATGGTATCAGTTTTACCTCTGGAAAGAACCGGGAATGGCTGACTAAAGGTCAACCACATGGGCAATAAGTGATCAAGTTCCAACAAAAACTCTGAACACCAAAGGTAAAGGAGAGTTAGCACAGGTAAAGGAGAGTGTGCATAGTCAGCAATGTTCTATGTGTGTTGTCTTATATTGGGCTTCCCCAGAGGCTCAGCAGTAAAGAATCCGCCTGCAATGCAGGAGAAACAGGTTCGTTCCTTGGGTTGGAAAGATCTCCTGGAGGAGGAAATGACAACCCATTCCAGTATTCTTGCCTGGGAAATTCCAGGGATAGAGGAGCCTGGTGGGCTACAGTCCATGGAGTCACAAAGAGTCAGACATGACTTAACGACTAAACAGCAACAACAATGGTTTTATGTTAACAGGAGGTGATACTATCTATGACTCCATTAAAGAGAATGACCACAAGTTCCCTGACTGTTACCTCACTTAGACTCTGCCATATATACTCCTTTCCTTGGCTGATTTCATCTTGTATTCTTTCCCTGTGATGCAACATACTCATGAGTATGACAGCTTTCAGTGAGTTCTGTAAGTCCTTCTAGTGAATTATTAAAAGTGAGGGTGATTTTAGAAATCCTCTCAATTGCAATTGATGACAGAAGTGAGGTTAGTCTTGTGGAATGCTCCACAAGAAGTTGGTCGGCTAACTTCTGCAGCTGGTCAAAACTCCTTACAGTTGGTATTAAGAAGTGAGATTTGACAGAAACAGCCTGATTCACTGAAACTTGCGACCCAGGAAGAGGAAGGAAGAGAATGTGGGGGATAATGAATCTTTAGAGTCTCAAAGAATACAGGGTCACCCAAAGAACGGAATTGCAGCTGTACTGCAATTAGTTACTGGAAACAAAATTAGCAGTTAAATTTGAAAATGAAAGATCTAACTCCTAAGGAGTCACATCAATACACAAACAATAAATGGTATCTGTACTAGCTAAAACAAAAGTAATGGAGAATGTTGGGGTGGATTCTGAGGCTGGGTCAAGCTTGGCTTCTGGATGGTCTGACACATAGCTGCTAGCCTCAGAGCTGCTTCCCATGGAAAAATTTACGATGAAGCAATAAACAGTAAATAAAGTTGGACTGATTCATAAGAAAATGGGTGAAGAGAAATAAGAGATTCAAGGGACTTGTCCTAGCAGGGTGGAAACACTTACATGGTTATTAAGAAATGTATGAATGAAGTGACTATTAATGGGGGCAAAACAGATGTCTTAAAGAAGCACTGTTGTGTTGAGTGGACAGATGGGAGATCTGCTGATCTCCTAACATTAAGAGATCCTAAGCAAATTTCGTTTTACACTTGTTTGGCGGAATTTAGAAAGACAGAAGGCAAAGAAACCTTACCTTGAATCACCTTAAGTGATGGCCCCATAATCTAATCGATATGAGGTATGACAAAACAGTCTGGATTCGTTGGCCCAAGCCACGCCTTAATTCTAAGGCCACATGCACACAAATGGCTAAACTCATTTGGAGACAGATAAGAGACTTTTCTGGGACTCCTTGACATGGGGGCTCCATGTACTGTGATTCTAAAACCTGTTGAAATGCTAATGGGAGGTGGGAGGAGTATAGTTAGAATGGGAGGCTATGGGAATGCAGCAGTTGATGGGATTAAGGTAAACATTTAGATAAGAATTACAATATTTGGACAGTGAACTTTATGTGAATGGTGAATTTCTACCTGAATGTATTATGAGGATGCATGTTGTGTCTGGAGAATTTTTCCCCTATCTCACAGTGTAAAACAGGAGGCATGTAAATCCAGTTTTCTACTTGGACATGCTAAATGGGACCACACAGATTATTAATTTGCTGTACAAAAGCCTTGTGTGGCATGCAGACTAGGGCTTATAGCAAAAATTTGTGAGAGCCACTCAACAACTGCTGGAATTGTGCACCAAAAAATTTCCATTTGAGAGACAATTACTACTTGTTATTGGACTGAGATTGTCCTTATGACTAAAGGACATACAATAACTCTGAAACCTGAAATATCTATAATGTCTTGGTAATTTCAGAGAAAAACTCTAATGAGGAAGGAAGGCAATGCCCAGGGGAGTTCCATAATAAAATGGAAATGTTGCATTATAGAATCATGCTACCAGGAGAATGCAAGGAGGTACTCACGAGCAGGCAGCCTCTTTTCACCTAGGGCTGACTTCGGAACCACCTGAGGAGCTGCTGGATCCTATGGCCACTTGGGCCACTTGGGCGGTGCCCTATAAACAGCTTTCTATTGATCAACAAAGAGCTGCTTGGTTTATGGATGGCAATTCCAAGGTGAAGGGACAGCATCCTGTTTGGAAGGCCGCCACTCTGATTGAAGAAGGTAAAAACAAATCAGCTCCATGGGCTGAACTGCTTGTTTGCCCCTATGTTTGGGTTTTTACTGACTCATGGGAAGTGTTCAAATGGCCTAGTCATATGGTCAGGCAGATGGGCAATGGAAAACTGGTCTATTAAAGGGACACCTGTATGGAGTATGGCTCTATGGAAATCACTGGGAATGTAATGGGTATATTAAAGTAGATTGTTAATGCCCATCAGAAGAACTCCCTTTCATAATTGGAAGTTGATTGGTACTAGAGAGCAGATATCCTGGTATACTTTCTTGACAAGGCCACCTGGGCCCATGAGAAGAGTGGACACTAGGGGCCTATAGAAGGCAGAAACAGGCTGAATCTAGATATAGTCCTCTTACACTATGAGGCATAAATGCCAATAAGAACTGTTTTGTCTGCTATAAAGAGAGACAGAGACGGCAGAGGGCTATGCAGTGAATTCCCCAAGGGAAAAGTCCTACGTATACCTGGCAAGCTGGGCTGATGTTGTTAGTCCAACTAACTACAAATGGGTACAAGGCTACAAATGAGGTCTACTAGGTATAGACACTTACTCTGGATGAGCTTTGTTTATTCCAGAGTAGATACACATGCTCAACAGACTATAAAAGGACCAGGACAGAAGATACAATGTCAGTGACCGTGGAGGCACACATCTTTAGACCAAGGAACACACTTTCATCTTCAGAGCAATAATATGATAGAAAAATGAAATTGAAACACTTGTTGTCTAAAATGGGAGGAGATAAATGCATGAAGCTTTCATTAGTGTATGATCGTACTCAACATTAGGGAGGTTAAGTGAGTGTTCTCTCCGGACAGATTCGTCTGCTTTTCTGCTAAAGGGGGGATGAAAAAGGATGTTTGTATACAACTACACTTTTCTCTTTACAATTGTCCTTTTTCTTTTATCCCCACATCACCTGAACACTATTCTTTTCTATGTGATGTAGTGGTCTGAGGACCAGGGCTGTAACTGTGGGTGCCAGAGGCAGGGATGATTCTTAGGCTGAAACTGTTAACTATACTTTTAAACCTTTATGTCAGAATTCCTAAGGATCTGATGGTGCAGACTATGTCTTACTCCATTTGGCCAAATTGGGCTTAAGAGTAAATGCAATTATATTGCCTGGTGTTTCAGACTGCCCACCAACTCTGTACTTATGTAACCTTATCTTAAATAAATGGAATGGATTGAGAGGGAAGTACTTGTTGAACTAGTATTACTGATGGGCCATCTGGACCAGCCCAGTGGCCAAATCAGGTGTCTCATTAGAGGTGTTCTAAGGAAATGCTTGAATATAAATGGAGAGAAGGAGAAATGGTAGTTGAAGGTAAAGGAATGAGTTTAAAGGGGTTATGCAGCAGGGAAATCCAGTATTACTTTGGTGCCTCAAAAGCAGCTTAAAACAAGAGATGATATTGTTTCTTGGCTCAGCTGTAGCAGATGCTAGAAAGGGAAAAGGCATAGGTTGCTTTTGGAACATGACAAGTCTGTAAACCTGAGGAGCATTGCTCTGGGATACATCCTGATCATGTGATATGATGACGACTAGGTTAACTGTAACTGTGTGTACAGGACTCCGGTAATGTTTCAGTACCTTTTGACTCTTATTTTTCAGGTTATATTTACTACTGTACTACAATATAATACAAGCCTTGTTAGTAAGATTATATTGCTGATATTGATGGCCATGTGTACTGGGGATTTGAGTTAAAGCCTTCTCAATGGGAAATGACTGGCCTGAGCAAGAGAGCTAATTTCTATGGTAAACAGTTCTGTACAAATGTATCATAGGGTACAGTAACAGAAGATCAAGGTGGAAAACTGGTAAATGAGTACAAAAATATGAAAATTTGTATAATGGCTTTAGAGGATGACTTACTCGTTTCTCTGATTTTAGTCCTATCTCTCTCTGGCTCCTCCAAATCTTAGGCATATTCACACTACTATTATTGTTATGTCTATAATATAAATGCTATAGTAAATATAGATGCTCAGCCAGACAAATATTATTGTTTAGTTGTAAGAAAGCCTTGGCCATAGGCCAGGGGGTAGCTTGTATAATGAAAATTTAACTTTACCCAAAGAGAATCTGGCCTATGCCCTTAGTTACTAGGAAATGAAAGGAGTACCTTTTTTCTGTCTGGAAACTTTTGCTACCAGGCAGTCTAACAGTGTGATTTATTATGGAGACTTTGGGAAATGTGATTTTTGGCTCTGGTAAGTGTTGGAGACTACTAGTATTAGCCCAGCCTCTGGGAAATGCAAGAGACTAAAGGTCAGCCATATGGGCAATATATGATGTACCTCAATAAAAAACTATGGATGCTAAGGACTTAGAGCTTCCCTGATAAGCAATAAACCTTGTGTCGTTACATACTGATGCCCAGAGAGTAATGTGTTCATGACTCCACAGGGAGAAGATATTAGAAGCTCTTCTCCATTTGGTATTTCTTTATTCTGTCTTATGCACCTCTTTCCCCAGTTGATTTTAATCTGTATCCTCCATATAATAAACCATAACTATGAGTATACCACCTTTCAATGAGTTCTCTGAATCTATCGAGTGAATTATTGAAACAGAGGGTGGTTTTGGGAATGCACTGAACTGCAAGTGGTGTCAGAAGTGAGGTCTTGTGGAGGGCTCCAACTTCTTGTATGACTAACTCTCACAGCTGGCCAAAATTTCTCAAACTAAACCATATAAATCTGAAGACTGCTTACCTGAGATCCTTTCTTGCTACCTGGCAAGTTAATTATGAGAGTTTTCCCTCTGATTCCACATACAGGCCTGGAAGGAAAAAGAAACTGGATGAGTACTAACTTAGCATGATGGTTGGTTTAAATACTTTCAACAACAAAGACCAATCATTGTTTTTATATGTGAACAATTTTTTTTAGGAATAAAACTGTTACAGCTAAATATTTACCAAGTATTATACAAAATGGGCACTCTCTCTAGCTGAGGTTTTTATAACAATGGTTAGTGTGCATTGAACATGATATCAGAAAAAATTAGCCACTTTAAAGAAATAATGGCCAAATTATCTTCTTTCTCTAACTTCAGCTTTTTCATATGTCTTACAGTTCTAAGAATTCAATGAGATAGCGTACTAAAAATGACTAATATAGTAATGTCTATGTTCAAAAGTCTAACACATAAGGCACTCTGGTATTGAGTGAGATGTTTAAACGCTTACTTCTCGGGAAGTCTGTAAGTTTTAAAGTAAGAATAGACTTTTGGACTCAGTGGGAGAAGAGGGTGGGATGATTTGAGAGAATAGCACCGAAACATATACATTACCATACGTAAAATAGATAACCAGTGCAAGTTTGATGTATGATATAGGGCACCCAAAGCTGGTGCTCTGTGTCAACCTGGAGGGATAAGGTGGAGAGGGAGGTAGCAGAGGAGTTCAGGATGGAGAGGACACATATATACCTATGGCCGATTCATACTGATATATGTCAAAAACTATCACAATATTGTAATTATCCTTTAATTAAAATAAGTAAATAAATTTAAAAAAAGTGAGACAGGTCTCTCATAGATCAATAGCGCTAGGGAGAATTTAGAGACCGCAACTATTAACTGATAAATTGATAAACAAGAGTCAATTTAAAGTATAAAGGTCTTTCAAAGTTCACTGTAAATTTTCAGGTCACTTTAAAACCAAGTGGTTAGATAAAAAACATAAGCAGTTGAGAAGTATGAAAGCTGGAATAAAGAGTTGAAGGCCTAGATTTCAAATAAGAGTTTGAACCATGCTCTTCCAATAATTGGCTATATGACTCTGACCTGGTAACATATAATTTCCATTATTTGAAAACAAAGGGACTAGATTCAACTAGTCTATTTCTAAAATTTTATAACTCAGGTTGTAAGTCACATAAGAATATTTTTCTACAACTTTTAATTGAGTTTATTTAACTTTTTGAAATAATCTAAAATTGTCTTGTATTTTATTGTTTTTTTATTATACAAAGTGCTCATAGCTATTTAAAACTGTCCATACAGCTTTCCTTTTAATTGAGATATAATTGACAAATAACACTATATTAATTTTAGGTGTACAACAGGATGATTTGATGTATGTATATATTATGGAATGATCAGTACAATAAATTTAGCTAATATCTGTCACCACACATTGTACAATTTTTCTCTTGTGATGAGAAATTTTACAATCTACTCTCAGAAAGTTTCAGCCAAACAATATTATTAACTATAATCAACATGCTGTATATCATATCCCCAGGATTTATAAGCAGAAGTTTGTGCCTTTTGACTCCTTTCATGCATTTAATCCACTCACCAACCGCTGCCTCTGGCAACCACCAATCTGTTTCTCTGTATCTGGTGGTTTAGTCGCTAAGTCGTGTCCAACTCTTGTGACCCCATTGACTATAGCCTGCCAGGCTCCTTTGTCCATGGGATTCTCCAGGCAAGAATACTGGAGTGGACTGCCATTTCCTTCTCCAGGGGATCTTCCTGATCCAGGGATAGAACCGCGGTCTCCTGCATCACAGGCAGATTCTTTACCGACTGAGCTACAAGGGAACCCCAATCAACTCTCTGTATTTATGAGTTGATTATTATTAGAGTACATATACAAGTGAAATCATATAGTCTTTGTTTTTGTCTGATCTATTTCACTTGGCACAATAGACTCAAGGTCCATTCATACTGTTACAAGTAGCAAGATTTAATTTTTTTATCACTGACTAATGTCCTATAGCATATATATACCTCATTTTCTTTATCCATTCATCCATCAATGGACACTTAGGTTGTTTCCAGGTCCTGGCAATAATGCTGCAGTAAAGGTGGAAATGCAGATAGTTTTTCGAGATAGTTATTCTACTTCCTTTGGATAAATATCCAAAAGGTGAATTGCTGGATCAAATGATAGTTCTATTTTTAATGTTTTTAGGAACTTCCATACTGTTTTTCCACAGTGGCTGCACATAATTACACTGCCACCAACAGTGTATGAGGATTCCCTTTTTCACACATCCTCTCAAACACTTGTTATATTCTAATGGATGTGAAGTGATATCTCTCTGTGGTTTTGAGTTGCACTTCCCTAATTAGTGATGTGGAAAATCTGATGTACTTGTTGGCTATTTGTATGCCTGCTTTGTAAGAGTGTCTATTCAGAACTTCTGCCCATTAAAAAAAAATTGTTGTTGTTCTTTATAAATTCTGAGTATCAACCACTCATAGACACATGATGTGCAAGTATCTTCTGCCATTTTAGCCATTTTGCTGATGGCTTCTTTTGCTCTGCAGAGCTTTTTAGTTTGACGCAGTCCCATGTGGTTACTTTTAATTTTGCTTCCTTTGCTTGAGAATACATATCCAGAAAGATATTGCTAAAACTAATGTCAAAAGCATACTGCCCATGATTTTTTTCTGGAGTTTTATGGTTTCAAGTCTTACATTCAAGTCTTTAATCCATTTTTATTAATTTCTGTGTACAATGTAAGACAGGGTATAGTTTCATTCTTTTGCATGTGCTATCTGGTTTTCCCAATATTCCTTTCTCCATTTTATGTGCTTTGCTCCTTTGTTGCAAATTAACTGTCTATATATCTATGGGTTTACTTTTGAGCTCTCAAATTCTGGGCTTTTCTTCCAATATTATGCTGTTTTGATTGTTACAGATTTGTAGTATAATTTGAAATGAGGGAATGTAATATCTTCAGTTTGATCATTTTTCTCAAGATTGCTTTGGTTATCCAAGGGTCTTCTGCTATTTTTTTACAAACTATAGGATTTTTCGGGTTCTATTTCTATGAAAAATATCATTGTATTTTGACGGGGATTCCACTGAATCTACAGGTTGCTTTAGGTAATACGTACATTTTAACAACGCTAATTCTTGCAACTCATGAACATGGACTATCTTTCCATTTCTTTGTGTTTTATTCAGTTTCTTTCAACATGTCTTGTAGTTTTCACTTCCTTGGATTAAAATCTTCCTAAGTATTTTATTCTTTGTTGCAATTGTAAAATGAATTGTTTTCTTAATTTCTCATTACGCTAGTTCATTCTTAGTGTAGAGAAATGCAACAGATTTTTGTATGTTTATTTTTATCCTGCAAGTTTATTTCATTCATTTATTATTATTGAAACATGTATAATATCATATATGAAACAAAGTGCCAGTCCAGGTTCGATGCATGATACAGGATGCTTGGGGCTGGTGCACTGTGATGACCCAGAGGGATGGTACGGGGAGGGAGGTGGGAAGGGAGTTCAGGATGGGGAACATGTGTATACCCATGGTGGATTCATGTTGATATATGGCAAAACCAATACAATATTGTAAAGTAATTAGCCTCCAATTAAAATAAATAAATTTATAATAAAAATATTATTTTTAATAGCTTTTCTATGGAATCTTTAGGGTTTTCTATATATAAAATCATGTCATCCACAAATACTGACAGTTTTACTTCTTCCTTTCCAATCTGGACTTTTATTTCTTTTTCTTACTTAATTGCTCTAGCTAGAATTTCACCACCATGTTGAGTAAGAGTGGCAAGAATGGGTATCCTTGTCTTGGTCTCAGTCTGAGAGGAAAATCTTTCAGTTTTTCACTACTGAGTATGTTAGTTGTGAGTCTGTCATATATGGCCTTTATCATACTGATGTATGCTCCTTCCATCTCATTGTATTTTACTTTAATTATAAATAGGTGTTGACTCTTGTCAAATGCTTTTTTCTTGCCTCTATTGATAAAATGATCATGATTTTTATGCTTCATTTTTGTTAAAGTGTTGTATTTATGTTGATTGATTTGTGTATATTAAACCATCTTTATATCCCTGGAGTAAATCCTATTTGACCATGGTGTATGATCCTTTTAACATATTGTTATATTCATTTGCTAATGTTTTGTCTAGATGTTTTGTATCTAAGTTCATTAGACATACTGGCCTGTAATTTTCTTTTTGTTGTCCTTGTCTGATTTTGGTATTAGAGTAATGTTGGCTTATAAAAAGAGTTATAAGTGCTCCCTTTTCTTCTAGTGTTTGGAAGAGTTTGAGAAGAACTGGTACTAGTTCTTTAAACGTTTGATAGGGACTTCCCTGGCGGTCCAGTGGTTAAGACTTTGCCTTCCAATGCAGGGGGTGAGGGTTCGATCCCTGGCAGGGAGTTAAGATTCCACATGCCTCGGGGCCAAAAATAAATAAATAAGTAAAACATAAATGTTTGACAGAATTCAACAATTAAGTTGTTTTGTACTGGATGCTGTTTCTTAGGAGGTTTTTGATTACTGTTTCCATCTCCCTACTAGTGAGTGATCTCTTCATTTGCATGGATTCAGTCTTGAAAAAATGTATGATTCTAAGAATCGACCCATTTCTTAGAGGTTGCCTAATTTTTTGATCTATAACTGTTCAGTCTTCTATTATAATCCTTTATATTTCTGATATTATTTGCAATTTCTCCTTATTTCTGATTTTATAAGCCAGTCTAGCTAAAGGTTTGCCAATTTCATTTTCTCTTCCAAGAACTATTTCTTAGTTTCATTAACTTTTTCTATCGCCTTTTTAGTCTCTACATCATTTATTTCTGCTCTGATTTTTATTTTCTCCCTTATATTGATGTCAGACTTTCTCCCCCCACCCCACCCAGTTCCTTTAGGTATAAGGTTAGACTTTTGATTTGAGATATTTCTTCTTTCTTGAGGGAGACCGTATTGCTATAAACTTCCTTCTAAGTATGGCTTTTGCTCTATCCCATAGATTTTTATATGTTGTATTTTCATTTTTATTTGTGGTCAGGTATTTTTTGATTTCTGCTTTTGATTTTTTCATCAACTTACAGCTGTTCAGTAGCATGTTGTTTAGTCTCCATGTATTTGTGATTTTTCCAGTTTTCTTCTTGTATCAATAGTTGATCATGGCATAGTGGTGAAAAATATGCCTAATATGATTGTAATATTTAAATTTATTGAGACTTGCTCTGTGTTTCAACATATGGTATATTCTTAATAATGGTCCAGATGCCTTAAAGAAGAATATCAATTTTCATTTATTCCTTTATGATTTGGATGACTTATTTCTTTTCCTTGTCTACTTGCTCTGGCTGGGACTTCCATTACTATGTTGGATAAAAGTGGAAATGGTGGCTGTCTGTGTTTTGTCCATGATCTTAGAGGAAAAGTTTTCAGTTTTTCACCACTGAGTATGTTACCTATGGTCTTGTCATGCTGACTGATTTGTGGATGATAGCAATTTCTCCATATCTTCTAGCTTGTCTAGTTTGTTGTGTTTAATTGTACATAATAGTCTCATGATTCTTTGTATTTTTGTAGTATCAGTTAAAACATCTCCTCTTTCATTTATAATTTTATTTATTTAAATCCTCTTTTTCTTAATGAGTCTAGCTAAAGGCTTATCCATCTTGTTTATCTTTTCAAAGATAAACCCAAGCTTCCTTTTAAGAGGGAAGCTCAGAGTGCTCAATCTCTACTTTAAGAAAGTGGTAAGAGCTTAAAGAAACAACCACTTCAAAGAATTTTTAAAAAAAATCAAAACTACAATGAGATATCACCTTAACAGTGGTCAGAACGGCCATCATCAAAAAAATCTACAAACAATAAATGCTGGAGAGGGTGTGGAGAAAAGTGAGCCCTCTTGCACTCTTGGTGGGAATGTAAATTGATACAGCCTCTATGAAAGACAACATGGAGATTCCTTAAAAAAAACTAGGCATAAAACTACCATATGACCCAACAATCCCACTACTGGGCATATACCCTAAGGAAATTATAACTGAAAAAGACATGTATCCCAATGTTCACTGCAGCATTATTGACAATAGGTGGGACATGGAAGCAACCTACATGTCCATCGACAGATGAATGGATAAAGAAGCTGTGGTACATATGTACAATGGAATATTACTCAGCCATAAGAAGGAATGCATTTGAATCAGTTCTAATAGGGTGGATGAACCCAGAGCCTATTATATAGAGTGAAGTAAGTAAGAAAGAGAAAAATAAATACCATATAGTAATGCATATATATGGAATACAGAAAGATGGTACTGATGAATCTATTTGCAGGGCAGCAGTGGAGATACAGACATAGAGAACAGACTTGTGGACATGGTGTGGGGTAGGGGGAGAAGAGGGTGGAATGCATGGATAGAGTACCATGGAAACATACACTCTATATGTAAAACAGATAGCCAGTGGGAATTTGCTGTACGACTAAGGGAACTCAAGCTGGGGCTCTGGGACAACCTAGAGGGATGGGATGAGGTGGGTGGAGGTTCAAGAGCGAGGGTACACACCTATACCTATGGCTGATTCATGTTGATGTATGGCAGAAACTAACAAATAATAGTAAAGCAATTATCCCTCAATTAAAAATAAATAAATAACTAAGCCTTTAGTGGAAAGAAGGCGATAACAAAGACCAGAGTAGAAAAGAAAAATGAAATGGAGACTTAGAAGATAATAGGAAAACCCAGCGAAATGAAGACCTGGTTCTTTCCATTGGTTGTTTAGTAGCATGTTGTTGAATCTCTATATATTTGTGAATTTCCAATTTTTTCTTATAATTGATTTCTCAGTCTAGTTCAGTTTAGTCGCTCACTCGTGTCCGACTCTTTGCGACCCCATGAATTGCAGCACGCCAGGCCTCCCTGTCTAAGTCACTTCAGTCGTGTCCGACTCTGCATGACCCCATAGACAGCAGCCCACCAGGCTCCATGTCCCTGGGATTCTCCAGGCAGGAACACTGGAGTGGGTTGCCATTACTTTCACTTGTCGCTCAGTTGTTTCCGACTCTTAGCGACCCCATGGTCTTCAGCCCACCAAGCTCCTCCGTCCATGGGATTTTCCAGGCAAGAGTACTGGAGTGGGGTGCCATTGCCTTCTCCGTACATAAGCCTAATGGTAACCATATAGCAAAAACCTATGGTAAATAACGCAAAAGATAAACAAAAAGGAATCTAAGCATACTACTATCAAAAAATCATTAAATCCAAAAGGAAGGGAGTAAGAGAAAAAGAAGGTAACAACGGAATTATGAAACAGCAAGAAAACAATTTTAAAATGGCAGTAAGTCCATCACTTCAGTTCAGTTGCTCAGTCGTGTCCGACTCTTTGCAACCCCATGAATCGCAGCACGCCAGGCCTCCCTGTCCATCACCAACTCCCAGAGTTCACTCAGACTCATGTCCATCAAGTCAGTGATGCCATCCAGCCATCTCATCCTCTGTCGTCCCCTTCTCTTCCTGCCCCCAATCCCTCCCAGCATCAGAGTCTTTTCCAATGAGTCAACTCTTCGCATGAGGTGGCCAAAGTACTGGAGTTTCAGTTTTAGCATCATTCCTTCCAAAGAAATCCCAGGGCTGATCTCCTTAGACTTATCAATAATTACTTTAAATGTAAACAAATAAATTCTCCAATCAAAACATACAATAGCTGAATGAATTCGGCTAGAGGGTCATTTAAGCCCAGTGTTTCTTTACTGATTTTCTGTCTGGATGATCTTTCCAGTGATAAAAGTGGAGTACTGAAATCTCCAATTATTCTTTTGCTGTCTATGTCTCCCTTAAGGTCGTTAATACTGCTTTATATACTTTATATATATAGGTTCTCAGTTAGGTGCCTAAATATTTACAAATGTTATTTCCTCTTGTTGGATTGATCCCTTTATTATTTTACAGTGATCTGTCTCTTACTATAGTCTTTTGCTTGAAGTTTATTTTGCCTGATACAATTATAGCTATCTCAGCTTTCTTTTGTTTTTAATTTCCATGGAATATCTTTTTCCATCCTTTATTTTCAGTATCCTTATGTGAGAAGTTGGTCAGGCAGCATATAGTGGGGTGTTTTGTTTTTTTTTTTCAATTCATTCAGCTATTGTATGCTTTGATTGGAGAATTTATTTGTTTACATTTAAAGTAATTATTGATAAGTATGGACATACTGCCATTTTAAAAACTGTTTTCTTGCTGTTTCATAATTCTGTTGTTACCTTCTTTTTCTCTTACTCCTTTCCTTTGGGATTTAATGATTTTTTTTGATAGTAGTATGCTTAGATTCCTTTTTGTTTATCTTTTACGTTATTTACCATAGGTTTTTGCTACATGGTTACCGGTAGGCTTAAGTATAATATCTTTTATTATAAGTCTATTTTAAGCTGATAACAACTTAAGTTCAAACACATTCCAAAGCTCCACATTCTGACTCCACTATGTTTTTGATGTTGCAATTTGTATCTTTTTAATTGGCATATTTACTAACAAATTACTGTACTTACAGCTATTTTTACTACTTTAACCCTTCACACTAGATTTATAAGTGGTTAATCCACCACCTTTACTACATTAAATTATTCTAAATTTAACTATCTATTTACCTTTACCAGTAGGTTTATAATTTCATATACTTTCCTGTTAGCATGCTTTCATTTCAGGTTGAAGAAGTGCCCTTAAGCTTTGTTGTAAGGCCAGTCTAGTGGTGCTCAACTCCTTCAGCTTTTGCGTGACTGGAAAATTCTTCATCTTTCCTTTATAACCCTGAAGGACAGCTCTCTTGTGTAAGTATTCTCTGTAGACAGTTTTTTCTCTTCAGCACTTTAAATGCATCATGTCACTCCTTTTAAGCCTGCAAAGTTCCTGCTAAAAAATCTGTGTGTGCATGTTAAGTCGCTTCAGTAGTGTCCGACTCTTTGCAACCCAACGGACTGTAGCCCTCCAGGCTCCTCTGTCCATGGGGATTCTCCAGGCAAGAATACTGGAGTGGGTTGCCATGCCTTCCTCCAGGGGATCTTCCCAACCCAGGGACTGAACCCGTGTTTCCTGTGGTTCCTGCAATGCAGGAGGATTCCTTGCCACTGAGCCACCAGGGAAGCCCACTAAAAAATCTACTGTTGGTCTTACAGAAGTTCCCTTATATATAAAAAGCTGTTTTTCGTGCTTCCCTTCTTGTTTTTAATAATTTTTGACAATGTAATTAATGTGTTTTTTGTGGGTGAGTCTCTTTGGATTCATCTTTACTGGAACTCTCTGGATGTCCTGGATCTGGATGTCTGTTTCCCAGGTTTGGGACATTTTCAGCCATTAATTATTTCTTCTGATAGGTTTTTGTCTTTTCCTTTTTTCTCTCTCTGGGATTCTTATAATATGAATAGTATTCTGCTTGATGTTGTCCTGTCCCTTAAGCTAGCTGTACTTTTTCTTTCTGTTACTCCTTTGGATGGGTTCCACTGCCCTATCTTCAAGGGTTCCATTGCCCTATCCCTCATCCTTTCTTCTACTGCTGTTGACTGTTTCTAATGAAATTTTCAATTCAGTTATTATACTCTACTTTCTTATATTCTGTCAAAGTCTCACTTTGGACTTGCATTGTTCGCCTGACCTTGGTAAGCACCTTTATGACCATTACTGTGAATATTTTTTCCCAGATAAACCACTTATCACTGTTTCTTAACATTTCTTTTTCTTTTCTTTTTTTTTAAGTTTTGCCTTTTAGGTATAAAGAGTTTGATTAATACATGCCTCTGGGATCTTTTTATTTTACAAAGTAAGTTCACTCTGTCAGCACTCACGTCATTTCTAAGTATAGTAGTCATAAATTTATCCTTATGAAGAATGATGATGTATCTATATACATTTCTAATTTATCAACTATTACAAAAATTGGAATATATTTCCCAAAATATAACTATTTTGTAAGAATGTTTCCAAGAATGTTCCAAGTTTTAACTCCCTCCACCACAATGTTAGTGACAAATTAAAATGCAGTAAATACTTTTAATTCCAATATTTTGGTCATCAAGCCCAGGCCCGTTATGCCTTCAATAATACTTCATCTTCTCTAGATTGATACCCAAATAGCAGTGTTAACAAAGCTAAGGATGTAAACTTCTATCTGTACTGTATGTACATAATAGTTGTAATACTCAGACCACTACTTCTGTGTATGTACTATGTATATATGTATGATATAACTAAAAGACTAAGTATACAACCAGAGAAACTGTTTTTTTTTCTCCTTAATCTATTTGACTCTTTGGCCTTTTATTTTGTCCCCTCCAAAATTAGATTACACTTAACAAAAGTCCTTTGTTTCCTTTTCTTTGAATGTTTAAAAATTAGTTAGCTTTTTCATCTCTGGAATATCCAGAGTTATTGTAAGAAGAAAGTCTTTTTTATTTATTTAGCCTTTTAGGTTAAGAAGTTATTTTTACAAACACTATTTAATAATTTTTAAAACCACAAGCACCATATTCTTCAGTTTAGTTCAGTTCAGTTGCTCAGTCATGTCCGACTCTTTGCGACCCCATGAATCACAGCACGCCAGGCCTCCCTGTCCATCATCAACTCCCAGAGTTCACCCAAACCCACGTCCATCGAGTCGGTGATGCCATCCAGCCATCTCATCCTCTGTCGTCCCCTTCTCTTCCTGCCCCCAATCCCTCCCAGCATCAGAGTCTTTTCCAATGAGTCAACTCTTCACAAGAGGTGGCCAAAGTACTGGAGTTTCAGCTTTAGCATCATTCCCTTCAAAGAAATCCCAGGGCTGATCTCATTCAGAATGGACTGGTTGGATCTCCTTGCAGTCCAAGGGACTCTCAAGAGTCTTCTCCAACACCACAGTTCAAAAGCATCAATTCTTCGGCGCTCCGCTTTCTTCACAGTCCAACTCTCACATCCATACATGACCACAGGAAAAACCATAGCCTTGACTAGACGGACCTTTGTTGGCAAAGTAATGTCTCTGCTTTTGAATATGCTATCTAGGTTGGTCATAACTTTTCTCCCAAGGAGTAGGCATCTTTTAATTTTATGGCTACAACCACCATCTGCAGTGATTTTGGAGCCCCCCAAAATAAAGTCTGACACTGTTTCCACTGTTTCCCCATCTATTTCCCATGAAGTGATGGGACCAGATGCCATGATCTTCGTTTTCTGAATGCCAAATTTATCAAATAACTTATTAAGTTTAATTAAGTTAAACTCACTAAACCTGGGTAAGTATTATGGGATAAATGCAACCCAATTCCTTAAGTTTACAACTATAACACAGATCATGAAAGCACATAAACAACTACAAGATAGTAAGTGATGACAGAAATTATCCTAAAATACCATGAGATCAAAATAAAAGCAGTAAATGTCTATGTGATGGTGGTGAAGTATGTCTTTATGGAAGAGATAGCACTTGAATGATTTTATAAAGGAAAATATTTTAATAGGTAGAAAAGGGAGGGAAAGGCAAGAAAAAGAGGACAGCTTTAAGTGGAGAGGGAAAAAAGTAAAACATAGAGACAAAAAAAGCACCAAGTACTTTTTGTGTATATTGAGTCCTTCATCTAGTCAGAGTACATTGTACTTAAAGGAGTAATGTGAAATAAGTCTTCCTGAAGGAGGCTGCCATTACTGCCATTACCCCTACCACAACTACAGGGAAGGAACATAGCCCCATACATCAGCAGAAAATTGGATTAAAGATTTACTGAGCATGGCCCTGCCCACAAGAACAAGATCAGTTTACCTACAGCCAGTCCCTCCCACCAGGAAGCTTCCACAAGCCTCTTATCCTCATCCATCAAAGGGCAGACAGAATGAAAACCACAATAACAGAAAGCTAACCAAACTGATCACATGGATTACTGCCTTGTCTAATTCAATGAAATTATGAGCCAAGCCATGTAGGGCCACCCAAGATGGATGGGTAATGGTGGAGAGTTCTGACAAAATGTGGTCCATTGGAGAAAGGAATGGGAAACCACTTTGGTATTCATGCCTTGAGAACCCCATGAACAATATGAAAAGGCAAAAAGCTATGACACTGAAAGATGAACTCCACAGGTAGGTAGGTGCCCAATATGCTACTGGAGAAGAGTGGAGAAATAGCTCCAGAAGGAATGAAGAAGAGGAGCCAAAGGGAAAACAATGCCCAGTTGTGGATGTGTCTGGTGGTGAAAGTAAAGTCCGATGCTGTAAAGAACAATATTGCATAGGAACCTGGAATGTTAGGTCCATGAATCAAGGTAAATTGGATGTGGTCAAACAGGAGACGGCAAGAGTGAACATCGACATTTTAGGAATCAGTGAACTAAAATGGACTGGAATGGGTGAATTTAATTCAGATGACCATTATATCTACTACTGTGGGGCAAGAATCCCTTAGAAGAAATGGAGTAGCCCTCATGGTCAACAAAACAGTCCAAAATGCAGTATCTGGATGCAGTCCAAAAACGACAGAATGATCTGTTCATTTCCAAGGCAAACCATTCAATATCACAGTAATCCAGGTCTATGCCCCAACCACTAATGCCGAAGAAGCTGAAATTAAATGATTCTATTAAGATCTACAAAACCTACTACAACTAATACCAAAAACAGATGTCCCTTTCATCATAAAGGAATGGAATACAAAAGTAGGAAGTCAAAAGATTCCTGGAGTAACAGGCAAGTTTGACCTTGGGGTACAAAATCAAGCAGGGCAAAGGGTAACAGAGTTTTGCCAAGAGAACACACTGATCATAGCAAACACTCTCTTCCAACAACACAAGAGATGACTCTAACCAGAAACAGAATAAAGATTTCTGTTTGTTTCCTTTGAAAGAAAATTCTAGTTTTTGTCTTCTTTAAAGGTATCAAATTAGGAGATGCATAAATAGTCAGACATATTCAATATTAAATGGTAATGTAAAAGTAATTTTTAAACAAAATAAAGAATATATTTAAAAATCAGGAAAGCTCAGCTAGTACAGAAACCTAAATGATAGACTGAACTGTCATTAACTTCAAAATATACTCATCTAATGGAGAGCTCTCAGGGGGAAAAAAAAAAACAAAAACAAGTACAAAAAAAATCCTCAATCTATTTGCTGATTAATTATGGGATAATTCAACATAAATTTGTTATTTAAAAATATCAGTCCTGGGTATTCATTGGTAGGACTGATGTTGAAGCTGAAACTCCAATACTTTGGCCACCTGATGCGAAGAGCTGACTCATTTGAAAAGACCCTGATGCTGGGAAAGATTGAGGGCAGGGGGAGAAGGGGATGACAGAAGATGAGATGGTTGGATGGCATCACCGACTCGATGGACATGGGTTTGGATGGATTCTGGGAGTTGGTGATGGACAGGGAGGCCTGGTGTGCTGAGGTTCATGGGATCGCAGAGTAGGGGACTGAAAAAGATCTTCCTCATATATAAAGTATGGTTATCAAAATTAATTAATTCATTTA